>NW_027223765.1:44247985-44847985 GCF_028538775.1 Myotis yumanensis
TTTTTACAGAGAGGAAGGGAGAGGGATAGAGAGTTAGAAACATCGATGAGAGAGAAACATCGATCAGCTGCCTCCTGCACATCCCCTACTGGGTATGTGCCCGCAACCAAGGGACATGCCCTTGACAGGAATCGAACCTGGGACCCTTGAGTCCGCAGGCCGATGCTCTATCCACTGAGCCAAACTGGTTAGGGCAAGAACTATAACATTATTAACAAAATATTGACTAGACAGAAAATAATAGAAACTATAATTCTATTTATATAAAGATCAAAAGAAACACAAGTTAACTATATTGATTAGGAATGCATATTTAGATATAGATAATAAAACTAAAGAAGAGCAAGGAAGTGATTAAAAGTCAGGAGCACCAGAAAAAAAAGAGATTGTGATGGGTTTCTAGGGTGTTAGCAAGGTTCTATCTCTTTCCCTGGGTGAATTACTGTATTTACAATATTTCAAATTGTACAATTTATGTTTTATGCAATTTTTGGTATGTGTTATGTTTCACATTTTTAAGTAAAAAATTAGAGTGCAATATACATGACTAGGTATATAATCTTGTACTGGGTAAGGCATAAGCATACTACCAAATGAGAAACTATAAAAGAAAAAATTAAAATCTATGCTGTTTAAGGATGTATATATAGTTCTAAGAACTAAAGGAACAATATATGTGATTAGTGTAGAAACCAAGTGGGAACCTCTAGGAGAGAGAAGTAGCTATGATCAGAAAGCCATACACAAATTGCTTCTGGGTGCTGGTTTCTTGACCTGAGTGGTGGCAACATAGATGCTTACGTTATAACTATTTACTTAACTATATGTTTATCATATTTCACAATGAAAAAGCTATTTTAAAATATGTAAATTAAATATTCTTACCTGGATTCTTGAAATCAAATCCTGCATTCTTATGGTTCGGGCTTTTTCGACATAAGCTATCAGATCCATCATCTCTTCTGTTGTCTCAGGGATTTTTAATGCATGTTCTTTAATTGCTTCAAATTCACTGCAAATACTGAAATAATACTCTGCTTTACTATAGTTATGGTAATGAATGCTGTATTATACTCAATGAATGAGTTGTTATGATTACTATAAAATAGGAACTATGATATCCTAAAAATAATTGGTTAATTCACTAAGATATCTTAAAATATTTAAGCATAACTTACCTAGTATAACTCAGCATACACCTATAAAATTAAGGTAACATTTTCATATAACATAGAGCATATTTTGGATCAGGTCCTAAATCTAAATCCTGCCTCAGCTGTTACTAGCATTGTGAACTAAGGCAAATCTCTGAGGTTTCGTTTTATATCTATAAAATAAAGTTAATAACATTCATCTTACTAGATTGTTGTAATATGACAATGACTGTAAAAGGGCCTAGTACATAGTATACTCTCATCTATATATACAAAAGCCTAAGCTACCAGCCGACCGGCCAACAGGCCAACTGGCTGGTAGCTATTATGGGAACTGACCACCAGGAGGCACACGCTCAATGTAGGAGCGGAAATCACAGGCATGGAAATATGGAACAAACTGATGAATCTCAGAGGGAAGAGGGGAGAGGGGAGGGCGGGAAGAGATTAACCAAATATCATATACGAAATACTAGAGGCCCAGTGCGTGCACTGGTGGGGTCCCTCAGCCTGGCCTGCACCCTCTCGCAATCCAGGACCCCTCGGGGGATGTCAGAGAGCCAGTTTCCACCCAATCCCCGCAGGCCAGGCTGAGGGACTCCACCAGTGCATGAATCTGTGCCCTGGGACTCTAGTTTACTAATAACCGTATTGTTAGTATAATTATTAGTTTTATTATTTTTAGTGCCTCTTGTGAAACATGGTAGTATAGCAGGTAAAAAGATCAAAACCCTGTATACATTTTTAAAAATCTATAATTCTCTTAGAATATCCTATATATGAAAGAATAGATATTTTATCATCATTATTCAACTAAAGAACTTCATAGAACTTTTCCCCTGTATTGCATAGAACTTTGCAATATCTGTATTGTCATGCCATTACCAGAAACATCAGAAAAACCTTATGCAAAAACCAAGTATAAAAGAGGTGATTAAAAAATTTAGTTCATTCAGGTATTTTATTTCCATTATGTGGTAAATATATTTCATTCATTTAATAAATAATTGAGTATCTAAAATATGCTACACAAAGTTCCAAGCAATGGAGATGTAACAGCAAACAGATCAAGTCATTTATATCATAAAGCTTATGTTCAAGTTGAGAGACAAAAGCACATAAATACATAACACAAAGTTAGGTAGTAAAAAGTGCTATGAAGAAAAAGTAATATAAAGAATTATGGAGTGTACTTCTTTCTCAAGATTGGGGGCTTTTTTTTGGTTTCATATAAATTTTTGGAGTGTTGGTCCTAGATTTGTGAAATATGCAGCTGGTATTTTAATATGGATTGCATTGAATCCATAGATTGCTGTGAGTAATATGGACATTTTAATGATGTTGACTCTACCAATCCATGCATATGGTATATTATTCCACATATTTATATCTTCCTCTAAATCATTTTTTCAATGTCCTGTAGTTTTCTGAGTACAGGTCTTCTACAAACTCTTCGGTTAAGTTTATTTCTAGGTTTCTTAATTTTTTTGTTGCAATGGTAAATGGGATTGTTTAGTTTTTCTTTCTGAGAATTCATTACCTGTATCTATAATAATAAAAGCATAATATGCTAATTAGACTGGATGTCCTTCCGGATGACCTTCCAGATGAAGCCCAGGCTGCCAGGGAAGCCCAGGTCCTGGGTGCCAGAGGGAAGCCAGTGCTGGCAGCTGAGGGAAGGAAGGCCTACTCTTGCATTAATTTCATGCATCAGGCCTCTAGACTATCTACACTAATAAAAGAGAAACATGGTAATTAGTGTACGACCGCTACCCTTTTCATTGGCTAATCAGTGAGTATATGCAAATTAATTGTCAGCCAAGATGGCAGTTAATTTGCATATACCGGCTCTGAGCGAAGACTGAAGACAACATGGAAGCCAAGGGCTATAGAAGGGAGCAAAGTAGAGGCTGCGGACACAGTAAAGGAGCCAAGGCTGCAGAGGCAGGAGGCGGGAGGGGAAACCCAGCCACAGCGGCTGGGAGTGGGAGGGGAAACCAGGCAGCAGCGGCTGGGGGGCGGGTTGGACAAACCCACCAAGACGGAGCGGCTGGGGGCGGGTTGGACAAACCCACCAAGACGGAGCGGCTGGGGGCGGATTGGGAAAACCCAGCAGCAGCGGTGGAGTGGATTGGGAAAACCCACCAAGACTGAGCGGCTGGGGGCAGGTTGTGCAAACCCACACAGCTGCAGCGGCTGGGGGCGGGTTGGGAAAACCCACCAAGACTGAGCGGCTTGGAGCAGGTTGGGAAAACCCAGCAGCAGCGGCTGGGGGTGGGTTGGGCAAACCCATCAAGCTGGAGCGGATGGGGGCGGGTTGGGAAAACTCACCAAGATGGAGCGGCTGTGGGCAGATTGGGAAAACCCACCAAGATGGAGCAGCTGGGGGCGGGTTGGGCATACCCACCCAGCCACAGCGGCTAGGGGCAGATGGAAAAACCCACCAGCAGCGGCTGGGTGCGGGTTAGGAAAACCCACCAAGACGGAGCGGCTGGGGGCGGGTTGGGCAAACCCAGCAGCAGCGGCTGGGGGCTGGTTGGGCAAACCCACCATGCTGGAGCGGCTGAGGGTGGGAGCAAAGCCCACCTCAGCAGGTTTTGCTCCCTTCTCTGCTTTCCTCCAGCCACAGTAAGCCCTATTCTTGCAGGAATCTTCCTGCAACGGGCCTCTAGTATATATATATATATAAGCCTAAGCAACCAAACAACTGAACAACCAGTTGACCCGTCACTATGACATGCACTGACCACCAGGGGAAGACGCTCAACGCAGGAGCTGCCCCCTGGTGGTCAGTGTGCTTTCACAGCGAGAGTGCCACTTAGCTGATCGACCCAGCCTGGTGGCCCACCAGCCTGGCGGCAGCCACTCACTTCCTCAGTAGTCCTGCAGGTCTAATCTCTGGAGAACGGGCCAGGCAACGATGGATCAGAGCCGCTGGCACAATCCTGACAGCACTGCCAGCCTCCTGGAAGGAGGCTCCCGACAACCGATAACCATTGCGAACGTCAGCAGGATGGATCTGGATCCCTGGCTGGCAAGGGTGTCCTACCGCCCGCCCGGAGGACCGACCACATCCCAGCCCTCCAGCCCCTTTGGGACAGGCGCCAGATGCAGGGCTCACAGCTGGCAAGTGCCGCTGCAGTGGCACGAGCCCACAGCAGGGGCAGTGGGGCTGAGATGAGTGAGAGCGGCAGGCAGGAGCAGCAGGCAGTACTGGACTGCAGGTGTGGCTTGATCTCCACAGGCCAGCCCGAGGGACCCCACCTGTGCAAAAATTCATGCACCAGGCCTCTAGTTGGGTAAAAATACCATTGATTTCTGAATATTAATTTTGGATTCTGCTACATTGCTGAATTCATTTCATTAAATCTAGTAGTTTTTTGGTAGTCTTTACGATTTCTATGTACAATATCATTTCATCTTCGAATAATGACAGTTTTACTTCCTCATTTCCAAATTGGATGCCTTTTATTTCTTCTTCTTTTCTGATCACTGTGGCTAGGACTTCCAGTACTATGTTGAATAAGAGTGGTGAAAGCGGACATCCCTGTCTTGTTCTTGATCTTAAGGGAAATGCTTTTACTTTTTATCCATTGAGTATGATGTTGGCTGTAGGTTTTTCCATATATGACCTTTATTATGTTCAGGTATGACCCTCTATTCCCACTTTGCTGAGAGTTTTGTTTTTAATCTGAAATAGGTACTAGAGCCCTGGCCAGTATGGCTCAGTGGATAGAGCGTCAGCCTGCGGACTCAAGGGTCCCAGGTTCGATTCCAGTCAAGGGCATGTACCTTGGTTGCGGGCACATCCCCAGTGGGGAGTGTGCAGGAGGCAGCTGATCGATGTTTCTCTCTCATCGATGTTTCTAACTCTCTATCCCTCTCCCTTCCTCTCTGTAATAAATCAATAAAATATTTTTTAAAAAATTAAATAGGTACTGGATTTTGTCAAATGCTTTTTCTGCAACTATTGATATGATCATGTGATTTTTATCCTTCATTTTTTAATGGGGTGTATCACATTTATTGATTTGCAAATATTGTGTCAGCCTTGCATCCCCAGAATAAACCCCACTTGGTCATGGTGTATAATCTTTTTGATGTATTGCTTGATCCGATTTGCTAATATTTTGTTGAGGATTTTAGCATCTACGCTCATCAGGGATATTGGCCTGTAGTTTTCTTTCTTTGTAGTCTTTATCTGCTTTTGGAATTAGGCTAATGCTGGCTTCATAAAGAGCTTGGAAGTGTTCCCTCCTCTTGGTTTTTTGGAATAGTTTGAGGAGGAAAGGTGTTAGTGCTTCTCCAAACCAAAGGTAAAACTCCCCTGTGAAGCTGTTTAAACCAGGGCTTTTGTTTGCTGGGAGTTTTTATTACTGCTTCAATTTCATCAGTAGTTATCAGCCTATTCAGGTTTTCTAATTCTTCCTGACTGAATTTTGGAAGACTGTAAATTTCTAGGAACACATCCATTTTGTCCAGGTTGTCCAGCTTGTTGGAGTATAGCTGTTCATAGTATTTTTTTTTACAATCCTTTTACTTCTGTGGGGCCCATTGTTACTTTACTTCTTTCATTTCTGATTTTGTTTATTTTGGTCCTCTCTCTATGTTCTTAATGAATCTGGCTAAAGATAATCTTGTTTATCTTTTCAAAGAATAACCTCAAAGTTTGAGGGATCACAATACCAAATATCAAGTTGTAAAGCCACTGTAATCAAAACAGTCAGGTACTGGCAAAAGAACAGGCATATAGGTCAATGGAACAGAACAGAGACCCCAGAAATTGACCCAAACCATTGTGGTCAATTAATATTTGACAACGGAGGCAAGAGGATACAATGGAGTCAAGACAATCTCTTCAATAAATGGCGTTGGGAAAATTGAACAGGTACATGCAAAAAAAATGAAACTAGACTACCAACTTACAACATACACAAGAATAAACTCAAAGTGGATAAAAGACTTAAACGTTAAGTCATGAAACCATAAAAATCTTGGAAGAAACCATAAGGAGCAAAATCTCAGATATCTCTCATAGCAATATGTTTGCCAATACATCTCCTAAGGTCGTGGTTGGCAAACTGCGGCTCGCGAGCCACAAGCGGCTCTTTGGCCCTTGAGTGTGGCTCTTTCACAAAATGCCATGTGTGGGCACGCATGTACAGTGCAACTGAAACTTCGTGGTCCATGTGCAGAAGTCAGTTTTCGGCCTGGGCGAGTCTATTTTGAAGAAGTACTGTTGATATTTGGCTCTGTTGACTAATGAGTTTGCCGACCACTGTCCTAGGGCAAGGGAAACTAAGGGGAAAATAAACAAATGGGACTACATCAAAATAAAAAGCTTCCGCACAGCAAAAGAAACCATCAACAAAATGAAAAGGGAGTCCACTGCATGGGAGAATATATTTGCCAATGATGCATCTGATAAGGGATTAATTTCCAAGATATATAAGGATCTCATACAAATTAACAAAAGGAAAACAATCCAATTTAAAAATGGGCAAGGTGGCAGGGAAGGTAAATGCCGATACTCACCGCCTCCCACAGCCACATCAATATTACAACTAAATACAGAACAATCATCATTCAGAACCACCTGAAATCTAGCTGAATGGAAGTCCTACAACTAGAGAAGTAAAGAAGAAAGCACACTGAGGCTCGTAGGAGGGGGCGAGGCATGGAACAGGCTGGTCTGACACCCACGTGTGATGTTTTTTTAATCTGGAGGGATATCACCAAGGTCTTCCATGAGAAGCAGGAGCTCCAAGCCCCATAGCAAACCATAGCCCAGGATTCCAGTGCTGGGACTAGAAGTCCCTGTAACTTCGGGCTGTAAAAAAAACCAGTGGGGATTATAGCTGAGTGACATGGAGGCTGCTGGAGTTCCATGTGTTCCTCTTAAAGGGCCTGTGCAGAACTTACATGGTCCCACTTCCTCTAAGCTCCAGTGTTGGGTGGCAGCTTTAGGGAATCCAGGGACATACAAGGAGGAACTGGACTGTCTGGCATCAGGGCAGGAACTCAGAGGCAGCTTTCTTCCAGACAGGGGTGCTCACAGGGGTCATTGTTCCTCTGCTGGGATTCTCCCTCATTGCAGAGCTGACTGGCAGCCATATCTGAGTTTCCATCAGTGTGGCCCACACTGTTCCCTACACCCTGGTGATTCACCGAGACCCCACCTCATCCAATTTGCAGCCCCACCCAAGCTGTGTGCAGCGGCTTTTCCATGTGTATGACCTGTCCTGGCTCAAGCTTCAGACTTAGCAAAATCTCTCAAACAAGCAGCAGCTGGAGTCAGTGTGCCCCAAAACTATCAATAAAAGGCCCAAGACCCAGCACTAGCACCAACCTGTTTTGCTTCACAGCTGGGCCTTATCTGACCCAAATACAAGTAGCAGCCATCTGCAGATCTCCCTGGAGCTCCTGACATGTGGCCCCAGGCAGTGGCTGACTTTGTACCTCCTGGGAGGCCCCAGAGCCAGTGCAACTGGTGGACAGCTTCAGACCATAGCAGATTACAACTCTACATATCCACAAGCTACACACTCAAGGGGCAGACTCAGTGAGCAACAAAACACCAAAGCCCCACTGAAGCAAGTCCTGCTCCATAGCAGTGTCTCCTGCACAGAAGCTCTTCACTGTAGATTCAGCTTGTCCTCACAGCCAATTGGCCTGGAGGTCAATTCTTCCCAGTGACACCAACAGCAATCAAGGCTCAACTACTACCAGACTGTGCACATAACCTGCACAGGAGCACGCCAAGAGTGCCCAGCTCTGGTGACTAAAGAGGCTGAGCCACTGGGCCCTACAGGATCAGGCCACTCTACCAATTCAAGCTCTACCTAATACATAGAAACAAGCACAGGGAAGCAGCCAAAATGTGGAGACAAAGAAACATATTATAAATGAAAGAAATGGAAGCAAACAAAGTACTGAAGACAGAGTTCAAAACAGTAGTTAAAAGGATGATCAAGGATCTTAATGAGAGCTTCAAGGGACTTAGTGAGACTTTCAAGGATCTTAGTGAGAATGTCAAAGACATTAAAAAAAGACCAGTACAAAATTAAGCATACACTAACTGAAATAAAGACTAATTTATAGGATTTCAACAGTAGAGTAGAGCATTCTGAGAATCAAATCAATGATTTGGAATATGAGAAAGCAAAAAACACCCAATTAGAAGAG
This sequence comes from Myotis yumanensis, assembly GCF_028538775.1. Lineage (NCBI taxonomy): Eukaryota > Metazoa > Chordata > Mammalia > Chiroptera > Vespertilionidae > Myotis > Myotis yumanensis. The sequence continues at coordinate 44,256,325 of NW_027223765.1, forward strand.
TGAAAAGCAAAACAAATCCAAAAATATGAAGATAGTGTAAGGAGACTTGGGACATCCCAAGCACACCAACATTCAAAGTATGGGCTGCTGGAGGCTAATTCCAGCCGATCATAAATGCAAGAAGTTCATCAAATGGTTGATGGGACTTGAGGCTTCAGCAGAGCTGAATCATATTACCTGCTGCTGGAATACCTGAAAGCATTTCCCCAAACCTGAAAATCTGCATATATTATTGCCTGCTGCCAGACAGCTGAGGGCAGTTCCCCAACCTAACCAAACCTTACCTCTGATATGTATATCTGCTTTGCTATAGGGCAAAAATGTGTTAATAAAAAGCTAGAGTCCAGAGATTCTGGGAACTTAGTTACTGAAGCTAAGCCTTCCCTGGCTCCCCCTAAAATGCCTTCCAAATTTGTATGTCATGTCTAGTTTATTTAATTTACTCGCAGACCCTTCTCCAGATTCCTGAACCCTAGTAGATGCTGAGAACGACCCCAGCAATGGGGGTGCCAGAAGGAGAAGAAAGAGAAAAACATTGAAAACCTATTTGAAGAAATAATGACAGAAAACTTCCCTTACCTAGTGAAAGAAATAGACAGACCAGTCCAGGAAGCATAGAGAATCCCAAACAAGAGGAACTCAAAGAGGACCACACCAAGACACATCATAATTAAAATGACAAAGGTTAAAGACAAAGAGAGAATCTTAAAAGCAGCAAGAGAAAAGCAGTTAGTTACCTACAAGGGAATGGCCATATCACTCTCATATGATTTCTCAAAAGAAACTTTGCAGACCAGAAGGGAGTGGCAAGAAATATTCAAAGTGATGAATAGCAAGGACCTATAACCAAGATTACTCTACCCAGCACAGCTATCTGAATTGAAGGTCAGATAAAGAGCTTCACAGACAAGAAAAAGCTAAAGGAGTTCATCACCACAAAACCAGTATTGCACGAATGTTGAAGGGTATTTTTTAGGAAAAGGAAGAAGGAAAAGAAGGAGGAAGGAAGGAAGGAAGGAAGGAAGGAAGGAAGGAAGGAAGGAAGGAAGGAAGGAAGAAAGGGAGGAGAAATAGAAATAGTAGTAGTAGTAGTAGTAGTAGTAGTAGAGGAGGAGGAAGAAAAAGAAGGAGGATGAGGAAGAGGAGGAGGAGGAGAAACTAAATACATATCAAGTATTGAATCTAAAAATCAAAATAAAAGAACCAGAAGGCTATTAAACAAAATAAACTGATGAATAAAATAGAATCAGAGGCATGGAAACATGGAACAGACTGATGATTCTCAGCAGGAAGAGGGTGGGGGCGGAAAGAGATTAACTAAAGAACTTATATACATATATGCATTACCTATGGACATAATAGGGTGGTGAAGGCCAGAGCAGGGTGGGAACTGAATGGAGGGGGGCAATGGAGGGAAAATAGAAGGATATCTGTAATACTCTCAACAATAAAGATTTTTAAAAATAAAATACAATGTTTCTTTTCTATGCTAAAAACACACACACACACAAATGGGCAAAGGACCTAAATAGACACTTCTCCAAAGTGGATATACAGAAGGCCAATAGACATATGAAAAAATGCTCAATGTGACTAATTATCAAAGAAATTCAAATTAAAATGACAATAAGGTATCACCACACATCTGTTAGAATGGCTATCATCAACAAATCAACAAATGACAAGTCCTGGTGAGGATGTGGAGAAAGGGAACCCCAGTGCACTTTTGATGGGAATGTAGACTGGTACAGCCACTGTGGAAAACAGCATGGAGTTTCCTCAAAGAATTAAAAATGGAACTGCCTTTTGTCCCAGCAATCCCACTTCGGGAAATATGTCCTAAGAATCCCAAAACACCAATCAGAAAGAATATTTGCACTCCTATTTCACAGCAGCATTATCTACAACAGCAAAGATCTGGAAACAGCCCAAGTGTCCATCAGTAGATGAATAAATAAAAATGCTGTGGTACATTTACACTATTGAATACTATGTAGTTGTAAAAAAAAGAAGTATCTCTTACTCTTTGAGACAGCTTGGATGGATCTGGAGAGTATTATGCTAAGTGAAATAAGCCAGTCAAAGAAAGATAAGTGTCACATGATCTCATATGTAGAATCTAATGAACAAAATGGAGCCAGAGACATAGAAGGATGGAACATACTAATGGATCTCAGAGGGAAGACGGGGGTGGGTGGATGGGTGGAGAGATATTAACTGGGGAACTTATATGCATATATGCACAGCTCATGGATACAGACAATAGTGTGGTGAATGCCTGGGAGGGGTGGGTGCAGGGTGTAGGGTGGTCAATGGGAAAAAGGGGGGAATATTAGTAATACTTTTAACAATAAAGATAATTTTTTAAAAAAAATATTATGTAGCCGAAACCGGTTTGGCTCAATGGATAGAGCGTCGGCCTGCGGACTGAAAGGTCCCGGGTTCGATTCCGGTCAAGGGCATGTACCTGGGTTGCGGGCACATCCCCAGTGGGAGATGTGCAGGAGGCAGCTGATCGATGTTTCTCTCTCATCGATATTTCTAACTCTCTATCTCTCTCCCTTCCTCTCTGTAAAAAATCAATAAAAAAAAAAAGATTATGTAGTGTAGAGAAAGGACTACTATTTTATACAGTGGCCAGCGAAGGCCCCTTTAGGGAGGTGATATTCAGCATGAGAAAAGAAAAAAGTGAGTCATTCAAATAACAGAAGGAAAACTTCCAAGAAGAAAACACAGCAAGATAGAAAGCCTGAGGTAGCAATAAGCTTGGCATATTTTAGAAATGGCAAGCAGGCCAACATGAATACAAAGGCAAGTTAGAGAGGTAAGTAGAAATCAACTCATGTAGGGCTTGATAGTTAATACTAAAATTTTAGGAGGTATGTGTTAATATGGTTAATGCAAAAAAAAAGACATATGATCATATTAGGGGTGCCTTCTTCTTTCTAGAGCAGACTCTGAGTGTTTGGGGGAGAGACATTGCAGCAAAAGAAAAGGAGGCAAACAAAATAAGAGCATGGTAGCTCAAGCAAATGGTAAACCAAACTGAAGTAAGCAAAATGTGCGGGCGCGCGCGCGCGCGCGCGCACACACACACACACACACACACGCACGCGTACATTCAGCTGGCAGGCCACAGTTTATTAATCCAATTATATAGCCACCTTGCAAAGTAGGTATTAATGTCTTATTAATTGAAAGTCTACAGTCTTTTGATTTTTTGCAACCTGTGTCCAAACACTAGTTTATTTATATTTCTTTTTTTAAAAAAAATTCTGGGTTGTCTCAAAACTACCCTCAAACAATAGCAAACAAAAAGAAACCAGACCAGGCCTGGCTGGTGGGGCTCAGTTGGTTGGGTGGCGTCCTGAGCACCAGGAAATTGCTGGTTCAATTCTAGGTTAAGGGCACATACCCTGGGTTGAGGGCTCATCCCTGGGAGGGGACGTGCAGGAGGCAGCTCATAGATGTTGCATTCTCACATCAACGTCTCTCTCTTTCTCTGTCTTCAGAGAGAATTAAGGAGATCCCTCTCTCTGAAAAATCAATAAACTATCTTAAAAAAGAAAGAAACCAGATCAGTGGTACTACAAAGGAACCTCCCTAGGAGGCAGTTATGGAGAAAAAGTTGTAAGTACTTATATTTTAATCTTTTGTTTTTAAACAAGTGTTATTATGAGCAAAATATTTCTTTTAGCCCAATACTTCTAAGTTTGGCAATAAATTCCACTTACCATTCATTTTCGCTTCTATGTTTTGTAGCTATGTCATTTAATAATTTATTTGCAAAGGCTCTTGCTTTATTTGTTAGGCCTGTCTTCAAATCTTCACAATCCAAACGAACCATAGGGAAATGAACCCACTGAGGTAAAAGCATTATTTCTGAGGCAAGGTTGAAAAATTTTTCTATAAACTTAAAAAAAAACACACACAAAAAAATGCTTAGCATTTTAAAATTCATCAGTGATTCTATATTACAGTATTGTGGTATAGTATTATGGTGGACTTCTTAATTATGTAATATAAATATAAACTCATTTCTTTTTGCTAATTGATTAAATTTGTCCCCTTTGTTGCATAAATCTTTTTTCACCTGTCCTTTCACTAAGGAATTTGCCAATCTACCAGTAAATATTCAATATGGTACCATTTATAACATCCCTATCTAAAAATTTCAGGCCCTGGCTCAGTTGGTTAGAGCGTTGTTCGAATACACCAAGGTTGTGGGTTCAATCCCAGTCAGGGCACATTCAAAAATCAACCAATGAAGGCATAGATAAGTGGAACAACAAATCGATGTTTCTTCTCTCAATATTCTCACATTCATTCTCTCATTCTCTCTCTCTCTCTCCCCCACTCCCGTTCCTCTTTCTCTAAAATCAATAAATTTAAAAAATTTTAAAATAAAAATTTTAAAAGTGAAATTTCTCTCAGTAACTATTAAAAAAAAATTTTGCCAAAATCAACTCATCTCTCTGTTTAGAAACAAATCTATATCATGTGGCAATTTGTGTAGCTGACAAATACTTGCTTGTGCCATACCTGATGCCTCACTGAAGATTCTAATGCAGTCTTCAGGAAACAAAGTATAAGGAATTTTTGGTTTTGATCAAAATAATCCAAAAAAGAAATATTGTGTTCTGCCATTACCAAAAATCCAACATAATGGAATTTATACAACTTCTTAATACCCAGACACTGGGATAATTTTTAAAAATTAAACAAAGTAGTACAAAGAAAACCTAACAAGTTATGTTGCATTTTGTGAAAGTGAAATATACCTACCAACTTTGGGCAACTCTGACTTAATTCCATATTCCATCTTTAATGTTGCCTCTCTACCTTCTTACCCCATCTCCATCCCCCACCAATTAAAGATATTTTCCCTGTACTTCTCTCTCTCTCAAGGCTACTCTGTTTCTCTAGTCTCCATTCATTTTTGTTTCTACGGTTGAGCTTAAAATTTTCAGTGTTTAAGGGAGCTGAGAATAGTAATTAATTCAAAGACTACATTGAACACCTGCCTGATTCTTGTTTGGAAACATAGCAAAGAGACTAGAAAGAGCTAATGGACACTGGAAAAGGGACAGATATTTTCTTATTCTCAAGAATCATCATCTAGTTTTTCTGGGTTGTAATAAACTGATATGAAAAAGAAAATTGGCTGGATCAAAGAAAATGTGGGACACTGGAAACACAAATGTCCATTTACAGTAGAAAAGATGGCATATCAATACAATGAAGTGCTATGCTATAATAAACTATGACTACATCAAAATATAGTATACAAACTACAATTACAGTATGTCTAGAATTGACAAAGAAATGCAAGGATATATACTAAACCTAAAAGTAAATTTTAAATATATATTTTCATTCATTTCCTTCCTCTCTGAAATCAATAAAAATAAATAAATATATATGTATGTATGTATATATATGTGTGTATATATATATATATATTTGAAAGACATTAAATAAATCAGATTTATATAGTGGAATACTACTCAGCAATAAAAGGAAGAAGTTACTGACACAACAACATAGATAAATCTCAAAAACCTTACATTAATATAAGAAACCAGACACAAAAGAGTATGTATGTATGATTTCATTAGAAAAGAAAAACCTATAATTACTGAAAGTATGTCAGTAGTTGCCTAAGGTCAGGTTTAGGGAGAACTGAGTGGGATGGCATATAAGGAAACTTTCTGAGGTGGTGAAAACATTTTATATCTTGACTCTGGTGATAGTTGCATTGGTGTATAAATTTGTCAGAACTCATTTAACTATACAATTAAAATAGGTGCATTTTATTATATGTAAACCAACCTCAATGAAGTTGTTTTTTTAAAGTTAATAATTTTTGAAATTAATCAAGAATGGAAAAGGGAATGGATTGATGAATAAATATGTGATTAAGCTAACATAGTAAAATATTAGAATCTAGGTGGAACTCTTCATAAAATTTCTTCAACTTCTCTGTATGCTTAAATATTTCATAATAAAATGTTGAAAAATTAAAATGTCTATGTTATACTTTATGAATAAAAACTAAACAGTCAATAGAGAGAAGATGAAAAAACAAAAGCATACTTTTAACCAATAGAACAAGGTCCCTTCAAAAGGTAGAAACCTTTTCTCATTTAATTACTTTTTCCCCACTGCTTCTGGAATTATCATTCTGAAACTCTGATCCAAGTATATTACTTCAATGGCTAAAAACCTCCAAAACAAAGTACAAACTCCTAAGCAAATATACTTGAAGGTTTTCACCTATAGCTCCAACTTACATTTCCAACTTCATATTCTTTTTTTTTTTCATTTATAAATGTACTAGAGGCCCAGTGCATGAATTCATGCACAGGTGGGGTCTGGCCAGGCCAGCCCCAATAGGGACAGATCAGGGCTGGGCCTGCCTGGGGAGGGGCTGCAGGGGGTTGGCCGGATGGCCCCAACCCTGATTGGAGTGGGGGGCCAATTGGGGGTGAGGCTGGCTGAGGCGAGGGGCTGTGGGCTGATGGGGAGGGGAGGCCAATCAGGGGCCATGCCAGCTGGGGAGAGGGGCCGTGGGAGGTTGGCCAGTTGGTCCTGCCCCTGATCAGAGTGGGGGGCCGATCAGGGGTTTGTCCAGCCAGGGGGAGGGGCTACAGAAGGTTGGCCAGCCGGCCCCAACCCCTATTGGGGTTGGTGGCAATTGGGGGTGAGGCCGGCCAGGGGGTGAGGCAACAGGGGGTTGGCTGGCCCCCCCACCCTCAATTGGGGTAGGGGAGGCCAATTGGGGATGGGGCCAGCTGCGGGGAGGGGCTGCAGGAGGTTGGCTGGCTGGCCCCGCCCCCTACTGGGGTAAGGGGGCAATTGGGGGCATGGCAGGGGGGTTGGCCGCCGGCCCCACCCCTGATCTGGCCGGTTAGCAGGTTGCAACGGGTGTCATAGCAACCAGTTGTTCTGTCCTTCCAGTCATTACCTTGTTCTGGTTGCTGGCTTTTTATATATATACTAGAGGCCCAGTGCACAAAAATTTGTGCACTCGGGAGGGAAGGAGGGGTCCCTCAGCCCGGCCTGTGCACTCTCGCAGTCTGGGACCCCTCGGGAGATAACGACCTGCTGGCTTAGGCCTGCTCCTGGGTGGCAGAGGACAGGCCCAATCCCTAGGTGCAGCCCCTGGTCGGGCTCAGAGCAGGGCCAATTGGGGAGTTGGGGTGCCGCCCTATCATGCACAGAGCAGGGCGGATCAGGAGGTTGCGATGCCACCCTCAGTCACGCTCAGGGTAGGGCCGATTGGGGGGTTGGAGCACCGCCCTGTCACACTCAAGGCAGGGTCGATGGGGAGATTGCGGCGCCACCCCCTGTGATGCACAGAGCAGGGCCAATCAGGGGGTTGGGGCACTGCCCCCTGTCACGCACAGAGCAGGGCCAATCAGGGGGGTTGGGGCTCCATACCCTGCAGGGCCAATCAGGGGGTTGGGGCACTGCCCCCTGTCACATACAGAGAAGGGCCCATCAAGGGGGTTGGGGCTCCGTACCCTGTCACACACAGAGCAGGGCCAATCAGGGGGTTGAGGAGCTCCCCCGTCACACACAGATCAGGGCCGATCAGGGGGTTGAGGAGCTCCCCCGTCACTCACAGAGTAGGGCCGATAGGGGACTTAGGGCACCGCTCCCTGTCACACACACAGCAGGGCAGATCAGGGGGTTGGGGAGCAGCCCTCTATCACCCACAGAGCAGGGCCGATAAGGGGGTTGGGGCGCCGCCACTGTCACACTCAGGGCAGGGCCGATGGGGAGGTTATGGCTCTACCCCATCACACACAGAGCAGGGCCCATGTGTGGGTGGGGTGGGGTTGGGGCACCGCCCTCTATTACCCACAGAGCAGGGCCGATCAGGGAATTGGGGCGCCGCCACTCTCACACTCAGGGCAGGGCCAAGGGGGAGGTTATGGCTCTACCCTGTCACACACAGAGCAGGGCCTGGGGGAGGGGGGTGGTGTGGCCCCGCCCCCTGCCACACACAGAGCCGCAGGGCGATCAGGGGGTTTGGGCGCTGCCCCCTGTCACGCTGATCCCGGTGCCGGGAGGCCTCGTGGCTCAGCTGATCCCGGTGCTGGGAGGCATATTACCCTTTTACTATATAGGATAGAGGCCAGGTGCACAGGTGGGGGCTGGCTCGTTTGCCCTGAAGGGTGTCCTGGATCAGGGTGGGGGTCCCCACTGGGGTGCCTGGCCAGCCTGGATGAGGTGATGATGGCTGTTTGCAGCTGGTCACACACCCTTCAGGGTGGGGGTCCCCACTGGGGTGTCTGGCCAGTCTCAGTGAGGAGCTGAGGGCTGCTTTCAGGCTGGCAGTTGACTGAAGCTCCCAACTACTCCTTTTTTTCTTTTTCTTTTTTTTAATTCTGGGCCAGCTTTAGCTCTGGCTCTAGCTCTGAGGCTTCCGCTGCTGAAAGCAGGTATCTGGTTTGTTTGCGTTCTATAATCGAAACAATGTATAACTCCAGCTCTGAGATCCCAGCCGGCTGAAAGCTGGTTTCTGGGGTTTTGTTTAGCTTCTATATTTGTCACAATGTTTCTTAGAGTTGCAGCTCAGAGGCCAGCAAGTCAGGCAGGGAACATTGGAGTCTGCAGTCACTGGAGCAAGCAAGCCTCATGTTCACTTCCAGCTGCCTGGCTGCCGGCCGCCATCTTGGCTGACAGTTAATTTGCATAAGGATATGCTGATTAGCCAATGGGAAGGGTAGCGGCCGTACATTAATTACCATGTTTCTCTTTTATTAGTGTAGACTAGAGGCCCGGTGCACAAAAATTTGTGTACTCGTGGGGAGGGGGGTCCCCCAGCCCAGCTTGTGCCCTCTCGCAGTCTGGAACCTCTCAGGAGATAACGACCTGCTGGCTTAGGCCTGCTCCCGGGTGGCAGAGGGCACGCCCAATCCCTAGGTGCAGCCCCTGGTCAGGCTCAGAGCAGGGCCGATTGGGGAGTTGGGGCGCCGCCCCGTCATGCACAGAGCAGGGCGGATCGGGAAGTTGCGATGCCACCCTCAGTCACGCTCAGGGTAGGGCCAATTGGGGGGTTGGGGCACCACCCCCTGTCACACTCAAGGCAGGGTCGATGGGGAGGTTGCGGCGCCACCCCCTGTCACGCACAGAGCAGGGCCAATCTGGGGGTTGGGGCGCTGCCCCGTCACTCACAGAGCAGAGCCCATCAGGGGGGTTGGGGCTCCGTACCCTGTCACGCACAGAGCAGGGTCGATCAGGGGGTTGAGGAGCTCCCCCATCACTCACAGAGTAGGGCCGATAGGGGAGTTGGGGCACCACCCCGTCACACACAGAGCAGGGCGGATCAGGGGGTTGGGGCACCGCACCCTGTCACACTCAGGGCAGGGCCGATGGGGAGGTTATGGCTCTACCCCGTCACACACAGAGCAGGGCCCGTTGGGGGGGGGGGGGGTTGGGGCACCGCCCTCTATCACCCACAGAGCAGGGCCGATAAGGGGGTTGGGGCGCTGCCACTGTCACACTCAGGGCAGGGCCAAGGGGGAGGTTATGGCTCTACCCCGTTACACACAGAGCAGGGCCCGTGGGGGGTGTTTGGGGTGTCGCACCCTGTCACACACAGAGCAGGGCTGATCAGGGGGTTGGGGAGCTCCCCCCTATCAGGTACAGAGCAGGGCTGATCAGGGGTTTGGGGCACCTTCCCCTGTCACGAACAGAGCAAGGCGGATAGGGAGGTTGTGGCCCCGCCCCGTCACAAACAGAGCCGCAGGGCGATCAGGGGGTTTGGGCGCTGCCCCCTGTCACGCTGATCCCGGTGCCGGGAGGCCTCGTGGCTCAGCTGATCCTGGTGCTGGGAGGCATATTACCCTTTTACTATATAGGATAGAGGCCTGGTGCATGGGTGGGGTCTGGCTGGTTTGCCCTGAAGGGTGTCCTGGATCAGGGTGGGGGTCCCCACTGGGGTGCTTGGCCAGTCTGGATGAGGGGATGATGGTTGTTTGCAGCTGGTTGCACCCCCTTCAGGGTGGGGGTCCCCACTGGGGTGCCTGGCCAGTCTGGGTGAGGGGCTGAGGGCTGCTTTCAGGCTGGTGGGTGACTGAAGCTCCCAAGTGCTCCTTTTTTTCTTTTCTTTTTTTATTCTGGTCCAGCTTTAGCTCTGAGGCTTGGCTCCAGCTCTTAGGCCTCGGCTGCTGAAAGCAGGTATCTGGTTTGTTTGGGTTCTATAATCGAAACACTGTTTCAACTCCAGCTCTGAGATCCCAGCTGGCTGAAAGCAGGTTTCTGGGGTTTTTTTTAGCTTCTATATTTGTAACAATGTCTCAAACTGCAAGCTCAGAGGCCGGCAGCAGCAGGCGGGGCACGTTGGAGTCCTCCATCACTGAAGCAAGCAAGCCTCATGTTCGCTTCAAGCTGCCTGGCTGCCGGCCGCCATCTTGGCTGGCAGTTAATTTGCATATTACCCTGATTAGCCAATGGGAAAGGTAGCGGAGTGACACCAATTTGCATGTTTCTCTTTTATTAGTGTAGATATAGAAGATTTTTATTGTTGATAGTATTACAGATATCTCCCATTCCTTCCCTTTTTCCCCCCTACTCACAGCCCTTACCCACACCCAAGGTCTTTATTACCCTATTGCCTGTGTCCATGGACTATGTATATAAATTCTTTAGTTTATCTCTTCTCATTCCCCCCTACCCCACATTGAGCTATGTTAGTCTCTTCCATGCCTCCCTGCTTCAGCTAAATCCACCTATAAACATCTACTTCAAAACCCAGCTCACTTATCACTACTTTTAAAAACCTTCATGAATTTCCCAAAGCAAAAGCAATTGTTTCCTCTTCTGTACTTTCACACTTCATCCATATCTGTATTCCAGTACTTATCTCAATGTTTCCATTAATATGTCTAGCTTCCAGGCCAAGTATAAGCTCCTGAGAACAATGTTAATGTATTATTTATTTTTACATCACCAAAATCTTGCTAGGTGTCTGAATGTGATGAAGAAATTTTTGTTGAATCAATGAATGAATAAATGAATGACTAAAGAAATTATGAGGTAAATCTATAAGTTTACTAAAATGATGTTTTGAATAAATTCAAATAACTTTAATTGAAGCATTTATTTTCTAGAATAATAAGATCATAATTTTAAAAGGATACTCAAAAGGCATTAATCAAAAACAGAATTATCACTTACCTCTGTGTATTCATCAAAAGTGTGATCTTCCGCCTGAAAAGTCTCTATCAGCTGAACTGCAGTGCCATCAAGGAGCCAATTATATTTTTCAACTGAAAATTAATAATCTAATTTAAATATCAATATTAACCTTTTAAAAGGATAAGTGCTTTTTTATATGCTCATAGAATGGAATAGCCTATTCAATTAATTATTATTATTAATTGAGTATTAACATACTAGTACATTAATAGAAATAGAATGGAATAAAATAGACTTAAGCAAACCAGGTTAAATACAGATGTTTCAAAATAAAGATAAAAGGGTATGTAATGATCTTAAAATAATTTAAGAGATAAAAATAAGCCAGTTAATAAAAGATTTTGCTTAAGATATCAAGTAAAATTACCTATCCTGACTTCATACACACTTGAGAAGACTATAAACTTGAGCTGCTATTCTTATAGATTACTTTGCTTTTAACCTTAACTTAGCTTTCTCCTTATTCCAACATCTCTTCTTTCTATCTTTTGGCTTTATCACCCTGATCCAGTTAGCATTCACTCTTTGGACCAGACAACAGAATTCAAGTTTCTCAGTTTTGATCCTTGATGCTGCCAACAGCCATGTTCATGCTAACTTCTGGCTCTCCCTGCTCTTTCATGACAGCCCCAGACAACCAAATATCTAGCCAAATTCTAGTAAAAATAAAAATGTCATTCTTTTATAATAAAAAGACATAATATAATATTTATCACATATACCGTATGTCTCATAGTGTTGTCTTGCACCTTCTAAGTTACGACGTATTTCCACCTTTAGCACATCAAGTGCCCACTGTAACATGTGTTCTGGAAGTTCTGTGTCAAGATTTACAGGTGGTGAAGCTGCTGATAGCCAAGAGGGTACTGACTGGACATTCTAACATAAATAAAAATGACAGTTTATGAAATAACTGTGTAATTGATCTACTAGTATATGTAGATCTTATATTTTTGAACACTCTTTTCAGATTTTAGTGGTACAAGAAAAGATAACTTGATGCAAAATACAGTAATGATTTAAAGTTGTATAGTTTGTAATCTATATATATAAAAAGCCAGCGAAAGGACCCCCGTAACAACAGGAAAAACCACTCACTGCGGCCAGCAAACTAGCCCAATTGGGGGTGGAGCCAGCTAGCCAACCTCCCACAGCCCTGTCCCCAGGCCGGCCCCACCCCCGATCGCTCCCCACCCCTAAAGGGGGCAGAGCCAGTGGCCAACCTCCTGAAGCCCCTCCCCTTGGTCAGCCCCACCCCAATGGGCCTCCACTACCCCTATAGGCCCCCGATGGGCCCCCCCACCCCGATCAGGGGCAGGGCCAGCCGGCCAACCACCTGCAGCCCCTCCCCCTGGCCGTCCCTAACCCCAATGGGCCCCCACCACCCTGATTGGCCTACTGCCTCTTCCCCCCACCAGCTCTACCCCTGATTGGCTCCCCCACTCTGATTAGAGACAGGGCCTGTTGGGAGGTTGTCATAACTACAATAAGACTTCTAAGAACAAATGTTATCTTCAACCAGAAGACTTTCTCAAAGACAAAGCATTTTATTTTAACATAAAATAACTTGGAGTATGGAAATAAAGAGTTGTAACATTTTATGTATATAAATACTTTATGGAGTTTCAACTCAATTTAAAATTTTGAAAAAGAGCCGTATAAAGAAACCTGATAGATAAGGATGAAGTGATACCTGCAGAGCTTCAGCTATTCTCTCTACCAAACCAAAAACAACATCTTCCAAATCTTGAAAGGTAGGGTAAAATTCCATTTTCTCATCATCAATTGTCAATTCCATCTTAAATATCGGCAGCCCTCGTTCATCTCCTTGGTCAAAGAGTTTTACAAATCCTTCTATAGTTCTCTTTAAGAGATCCTTTATCTGCATGATATTATAAATTACTATTAATTTCAAGAGTACAAGTTCAAACTTTAACTAAAATAAGTGTATAATCAAGTCATTCTATCAATCCATTTAGTCCTGAAAATTATCTTCATTCAGCACATATGTTCTTTTGTTGTTGTTGTTAATACTCACCTAAGGACATTTTTTCCATTGCTCTTCAGAGAGAGTGGAAGGGAGTGAGGGGTGGGAGAAGAGAGAGAAACATCAATGTGAGAGACATCCACTGGTTGCCTTCCGCACGCACCCCAAACAGGTGGGGAAAGTAAACCTGCAATCCAGGTACATGCCCTTGACCAGGAATCATACCCAAAACCCTTAGGTACGTGGGGAGACACTCTAACCACTGAGCCATGCTGGCCAGGGCTGTTTTTTTCTTAATCCTCACCTGAGGATATGTTTTTATTGATTTTAGAGAGAAAGGGAGAGAGAGAGAGAGAGAGAGAGAGAGAGAGAGAGAGAGAGAGAGAGAGAGACATCTATATGAGAAAGAAACATTGATCAGTTGCCTCCTATTAGCATCCGAACCAGGATCAAACCCACAACCTAGGTATGTACCCTGACCAGGAATTGAACCCACAACCATTTTAGTATATGGGGTGACACTCCAACCAACTGAGCCACCTGTCAGGGCAGCACAGTATGTTAATAAATGTAGTCTAAAATAATAAATGGAAAAATATATGCAAACTTTCATATTTTTATAGAATATCAACAATCTTAAAATGGCAACTCAGAATCTTCCACACTCTAGTTATTTTGCCCCTGATATAGAAAACATTTCAGAAGACCAAACAACATGGTGAAGACTGAGGGTAGGGGAGCCCTGACCCTTATAGTGAGGTTGTCATGGGATGACATGTACATGGGGTGAGGGGCAGTGGTAAAGATACAGCTAGCTGCTATTGTCACAAGAGTCAAATGTTCAATATTATTAATTTTGTGAGCCTGTTAATAAACCTTTGGATGCTTGAAAATCATCATGGTGGGATTATTTATGCCATGGAAATTAGCAAACACTACAAAACAGGGTGGTTGTTATTGTTGTTTCTGGAGAGCCAAATTTCCAGCACACCATTTGGTTAGTGTGAAGCTACTGGAACTTAGAATGTGCACAATACATGACCAAAGTATGAATAATCTCTATATATAAAAGCCAAGCAACCAGCACACCAAAACGACCGTAACGACTGGAATGACCAGTCGCTATGACATGCACTGCTGCTAGCCAACTGGCCTGATGGGGGGTGGGCGGTTCCTCCACCCCAGCTGGCCCCACCCCCAATAGGCCCCCCAATACCTTGATCGGAAGTGAGGCTGGCCGGCCAACCTCCTATGTTCCCTCCCCCGAGCTGGCTCAGCCCAATTGGCCCCCATGGGGCAGTCCAGCTGGACCCCACCCATGCACAAATTCATGCACTGGGCCTCTAGTGTATTCTTATAATTAACCAACTATTGGAAATTTACCCAAACAGACAAATATAGATCTAAATGATCTTCAAAATGTTCTTCATCTCTTTACTTCTCATCAAATGATCATAGTTCTCTTAAGGGGATAAAGACAGAAAGAAAATCATATATATTAATTATAGTATTATATACCATATATATATATATATATATATATATATATATATATATATATATATATATTTTAGAGGCCTAGTGCACAAATTCATGCACAGGTGGGTCCCTCTGGGTGGCCTGCAGGGATCGGGCCAAAACCCGCAGTTCAATGCCGCCTGCAGCTCCTACCTGCTGCTCCCACTCATCCTGGCCCCACTGTACCTGCCACAGGCTCGTGCCCAATCAGTCCCGATCTGGAGAGGCTCATGCTGATGCAGCAGTGCTCACCAGCCATGAGCTCTGTGTCTGGTGCCCTTCCGAGGGGAGTGGCTTTCGGGATCTGGCTGAAACCGGCTCTCCGACATCCCTGAGGGCTCCCGGATTGCAAGAGCGTGCTGGCCAGGCCGAGGGATCCCACTGGTGCACGATCGGGCAGGGGAGGGACCGCAGGAGGGCTTCAGGGTGTGTCCAGCCCATCTCGCTTAGTCCCGATCGGCCAGACCCCAGCAGCAAGCTAATGTACTGGTCAGAGCATCTGCTCCCTGGTGGTCAGTGCACGTCATAGCGAGCGGCTGAGCAGCCTTAGCATATCATTAGCATATTACGCTTTGAGTGGTTGTTCTGCCGTTCAGTCTATTTGCATATTACCCTTTTATTATATAGGATTATCCTTTTAAAGATACATTGCAAAATTCATAAAATCTTTGGAGATCTTTACCAGCCATAGGGGAAGGTTCTTTGTTTTAAAATTTTTTTTCATTGATTTTATAGATAGAGGTAAGGAGAGGGAGAGAGAGATATAAACATTGATAAGAAACATCAATATCAACTGGCTACCTCCTGCATGCCCCCTACTGGGGATTGAGCCCACAACCCAGGTATGTGCCCTGACCAATAATCGAACTGCATCGATACTTAACCACTGAGCCACACCAGATGGGCCACAGGGGAAGTTTTCATTCAAAACTCTTTTTCTAGCCCAGCCAGCATAGTTCAGTGATTGAGTGTCAACCTATGAATTGACCCAGGTTGCAGGCTCGATCCCCAGTGTAGGGCATGCAGGAGGCAGCCAATCAATGATTCTCTCTTCTCATTGATGTTTCTATCTCTCCCTCCCTCTCCCTTCCTTTCTAAAATCAATAAAAAATAAGTAAAGGCTATATAAAATCGCCGAACCGGTTTGGCTCAGTGGATAGAGTGTCAGCCTGCGGACTGAAGGGTCCCAGGTTCGATTCCAGTCAAGGGCATGTACCTTGGTTGTGGGCACATCCCCAGTGGGGGGCATGCAGGAGGCAGCTGATCGATCTCTCTCATCGATGTTTCTGGCTCTCTATCCCTCTCCCTTCTTCTCTGTAGAAAATCAATAAAATATTAAATAAATAAATAAATAAATAAAATGATGCAGCCACTTTGAAGCCCCTGGCAGTTCTTAAAAAATTAAAACAAACAAACAAAAAAACCCCTCTTTTTCTAGAATTGTTTTTCTGCAATAGTAAAAACCTGAAGAGCATAAAATTAATATTCTCTTTCTGTTTGTCATTTAAAGATGATCAATAACATTTTGAACCAAGATTTTACAGAGAATGAAATGAGAATCCATCAACTTGGAATTTCATAATTTAAAAGAAAAATGTTTACTAGGATAGTCCTTTTGTTAATATACTTCAATAAAGCTTATAATCTTTAAGCATGAGCCCAGTAATCATTCACAATATTGATACATACTTCTAGACTTTCCATTTTAGATTGTTTCAGAAATAAAGCATTTTTCTGCTTAATTTATTAAAATAAAATCATGTTGAAGGCAAAGATCAACAGTAATTAATATACAAATGCGAGAAGTCCTTCAGAAGGCTGAATGGGGCTTTGAAATTCAGCAGGGCTGAATATCTGCATGTTACCTGCTGCTAACTGAGTGGCCCAAGGCAATCCCCTAACCTGATAATCTTTTACTGTTTAATAAACTTTACCTTTGAAATGCCTGTTTGCATTCCTAAAGGGTAATTGTGTATCCTAGTAAATGAAAAGGAGATGGATCCGGAGATTCAGCAGAGCTTAGTCACTAGAACTAAGTTTCCATCTGGCTTCCCCCATAATTTCTAAATTTATATATCTTGTCTTGTATATTAATTTGCATGTCAGCTCTTTCTCCAGGCTTTGAACCCAAGCTATGCAGGCTGTGGTTTCACAAAATTATAGTAAAAATATTTTTATAACTTACTTCAAAATAATTACTTAACACTATGTCTAAATAGAATTTTATTTAAAACTAGAGGCCTGGTGCACAAAATTCGTGCACTCAAGGCAGTGGGGGGCAGTGTCACTCAGCCCAGATTGCGAGAGGGCGCAGGCCAGGCCGAGGGACCCCACCGGTGCACAATCGGGGCTAGGGAGGGACACGGGAGGTTGGCCAGCTGGGGAGGGACCACGGGAGGGATCCAGGGCATGTCCAGCCCATCTTGATCAGTCCCAATTGGCCAGACCCCAGCAGCAAGCTAACCTGCCGGTCAGAGCGTCTGCCCCCTGGTGGTCAGTGCATGTCATAGTGACTGGTCGACTGTCTGCCCCCTGATGGTCAGTGCACGTCATAGCAAGCAGTTGAGCGGCCTTAGCATATCATTAGCATATTACACTTTGATTGGTTGAATGGCTGACCAGAAGACTGGACACTTAGCATATTAGGCTTTCATTGTATAGGATAACAAACTAATTTTAATAACATTATCACTTAAAATACATAAAACATATTTACCTGATTTGACATAAGTGTCGAAACACAGTTATAAAATGAATCCAACTTTTCAGGTTTAATGCCTTCGAGAGCTTCCTTCTTGGTAAAAAGATTTATAACTTTTGTATACCATGTGTTCATTATCTTCTCTTCTGCCTTCCTAGCTTGTATTGATAGATCATTTTTCAGTGATTCACAATCAATTGGGCCTTTAGCTCTATTTATGAGAAACATAAAAATGATTTTAAAGCAAATGATAGATACTGGTCTTGATATGTAATTGTTAAAACAAATAAAAAATTTAAAATTTTTTGAAATCTAAAGAAAAGTTCTGAAGATTTATCAGTGAGTTTTAAAAATTATATAGTCAAAAATATAAAGACTCAAACAGGAGACATTCACATTTTAAATGTTAATTAATAAATATGGGTTTTACCTAATTCCTGTTAAGTCCAGCAAAAGTGTATTAGCAAATGTCTTGTAACCAAGGTCCAGTAACATCTTCATAATTGGATGAACAATGTGCAAATTAGATAGTATTTGATTTCTTGCCTGCACATAGCTACAATGCCAAGGATTGGAATAGTCTAGGCCTCTGGAAAGCAATACACCATGTTAAACAGGATTCAAACAATATACTCTAAGTTTTAGGAATAATATTTATGATATGGAATTAATATTAAAGAGAGAAAACTGCAGATTAAGAAGAGGGAAATCCTAATGGCATGGAAGCCTTAGGAAATATGCATGCAATAAAAATACATCAAGATTTTGAAAGTGCATTATCCTCAGAGAGATCAGAGGTCATTTAAATTTTTTAAATTAAATTATTGGAGTAACATTGATTTATAACATGGTTTCAAGTGTACAACTTTATAATACAACATCTGTATATTCCATTGTGTGCTCACCACCCTAAGTCTAGTCTCCTGTCACCAAATATTTGACACTCTCTATCCTCTTCATACTCCCCCTACCCCCTTACCCTCTGCTAACCACTATACTGAGAACAAAGATCATTCGTGGGTAAGGAAGGCTGATGGGCCAGGCATGAGTACCCTACTAACTTCCACTGTGCTCTGGCTCAGTTACCTTGGGCAGAGATAAATCAACACAGTCCTTAGTAATGGGGAGAAGGGATGGAGAAATCTATTTGGATACACCAAAGCTCACTTAAAGTCAAATTGAACTGTGCATCAATATGCACAGTTCCCCTAATTGTATAGACTAAAACTACATAAGTACAGAGGATACTTTGGGGGAGAAAGAAAAACAGCAGTAGTACTATTTTTTTAGGTGTGTTCAAAATACCTTTGAGTTTCACAGCTGTTGACTTAAATAAAAGATCAGTTTATTTTCTTTTTCTTAAATATTTGTATTGATTTCAGAAAGGAAGGGAGACAGAGAGAGAGAGATGGAAACATCAGTGATGAGAGAGAATCATTGATCGACTGCCTCAATCCCTTCACTGGGGATCAAGCCCACAACCCGGGCATGTGCCCTTGACTGGAATTGAACTCAGGACCTTTCATTCCACAGGCCGATGCTCTATCCACTAAGCCAAACCAGCCAGAGCAAGATCAGTTTATTTTCAATCTATTATCAAAACCTAGGTGCAACACTGTTTTGAAAATAATTTACTCACACAGGGAATTCAGGTAAAGGACCTCCATCATCTTCAAGCCAGTTAACTGGAGGTTTCACAAGAACACTCTTCACTAAAATACATATATGTATTAATATTTCTTGAAAACCCTTTAAAGATGATCAATAACATTTTGAACCAAGATTTTACAGAGAATGAAATGAGAATCCATCAACCTGGAATCTCATAATTTCAAAAAAAATGTTTACTAGGATAGTCCTTTTGTTAATATACTCCAATAAAGCTTATACTCTTTAATCATGAGCCCAGTAATCATTCATAATATTGATACATACTTCTAGACTTTCCTCCCATTTTAGATTGTTTCAGAAATAAAGCATTTTCCTGCTTAGTTTATTTAAATAAAACTATAGTTATTTTCTATAACTCAAATCAAAGTTTCTAACTCTTGATATTGAATTGTACAGTTTATTGTACATTAAATGAGTATAAGAAAAAATCCCTTTACTTGCAACAAAATCACACTTTTGATTCTGCTTTGGCCTTACTTTGAAGGTAAATTCAAATATGGTACAGCTTTAGTAAGTTCTCAGTTATTCTCTTTCTGTCTACTGAAAAGTCACTGCCATGGCCTCTTAAGAAAATTTATTCCAATAAAAATTGCAAAGGTTAAATCCCTAATAAATCTCCCCAAATCTGTTAATTTTATTTTACAATCCAGTACATAGTGTAGCAAGAATTATAAAGACAAAGTGAAAATTTAAAAAGCTATTTAGCTAATAAGCATATAAAAAATTACTAAAAATGGCCTTAAATTGCAAATATTTTGACATTACAGGCTCAAAATAAACATTTAAATAAAAATAATATTTAAGAATACATATAGCTAAAAATATAACATGCATTATTCATATTTCTGCTTTTTATTGGGAGGAGCAGGGGAGCAACGGTGCTATATATTACTTACCCAAATACCTCTTCGTGCTTTTTTCAAAGTCACTTGACACTTCACTGATGAGACTTTGAAGGAGTTCCTCTCTTTTTTTCCCTTGCTTTAAAGACTCAGGTACCAGCATTAACATGTGATCCAGCCATTCCTGCTGAATAGGTACTATAGGACTACTTTCTACACATTGCTTCATATAAATATAGTTCAACTGAGAACGTAATAAGAAAAAAGTAAATGTTCTAAATGAAGTATCATTTCAATGTAACTACTAAGCTCTGTGTTCTCAAGACAAAATTTTCCCTGAGAATAAAAATACTAGTATATTGCGAAATAACATACTTTCAGAATAAAAAGATTTTAACCCAAAGTACAATCTACAGATACCATTTTATATTCTTCTTTATTTATGATGAATTCTCACCTAAATAATGTTCTTGGTATATTTCTCCTTTTCTCAAGGCAAAACAAAGACGTTTTATCTAACTTCCTAACTCAACAAATATTCACAAATTCAACAAATATTTAGATATTGTTCCAAATGCTAAGGATACAGTAGTAAAAACAAAACATACAAAGCCCATGCTGTCCATACAAAGCCCATGCTGTCTTGGAGATTATATTCTGGTACAAAGCAGTATAGTATAATTTCATAAATTCTCCCCTAGCAATGAGAAGTATAACAAAAATAGACACAAATAAATAGAAAGACAACACTAGATCTTGGTGAAGACATTTTAACATCATGAAAATTTCAGTTGGTGCCAAAATTAATTTAATGCAATACTAATATAAATATCTACACACATTTTATGGAACTAGACAAGCATAGAATTCATGTGGAATAATAAACATGTGAGAATAACCAAGAAATCCCGGAGAAAGAAAATCTACAAAAAAGGACTAGCCCTAGGAGACATTAAAATATACTATAAAATTTCTTTAATTAGAACTGTGTAGTACAGGTGCATTAATAGATAAATCAGTGGTAAAAAATGAAAAGTCCAGAAATAGGTCCAGTTCATAAGAATTTTAGTATATGGTAAATGCGGCATCTCAAATCACTGGAGCAAAGATGAAGTTGTTTCTTTTTATTTTATTTTGTATTGATTTCAGAGAGGAAGGGAGAGAGAGACAGAAACATCAATAATGAGAATCATTGATTGGCTGCCTCCTTCATGCCCCTTACTGGGGATTGAGCCTGCAATCCTGGCAAATAAACCGTGACCTGGTTCATAAACCACTAAGCCACGCCGGGCCAAAGATGAAGTACTTAATGAATAGTTCTGGGATAACTGGTTAGCCATGTGGAAAAAGAAAAATATAATCAATACCTTAAACTATACACAAGAATAAGTTCCATATAGTTCAGGAATTTAAATTAAACAGTGGAACTATACAAAGACTAGGGGGAAAAGAATAAATTTTTCTATAACTTGAGTGTATAGAAAAATTTCTTTGCTTCAAATTCCAGATACAAAAGGGAAAAAATAATTGAAAAATTCTGACTACATAAAAATATTTGCATGGTAAAAAAAAAGTCACAATATGAAGGTCAAAGACAACTGACAATCTGGTATAAAATATTTGCAATATATATCTCAAATAAAGTATAAAAATACTTAAATTTAGTAAATGGATGAACCTTGAGAACATTATGGTAAATGAAATAAGCTGGTGACAAAAAACCAGCATATTATTCCACTTATATGAGGTATCCAGAGTAGTCAAACTCAAATTCATAGAAACAGGAAATAGAATGGTAGTTGCCAGGGACTGAAGAGAGAGGCAAATGTGGAGTTGTTATTTAATAAGTTTCCGTTTTGAAAGATAAAGTTCTGGAAATGTGTTGCACAACAATATGCAAATACTTAACATCATTAAACTGTACACTTAAAATGTTTAAGGTAATTTTTTTGTTAGCCCAGCCAGCATGACTCAGTGGTTGAGTGTCAACCTATGAACCAGGAGGACACAGGTTCAGTTCCCAGTCAGGGCACTTGCCTGGGTTGCGGGCTCGATCCCCAGTTGGGGTGTGCAGGAAGCATCCAATCAATGATTCTCTCTCATCACTGATGTTTCTATCCCTCTCTCCCTTACTCTCTGAAATAAATAAAAATACATTCTTTTAAAAATAATAAATTTTATGTTAGTTGTATTTTATAATTTTTTTTAATTTAGGGGAAAATATGACCAGAATCCAATAGAAAATTAGGTAGAAGATATAAACCATTTCACAATAAAAATATTATTAAAATGGTCCCTAAACTTATGAAAAAAATGTTAAACTCACTCATAATTAGACAAAGCAAATTTAAACCATCCTGAGATCCCATTTGTCAGCTAATTGGAAAAAAAATACAGGTCCCACATAATGTGGTAAGACTATAAAGAAGCAACACTCTCATAAACTGTGAATAGGAAGGCAAACTACCACAACTCATGTGGAATGAAACTTTGTAATATCTAATAAAACCACATATTGACCCAGAAGTTCCACTTTTAGAAATTGAAAATACACCGTCAACAATATGGAAACACACATACACAAGGTTATTCACTGTAGCAAAATACTGGACGCATTTAAGAGGGGTTGAATAAATTATTATATATTCCACACATTGGTAGTCTGTGCAGCAGTAAAAAAGAATGAGGAAGTTGAATCAACACCTTAAATGTACACAATGTTATATATCAATTATATATTGATAAAGCTGGCAAAAAGAAAAGAATGAAAATCTCTATGAACTAATATGGAATGAGTTCTAGGATAAACAAAATGCAAAAGAATATTTATAATCTGATGCATTTTTGTGCAAGATAAAAGAAAAAAACATATATGTTCTTTTATAAAAAATTAATCACAGGAAAAATAAGCCAGAAATAATGACCGTGGTTATGGAAATGGAGAGTATCGGAATAGGTAGAAAATTTGGGGAGGATGGGAACAGAGTAAAAGGGACAGAAGTATACATTTTACTATAGTTCTGACTTTTAAGCCATGCTATTGTTTCACATGCTCAAAATATAAGTAAAGAAAATCAGTAAGAATGAGGGGAAGAGAAACTCAAAATTTAAAACACACACACACACACACACACAGAAAGAAATGAAGCTAACTGGTAATCAACTTAATAATATAGTCATACTGGAAGAGGTATAGAACTAACCATGGTAACTTTTGAACACAGCATTTAGACTGTGTACCTTCAAGCTAAGTACAAAAAATATATAGAAAAACACTGAACTATAGTGAATAGGTTTGTTTTCATGTGTTATGAGTTACTAATTTTACAACTGTTTATGTATATTTTAGGATTTAACAAAATCTATATATATAAAAGCCTAATATGCAAAGTGTCCCCTCAGGAGTTCAACCAACCAGGAGTCTGACCAACTGGGAGTTCGATCACTCGCTATGATGTGCACTGACCACTAGGGTGTGGCACAGAATGAAGGGAGGACCTGGCCAGCAGCAGGCAGCTGCTAGGGAACCTACCCATACACGAATTTCATGCACTGAGCCTCTAGTAAATAAATAATTGTGTTTCTTAAAAGCCACATTTCTCAAAAGACTAGAATGAACCCTGTGATGTTGAATCAGAATAGGAGGCATTAGTATAAACTCATGGTTTTTAAGATAGATGGATCATAGAAGGATGGCTTCAGGGCAAGGGCAGGAGGAGCAGCTTTCTCTGCTGGCAGAAGACACTGTTCCTTTGCTAAGCCTCCCCCCTCAGCCATCAGTGACTGCCATACCTGAGTCTCCATCAACCTGGTTTACACCATTCTTCCTGCCCTGGTCAATTCCCTGAGACCCTGTCCCACTCAACTTGAGGACCCAACTAAGCTGCTTCCAATGGTGTTGCCATACAAATGGATCACACCCTGCAGACTTTCATAAAATCTCTCAAAGGTCCACAACCTGCAAACAAGCAGCACAATTGACCCCCTACAGCCCACCCCACCTATCACCCCAGGCCCTCACAGCCCCATTGTCTGTGGTCATGGGCCATGCATATATGCATACAAGGTTCTTGCTTGTTTTATAATGTTGAGTCTTGAGAGGTCTTTATAAATCCTAGAGATAAATCCTTTGTTGGACATGCAATATGTGAATATTTTTTCCCAGTATGTAGCTTTTTTATCCATCCTCTTAACATGGTCTTTCACTGAGCAATAGTTCTTTTTTTTTTTTTGCCAGTGCTTACTTTTTTTTATTTTATTTTATTGTTTTTTTATTGTTTTATTGCTTAAAGTATTACAAAGAGTGTTACATATGTCTTTATGTGTCATGTCTAAGAACTCTTTGCCCAGCCGAGGTTTTCTTCTAAAATTTTTATAGTTTTACATTTCTCCCGTTTTTAATTATAAAACTTTAAAAAACAGTTTTACAATTTACACTTAAATCTATGATCAATTTTTAGTAATTTTTTTTACAAAGTGAGATGTTTAGGCTGAGGTTTGGGATCTTTCATTGTTGTTTACTTGTTTTATTTTTTATGGATGTCTACTTGCTCCACCCTATTTATTAAAAAGACTGTCCTTCCTCCATAGAATTGATTTTTGCACCTTGCTCAAAAATCAGTTGATTGCACTTGTGGGGTTAAATGGGTCATCTATTGTGTTCCATTGATCCATTTGTCCAATTATTCAAAAATAAAAGATTTTTTAAAAGTCAACTGGAGGTCTAGTGATAGAAATATTGGAAAAATATCTTTTTGATTTGGCAATTAGTGGTCAATGGTGACATTAATGATGAAGTGGTGGAGTTTCTAGAAGCCAGATTGCCAAGAGCAGTGGGTTCAGGAGTGAATGAATGTTTTTACACCCAGGTACCTATTTTAGATTGTAAAACACTAAAAGGCAAAAACTGTGGAGGAAGAGTGAGGATGCTAAACACATAAACAGAAATATCTTATAATTCATCCAGCCTCATATTAGATATTTATGAATGTTTAGGGGTTGTTTCATATTAGTTCTTATACCAAGTAAAGAGGAAATTCACAGCCAAAATCTCTAGAAAAGTTGGGAAGCAGAAGGAGAAGGAGGACAAGTATTTTTAAACAACAAACTCACAATAGCTAAAATGAGTGTCTTCCAAAGATCCTCAACCCACATGAAGAAATCTTTAGTCCTCTATCCCCAAGGGGAACACTAAAGGAATGGAAAATCTGTACCCCTCTCTGGGAACATGTTGTATAAATTCCTCTTTGGTATAACTAGCTCCATGAGTTTACATATCCTTTGCTGTTAAAGAAATTTCTCATGTTGTCATCTTTCCACCAATCATATCTTAGTCCCTTATTGTTACCCATAGTCTTTTTTTTTAATCTCTAGCACCTTATATCAGTACTAGAGGCCTGGTGCACGAATTTGTGCACATTGAAAGGAAATTAATTAAAAGAAATATTTTAATATCACTATTCGCCCTTTCTCTATAATAGAAGTGTCAACCAAATTCATGATCAACAATGACAGATGGAAACACTCGCGTGCAATTGGCGCCAGTGAGAGCTTTATATGTGTAGATAAACTTGCTTAATTAGACCTGCTTTCTGATTTAGCTAAAATTTTACCAGCCCAGTGAAGTATCCCAACTTCTCTTTCAAGTAACTGTCAGCAACACAGCAGTAAATATCAACACAAAGCAGATTATTATTGTAGATCACAGAGGGAGAACAAAGGGTGAAACATTTAACTGTAGCAGTGTTTGACTATATTCTGCGCAGTGAGAAAACCTGAAGTCATTTTCAAGGTCTACCATTTCTTACTTCTTTTCAGTCAGGTCAAGTTTCTAAACTTTCTAAATCTCCATTTTCCAGCTAATGACAAGAAAATAGGATTCAACTGAGTCTCCTATGTACCTTCTGAGAGGATCAAATGAGATGAGGCACGTGAAAACGCTTCACAGACATTTGGTTAAAGTGTAAAATGTTTGCACCTGGCTATAAAGCAAGTCGGGTTCCTGGGCTGAAGAAACTCCAAGGAGGGTAGTCACTAGGGAGAGGAAGCGGGTATTGCTACGTAACGTCATTACCCGGCGCCCACAGCCACTGTTTCCAGGCTGGGCTAGGCTATGGGCCACATTTTGTGGCATGGTGTCTTGACAGCATTGGCTGCAATTTGGTGGGCTGTTGAATAGGGTGGTGGCGGAGCCTGTGTCCCACTTGGGGGAAGCCGAGTGTTGTTTTGTCAGCGCCAGGTCCATGGTGCCATTTCTTTGTAAATGGCTAGTGTGCATCATGGCAGCTCCTGCATTGAGCATCTGCCCCCTGGTGGTCAGTGCATGTCATAGAACCAGTTGGATGGTTGGAGGGACACTTAGCATATTAGCCTTTTATATATATATATACAGATTAGATGCATTTCCTTTGTAACTGCCATTTTGAATTTTCTTTCAGTTTTTTGGAATAAGAATCATAATATTTAAAATAAATTCCCAAATAGCAAATGGCAACAATGTAACTCTTAAAACCCATATTGCCATCTATGACATGCTTGCTCCTTTGGGCAAAGAAAAAATCTGTTTCTAAATTTCTTTCTTTTCAAGAATGGCACTTAGCAGGTGGTCTTAGAAGGAGCTACTTTGTAATAGTTTCTTTGAATATTTTCAAAACAATAAATATAAAAAATGAACTCACTCCTTTCTTTTTAATTTCACTGGTCATCTGTCAAAAGCAAACAAAAAGACAATTAAATCAAGTAGAAATTTTTAAGTGATTTAATTTTTTAAATACTAAAATATAGTTTAAAATATATGTAATATTCTTTAAAATACTAATTATATTGAAATTGACAAAATAATTAAGAATTAAAACAGCATTAAAATAAACTTTTTAAAGAGAAAACAAAAACTTACGATTGGAGGATCATCTGGCTCTGGTGATAAAGGTGTCCTTTTACTTAGTGTTTTGTCTAATTTTTTTTTGGCTCCCTCAATTCTGAAATATATAATTTAAAAATGTATGTTATCGCTAGAAGATAATAACATTAGGACATATTGTTAAAATATTACAATTTGAACATTTTTTCAATTATACTTAAAGAAGAGAGACTCAAGAGTTCTTTATCTTACCGAATTTTCTATGAGAAATAAATCCCCAAAAGCCATTACCAATGAGATCTTAATTTTCCAATTATTCATGTGTAATGTAAAAGAATTAGAACTTATTGAAAATTTTTAAAGTTAATCCTGACGCATTGTGGGTCTTTATATGTATTATCTCTCTTAATTACTACCCTTCAGAGAAACTTTCCCTTACCCCTTATATAAAGTTGCACTTCCTTCACTATCATCCCTTTTATCCTCACTTACTTTGATACATAGCACTTAGCACCATTTGCCATATAATATGTTTTATCCATTTCTTATCCCCAGTGCCCAGTAGGTATCTGGCATAGAGTAGGTGCTCAATAAATAGTATTTAATGTACAAACTTATCACCCATAAAATACTACTTCATCTGTAAATAAAGTTATGTCATCATATAATCCATCCATCACCAAATATATATTGAATGCTTATATTATGCAAGACACTCTACTAGGTTTTATTAAAATACTAGAGGCCCGATGCACAGAATTCGTGCATGGGTAAGGTCCCTAGGCCTGGCTGGTGATCAGGGCCAATCTGTGGGGTGACCAGCAGGGCAATCGCTTTGGCCGGCCTGGCACCACCCGCTCACTGGCCCCGCTCCCCACCGCCTCCGGTTGCCTCCATCTGTGGGGCAACCAGCAAGGCGATCAGGGGGCCCCCGCTGGCACCCACTTTGGCTGACCTGGGGCCTGCAGGCTGGGGCAGTTCCTGCATTGAGCGTCTGTCACCTGCTGGTCAGTGGACATCATAGCAATCAGTCATTCCACCCGTTGTTTCGCCATTTGGTCGATTTACATATTAGGCTTTTAGTATACAGGATTACAGCAACAAATCTCAAGGAATTTAAACTGAAATGGTAAGTAGATAAAAACAGAGTGCAAGGTATGGGGCCCTGATGATTCAGAGGAGGGAAAAGTTCACTTACACCTGGAGATATCTGTAAAAGTTACAGGCTACATGAACAAGTTAGTATATGCAATGAGCTTCAAAGAAAGAGGATTTCAGGTAGAGATCTGGTTTTCTTGGGTAGATGGCTCTAAAAACACAAAGACCTCAGAAATAGGATGGCCAGGAAATGAACAAAGGAAAAAACAGGAGTAGGAAATTGTCTAATTTTCCCAGAGTTTATGAGACCAGATGAAGATCAGTTTGGAGAAGTGGATTGGAATATCCAGCAAAAGACCTCAAATGGCAAGCTTTTTTACTCAATAGACAATGGAGAATCACTAAGAGTTTTTGAGCATAGGAACATTAGGAAGAGAAATCTATCAATTTGGAAAGGCTAAATGCACTGCAAGAGCTGGCCAAAGCAGAGAATATACAAGGAAAATTAAAGACCTGAGGGGGAAAAAAATGGAGATGTCAACCATGACAGGAAGGAGGAAGAACAACAATTGAAGGAGGTAAAGGAGATATGATTAGAAGCAAGAGGAGAACCAAAAGGAATTTTGAGAAAAGAAAAGGAAATTAATTTTTGAGGAAAGGAAACCATAAAATCATAGACTGGTAAACTCGATAAGACTAGGACCATGTCCATTTTGCTATCTACACCACTTAGATAGTGTCCAGTAAGATCAATAAATATCTGTGGAATGATCAGAACAGTGGATTTGGAAAAGATCTCACATGTCTAATTCAGTACTGGTGTATGAATACTCTAAAAAATATCAAATTGAACCCCAAATGAATGAGGGGGGATAACATTCATCACTTTCTGCATTACCCAATTTATTGTCAGCTAGCTCATATTCTTAGAAACAAATTTCTTATGTTGAGACTTTCTTATGTTGTAACTTATATTCTCTGGAGCTATTTACAAAATGTCATATCCCTCTTCTTTGTTATCCTCCCAAAACTTAATAATACCTATCCAGTTCCTTCCACTATTCTTGTCAAAAAAAAGTTACTATTTATGGTACGCTCATTATATTCTAGGTATTGCCGTAAGGTCTTTATATACATGGACCTCATTTAACTCTCACAAAAATCCTAAGAGGTAAACACTTCTAATCTCCATTTGACAGACAGTAAGATGAAGATCAGTAAAGTACCTGACTTGAAAAATTCACATGGCTAATAAGCTGCAGAGATGGAATCTGATCTAAGGCCTAGCTGATGACAGAGTCTATATTCTCAACCATTAACTGAATCAGCTTCCTTCAAATGAGATCGTTTCAAAACCCCTCACTCTCCTCTTTATTATGGTTTATCAGTGTTTCGTGCCCCACTTTTTTTTGTCTGTAATGTTTCATTTCTTTTATTTAAATAATATTCTATGCAAGAGGGGCAAAAAGTGAACCTGAGTTAATTCTTTGCATTAAGTAAACAATTCTTCCTCTATGAAAATCTGCTTTTCCTTTTCAAAAAACAAAGAAGGAAAACATAGAACAAAAAGGGAATTAATAACACTTTAAGGAGACTTATACTTCCCTCTGTATTTCATCACCTATTGCAAAAATTAAATGTAATCATAGAAGTGGAGGTTCTAGTTGGGCTAATAGCAACAAGCATCTAATAAACTGTCCTTTATTTTCTTTTACAATTAAAAAGTATTTCACCTCTAGACAAACAATCAGCAAAGAAACAGCAATCCTAAATGACTCACTAGACCAGATGGACTTAATTGACATCTTCAGAACCCTTCACCCCAAAGCCACGGAATATACATTCTACTCAAGTGCTCATAAGACACATTCAAAAATAGACCACATATTGGGTCACAAAAAAGTCTCCCCAAATTCAAGAAGATTGAAATCATACCAAGCATCTTCTCAGACCACGATGGCATAATATTAGAAATAAACTACAATAAAAACAACCCAAAATACTCAAACACTTGGAAGCTGAATAGCATGTTATTAAATATTGATTGGGTTACCAATGAGATCAAAGAAGAAATTAAAAACATCCTGGAAACTAATGACAATGAAAACACAACAATCCAAAACCTATGGGACGCAATGAAAGCAGTCCTGAGAGGGAAGTTTATAGCTCTACAGGCCTATCTCAAAAAACAAGAAAAAATGGTAGTAAATCATCTAACTCTACAACTCAAAGAATTAGAAAAAGAGCAACAAGAAAACCCCAGAGTAAGCAGAAGGAAGGAGATAATAAAGATTAGAGCAGAAATAAATGACATAGAGACCAAAAAAACAATACAGAAAATCAACGAAACGTAGAGCTGGTTCTTTGAAAGGATAAACAAGATTGACAAACCTCTAGCCAGGCTCACCAAGAAGCAAAGAGAGAGGACCCAAATAAACAAAATCAGAAACAATAGAGGCAAAATAACAACAGACCCCACAGAAATACAAATGATTGTTAAAAAATACTATGGACAGCTCTACTCCAACAAACTAGACAACCTGCAGGAAATGGACAAATTCCTAGAAAAATACAACATTCCAAAACTCAATCAGGAAGAATCTAAAAATCTCAATAGGCCAATAACTATGGAAGAAATTGAAGCAGTCATCAAAAAGCTTCCAGCAAACAAAAGCCCAGGACCAGAAGGCTTCACAGGGGAGTTTTACCAAACATTCAAGGAAGAAATAAAACCTATCCTCCTCAGACTACTACAAAAAATTCAAGAGGAAGGAACACTTCCAAGCTCATTCTATGAAGCCAGCATCACCCTAATACCAAAACCAAGTAAAGACAACACAATGAAAGAGAATTACAGGCCAATATCCCTCATGAACATAGATGCCAAAATCCTCAACAAAATCTTAGCAAATCGGATCCAGCAGTACATCAGAAAGATCATACACCATGACCAAGTAGGATTTATCCCAGGGATGCAAGGATGGTACAATATCCACAAATCAATAAACATGATACATCACATAAACAAATTGAAAGAAAAAAACCACATGGTCATTATCAATTGATGCAGAAAAAGCATCTGACAAAATCCAACACCCATTTTTGATAAAAACTCTCAGCAAGGTGGGAGTAGAAGGATCATACCTCAACATAATAAAAGCCATATATGACAGGCCCACAGCCAACATCATACTCAATGGACAAAAACTAACACCATTTCCCCTAAGAACAGGAACAAGGCAGAGATGCCCACTCTCACCATTCTTGTTCAACATAGTACTGGAAGTATTAGCCATTGCAATTAGGCAAGAAGAAGAAATAAAAGGCATCCAAATTGGAAAAGAGGAAGTAAAACTGTCCTTATTTGCAGACATGATATTATACATACAAAACCCTAGAGACTCCATCAAAAAACTACTAGACTTAATACATGAATTTGGCAATGTAGCAGGATACAAAATTAACCCCAAGAAATCTGAGGCATTTCTATACACCAATAGTGAACTTTCAGAAAGAGAGACTAAAAAAAATCCCATTTACCATCGCACCAAAAAAATTAAGCTACCTAGGAATAAACTTAACTAAAGAGGTAAAAGACCTCTACTCGGAAAACTACAGGACGTTGAAAAAAGAGATAGAGGAAGACATAAACAGATGGAAGAACATACTGTGTTCATGGATTGGTAGAATCAACATCATTAAAATGTCCATACTACCCAAAGCAATCTATAAATTCAACGCACTTCCCATTAAAATACCAACGGCATACTTCACAGATCTAGAACGAACTCTCCAAAAATTCATCTGGAATTAAAAAAAGACCCCGAATAGCTGCAGCAATCCTGAGAAAGAACAAAGTAGGTGGCATCTCAATACCAGATATCAAGATGTATTACAAAGCCACTGTTCTCAAAACTGCCTGGGACTGGCACAAGAACAGGCATATAGATGAATGGAATAGAATAGAGAGCCCAGAAATTGGCCTGAACCAATATGCTCAATTAATATTGGACAAAGGAGGCAAGAACATACAATGGAGTCAAGACAGTCTCTTTAGTAAATGGTGTTGGGAAAATTGGACAGATATATGCAAGAAAATGAAACTAGACCACCAACTTACACCATACACAAAAATAAACTCAAAATGGATAAAGGACTTAAATGTATGACGGGAAACCATAAAAATTCTAGAAGAATCCAAAGGCAACAAAATCTCAGACATATGCCGAAGCAATTTCCTCACTGATACAGCTCATAGGGCACTTGAAACTAAAGAGAAAATGAACAAATGGGACTACGTCAAAATAAAAACCTTCTGCACAGCAAAAGAAACCATCAACAAAACAACAAGAAAATCCACTGCGTGGGAAAACATATTTGCCAATGTCATATCTGATAAGGGCCTAATCTCCAAAATTTATAGGGAACTCATACAACTTAACAAAAGGAAGATAAACCATCCAATCAAAAAATGGGCAAAGGATCTAAATAGACACCTTTCAAAAGAGGACATTCAGAAAGCCAAGAGACATATGAAAACATGCTCAATCACTAATCATCCGAGAGATGCAAATCAAAACAACAATGAGGTACCATCTCACACCTGTCAGACTGGCTATCATCAACAAATCAACAAATGACAAGTGCTGGAGAGGATGTGGAGAAAAAGGAACACTTGTGCACTGCTGGTGGGAATGCAGACTGGTGCAGCCACTCTGGAAGACAGTATGGAGTTTCCTCAAAAAACTAAAAATGGAACTCCCGTTTGACCCTGTGATCCCACTTCTAGGAATATATCCCAAGAAACCAGAAACACCAATCAGAAAGGATATATGCACCCATATGTTCATAGCAGCACAATTCACCATAGCTAAGATCTGGAAACAGCCTAAGTGCCCATCAGTAGATGAATGGATTAGAAAACTGTGGTACATCTACACGATGGAATACTATGCTGCTGTAAAAAAGAAGGAACTCTTACCATTTGCAACTTCATGGATGGAACTGGAGAACATTATGCTAAGTGAAATAAGCCAGTCAATGAAGGAAAAATACCACATGATCTCACTCATTCATGGATAATAAAGACCATTATATACTTATGAACAATAATAGATACAGAGGCAGAGCTGCCTCAAACAGATTGTCAAACTGCAGCGGGAAGGCTGGGGATGGTTGGGGGGCAGGAGGGAGGGGGGTAAGAGATCAACCGAAGGACTTGTATGCATGCATATAAGCATAACCAATGGACATAAGACACTGGGGGGTAGGGGAGGCCAGGGGATTGTCAAGGGCGGGGGGAAAAAAAGGACACATATGTAATACCCTTTGTAATACTTTAAGCAATTTAAAAAAAAGTATTTCAACTAAATTTGACATTCAATATTTATTTTATATTAGTTTCAGGTATGCAGCATAGTGATTAGACCAGCCGTGGGCAAACTACGGCCCACGGCCGGATCCGGCCCATTTGAAATGAATAAAACTAAAAAAAAAAAAAAAAGACCGTACCCTTTTATGTAATGATGTTTATGTTGAATTTATATTAGTTCACACAAACACTCCATCCATGCTTTTGTTCTGGCCCTCCGGTCCAGTTTAAGAACCCATTGTGGCCCTCGAGTCAAAAAGTTTGCCCACCCCTGGATTAGACATTTATATAATTTACAAATTGATCCCCCCAAAAAGTCTAGTACCCACCTGGCACCACACAGTTGTTATATTATTGACTGTATTCACTATGCTTTACATTCCTGATCAGCATCCCTCTTAAAGTATGATCTCAGAATTTCAGATGTTGTTTGACCAGTGCAGAGTGGAAAATTTCTCTTCCACATTCTAGACATTCTACATTTATTTTTTAAATATATATGTAAATAATTTTTTTTATTGATTTCAAGAGAGGAAGGGAAAGGGAAAGATAGAGAATGAGAAACATCAATGATGAGAGAGAATCACTGATCAGCTGCCTCCTGCATGCCTCTACTGGGGTTTGAGCCCACAACCCAAGCATGTGCCCTGACTGGGCATTGAACCATGACCTCCTGGTTCATAGATCTATGCTCAACCACTGTGCCACACCAGCTGGGCAAGACATTCTACATTTATTGAAGGAGCTTAAGACTAAATTAGCCTACTTGAGTAGCCTTATTTCCCTGTTTAATCTTATTGATCCTGATAAGGCTAAAATTCCAAAGGCTTTTGCACATGAAGTAAAAAAATGGGCCTGGAATATTCTCCTTCCTCATTTATTTAACCATTAGGGCCCAGACCAGACTTCCCTTCATCCATCATTATCTCCCTAAAACAGTGGTCGGCAAACTGCAGCTCGGCAAACCGGGGCTCGCGAGCCACAGGCGGCTCTTTGGCCCCTTGAGTGTGGCTCTTCCACAAAATACGGCTCTTCCACAAAATACCGACTTCTGCGCATGGGCCACAAAATTTCAATCGCACTGTACGTGCACGCCCGCACGTGGTATTTTGTGGAAGAGCCACACTCAAGGGACCAAAGAGCCGCCTGTGACTCTCGAGCCGCAGTTTGCCGACCACGGCGGCCTAAACAGCCTAGCTCTCAGTAATTGATTTTTTAAAAATATATTTTATTGATTTTTTAGAGAGGAAGGGAGAGGGATAGAGAGTTAGAAACATCGATGAGAGAGAAAAATCGATGAGAGAGAAACATCGATCAGCTGCCTCCTGCACACCTCCCACTGGGGATGTGCCCACAACCAAGGTACATGCCCTTGACTGGAATCGAACCTGGAACCTTTCAGTCCACAGCCTGGCGCTCTATCCACTGAGCCAAACAAGTTAGGGCTCAGTAACTGATATTTTAAAGGAATTTGCCTTATACTTTGGTATGCTAATTGGCACTAGCAGTCTGGCACTGAAATTATCCCAACATAAATATGCCTAATTTCCCTTAGTTCTTAATATATTAATGCCACCCCTTAATATAACAAAAAATTTCAGTCTATCTATTTTTGCTTTGTGTGATAACAGTCAAAAACAAATAAACAAAAACTGGATGATTTTAAAGGACTGTGTGAAACACTATATGCAGTGAAGGAAAGGATAGTCTGAACAAAGAGGGAGATAGTAAACAAGGAAAAAATGGCTCATTCCCGGGACTCTGGAAAGCTACAAAATGATTTTGGCTCAGCCAAGTCTTTCCAGAATCTGATCCCAACAGGGAGCCCAGTTCTGCCCACAGTTGGATCTCCTACCTCATTCCTGGAACCCACCTACCTTTGAATCAGGGAAGATTACATTCCTATTGCAGTAAGCAAGGAATGGAGAATCACAAAATCCACAGTCATCCAGAAAAATGTGTTTCTGATATAAAAGCTTTTAATTCCAAATACATTTTCCCAAATAAAACTCATGGCAATTCTAATATCAGTATTAATACAGCACTCTGCTCCAGGTTTTTTAAAAAATTGTTTAATCCTTACCCAAGGATATGTTTTTATTGATTTTAGAGAGAGAGGAAAGAGAGAAACATCAATCAGTTGCCTCCAACACACACCCCAACTGAGGATCAAACCTGCAACCTAGGTTTGTGCCCTGACCAAGAATCGAGCCCACAACCTTCTGGTGAGTGGGACAACACTCCAACCAACCAAGCCACCTGGCCAGGGCTGCTTCAGATTATTTTGAAGCAGGATTTTTTATTAAGCACCCAAATGAGAAAGGTACTGAATACAGAATTGTACAAAGCACCATAAAGGTAAAGTTCCTCCTTAAAAATGTCATTCATTCACTCACTCATTCACCAACAATAACATACCAGACACTGAGCACTTTATGTTGAGATCTCTGTCCTTAAGCATATCAAAGTAAAATAGAAGACAATGACAACTAAAAAAAATAAACACTACATTATGTTATAACACACTTCCATCTCTGCTCATGACATCCTCATCTTTTGCTTTTCCTCCTGTCAAATTGGAGGCACTTCCTCAGTCTATTTGCTGAGGTTGGCCCTTCTCTATCCAACATCTAAATATTATAATTCTGAAAAGGCTTAGTCCTAGGCCTTCTTCTCCTCTCAATTCTCTCTCTTTCTCTCCAATTACTCCCCATAGCTTTAAAAATTATTTACATTCTGCTGACTCCTAAATTGGTATCTCTAGCCTAGGCCTCTTTTATATATCCAACTGTCTAGTTAACATATTTCCCCTTAGATGTCACATAGCACCTCAATTCCTAAAAAGAATCATTGCTTTTTACCCCTCACCCCGCATCATCTCCTGGACTTCCAATATGCTATAAATATGAACATTACCATCTACCTTGTTACCAAAGGCAATCCAGTAGCAAGTTGATGCAGGTTCCAAAACATATCACCTATAAATCCACTTCTCTGTTCCTCCATTGTCTCCAGCCTTATCCAAACCACAGAAGCTCTCATCTATGCTACTATCTGCTTTCCTTGTTTCCTTCTATTCTTGCCCTCTTTCCTCTACCTCAGTCTATTCCTAATAGCCAGAGTGATTTTTTTAAGTGTAAGTTGGATTTCATGTCACTTCCCAGTTTAAAACATTTCGATGGCTTCAACTGCATTTGAAATGGTATCTGAATTCTTAATCATGGTCTGCAAAGCCTTTCACAATCTATCCCTACCTTTGTCTCCATATTCACCTGATACCAGTCTTCCCACAGCCCTTGATACTCTAGTGACAGTGGCTTTTTTAAATTACTAGAACACACTAAAAGCATTCATATTTCAGGGCTTTCATGCTTGCTATTCCCTTTGCCACAGTGCTCTTCCCATGGTTATTTAAATGACAACTTTAGATTCTCTACTTCAATAGCATTTCCACAGGCCTTTCCTGCGATGTTCCTGGCCTATCACACTCTATCCCACTATCTTATTTCTTCATAGTACCGATGTACGTATAAAAGGTTAACATACTCTTTTTTTAACGTATTTACTATATGTTTCCTACCACTAGAACATAAGCTTCTTAAAGATACAATTCTTTTTGTGTTCCTATAGTCTCTCCAGTGGCAAGCACAGCAGCTTTGTAACAATAGGTCTTAATGTCTGCCAATTGGCATAAGAGTAATATGTAGACAGAGTTAAAGATGCGTTAAAGGGATTAGGAGAAGGCTTTCCAGAGGTGGTGATCCATAAAGTAAGCTTTGAAGAACTAGTGTAATTCAGGCAGACAAATACTTTCCAGTGAAGGAAACTGTAGGAAGCAACTGTGAAATTTATTTAATTTTGTATTTAAAGATTTTTTTTCATTGATTTTTAGAGAGAGAAGAAGGGAGAGGGACACAGAACAGAGAGAGAAACATCGCCATGAGAGTGAAACATCGACTGGCTGCCCCCTGCACGACCCTACTGGGGATTGATCCCACAATCCCGGGCATGTGCCCTGACCAGAAATCAAACCAGCAACCCTTTAGTGCATAAATGATACCT
Organism: Myotis yumanensis; assembly: GCF_028538775.1. Taxonomy (NCBI): domain Eukaryota; kingdom Metazoa; phylum Chordata; class Mammalia; order Chiroptera; family Vespertilionidae; genus Myotis; species Myotis yumanensis. Next base: position 44,293,645 of record NW_027223765.1, read on the forward strand.
AACCACCTGAGCAACAGCAGCCAGGGCTGAAATTTATTTTTTACTAAACTATGAAAAATATAATATACTAGAGGCCCGATGCACGAAATTCATTCAAGAGTAGGCCTTCCTTCCCCTGGCTGCTGGCACTGGCTTCACTCTGGCAGCCCCAGCTTCACCCAGAAGGTCCTCCGGAAGGATGTCCAGTCTAATTAGCATATTACGCTTTTATTATTATAGACTAGAGGCCCCGTGCACAAAAATTTGTGCACTGAAGGGGAAGGTCCCTCAGCCTAGCTTGCCCCCTATCACATACTGGGAGCCCTCAGGGGATGTCCTACTCCCTGCTCCTTGCTCCTTTGTGGGAGGCGACCGGGCTGATCAAGGGAAGGCACCAGCCCCATCACCCTGCTGTTGCAGCCACTGCCAGTCACTACAGCCACCAAGGTGTTTTCATCAACACGGACTCCAGTCCCTTTACCATGAAAAAATGACAACTTTCTTTAGGCATTTTCAAAATGTGTCTTTCATAGGATATGACATTTCTTTCTTTTTTCAAAAAAAAAATATGTATTTTTTATTAAGATATTACATGTGTCCTTATCCCCACGTTATCCCCTACCACCCCACTCATACCCTCATCCCCCCCCCCCCCGCCCCCCCATTGTCCCGTTGTCCGTGTCCATTGGTTAGGCCTATATGCTTGCATATAAGTCCTTTGGTTGATCTCTCCCCCTTACCCCCACCCTCCACTACCTTCCCTCCAAGGCCCAACAGTCCAATCAATGCCTCTCCATCTCTTTCTTTCTTTCTTTTTTTATCCTCACCTGAGGATATGTTTCCATTGATTTTTAGAGAATGTGGAAGAAAAAGGGGAAAGACAGAGAGAAACATCAAAGTGAGAGGAACACTTTGATTGGTTGCCTCTTGCATGAGCCCTGACCTGGGCCCAGGCCAGGGAGGAGCCTGCTACCTAGGTACATGCCCTTAGTCAGAATTGAACCCAGACCCAGCAGTGGGCATTATCCACTAAGCAAAACCAGCTAAGACAGGAGACGACATTCCTTAACCATCCAGCAGCGGACCTTCCTTTTTCTCTCCAGGAGTGTGGTAAAAAACCCTAGATCACCTATTTGGATTCTTACTACCCAAGTTACTAAGAATATTACCAGTGGCATACAGGGAGCTAAGCCAATGAGCAGTCAGAAAAGGTGTTTCCTCTGTAGTTCACACCAATTGCTGGCTTGGCCCCTGCCCAGGCCTAACGCCTCTGGCCGAGTCATTAGCCCTGTGCAGGGCCGAGTCATTAGCCCTGTGCAGGGACCTCCCTCAATCATAAGCTCAGCCCCTGCTCCCCATGAACGCTGGCTCTGCCCCTGCTCCCCGCCATCGCCAGCTCCCTCCCTGCTCCCTGCAATCTCTGGCTCTGCCCCTGCACAGGCCTAATGCCTCTGGCCAAGGCCTTAGGCCTGGGCAAGGAACCCCCAGCTCCCACCATCACCAGCTCCGCCCCTGCTACCCCCGATTGTTGGAACTGCCCCTGCCCTGACCTAACGCCTCTGGCCACAGCATTAGGCCTGGGCAGGGGACCCCCAGCTCTCCACGATCTCCCGTTCCGCCCCTGCCCAGGCCTAACGCCTGTGGCCAAGGCATTAGGCCTGGGCAGGGGACCCCCAGTTCCCAGCCATTGCCGGCTCCACCCCTGCTCAGGCCTAATGAATCTGGCCGAGGCATTAGGCCTGGGCAGGGGACCCCCAGCTCCCCGAGATCTCCTGCTCCGCCCCTGCCTAGGCCTAATGCCTCTGACCGAGGGGTTAGGCCTGGGCAGGGGACCCCCTGCTCCCCACGATCACTGGCTCCGCCCCTGCCCAGGCCTAACACCTCTGGTCAAGGCGTTAGGCTTGGGCAGAGGACCCTCAGCTCCAGGGATTGCCGGCTCTGCCCCTGCCCAGGCCTAATGCCTCTGACCAAGGCATTAGGCCTGGGCAGAGGACCCCTAGCTCCCACCATCGCCGGCTCCGCCCCTTCTACCCACGATCTCCCGCTCTGCCCCTGCCCAGGCCTAACGCCTCTGGCCAAGGCGTTGGGCCTGGGCAGCGGACCCCCAGCTCCCCACGATCGCTGACTCCGCCCCTGCTCCCCGCGGTGGCTGGTTCCGCCGTTGCCCAGGCCTAACGCCTCTGGCCAAGGCGTTAGGCCTGGGCAGGGGACCCCCAGCTCCCCACAATCGCCAACTCGGCCTCTGCTCCCTGCGATTGCCGGCTCCGCCCCGCCCAGGCCTAATGCCTCTCACTGAGGCATTAGACCTGGGCAGGGGACCCACAGCTCTCCGCAATCTCCCACTCCGCCCCTGCCCAGGCCTAACGCCTGTGGCCAAGGCATTAGGCCTGGGCAGGGGACCTCTCAGCTCTGATTGCAGGCTCCGATAGCCGATAGCCACTGGGTGCCTTCTATGCAAATTAACTGCCATATTTGTTGGTGGTTAATTTGCATATCGTGCTGATTGGCCAATGGGAGGTGTAGTGAAGGTACTGTCAATTACCCTTTTTGTCTATTATTAGATAGGACTAGAGGCCCAGTGCACAAAAATTTGTGCACTCGGGGGAGAAGGGGGGGTCCCCCAGCCCAGCCTGTGCCCTCTCGCAGTCTGGGACCCCTCGGGAGATAACGACCTCCTGGCTTAGGCCTGCTCCCGGGTGGCAGAGGGCACACCCAATCCCTAGGTGCAGGCCCTGGTCAGGCTCAGAGCAGGGCTGATTGGGGAGTTGGGGCGCCGCCCCGTCATGCACAGAGCAGGGCAGATCGGGAGGTTGCGATGTCACCGTCAGTCACGCTCAGAGTAGGGCCGATTGGGGGGTTGGGGCACAGCCCCCTGTCACACTCAAGGCAGGGTCGATGGGGAGGTTGCGGCGCCACCCCCTGTCACGCACAGAGCAGGGCCGATCAGGGGGTTGGGGCGCTGCCCCCTGTCATGCACAGAGCAGGGCCCATCAGGGGTGTTGGGGCTCCATACCCTGTCACACACAGAGCAGGGCCGATCAGGGGGTTGAGGAGCTCCCCGCTGTCACTCACAGAGTAGGGCCGATAGGGGAGTTGGGGCACCGCCCCCTGTCACACACAGAGCCGCAGGGCAATCAGGGGATTGGAGAGCTCCCCCCTATCAGGCACAGAGCAGGGCAGATAGGGAGGTTGTGGCCCCGCCCCCTGTAACAGACAGAGCCGCAGGGCGATCAGGGGGTTTGGGTGCTGCCCCGTCACGCTTATCCCGATGCCGGGAGCCTCACTGCTCCGCTGATCCCGGTGCCGGGAGGCATATTACCCTTTTACTATATAGAATAGAGGCCTGGTGCACGGGTGGGAGCCGGCTGGTTTGCCCTGAAGGGTGTCCTGGATCAGGGTGGGGGTCCCCACTGGGGTGCCTGGCCAGTCTGGGTGAGGGGCTGAGGGCTGTTTTCTGGAAGCGAGTGACTGAAGCTTCCAACCGCTCCTTGTTTTCTTTTTTTTTTATTCTGGGCCAGCTTTAGCTCTGAGGCCTCGCCGCTGAAAACATCGATACAATGTTGCTAAAGCCCGGCTGACTGAAAGCCGGTTTCTGGGGTTTTGTTTATCTTCTTATTTGCAACATAGTACATAGTTGCTTAGAGTTGTAGCTCAGAGGCCGGCAAGTGAGGCGGGGAATGTTGGAGTCCTCTTTCACTGCAGCAAGCAAGCCTCATGTTCGCTTCCAGCTGCCTGGCTGCCGGCAGCCATCTTGGCTGACAGTTAATTTGCATATACTCACTGATTAGCCAATGAAAAGGGTAGCGGTCGTACGCTAATTACCATGTTTCTCTTTTATTAGTGTAGATTCCTGGAACTGCAAGTAGTTCAACATGACAATGTGAGAAAGTGAAAGGTTTTAGAGTAAGAATAATACTTAACTCCTAAGGGACCCCCATTTCTATTCTGTAGATCTACTGAAATGTTGAGTAGAGTCCTAGGAATGAAGTGGGTAAAGGATTTTTACCCACTGGGCACTGTCTCCTGCCCTCTGCTGGTCTAGTAATACATATAGTAATATTAGTTAATATACCTTATAAATTTGGATTTAAATATGATTAGATGATTGATAAACTAATAAAAATGTAAAGCTAAAAAAGTTTAATTGTAAAGAAAATAAAATTTGCAAAAATTAGCAACAATATAATCATTAACAATGTAACAAACAGTAAAATTTAGTCAGATGCAAAAAATATGTATAAATGAGGCAAACCAAGAAGGGAAAGAGAATTCAGAAAGAGAAGCAGAAATCTACCGTAGAGAAAGTTCCCATTTTATACTTCAGTGTTAGGTTAGAATTGTACAAATAAGCTCACTGTTTTTTTCTTTTTAGTTATCCCCAGAACCCTACAGAGTCAGATACCTAGGAAATTCCCAGTAACTGCTAAATTAAACTGAACCATCCTAATCACAGCTTTTGGTAGGTGGTTTTAATTTCCACTAAATTGGAGGGGAAAGGACAGGATGTTGTACTATATTTTCTTTTGTAGGTAAAAAAATTTAAGTACAAGTAGTTTCAGGATGTATCATTAAGACCCTGGCTGGGTGGCTCAGTTTGTTTGAGCACCAGGATTTTGAATTCAATTCCTGGTCAAAGCACATTCAGGAAGCAACCAATGAGTGCATGGATGGGTAGAACAGCAGGTCAATGTTTCTCTCTTTCTCTCAGATCTATAAATTTAAAAAATTTTTTTTAGATATCTTATTAAGTATTTGTTCAAATGCAATGTCATTCCTAGAGGCCCAATTACTTGGTTTTACTCTCAGGGACCAGCATGATTATCCTATCTAATAAAAGAGTAATATGCAAATTAACCATGACTCCAACACAAAGATGGTGGCACCCAGTCCTCTCAGCCCCACTGGAGTCCTCCAGTCCCGGGGGCAGCAGCTGAGAGCAAGGCCTGCTTGGCTGTCGCCATGGAGACCCAGGAGCGGCCAAATGGGCCCCACAGACAGCAGAGAACCATGGGGAGCAGGCCTAAGCCATCCGTAGGACATCCCCTGAGGGCTCCTGGATTGGAGAGGGTGTAGGTCGGGCTGAGGGACCACTCTCCCCCCTGCACAAATTTCGTGCACCGGGCCTCTAGTAATATATAAAGAGGAGGAATAGTTTGGTGCTTAAAATATGTGAACCTCTGAACCAGATTGTGTGATCTTGGGTAAGTTATTAACTTCTCTGCAACTCAGTTTACTCATCTATAAAACAGAGATAACAGCAGTACCCATTTTATAGGGCTGTTGTGAGAAATATAGGTGAAGTGATAAAAACAATGCTTAGAGTAAGCACATACAGTACATCACTCACTGTCACTATGATTACTTTTCTATTGTTTTCCTAATTGAACTTTAAGATGGTATAAAACTATTTATGAAAACCTACATAAAGCTTTTTATTTTTTATTTTAAAATTACTAGATAAATTAAACATTTTAATATGGAAAATACTAATACTTTGAGGTACAAGAAGAAAATTTAGATATTTTTAATTTGACTTTAGAGGGAGGAAGACAGAGAGAGAAAGAGGGAAATATCAATGAGAAATAGAAACACCAGAGGAACACCGATTGGCTGTGAAGATCAAACCCACAACCTAGGCAAATGCCCTGACTAGGAATTGAACCCACCACCTTCTGGTATATGGAAGGAGGTTCCAACTAACTGAGCCACATGGGCCAGAGCAAAAATTTATGTATTTTTATAACCTTGAAGTAGAAAGAGATTCTTTTATAAAGATGATATCAATGACAGAGATCAAAAAAGAAAAATTTAAAGTTCTTGACAATTAAAAAAATTAAAAATTAAAAACAAATGAAAAATTGGGAGAAATATATTTGACCCATTATTTTGGTAAATGATAACTGTATAATGAGCCCTGAAAGAAAAATGATCTATGGACACGATAGAGAGTTCACAAAGCACTAATACAAATACCCCCCAAAATATGAAAAAAGTTCTATCCCAATACTAATTAGGGAAGAGCAAGTAAAATATCAAGGAAATCTTATTTCCCCATTTTTACCAAAGATGATAAAACACTAATACCCAATGTTGGCAATGGTGTGGGGAAGAGGATGCTCTTTAATTCATTGCTGACAGAAATGAAAATTCACACTTCCCAAGGTAATTTGGTAATATATGAAAAATGTATACCTTGTTTCTAGGAATTTATCTTAAAGATATAAAGGTGTGTGTAAGAAATCAGCTACTGGGATATTTATCACAGCACTGCAAAATGTCCAGGGAGGACTGATTATATACTTTGTGGTGTAAAGATAACAATGGAAAACAGTCATTAAATATGATGTGGTAGAAGTATACTTACTGACATAAAAGAACTTCACAATGAAATGAAAATATAAAACTTATACAACAGTAGTTTAAGCATGGGTGTATAAAGCTTTTTACGAAAATACTAGTGCCCCGGTGCGCGGATTCATGCACATTGAAAGGAAATTAATTAGAAGGTGGCTGGCAGGGCAGGACTGGGCGAGATGGGCCAGACACACTCTGGAGCCAAACTCCCATGTTTCCTCCCTGGCCTGCCATACCTGGGGTGGTGCTGTGGCTCGAAGGGCATCTTCGGAGTGAGCGGAAGGTCCCTCTGGCAGGTGGGGTCCCTCGGCCTTGCTTGCGGCGATTGGGCCAAAACCAGCTCTCCAACATCCCCTGAGGTGTCCCAGATTGCAATAGGGCAGTTCTCGATTGAGGCACCCCAGAATCGGGCTCCCTCCTCTCTGGTTCCGGGGTGTGTCACCTGAGAACCGCCACTGCCAGGTCACTGCAACTCCTGCATTGAGCCTGCCCCCTGGTGGTCAGTGTGCGTCATACCTACCGGCCAATCGGACAGTCGGATGGTTGCTTAGCCTTTTATATATATAGAGAACAGAAATCATTTCACTTGAATTCTAAACAAGAATTATTTACTAATATGCTACTTACACTAACTGATTAATTGTCTTCCTTTGCTCCTTGGATCTTCTGTACTTCAGAAGCTTACTTTGTGTTGGTGTATCAACACCTATGTTTTCAGGAGGATGGACAATGGGAGGTAACTTCAAGTTCAGAGCCTCCTTTTCTGCAGCAATGGCAGCTTTGTTTGGGTCTGACATCTTGGTCTCCTAAAAATACTCTATAATCTGAGGAGAAAAATCCATAAATCCGTTATTGTAAAAACTAGCATCAATATATTGATAACATACCTTATATATCAATACCCAAAATTCCAGGCCTTTTTAGATCTTCCTCCCAAGTATGGTATCAGTCTTCATGGCAGTTGAGGCACTATCCCTCCCGAGAACACGCTGGTGCCTTTCCCTTCCCCCTCCTCGTCCAAGGCACATTACCATTAGCTCCCTCACTCCCCAGGTCCAAGGCCCTTCCTTTACCTCTATAACTTGTTTCCTAAGGCCATGTCTTCCAGGAATTACTTTTTCTACCTCTGTGATTTACCAAATAAATGTTTTCTTACCAACACACACACACACATACACACACACACATACACTAAAACAAAACAAGAATGGCAGTTGAAATAAATGGGCAAGGATTCCTGTTAGAGTTCCAACCATCCACTTGCTATGAAAAAATGAAAAAAATCACTTCCAGGTTAGGGCTTCAGTTTCCTCAAGTATGAAATTACAGTTCTAAAAGTCTCAGTTCAGATTTTTCCTAAAATGCAAATCACAACAACAAATCCAGTTGTTGAGGTATAATCTCTCTCCCCCCAAACCAATTTAATATCATTAATATTTAAATATCAATGTTGTATCTTAGTTTTGCTACCTTCCTAGAAAGTGATATTATGATAAAGCAAAACACATAGAATATCTAAAATGTCATGTAAATGCTAGACAATTAACTGATACCAACTGCATTTACCACGGATTCCCACAGAGTTTGGAGATTTCTGCCATGAAAAAGTATTTCTGCAGGCATCTATTTGGTGATCTCTTGGCTTGAGAGAGGGGTGAAAAGCTGAAGACAAATAAGTACCTGTCTGTTTTTCACTACTTCTCAGCTGCGCAGATAAGAGGGAAACGTTCAGTGAGCTTCTCTCCTGGCAAAAGAAAAAGGAAAAACGAGGGGCGAAACTTCAGGAACCCACTGACTCCCCGACTCCCCGCCGAGGCAGGCGGTAACCTGCCTCAGATACAAAGTTGTCAGTCGCCATAGAAACTGCCCCCTGTCGCAGTTGGAGAGATTGGCTAAAAGGTTGCCTGGAGAGGCAGTTGCTGAGCTGCGACAGATTAGGATTACCTGCCACAACAAGAATTCATTACTCAAGTAAATGGAGGGTGGTTGAATGAGATTTTTTTTTTTACCTGTCTTCCTTCGGAAGGGGTCCAGGGAATCAGAATCTTCAAATTGTGGAAAACGGCAAGACTGAAAATTTGGATCTGTTGGAAAATAGATGTAAACACTCATTTCAATTGAGGATCAAGTGTTCAAGTGTCTCCATCGTAACTTCTCTATAAATATTGCAACTAATCAGCAATATCATTTATCTTGTTTCTATATTTGGTATTTATTTATACAGCACTTTTACTTCAGGAAATCATTGGCAAAAAAAAAAAAGGTTAAAGGTGTGTAAATTTTATGAGTATGCTTGGAAGCAGAAATGTGAAATTTTGCTATTTGAAGCTACACAATGGATATTCCATCTTAATAACAGCTTAAATACTATGTGCACAAATAAATAGGGGAAAAAATAAGTCCTGGGGGTGTACTGATGGCATATTCATTCAACAAATACTAGTATTTGAGCATCTATGTGCCAGTCACCATAGTATAGGCTACACTGTTGTGTCTGGCACACAATAAATCCTCTATGGGGGTGACTGGATAAAGAAGATAAAGGGATTAGCTAAAGAACATATATGCATACCCCTTGGACACAGACAATAGTTTGGTGAAGGCCAAGGGAGGGGGAAGAGGGCTGGGTAGATAAAGGGTGGACAAAGGGTGGGGAAAAGGAGGACACCTGCAATTATGTCAACATTAAAATTTTTAAATAAAAAATAGCTTAAAATAAGTAAAAATGTCATCTGAGTGAGCAAACGAACAAATTAAGTATACTTGTAGCTTGTAAAAGCAATCTATCTTTCTGTATAAAACAAAATATTTGTATGTGATGATTCTTTGACATATCCCTACAAGGACTAAAGGGAGAACAGCAGCCTTTTATATCCTAGGTGCATCTTCTCCCAGTTATTTAATCAAACACTAATCTAATAGTGCTGTGAAGAGATTTTTGCAGATATAATTCAAGTCCCTAATAAATAAAGAGATTTGGGTGGGCCTGACTCAATCCGTGGAAGTCCTTTTAAAAAGACTTAGCTCTGGCCAGTGTTGCTCGCTCAGGGGTTAGAGTGTCAGCTTGCACACCAAGGGGCTACAGGTTCAATTTCCAGTCAAGAGCAGGTACCTGGGTTACAGATTCCATCCCTACCCCCAATCGGGGTGTGTGTGGGAGGCAACCAATCGATGTGTCTCACATAGATGTTCCTCTCTCTCTTTCCCTCCCCCTCTCCCTCTCTTCCACTCTTTCTAAAAATCAATGGAAGAAATATCCTTGGGTAAGGATTAAACCACACACACACACACACACACACACACACACACAGAGGCTTAGGCATGCGAGGAGTCTGACTCCGAACAGAAACTAACTCTACAATTTCTCGTCCTCTCTGGATTTACCCTTCCAGATAGCCTGCACTACAGACCTTGGACTTGCCTAACTACTCTCTACAATTGCAAAAGCTAATTCCTTGTAATAAATTCATATATATATATACACACATATATATATACATATATATGCAAATATATACACATACATACATATGGATACATATAGAGGACATATGTAAATCTACTGGTTCTGCTTCCCTCATTAAACTCTAATACAATGCATACCTATTTTAACAGCATAATTTATGTAAGTATAATTTACATACTCTAAAATTCACCATTTTAAAGTATACAATTCAATTATTTTTAGGAAATTTATATAATTGTACAGTCATTACTAAGGTCCAGTTCTAAAATATTTCCATCTCTGCAAAAAATTCCCTTGGGTCCAGCTGGTGTGTCTCAGTGGTTGAGCATCAAGCCATGAACCAGGGGTCCACAGTTCTATTCCCTGCCAGGGCACAGGTCTGGGTAGCGGGCTCAGTCCCCAGTAAGGAGCACCTGATCCATGATTCTCTCTCATCATTCATGTTTATATCTCCCTCTCCCTCTCCCTTCCTCTCTGAAATCAATAAAAATATATTTTTATAAAAGTTCCTTTGGGCTCATATTCACTCAATCCCTACTTCCACTCCAGCTCCAAGCAACCATTGTTTTGCTTTTGGGCTATATAGACTTGCAATTTCTGAACATTTCCTATAAATGGAATCATATATTATGTAGATTTTTGTCTGGCTTCTTTCACTTAATAATTTGTTTGAGGCTCATGCATGAAGTTCATTCCTTTTTATTGCTGAATAGTCTTCCATTATAAGAACATATCACATTTGTTTATCCATTCACCAGTTGATGGAGATCTGGAGTGCTTCAGTTTGGGGCTATTATGAATAATCCTGCTATAAACATTCATGTATAAATCTTTGGGTTTATACATGAATAGATTGTCTGTAAAAGATGCAGCTGGAATTTTACATTTTCATGTCTCATCAATAAAAACCTAGAGTAAAATTCCTGGGTTGAATGGTAAGTCTGTGTTTAATCTTTTAAGACACTATCAAACTGTTTTTTTCAAAGTGTCTGAAAGATTTTACATTCCTACCAGCAAAGATTTTCTCCTATATTTTCTTCTAATTTATGATCCAGTTAGAGTTAATTTCTGTATTCAAGTTCTTTTTTTTTGCATACATATATAATTGTTCCAGTACTATTTGTTGAAAACATTGTTCTTTCCCTCACTGAACTGCCTTTGCATTGTTGTTGAAAAAAATAAATTGGCCCTAATGTAAAGGTTTATTTCTGGACACTGATCTATATGTATATCTTTATACCAATACCACACTGTCCTGATTAGTGCAACAATGGCTAAAAGTGGATAGTATTAGAGCTCCAACTTTGTTCTTTTATAAGAAGAAGTAATTTGAGGGAATGGAGGTAGGAGGAGGTGGAGGAGGTTATAGGGGGGATAAATGGTGATAGGAGACTTGACTTGGGGTAATGAACATACAATAGAGTGTACAGATGATGTGTTGAGGAATTGTGCACCTGAAACCTGTATAATTTTGCTAACCAGTGTCACTCTAATAAATTTAATGAAAAGAAAAAAAGGAAGTACTTCTTACTATTCTAGGTCCTTTGCATTTCCATATAAATTTTTGTATTAGTTTATCAATGTCTGTAAAAGATGCAGCTGGAATTTTAATAAATCTTTTGCTTTGAAGGAAAGAAAAAAACATGTTAACTAACTAAAGATATTTAATTTGAGGCTTAAAAATACTTATTTAAAAGCTCTATTTCTGAGTCTAAGGGTTATAAATATTATTTACAAGAGCAGATTATTTATGAGAGCACTTATGGATATGACACCATACTGTGAATCTCTAATACTACACAAAAAGTTTCATCTACTTCTTTTTAAAAATATATATATTTTTATTGATTTCAGAGAGGAAGAGAGAGGGATAGAGAGACAGAAACATCAATGTTGAGAATCACTGATCGGCTGCTTCTTGCATGCCCCCTACTGGGGAGGATCAAGTCCACAACCCCGGGCATGTGCCCCTGGCCAGAATCGAACCTGGGACCTCTTAGTCTACAGGCCGAAGCTCTATCCACTGAGCCAAACCAGCTAGGGCTCATCTACTTCTTAATAGAAAAATTAAATATGCTATGTTTTATATTATGCATTGTTTATATCAAAATTAAAAAAGGGATTACAGGAAAAATAAGTGAGTTCATATGTTTAAGAGTTCTTAATGAAGCTAAACTGCAATAGGTTTCACCTAAGTTCTTTGATTGAATTTCTTCAAACTAATTTTTTGATTATTGTTATATATTAACATTATACCTTATACTAAATGATTTGGCTACTTCATATATTATATATACGATGCAATACAGTATAGTATTATCTATACTAATAATAGAGGAATATGCAAATTGTCTGGGACACTGTCACAGTAACAGTAACAACCAAACAGCAGGCTGCATGGGGCAACAAGGCCCGCAGAGGGGTTAGTGAGGGACGACCAAACAACTGAACAACAGGCTGCATGGGGCAACCAGGCCAGCAGCGGGGGCAGTTGGGAGTGACCAGGCCAGCAGGGGGGGCAGTTAGGGGCAACCAGGCCGGCAGAGAGGGGCAGTTTGGGGCGACCAAACTGGCAGAGGGGGGCAGTTGGGGGCGACTATGCCGGCAGGCGGGGCAGTTGGGGCAACCAGGCCAGCAGAGGGTGCAGTTGGGGGCAACCAGGCCAGCAGGGGGGGCAGTTAGGAGCAATCAGGCCGGCAGGCAGGTGAGCATTTAGGAGCCAGTGGTCCCAGATTGTGAGAGGCAGTCAGACATCCCCCGAGGGGTCCCAGATTGGAAAGGGTGCAGGCTGGGCTGAGGGGAACCCCCCCCATGCATGATTTTGTGCACCGGGCCTCTAGTATAATATATAATGTCATCATTATAAATTATACAATTACCAGTAATAGTTAATATGAAATGTAGTAAAATATAAGAAAGAAATAGCATTGTTGGTGGTAGTGTAAATTGGTGCAGCCAATGGAGGCATTGGTTTCTGGCGTCCATTCCTTCTGCACCTGGCCCAGCCTTTGGGCCCGGCGACCGTCGCCTCCTCTCCTGAGCCCGCCGGGGCCTTTGGTCCGGGGCTGGGACGGGAAACCGGGGCTGGGTGGCAGTGAACGTGGCCCCTTTCCCAGAGGGGCCAAGGGCCAGCAGCTCCCTTCTCGGGGCTGGCGACCAACCTCCTGCGGTCCCTCCCCTGGCCAGCCAACCTCCCGTGGTCCTTCCCCTACCCCCGTGCACGAATTCGTGCACCGGGCCTCTGGTATATTCATACATATTTGTGTATGCATATGAGTCAGGGGTAGAAAGATTACTTTGTTCACTATAGGCGTATTTTAATCTTTTAAAAAATAAACGAAAAAAAGTATGACGCCTCAAGACATCTGTCTCAAAACCAAGATTAATACTGTTACAGGAATAAATTAGATCAGCCTGCTTGAAGGAAAGTTACAGTTTCTAGTAGGGTGTTTCTCTTTAAATAAGTTGATTTAAGATAGAGTTCTGCAAAGTTGCACGAAGGAAAGTGCTGGGGACCAGAAAAATGCCATGTTAATATCGCTACATGTGGGTGCTCTACACGGGAGGACTAGGACTTATTTTCTTTCTTCCGTAGGTCGGCCAGTTGATGCAATGTATTGAGGTTTATCCCTATCTTGTACCCCTGCACAACCGATAGGTCCTATACCGTCAGTCAGTATGCAGTCACCTGCCAAATGCTCGGGCGGGCAGGGGAGGGCAGGAACAGAAATTTCCAATGGCTGCAAAATTCAGCCTCCTTTTAGCACACAGTTCAGTTTCTTTTCCTCACGGTAAGCCAGGGGGGAAGGTAAGGTTTATTACTAAACACCCAATAGCCATTCTACTTGTAGCATAAGGTAGCATATACAAATAGACCATTTGTTCAGAAAAAAAGACTTCTCACTTGGTTCTTTGAATCTTCAAGGGCTTCCCCATTACCCCCCCCCCCCCCCCCCCCGTGAATTAGTCACAGAATAACAATTATATTAAACACACAAAATCACTGCTTCTTGAAATACTTTCTGCATTTGGCTTTCAGTGAAGCCACACTTAGCTCTCCTCACTCGCTGGTTCTTCTCAGTCTCCTGTCCTTTACTCGGCAATGTCTGCGTGACCTTAAACAGGTAACATCATCTCTCCGGCCTCCCACCTGAAGGAGACGTTTTTAGCAAAGTCATCGCGCACTAAGTGAGAACTGCTATATATTGTTCATTGTTATCAACTACCACAAAGCTCGGCTCCGCGCGTCGGCGCTGGCCCGGCCTGAGGCGACCCCACCGCCGCACCTCTGAAGAGGGCGAGCAGCGTCGGGAAGGCCGTGGAGAAGGTTGAGCAACGCTGGCCACGCCCGGAGCCGGACCGACTTTCCGGGCGGAGCGGCCTCGCTCTCGCGCAGTTCAGCCCAGGACGACGCGAACGGAAAGCGGGCGGTAACGGCTCTGGCGAGGCACCGCCTCCTTCCGTGAGGGGAAGGCGTGACACCGCCCAGCCACTTCCGGCGTGGCGCACCTTCCCTTCCATCCTCCAACTGCACTTTCGATAAAACCATGTAGTCTAATATTTCCCTTTGGCGCCTCTATGTGTTCTTCATTTTCCCCTCTTTAGGATTCAACTTGAAGATAAAAATTAATCTCGGAGCTATTAGACAAAGACGTGGCTACGGAAAGAAAGGGGCACGTGAGCGGCCCTCGCGAAAGTGCTTGGCAGGAGCACGTCCGCCCTCTCCTCACCGGCCGGAAGTTGCCGGACTGAATGGGCCCTCGAGCCGGCGGCGGCATCAGCTCGGCGAACACCTGAGGCTTAGCGGCCGCCGGTTGTGTCTGCCGCTGGGCCACCAGGTTCATGTGGAGGCTCCCAGGCGCCCGCGCCGCGCTTCGTGGGGTCCGCGCGGCAGTGGAGCGACACAGTCAGGCGGAGCCGGCGGTGGACTCGATGGAGCGCGCTGTAGTGCGCTGTGTGCCCTCCGAGCCGAAGCTCAGCCTGTCGTTCTCGTTGGCCGATGGCAGCCACAAGAACATGCAGCGCGACCAGAGCGAGCCGCTGGGTCGAGTCCTCAGCCGGATCGCCACCAACGCCCTTAAAGGCCACGCGAAAGCGGCCGCGGCCAAGAAGAGCCGGAAGAACCGGCCAAACGCCAGCGGCGGCGGAGCCTGTGCGGGGCCTGGGTCTGAGCAGGCGGCGGCCTGCGAGCCCGTGGTGAAGCTGTACTACCGGGAGGAGGCGGTGGCCGAAGATGTGCTCAACGTGGACGCCTGGCAGGACGGTGCGGTGCTGCAGATCGGCGATGTCAAGTACAAGGTGGAGCGCAACCCGCCCGCCTTCACCGAGCTGCAGTTGCCACGGTACATCATGGCCGGCTTCCCGGTGTGCCCCAAGCTCAGCCTCGAGTTTGGGGATCCCGCCGGCTCCCTCTTCCGCTGGTACAGGGAAGCCAAACCGGGATCGGCGGAGCCTGAGGGCGGGGGCCCCTCGTCATTGTCGCCCTCCTCGCCCAGTACTAGCTGGACGAGCACGGGCGTGGACGAGCGCGTCTACACCCCGTCCAATGCCGATATCGGGCTGCGTCTCAAGCTTCATTGCACCCCAGGCAATGGGCAGCGCTTCGGGCCCAGCCGGGAGTTGGAAAGTGTGTGTCCAGTGGAGGCTGGGCCCGGCACTTGCACCTTCGATCACCGGCATCTCTACACGAAGAAGGTGACGGACGACGCGCTCATCCGCACGGTCTCCTACAACATCCTCGCCGACACGTACGCCCAGACCGAGTTTTCGCGGACCGTCCTGTACCCGTACTGCGCTCCTTACGCCCTGGAGCTCGACTACCGTCAGAACCTGATCCAGAAGGAACTCACCGGCTACAACGCCGACCTCATCTGTTTGCAGGAGGTTGACCGCTGCGTGTTCACGGACAGCTTGGTGCCGGCCCTCGAGGCCTTTGGGCTGGAGGGCGTGTTTCGAATCAAGCAGCAGGAAGGCCTGGCTACCTTCTACCGAAAGTCCAAGTTCAGCCTCCTTAGCCAGCATGACATCTCTTTCCACGAGGCCCTGCAGTCCGACCCACTTCACAAAGAACTGCTGGAGAAATTAGTGTTGAACCCATCGGCCCAGGAGAGGGTGTTCCAGAGGTCATCTGTCCTTCAGGTAAAGCAGCTCCGCCAGTCTCTTTACACACTCATCCATGTTTAGGGTCCTGGAAAGGGAGTGTGGGTGGGGCTGCCTCTAATTGGGTGAAACCATCCAGATTTTACTGAAAGGTGTTTGCCCGTGTACCTTCAGCACGAAGGTTAACCGTCGTTCATTCATTGGGCAAGTACTTACTGAGCACTCCAGTGTGCCGGGCATGCTGCAGGTTGCCTTGAACAAGACAAACAGGGACTTTATTCGTGCTTATAACCTAGTGGGAGAGATACATGCTAACTACAAGGATAATGGGAATAGCTAATATTTCCTTACCACTTGCCAAGAACTGTTCCGACACGTTCTGAAGTACTTTAGTGTCTGACATCATGTTTTACAAAGTGCTCCATAAATACTAGCTATTATTTTAATTTTTGGTTCATAGTAATCCTGCTATTCCCATTATTTAGATATTAGCCTTCCTATTTTATAAATGGGGGAAATGGCCAAATTTACTTATCCAAGTTCATTAGTCCCTTGGTAGCTGTCCTGGGCATCAGATGGACTGTCACAGTACTCATGTTCAAGTAACCCTTATAGTAGCCTCACACCGTTACACTGCCTGCCTCTTCACTTCACTTCATTCCTCCCGTAGAGTGAGTACAATACAATATTTTGAGAGAGAGTTCACATTACTTTTATTACAGTATATGCAGTGTTATAATTGTTCTATTTTGTTATTAGTTATTGTTAACCTCTTACTGTGCCTAATTTATAAATTAAACTTTATCATAGATATGTATGTATAGGAAAACATAGTGTATATATATAGGGTTTGGTACTTTTTGTAGTCTCAGGCATCCACTGAGGATCTTAGAATATATTTCCCATGGATAAGGAGACACTACTGTATTCATAAACTTTTAGCCCTGGCAGGGTAGCTCAGTTGATTAGAGTGTCATCCTGATATGCTGAAGTTTCGGGTTCCATCCCCCGTCAGGGCACAAACAGGAATCAACCAATGAACGAATAATAAATAAGTGGAACAACAAATCAATGTGTTTCGTTTCCTCCCTACCCCTCCTTCTTCCTCCTCTCTCCTTAAAATCAATTTTAAAAAACCCACCTTTTAACAAAAGTTAAATTTCAGTTATGATTATACTTCATCAGTATGGGAAGGATATAGAATAAAATGTTATTTCATCTTATAGTCTTAGATTTTAAAAACATTCAGGAGATTGGCAGATAGCAACTGAAGTCTTAACACTTTCTGTATGTTTTAGGTTTCTGTTCTTCAGTCTACAAAGGACTCTTCTAAAAAGATATGTGTTGCTAATACCCATCTCTACTGGCATCCCAAAGGTAGGTTTTATTGGTTTTCACAAGTAACTTAAACATGGTAACTTAAGGTCAGTAAAGCTGTTTTACACAAATATATATATTTTTTCTTTAAGTTTTATTGAGATATAATTGACATACAACATTGTACAAGTTTAAGGTGTACAACACAATGACTTGATTTGCATACATTGCAAAAATGATTACCACAACAAACTTATATAAATACTAAAAAAAGGTGGGGGGTTTTTTCTTGTGATGAGAATTTTCAGGATTTATTCTCTTAACAACTTTCAAATATCGATACAGCAGTGTTAACTATACTCATGTTGTGCATTAAATCCTCAGTACTTATTTATCTTATAATTGAAAGTTTGTACCTTTTGACTACCTCTATCTAATCTTTTACACACACAAATACACATCTTGAATGTCACACAAATGCTGTAGTTTGTTTTGTTTTGTGTTTTGTTTTAACTTAAAGGCAATTTAAAAGGTACTTACATTAATGTTTTTTATATTCATAGGTGGGTACATTCGTCTTATTCAAATAGCAGTAGCCTTGGCTCACATTAGACATGTCTCATGTGATCTGTATCCTGGCATACCAGTTATATTTTGTGGGGACTTTAATAGTACCCCCATCAACAGGAATGTATCATTTTGTCATCAATGGCAACATTCCAGAGGATCATGAAGACTGGGCTTCCTATGGGGAAGAGGAACGATGCAACATGTCTCTTACCCATTTCTTGAAACTGAAAAGTGCTTGTGGTGAACCTGCTTACACAAATTATGTTGGTGGCTTTCATGGATGTCTGGATTACATTTTCATTGACTTAAATGCTTTAGAGGTTGAACAGGTGATTCCACTACCTAGTCACGAAGAAGTTACCACCCACCAGGCCTTACCTAGTGTTTCTCATCCCTCGGATCACATAGCACTTGTATGCGATTTAAAATGGAAATAGATTTGTGTTTAATGGAATTTAAGTCTGCTTTACTAAGAGATATTTAATATGAATCAAAGTTTATGTGTAACCTTCAAAGAGGAAAACTAGACACCAGGTTCTTAGTTCTTACCCTACTAGTTATGTTTTAATGTCTTCATTACATGACTTCATAATCTTTGCATAATATAGTTTCTGTACTCTTCTCCCCCCCCCCCCCCCCCCCCCCCCCTTACACTTGGAGGAAAAACAAATATATTTATGACTGGCAGGGAACATTGAATTATTGTGTACATTTTATAAATACTTTTTTTTTTAGCCTCGCTATTAAGAATTTTGTAAAATACCATTTGAATGATGCTATAATTTTTCTATCATAACATATTTCCAATTGAATCATGTTTATATAATTAGGGGGGGGGAATGCATACAAGTTAAGGTGAGAGGCCTAAGTTCTGATATGTGAGGAATAACATTAGGGCCTACCTCTACCTCAATTTGGTTAGCAATTTAATACAACTTGAGAACTTTAACAAAAGATTAAAATATTGTTATTGCTTCTCATCTTTCATTTTTCAATTAACATAGTTTCATTCTCTTATTTTTAGGATTTTAGTTGTTAGTACAACTAAATATGGTACAAATGAACATATATCTTTTTTACTGCAGCTCATTTTAATTTTTAGGATGCAAGCACAACTTAATATTCAAAGTGAATAGCAACAAAGTCAACTTTATCCCTTTGTCTTTAAGTACTCTTGCCCATGAAAAGTGTTCATAAATTAACAGAAAGTGACCATGTGATATTAGAAAATACTGCACAATACATTATGAGAAACTGCTGACTGATGTGGGCTTTAAATTTTGGATGAACTATTGAGCATTTCTGTTAGAAGTATTTTTGAAATTATTGGTTTTACAAATAGAAAAGGGAGTAGTGGGGCTTTTGAAGATCTTGGAAATAAACATCCTTTTATAGGCTTGAGCATTACAATTTGAGTTGCAGGTAAACATATATATAATTTATATACTGTAAAAAAATTTTTAATATGAAGCCAAACTTTCTAAAATTAGAAATTACAGTTTTACTGAATGGTATCTGGCCTAGAGTGGTAACCAAGCTTTTCTAACTCAATTATCACCATACCTAATTTGTAATACTTTAGCTGTTGTTTTTTTTTGATGTTTGGGAAAACTGAAATGTTATCTCATTTCTGCATTTAATTTCCAGCTTAGATATTAAAAGCCCATCCACTTCGAGAAGAGCTCTTTCCACAGTTGTGAGAGCTTTTGCTCCAAATTCTTTCATTTTTTTTCATCTTAAACCCAACACTGTAAGAACTTTACTCTTGATAAAGTAGCCTATACTTTCATATTCTGCTCACTAGCCATTGTATTTTTAACTCTTTGTTTAGTAAGTTTGAGAATGAGAGGGTTTTACATGCACTTTAGATTGAACTTTGAAGTACTTAAAAGTACTTGAGGGGGGAAATTAAGGTAGCAGTTTCTTGGGATCTTTTTTAGAAAAAGCTGTAAATGAAAAATTGATGTTACCAAATTGTGCTTTCCTAAATAACATTTTTGAGAGCATTTTAACATCAGTTTACAAATACATAAATATTAAAGCCAGAAGCTGATTCTTTTGAAAAAACTTTTTTTTTTTTTTAAATTTGGTTTTGGTCTGCCTTCAAACAAAGATGTTGACAGGGTCTTACAATAACTTGAGAGAAAACAAAAAGCTTCTAAGTGAAAAGTTGAGAAATACTTTGAAAGAAAAAATTATAACATGATATACTCATGCCCAAGAGAAAAACATATAGGTCCTATTGAACTCTGGTCAGAAAAACTCTAAACACTTATAAAACATTCCACATCTGGAATCTTTAAATTTTTTATTTGCTGACTAAACAGTGTGATCAGATTGTATATAAGCATTTCAGAGTAATTGAATATAGAATATTATAAAGTGCCACATACTCTGATTAAATCTTCAGTATACAGTTATGTTAGTATAATTGGGAGTTCAAAGGTAGGGAACACTAAGAAAACTGAATAAATATCATACCAAAATTTCCTTATATTCCAGTTAGAATAAAGCATCATTCAGAAATGTTTGTGTTTAAAGCCATCTTTGTGACTGAATTTTTCAATTATATTTGGATTTTTAGTACATTTAATTTTAATAAAATATGGAAAGTCTAACTCTATGGTGAACCACGTTTTAAGATGTCATTAGTTCTTGCTGTAGGAATTAACATTCTAAAGTTTTATATTGATTATAAATGACTAAGAGTATATAGAACACATCCTGTTCTTGAACTTTGGCACAGTTGCTACTTTAGTATACACTGGTAATTCATAATTCATTAGCAAACATTCCTGGCTATAATACAATGTTCTTTAAAATTCTGAATACTAATATCTGTTGTTTCAAATTTCCAAGAGTTTCACTGGGTGATGACTTTTCTGAAAGAATTAAGACCTGATTATCATCAGAATGTGGTGATTTCAGACTGGAAGTAGATCTCTGAGGAACATACTATAAGAGAGAGAGGGTCCAAAGAATACTACTGTGGTAAGAGCTCCTGGTGGAAACTGACACTTTTAGCTCTCATATTCTCCAGCTATGAAATACAGGCAGAAGTTCCCTACAAACTAGTTTGAGACAAAACCAAAACTCATACATATTGAAGGGTAAAAGTTTGCACTACTAGTTTATCACAAGACCCACATGGCAACTCAATAGGGAAAATCTTTCCTCTAAAAAATTAGAGTCAACACTGGTTTTCTAAACATCCCAAAACATTTTGAAATATATATATTTTATTGATTTCAGAGAGGAAGGGAGAGGGAGAGATAGAAATATCATTGATGAGACAGAATTATTGATTGGCTGCCTCCTGTATGCCCCCTACTGGGGATCAAGTCTGAAACCAGCACCCTTCAGGCCACAGGCCAACTCTATCCACTGAGCCAAAACAGCTAGGACCAAAAACATTTTGTTTAAAAATTTTTAATATTTTGCTCAATAGTACTAGAAGGAAATACTATCTAGATTTCGTTTGGGAGATGAAATAATTCAAGAGCTTTAACTGATTTGGGTAATATTCCAGTGCATAAAGCCTCGCTTTATGTGAAAGTCCATGCTTTAATTTTATTGAAGGTATTAGAGCTGTTTTGGGGTGGTTTTTGAAGCACTAAATTTAGAATAACAATACATTCTGAGATGACAGTACCAAAGCATTTTCAAAAAACATATTTTTATTGATTTCAGAAAGGAAGAGAGAGGGAGAAAGAAATAGAAACATCAATGATGAGAATCATTGATCGGCTGCCTTCTGTTCCTCCCCCACCCCCCTCCCACTGGGGATGGAACCTGGGCCCCGACTGGGAATCTGACTGTGACCTGGTTCATAGGTCAACACTTAATCACTGAGCCACCACAGCCGGGCAAAAGCATTTCTTTTAATTGAAGTGAAATTCACATAAAACCAACCATTTTAATGTGATTCCATTGCATTCAGTATAATCATGATGTGGTGTGGTGCAACCACCATCTCTAGTTCTAAAACAGTTTCATCACCTCTAAAGGGAACCCTTTATCCATTAAGCAGTCACTTCCTACCCCTCCAGCCTTGGCAACTACTAATCTGTTTTCTGCCTCAATGGATTTCCCTATTCTGGATATTTCATATAAATGGAATCATATAATATGTGACCTTTTGTGTCTGGTTTCTTTTACTTAGCACAATGTTTTTAAGGCTAATCCATGTTGTGTCAGTACTTCATTCCTTTGTATGGCTGAATAATATTCCATTGTATGGTTATGCCACACTTTATTTATCCAAATGGACATTTGGCTTGTTTCCACCTTTTGGCTATTTTGTGAATAATGCTGCTGTGAACATTTGTGTATAAGTTTTGTCTGGGCATGTTTTAAATTCTTTCAGTTATGTAACTAAGAGTGGTTGTGGGGCCATATGGTAATTGCATTTAACTTTTTAAGAAGCTGCCAAAATGTTTTCCACAGTGGCCACACAATTTTACATTCCCACCAGCAATGTATGAGTTTCAATTCCTCCATATCCTTACCAACTTATTTTACATTTTAAAAAATTTAGTTGTGGAAGTGGATGTGAGGTGGCATCTCTACCAATGCATTTTAAACTTGCTTAGTCCAATCAATTATGTTGTCGCAGTCATGAACTAGATTATTCACAATGGATTATACAACCTTCTATATTTTTTCCAGAGAGCTCATCATCTTCAGCAATTCCTACTTTTATAAGCTTGTGTCAAGCTAGAAAGGTCAGTCTTGTTGCTTCTTTTAAAAAGATTTGGGGAGAGAAACATTACACACATACACACACACACACACACAACCCCAAAGCCCTGGAGTGTAAAATAAATTAGAAAGAATTAGAAGTCTATGATAAAAACAACAAAAAAAGTGGGTCTACAGTGATTTCAGAGAATTTGCTTACTAATGTTGGCTTTTAAATGCTTTAGCCATGTTCCACTGTTACCCACCACTCTTAAAATCCCAATTTAGGTACAGAGTAGCAGCAGATGGCATGAATGCCTAAACACTAATATCTGAGAAAACTGAGCTGTCTATGGCTGAATATACCTTACCAAGTTGTAACACATAATCATAAAAAGAGACTAAACTTTGATTTTTAAAAACCTTACATTTTGAAAAAAAACCTTAAACTCAAAATAAACTTTAAAAAAAATTGAACTAATGACTTTAAAAATTATAATATGCCCGGCTGGTGTGGCTCAGTTGGTTGAGCGTCAACCTATGAACCAGGAGGTCATGGTTTAATTCCTGATCAGCGCACTTGCCCAGGTTGCGGGCTCCATCCCCGGTAGGGGGCGTGCAGGAGGCAGCTGATCAATGATTATTGATGTTCCTCTCTCTCCCTTTCTTCTCTAAAAATCAATAAAAAAATAATTTTTAAAAATTATAAGATGTTCTATTTCAGGATTAATTTATCAGTATACAAGTCCTTTTTCTATTATGGTTTTTGCTTTAAATTCTTTTTTTTTTTTTTTAATATATTTTTATTGGTTTTAGAGAGGAAGGGAGAGGGAGAGATAGAAACATCAATGATGAGAGAGAACCATTCATCAGCTGCCTCCTGCATGCCCATAGCTCCATACTGGGGAATAAGCCCACAATCCGGGCATGTGCCATACCAGGAATCCAACCATGACCCCTGGGTTCATAGCTGGACACTCAACCATTGAGCCATGCCAACTGGGCTGCTTTAAATTCTATTTAAATAGGACAAAAAGCTATCATAGCTGTTTTTATTTCTTGTTTGTCTTGTAAAAATTTGTTATATTGTGAATAGAATATTTTTTCCATTTTATTGCAAGCTAGTTATTTGCAATTCAGAACTTTTTGTATTTTTATAGCCAGTTATATTACCAGGTTCCCTGGGTAATTAGAATAGTTTGTGTGGGGTTTTTTTCAATTTTATTTTATAGATTTCACTTGAGTCTTTAGCAATAAAGGAGAGAGAATTTATCTCTTTCCAAATATTTATACCAATCATTTTATTTTATTGCTATGCTGTTATTTGTTGAATTATAGATTCATGCTTTGGGCATGATTTTAATGGAAGTGGCTTTAGAATTATTTTTATTTTTTGCTAACTTGTCCTTTATCATTTAGATATTTTTTATTTGAGGATTTTTTTATTTTCATTTTTTTAATATTTATGAATTTTCACAATTTTCTGGATGTGGTTTAATCATAACAAGTCTATTAGTGATGATCACGTAGTGATGTTTTCTTTTTTTAATTTGTTAATGGAAATGATTTCTCTTATAGATTTCCCAATATTGAACCATCCTTGTACTTCTATAATAAATTCTACTTGGTCAAAGCATAAAAAAACACAAAAACTATAATATGGAAAAAATATTATTTTAAGTTAGCCATCTTCACAGTGTATTGAATCATATTGAAGCCAGGTGTTAAAATTAACATTTTCTATATAAATGATAGTCTTTAAATTGCAGATCTTAAAAATACTAAATCTTTTTGTTCAGTTGGCTGAAACCCCTCAATATAACTAGTAATTAACAGATGGATTCATTCTGCTAACAAAATCCATGTTCAGTCCTAGCCAGTTTTACTTACTGGATAGAGCATCAGCCTGCGGACTGAAGGGTCCTGGGTTCGAATCCAGTCAAGGGCACGAACCTCAGTTGCAGGCTCCTCCCTGGCCTTGGTGGGGGCTCGTGCAGGAGGCAACCAATTGATGTTTTTCTCTCACATCAATATTTCTCTGTCTTTCCCTCTCTTCCACTCTCTAAAAATCAATGGAAAAATAGCCTCAATTTTCAAACTGAATCATCTCTACCTTCTGTCCATTTTGCATTCATTGTATGTCAAAGGGTTTATATAATGCAATCCATTTTGCCCAGTTCTCACTTTAATGATATCCTAGAATGTTACTGTATTAAAATATTCCTCGTTTTCATTTTTGCTGATTTCATCTCATTTTGTTCTATAATTGAAAATGGTTAAGTAGGGAATTGGATAGGCTTTATTTAGTTGGCTTTCTTATATTGGATGAGCAATATACAGACTTTTCAAAGTATAGCCTATAATCTTTATTTCCCCAGTGGAATAGTTTGAAGAAATGGTGTATCCATGGATACATTTACAAACAGCTGGCCCTTAGAAAATCTGAGTGAAGTAAAGCGTTTTAAAGGATATAAAACCAAAGACTATTTCTGAAGCTGTAGAATGTTTAAGTATTGCAAATAACATTATTACATTACTGTTTATTACATGCCTAAAGAAATCTAGCTTTTTGCTACCTGGCTTGTGTCCTTTTTCTTCTAAATGAAAGAACCCCATTTATGCTTTGGCTTTTCAATCCAGAATTGATCTAATTTCTCTTTAAGGGCTTTGTGTCCCTGCATATCAACTGAATTGGCAAGGATTGGCCCCCAAAAGAAACCCCATACTCATCAATTTATCAATTGATGGATATTTGGATTGCTTCTACTTTTTGGCTTCTATGAATAATGCTGTACATTTGTGTACAAGTTTTTGATTGGACATATGTTTTAATTTCTCTTGGACATATATTTAAAAGTAGAATTTCTGGACCATATGGAAAATGTTTAACCTTTTAAGGAACTGCCACACTTATTATTCCAAAGCAGCTGCACCATTTTGCATTCCCGCCAGCAATGTATGAAGAAGGTTCCAGTTTTCCACATCACCACCACCTTACCTTTTGATTACAGCTATCCTTATATGAAGCAGCACTTCACTATGGTTTTAATTTGCATTTCCCTCATGGCTAATGATGTTCAGCATCTTTTTTATGTGCTTATTGGCCAGTTGTATATCTTTGGAGCTCATTTTAAAAACTGAATTGTGGACATGCAGATGGCCAATAGAGACATGAAAAAATGCTCAACATCATTAATCATCAGAGTTGCAAATTAAAACTACAATAAGATATTACCTCACACCTGCCAGAATGGCTACCGTTAATAAATCAATAAACAAGTGCTGGTGAGAATGTGGAGAAAAGGAAACACTAGTACCCTGCTGGTGGGAATGCAGATTGGTGTAGCCACTATGGAAATCAGTATGGAATTCACTCAAAAAATTAAAAATGGACCTACCGTTTGACCCAGTGATCCCACTTCTAAAAGATATCCCAAGAAGCCAAAAACACCAATCAGAAAGAATACATGCACCCCTATGTTCAAAGCTTTATTTACAATAGCCAAGATCTGGAAACAACCCAAGTGCCCAAGAGTAGATGAGTGGATAAAAAAGCTGTGGTACATTTACACAATGAAATACTATGCAGCTGTAAAAAAGGATGTCTTGCCCTTTGCGACAGCATGAATGGACCTGGAGAATATTATCTTGAGTAAAATAAGCCAGTCAGAGAAAGACAAATATCACATGATCTCACAAGTGGAATCTAATGAACATAATAAACTGACAGACAAAATAGGTCCAGAGGCATGGAACAGACTGACATATCTCAGAGGGGAGTGAAGGGAAGGGGGGGGGGGGGACAGCGGAGATGAGAAGAGATTACAAAGAACTTATATACATATATTCATAACCAGTGGCCTGGGAGAAGGGGGGAGGGTAATTAGGGGACATCTGTAATACTGTCAACAATAAAAAATAAAAATTGGGTTGTTGTTATTTTTATATTTAGCAGCCTGCCCGCCCCCCCCCCCCCCCCCCCCCAGCTTTTAAATCATTATCCCTCATCTCTTTCAGAGCTATCTGGGAGGCAAACCTGGCTTAATACACATCCCTAATTAGTGTCACTCAACCCAGCCTAAAAAAAAGAACCATGGCCAGCAAAGTACTAGCCAGTTCCTGAGAGCCAGCTCCCTGCCTGCAGATGGCAGTGCTAAGCCCCATGATCCCAACTGAGTGCTTAGATGACCAATATAATTTAAAGCAGTGATGGCGAACCTATGACACGCGTGTCAGAGGTGACACGCGAACTCATTTTTTGTTGTTGATTTTTCTTTGTTAAATGGCATTTAAATATATAAAATAAATATCAAAAATATAAATCTTTGTTTTACTATGGTTGCAAATATCAAAAAAATTCTATATGTGACACGGCACCAGAGTTAAGTTTGGGTTTTTCAAAATGCTGACACGCCGAGCTCAAAAGGTTCGCCATCACTGATTAAAGCATACAATGAGAACAGTGCAGAAGTCCCTGGCAAGCTCAGTAAGGCAGGGCCCTGACTCAACTGTTCTATGAAATACAAGACTGCCCAGCCAGCATGGCTGGAGCGTCCACCTATGAACCAGGAGGTCACGGTTTGATTCAGGGCACATTGCCCAGTTGCAGGTTGAATCCCCAATGTGGGGCGTGCAGGAGGCAGCCGATCAATGATTCTCTCTCATCATTGATTAATGTTTCTCTCCCTCCCCATTCCTCTCTGAAATAAAAAAAATTATATATATATATAAAATAGCCCTAGCTGGTTTGGCTCAGTGAATAGAGCACTGGCCTGCAGATTGAAGAATCCCAGGTTTGATTCTGGTCAAGGGCACATGCCTGGGTTGCAGGTTCAATCCCCAGTAGGGGGCATACAGGAGGCAGCCAATCAATGATTCTCTCTCAGCATTGATGTTTCTCTCTTCTCACTCCCTCTCTGAAATCAAAATACAAAGAACCTTGTAGGCATCTATTTACTAGTACAGCTGCCTTAATTATTCTTTACCTGAGTCCAGATTGTTGCTTTTGCTATTGTTGATTTCTCACAATCTTTGTTACTAGAATATAACCATTTAAGCATTTTATAGTTTGTGAAAATAACTAAGGTAAAGGGATATTTGCCTAAAAGTAACACAGCAAGAAACAAAAGCAGCCAAGTAACCTTCTGGTAGTGGTAACTTCCTTTAAGTTAGGCACCTGAATGACATGCCACAATGTATATGCTAAGAAAAATTTATCAAGAATCCACTTGGGGGGGAGCGGCTGGGGGGGAATGGGGAGATAACCACACATTTCTAATACCTTAATCAAAAAAAAAAAAAAAGAATCCACTTGTGCTTAAATGACTCTCAGTAGTAAATTTTAGAACCAAGTTCTAAATCAATTTGATATTTATATTAATACAGCCTTTAAAGTAAAATATTTAGATGATCGTAATGAGATTAAGAATGTAAAGCTAATATTTCATTCCTAACATTTTCCTAAAAATAACTAAGCAGATTATAAACAAATCCTGTATGGGAAGAGTTCTTGGTGTTCCCAACACTAACTGCTGCACCTTGAAAAAGGTAAACTGCTGGTAGTAGACTATTTCTAATCACTTACTCAGAATTCAACCTTCTGAATAGGTAATCAGACTCTGGACCTGGTTAATTCTTCCCTATAACAGATCTTCAGATAATGTTCTTGCATATTTACCAATCATTTACTCTTTATTACTCAATATAAGTTTTCATATTAATTCTACCAGTTGGTAACTCATATTTACATTAAAGAAACATCTAACATGACACCAGAAAGCATAAGCACTTGTTTTCCAGTGATGTCAAAAGTGACTTTCAGTCCTAGCTGGTTTGGCTCAGTGAATAGAGCGTCAGCCTGTGGACTGAAAGGTCCTGGGTTCGATTCTGGTCAAGGGCACATGCCCGGGTTGCAGGCTTTATCCCCGGTAGGAGGCATGCAGGGGACAGCCGATCAATGATTCTCTCTCATCACTGATGTTTCTCTCTCTCTCTCTCTCTCTCCCCCTCTCTAAAATCAATAAAAATATATTTAAAGTAACAAAAAAAATAATAAGAAATATGTTAAGAAAAAAATGTCACTTTCACCTCCATGACCAAGAACCAGAAATCCACATTTAAGAGTTTGTTCCGGGATTTCTTATTTCTGGTCCTGCATATAAGAAGCTTGAAAGTTGCCACTCTGTCCTAACAAGAAGTAAAAACTCAACAGACTGAAACATCAACAATATTCTTAGATCCAAAAGAGAAATGTCACAGGGCAAACCAGTGCCCACCCACCCCCCCAAACTGTAGAGACAAACAGGTGAACAGAGTCACAACTTAAAGGAGCAGAAATCTCTGTGGGAACCAGTGGCAGGTAGGGAAACCTGAACTGTAATTAAGGAATTGCTGGAGGCTCAGTGTGGACAATTGAAAGTTAAAATTCCAAGGGAACCCAGTCATCAGGAGGAAGGAGGGGGTCACACTTGTGAGTTTTACTTCTTGGATTTCTGCCAACTTCTTAGAGAATATTGGAGAAAAATTCCCTCATGCTTCCAGCAGGGGGAGGGAGAAAGGAATCATCCTATATAATAAAAGCCTAACATGCTAAGTGTCCAACCTTCGACCGGTCACTATGACACACACTGACCACCAGGGGGCAGATGCTCCAACTGGAAGGTTAGCTTGCTGCTGGGGTCTGGCCAATCAAGACCAGGTAAGTTGGCCTGGAGCCCTCCTGTGGTCCCTCCCTGGCTGGCCCCGATCAGGACTGGGCAAGATGGCTCTGATTGGCCCGATGGGGACTGTGTGAGATGGGCCAGACATGCCCTGGAGCCTTCCCGTGTTCCCTCCCCAGCCCCGATTGTGCACTGGTGGGGTCCCTAGGCCTGGCCTGCGCCCTCTTGCAATCCGGGACCCCTTGAGAGATGTTGGAGAGCCGGTTTCTGCAGGCCAGGCCAAGGGACCCCACCGGTGCAGAAATCTGTGCACCAGGCGTCTCTAGTTTTAAATAATGCCAGAGCATCCTGTTCTAACAAGGTCTGCCCTAGTGAGAAACTAACCAGACTCTAATTTACAGGGGTTTTATCAGAGCCTAAATGACCAGCCAGCATAAGGAAATACTCAAATCCAGCCCACTTTAGCCCTCCTGTCTCACCTAATGAAGAGGAAAAAAAAATTAAGAAACATGTAAAATTCAGTCGAGACTGAGACCTACTCAGAACTATAGAATGCTTCCTCTACCTCCACACCTTACCATATCATTATGAAAGGCCTATTTATAAGAGGTCCTTTTACCTATTACTGTGGTTGGCAGACCACGGCTTGCGAGCCACATGCGGCTCTTTGGCCCCTTGAGTGTGGCTCTTCCACAAAATACCACGTGCGGGCGCGCACGTACAATGCAATTGAAACTTTGTGGCCCACGCGCAGAAGTCGGTATTTTGTGGAAGAGCCACACTCAAGGGGCCAAAGAGCTGGATGTGCCTCGCAAGCCGCGGTTTGCCAAGCCGCAGTTTGCCGACCACTGACCTAGTACATCATGTCCAACAATCAAGATTATAGGACATACTAAAAGGCAAAAAAAGTTTGCTGAGAGGAAGCATCAGAACCAGGCTCAGATATGGCAGGGATGACAGAATTACCAGACCAGGAATTTAAAATAATTATGACATTAAGGGCTCTAATGGATAGACAATATACAAGAACAGATGGGCAATGTTAGCAGAGATGAAATTTCTAAGAAAGAATAAAAAAGAAATGCCAGAGGTAAACACTGTCACCAATAGAGAATGCCTTTGGTGGGCTTATAAACAGACTAGAAAAAGCTAAGGAAAGAATCTCTGAGTTTGAGGATAACTCAACAGAAACTTCCAAAACTAAAATGCAGAGAGAAAAAAAACCCAAAAAATAAAAACAAACCCAAAACAGCAACAACAAAAAAACAGACTATCCAAGAATCGTGGGATAACTACAAAGGGTGTAACATATATGTAATAGGAATACAAGAGAACAGAATATTTGAAATGACCGAGAATTTCAAGTAAATGTCATGCACATAAAATTTAAAAACACACCAAGTAGAATGCCAAAAAACTTGTAACTATGCATATCATTTTCAAACTACAGAAAAATCAAAGAAAAAAATCCTTAATAATACAATAAACTTGTGTTTCGTGAACTCACAACTGTAAACCTACTTTTGCCCCACCCTGTATATGAACCCACTATAGAGACTTAACATACCTCTACTAGAATGGACTGATCAGGCAGGCAGAAATCAGTAGGGACATGCAATAGTTTAAATCAACACCACCAACCATCAACTGGCTAAACCTGACATCTATAGCCTACATCCATGGGACACATATTCTTCTCAAGCTCACATAGAACATCCATCAAAATAGATCACATTCTGGGCCATAATCACACCTTCACAAATTTAAAAGAAATCACAGTGTATACTCTCAGACCACAATGGAATCATAGAAGAAACCAAAAACAGAAAGCTGGGAAAATCTCCAAACACTTAAGACATTAAACAACACACTTCTAAATAAGACACAAACAAGGTTAGAGAAATTTGAAAATGTTTTGAAATAAAAACAACTTATCAAATTTTGTGGGATGTAGTGAAAGAAGTGCTTAGAAGGGAATTTATAGCATTGAATTTATATACAGGTTTCCTCCACTATCTGAAAGGAGAGTTCCTACGAAACCTTTCACAAGCTGAAATGGCATAGTGAAGAGTATCCCCTGCTTTCTGATAGTTCGTGCTCCACCGCTTTGCTTTACAAAAGACCTACATTAGTAAGGTAAGGTAATGATGGCTTTCTTCGTAAAAGCAAAAAACCTCTTTGGATTTTCTGGCTTAACAAAAACAAGTAATAATGTAGGTCTTCTGTTAAAATCTAAGTGGCATGACATCAAATTCTGGAAAGCAGGAGATAGCTGTATTAGAATCAAAAAACATCAGCTAAGCTTTCACCTTAGGAAATGAGAAAATGAGGAGCAAACTAAATCCAACCTAAGCAAAGAAACAATAAACCAAGAGTAGAAATCAATGAAACTGAAAACAGAAAATCAAGAGAGAAAGTCAACTAAACCAAAAGCTGTTTTTTTTAAAAGACGAATAAAACTGATGAGCCTCCAGTCTAAGAGGACACACATTAGAAATGAAAGCTGGGACATCACTAGATGCCATGGACTTTAAAATAAAGTTTGATCTCAGTAAATGTTATGAAACTTCACCATGTGATGTAATTCTGTACATATGCTAAGAAAAACTGGAAGTCTCAGTGAATGAAACACTGATGATCTGGAAAATTAAGATAACATTTCACTTAAATTTTATTTTCAATCAAGAATATATAAGGGGAAACCCCACAGAAACAAATATGCTACAAAATATCAAGATACTACATTACAGAAAAGCAACTAAGTGGTTAGACAATAGACAATGGGGGATATTATGGACTTTTATAAAAAATGCTTATTGGACAGAGAGAAAACAGATAATGGTTCTATCAACTCTGATGCTGCTAGTCAGCCTTTAAAAGAACTACAATTCCTCTTCAGTTTCTCTATTAACATACTTATTTGCCAGAATACTTTTTAAATCTAGGAATATAATCAATTGTTCTATGTATAATAGAGGTCACAGAGACCTCTTATTGATTGACCAATACTAAGTTTAACATTGTGTGAACAGTAAGCATTAAATCTTTTTTGTTGTTGTTAATCCTTACCCGAGGATATTTTTTCCATTGATTTTTAGAGACGAAGTCGGGAAGGGAGAGAAAAACATCAATGTAAGAGAGACACTGATTTGTTGCCTCCCACACTTGCCCCTAACAGGGCTAGTGAATCAAACCTAACCCTGGGCACATGCCCTTGAATGTAAGTCACTGGAGATCGAACTCTAGACTCTAACCATTGAACAACATCAGCCAGGGCAAGCATTGAATCTTTTATTTTTTTTAATATATTTTATTGATATTTTACAGAGAGGAAGGGAGAGGGAGAGTTAGAAATATCGATGAGAGAGAAACATCGATCAGCTGCCTCCTGCACACTCCCTACTGGGGATGTGCCCGCAACCAAGGTACATGCTCTTGACCGGAATTGAACCTGGCACCCTTCAGTCTGCAGGCCAACGCTCTATCCACTGAACCAAGCCGGTCAGGGAAGCATTGAATCTTGATAGTGTATTTTATAAAAAGTACTGCATATGGCCCTGGCTGGTTTTTACCAGTGGGTAGAGCACCAGCCTTCGGACTGAAGGGTTCCGAGTTCAATTCCAGTCAAGGGCACATGCCCAGGTTGCAGGCTTGATCCTCAGTAGGGGGTGTGCAGGAGGCAGTCGACCAATGACTCCCTCTCATCACTGATGTTTCTCTCTCTGAAATCAATAAAAATATATTTTTTAAAAAAATACTGCATATGTCAACTAATTAGGATAGTGATAGTGATTTTGCTTGCATTTACTGCAAAAAACATAGGGAAAAGCACTTAGGTATTCTCTCTTAATTTATTCATTTTTCCAAGTTTACTCCTATTTGGAAAAAAAAAAGAATTTCTCAATTTGATTAAAAAAACTAAAAAAAAAAAAAAACGACCCTGATTAGGGATAAAGTAAAATTTTGGGGGGTAAAAAACATACCAAGTTAATACTTTCTTAAAAAAAAAAAAAAGGCGGGTGGGGGCAGGGGAAGGGAAGTCTTCCTAATCTTTTTTTTTTAAAACCCATTTCGTGAAAATTAAGCAATTTTAGTTTCTTAATGCAGTCATTTCCAACAATGATAGAACCCCCTTACAACACAATTAACATTGTATGAATTTTCTTTACTCCCTTTCTTTGACTTACTTGGCTTAATTTTAAAATAATACAGTGGTAATTTAACTGTGATCCTACACTGAACCTACTGAAGTTTAATCTCTTGAACCCCATAAAGCTACACATACTACTAGATCTTAGTTTTAACCAACAAGAAATGATACCTTTCTTATTTGGAGAGAAGAGAAAACTCATCTGATGGGCTAGGAAAGTTGCACTTATATCAAAGTGACAGGTTAAACACACGCTTTATCCCAGTAACCTGTTTGACAATCAACTACTTAATTCCAATTTCTTTTCAGTTGAACCAGTACTTTTTGTTGTTGTTGTTAACTATTCAAAACTATACATTATTTTACAAGCATGTGCTTGGTTTTGAAAATAAAATTTCAATCCACAAATTTACCAAAATCTATGCAAGCCATTAACAATCATAAAAAATCAAGGTTTATAAAATACAAAGAAATTTAGACTATAGACAAAAACTAAGTTATTCATAAGGTTACCAAGTGGAGTCCCTAATAACTTAATAGATGTAGTTAATGAGGTATATACCTTTATTGCCTTATTCACAAAAACTTAGTCACATGTAATCTCTCTGAAGTTTCGAAATTCGTGAAGCAGAAAAGTGCTGTTACCTTTTTTCTTCTATGTAGAAAAGCAACATCAATAATAGTCTATGTATTCTGCCATGAAACAGCACTTAAATTTTTTTAACCTTAGCTGTAAAGCAAGCACATGCATACATGCTTTTGGGGCAGTTCATTTTGTTATAGCTTTTTATTCTTGATCTGTTTTTAGAAATGTACAGTGTCAAAAATGGTATTTTTTCAAATAAAACTAAATTTTAAACGTTGCTTCCCCACTCTGTCATACACACGATAGCAACACAAACTTTATTTTCATTTTAAACAATTAATAAATTTCACTGGGATCTGTATTATTATTCACAGTGTAAAGTATGTAAATCAACTTTACTAAATAAAAAATCCATGTCAAACATCTTTAAAACTCAAAAAGAACACACACAAATATATATTTTATCATTTTATTAGGAATAATTCCAAATGGGTTATGAAGAAAACTTATTCATTTGAGTTTGATGAGTTTTCCAAAAACTCTTAATGAAGATATGTTCACCAATAAACAATAAAACATCAGCAGAACTATCATATACTGGGCAAAGAGTCAGGCTGATACCAAAAGCAACATGCAACATAAAAAAGATACAATATAAAGAAAGACAATCTGCTGGGTATTAAAAATCATCTCCATATGAACTCTTTGCTACCAGCATAGAATTAATTAGCTATTGAATCCAAACCACACCAAGGTAAGCTTGGCTGATGGAAGCCAGGAGTCATAATCGGGGGGAGAGAAGGGAGGAGTAATAAGTTCCTCAGTGCAAGAGATCTCAATAGTGTTTTGGAGCATTTCCCTGGCTGGTACAAGCAGTATTAGAAAATCTTTTTGGCAAGGGAGGAAAATAAATACAAATGGAATGCTACACTTTATTTTTAAATCAGCAGACTGTCCCAGGAATGATAAAGGTATCAGTAAAGTAGCAAAGGGATAACTTTAAAACATTATTTTTTGTGGTCTCAAAAAACATTCAAAACGGATTTATTTAAAGGTGTCACAATAGCTAAGTTCAGGCATTTAGGCTTAAGGGAAGTAAAATTAAAAGAGGACACTTTTTTCCCCCAAGTTAAAGATAATTTCTTTAAAACCAAGCATATTGCTAAAGTGCAACATTTATACTTGGTAAACAATAATTGGCAACAAAATAAGTTTAAACGCTGTAATATTATGCCCAAACCAGTCCCAGATACTGTTTAATAACCAAGATGCAAACTAATTTTGTTGTAACAAGCCTAGACAAATTCTATCCAACATGTCCTTGATTAGATATCCAGTTTCATTTAACGTTTTGAAAGCTCATTTGACAGCCAGTCAAGTCCCTCATACAGACCAGTTCCTTGTGTAGCACAAGTGGCTTGAACATACCACTACAAAGAAAAAAAACAAGAAAATACGTGATTAACATGAGACTATGTATAACACAGAGTTTCAAATTTCTGAATCAGAAGATTATTTTCCCCCAATTGCTTAGGGGTATTATTTAGCCAGCAGTTTCCATAAACATACAGAAAAAAAGAAAACATAAGCCCGGCAGTGTTGCTCAGTGGTTGAGTGTCAACCCATGAACCAGGAGTTCACAGTTCGATTCCCGGTCAGGGCACATGCCCAGGTTGCAGGCTCTATCCCCAGTAAGGGGTGTGTAAGAGGCAGCTAATCAATGATTCTCATCATTGATGTTCTATCCCTCTCTCTGAAATCAGTTTTTTTAAACAAAGGAAACAAAATACATAAAACCATAGGAATAAATGAGTAAATACATTAAAGTTTTACTCAAGTGATTATTTTTATATTTAATGATCTCAGTAAGTGTATATATAGATTGGGAGTTCTCTCATAACTCTTGCTTCTCAAAAAACTCCTCTCACATTTAAAGCTACTTCTACCCACACATTAAATTTAACCAACTATCTACTACTTAATCTAAAAAGAACATTCGTGGGAAGATTAGTAACAAATAAACTACCCACCTATTCCTTATAACCCTCTTATTTCCCACTTTTTAAAAAAGTTCAGAATATAGGAGGCAAAAATTTTTGGAGTATGGGCTTGTTGGTATTTTTAGAGACATGCTTTTCAGATAATTTCATTATCTTTAGTCTTATGCATTCCAGAAAGTTCTACTTTTTAAAATTGGTAATGAATCTTTTCTCTAGTAACTCTATGTACTGCCATGAAAAGTTACAAATACAAAAAGACTTAGAAATCAATTTAATTATCTATAAGGGATAATTTATTTTTATTAATTTCTTTATTCACGTTTTATTTTGCCTTAAAGACCTTGTTTTAATATTGCAACACCACTGAAAGTATACAATGTTGCCAAGTATTATTTGAATATCAAACACCCCAGAAGGCTGGGAAAAGGCATAAATTCATATCATAGCATGGAAAACTGGTATCCTTTGCAGTTTATTTTATTTAAATCAGCCTGGAACATCTCAAACAGTCTTTACATTATTGCCACAGTACAGTATTTGCCTTGCTGACAAGCTAATAAAAAACTATTGTAAAGCACAAGCCACACTAATAGTTTGTGATATCATGTTTACATATAAAACTGCATGTTGTGTTTTGCCGATATTTAAATCACAGATATAAAATAAGCTGTTAGAGAGGGAATATTTCTTGTAATTTTAAATTAAAAACTTAGAGAGATAGAAACATCGATGAGAAAGGAACATCATCTATAGGCTGCCTCCTGCACACTCCCTACTGGGGGTTGAGCCCACAATCTGGATATGTGCCTGGACCAGGAATTGAACCAGCAACCTTCTTGGTTCCTGGGTCAACACTCAACCTCTGAGCCACACCAGCCGGGTGCCCCACAAGCTTTTGATATTACGGTACAAAACAATATCATCTAAAATATGGCTCCTAAAAACAAAATTACAAATTATTTGCCTGTTATTTAAAAGATATAAAATTTAAAATATCAATAATTTTTTAGTATTACAATTTATATACAGCAATTTTCTACATATTTATCAATACTAAAAATTTTGAGGATAAAGTTAACAAACATTAAATAAAATAAAGATATTTATTTAAATCTTTAGATCCTTAACGAATATTTATTAAAAGCTAAAAAAATGGAGAAGGTACCAGCATTCTCTAAAGTAAAACTGAACAAATTTATAACGGTATGAAATAATGCCTGAAAGGGGTCATATTTGTGTAAGCAAGAGTAAACTATAGTAAAATAATGTGTTCATTATCTGCTCAAAGGGGACAACTAGCTAATAAATTTTTAAACTAAATATAAAACAATTATCCTAATAAGACTAATAGTCAAGAAATTAATATAAGCCAAATACTTACTGTTCTGTTACGAAGAGACTGAAGACCTAATTTATCTGTCATTTCACTGATGGCCATAGCATTTGGCAAATCCTGTTTATTTGCAAAAAGCAGCAACACTGCATCTTGCAACTCATCTTCCTGAAGCTGAAAATAAAAGCTAAGACATTAACAACTATAAAACTGGAATTCAATCATTGTAACAAACTAAATAGAACACTGTCTTCCTATATATATTATTTATAAAATATCAACCCAATTTCTCTACATAAAGTTAAGGTATTCCTACAAGTTAAATCTCTTATCCTTCAGTTGTTGAGGGGTTTCTTCCAGTACTTATACATATTTTATTGTAAGTATGCCTATGCTATTTTTTAAATATACTTTTTATTGTTGACAGTATTACAGATATCTCCCATTTTCCCCTCCTATACCCCTTTCCACCCAGCCTCTACTCCCTTAGACCCGTCGTCGGGAAACTGCAGCTCGAGAGCCACATGCGGCTCTTTGGCCCCTTGAGTGTGGCTCTTCCTAAGCCTTAGGAGTACCCTAATTAAGTTAATAACAATGTAACTACCTATATAGTTTAAGTTTAAAAAATTTGGCTCTCAAAAGAAATTTCAATCGTTGTACTGTTGATATTTGACTCTGTTGACTAATGAGTTTGCCGACCACTGCCCTAGACCGTCACCCACACTATTGTCTGTGTCCAAGTGCTATGCATAGAAGTATTTAAGTTCTCTGGTTTATCTTTTCTCATCCCCCCTCCTCCCACCCAGAGATACGTCAGTTTGTTCCATGCCTCCATCCTCTAGTCTTATTTTGTTGGTAAATTCATTTTGTTCATTAGATTCCACAAATAAGTGAAATCATGTGGTATTTGTCTTTCTCTGACTGGCTTATTTCACTTAGCATAATAGTCTTCAGTTCCATCCATGCTGTCTCAAAGGGTAAGAGACCCTTCTTTTTTACAACTGCATATTTCATTATGTAAATATGACAGATTTTCTGTTGTTAATCCTCACCCAAAGATATTTTCCCATTGATTTTAGAAAGTGGAATGGAGGGGGAGAGATACATAGAGAGAAACATTCAGATGAGAGAGACACATCAATTGGTTACCTCCGACACATGCCCCAACCTGGCTGGGGGATTGAGCCTGCAACCAAGGCATGTGCCCTTGACCTGAATCAAACCCGGAACCCTTCAGTCCAGAGGCCGACCATCTATTTACCGAACCAAACTGGCTAGGGTGTAACACAGCTTTTTTTTTTTTTATCCGTTCCTCTACTGATGGGCATTTGGGCTGTTCCCAAATCTTAGCTATTGTAAAGAAGGCTGCTATGAACATAGAGGTGCATATATTCTTTCTGATTGGTGTTTCAGGGGTTTTAGGATATATTCCCAGAAGTGGGATCTTATCCTTCAGTTTTTAAATCCTGAGCAAATAATTATATGCCTTCAAGTAAAGCAAAACTTTTTCAAGCTAACCATGCTATACTCCATTAAGGTAAAACATTTATTCAGTCTTCATGATCATACATTGAGGGTAAGACTGGCAAGGACAAGAAACACATATGGCAATAAATATTTATGACAGGATCTTATGGTACTTAGAAGAACTATTTAGATTAATGATTCTTTTTGGACTTTTATCCTTTCCAGCCAGCTGGACTAGACAACAGTGCGACAACAATACAATGATTAGGGTATTAACAATGTCATAAAAAATGCAAGAATACCACCAAAAGTAGAAAGCCAGTAAAAATGAGATTCTGATACATGATACAATATGAATCTCGAAAACTTATGCTCAGTGAAAAGTAACGAAAATTTTAAAAATTAACAAAAGACCACATATTGCATGATTCCAATTATATAAATGTCCAGAATAGGCATATGTATATAGAGACATAAAGAAGATTAGTGGATGTCAGAGCTAGGGGTGTAGGGTAGAGTGGGGAATAAATAATAAATGTTCTATTTCTTTATGAGCCAATGAAAATGTTCTAAAATTAGACTGTGGTAACGGTTGTAAACTAATAACCACTAACTTGTGCATTTCAAATGAGTGAAGTTCATGGCATGTGACTTTTATCTCAAAACTATTTACAAAAAGAGAAGAAGGGGTGATATGTAACTCATCAGACAAAAGAAGAAAAAAACCACCCCAGCAGTTATTTAGTTACACATACACTGACAAAATGGTTTTACAGATTGCAATAGATGAGAATTAAGATTTCATTTCAGTAAATGTTTTATGGCCATAATTTGAAACCATGGCAAGTTTCCTCAACAACCCCACCCGCCCTGGCTTTTTAGCAAACAGACAAATGAAAACATTAACCCAATATATAGCCAGGCCAAGATGCCACTGTCAACCAAAATCCTACTACCTTCCCCCGGATTCTTAATCATGGTTACTATTACAAATCATTTCAAAGTATACATTGTAGGCACAATATAGAAAAAACTAAACCCAATGACCTTAGGAGCAAGGAATCTGAACCAGCATCCTACCCATAAAGTATCAGAACTACCAATTTTATACCTATAAAATAAGACTGGACTAATGTAAACACCCTCAATCAGAGAGATGCATCAAAAGCAGTCATGGAGCATTCTAAAAACAAGCTGGGCTTTTTCTCCTAGCCTACTACGTAGATTCTCTTCTGTGTCTGTGGTTTTTTAAAAAAAATTCTATAGGAGATTTTTATATGCATTCTTTTTTTTTCTTTATTGATTATGGTACCACATATGTGTCCTTATCCCCCCCCATTTCCGCCCCTCTGCCCCCCTCTCATGCCCTCACCCCCTGGTGTCTGTGTCCATATATGCATTCTTAAGAACCTGTGATGATAGTTCTTTCTCCCCTAAAAAGTCTCATTTGTGTAATCTAATCACAGTTAAAATGTGCCAACCACTGACATCACCACTGTCACCTAGAAAAAAATGCATCCTGGAAATGATAAATTAAAAAAATATATTCTTACCATTTTTTGCAGCTCTTCAGCTCCTTCCTGAATTCTTTCACGATCATTGCTATCTACCACAAAAATAAGACCCTGAAAAAAATTGTTTAAATAAATTATGACAGTTAAATTTAAAAAACACACTAAATATGAAACACAAGCATAAGCAGCAAAACCATATCAAGAGCTAAATGTTGAGAAGAAAATGTCCCATTATTTTAAAAAAATGGAAAAAGAACAGGGCTCTAAGTCCTGAAAACAAATTTGAGCACTATTTTTTACTTCAACATTTGAAATTTTATTTTAAATCAAAAGAAATGACACTCTTAACCAAATGAAATCTTTTCTTAGTTGTGCCAAGACTAAATTTTACCCCACTCCCTTCCTTCCCTGTGCCCTTGCATGTTTTAAGTCCAGATAAATTTAAGTAACAAAATGGCCACAAGTGGGGACAAAAGGAAAAGAATAAGCCAAAGATTCATAAATTTACTAACTGGATTTTTTGAAAGTACACAGTGCTTAAAAAAAAAAAAAAAAAAAAAGCCCTAACCGGTTTGGCTCAGTGGATAGAGCGTCGGCCTGTGGACTGAAAGGTCCCAGGTTCGATTCCGGTCAAGGGCATGTACCTTGGTTGCAGTCACATCCCCAGTTGGGGGTGTGCAGGAGGCAGCTGATCGATGTTTCTCTCTCATCGATGTTTCTAACTCTCTATCCCAGTCCCTTCCTCTCTGTGAATAATCAATAAAATATATTTAAAAAAAAAAAAAAAAAAGAGGGAGAAGAGGCATGCTTCATCAGGAAAACTTAGCCTTGCTCCAGAATGTTGCCCACCAACTCAATCAGGGTAAGGAAGTTTTAAGCAAAACATATCTAAAATTCATGGTTGACTTGATGAAACAAGAAATACTTAATAAGAAGGAAGGTAGTAATCATTCTTAAAGATATTTACAAATATTAGAATTTTATACTACGAAAGAAATGGAATTGGGAAGCAGTTCTTTGAATTAAGACTTTTCTAAAAACTTTCAAATGGGAAAATATAAAAAAGTTTTCAACTTGAGAGGGCAGATTAATTTTATAGCTTTATTAAAATCTATTCCTATTAATACAAAAGTGATTACTTTGAATGTTCTCCCCACAACCCTGATCACAGAATATTTATGATCATGTGTCACTTTTATCAGAAACTGTCTTGTGTTATTACTTATGTAAGTAACTAGATTAAATCCACTGAGGACAAAGGTCTACATCACTTTGTATTTACTCCTAAGTATTACACTGAGTTTGCCAGGGTACTTAATAGTTATTTTAGGCTATGGATGTTAAATGACATAGTATTTTGATCTAGCAACTTTCAAACCCATTTCCTTTATGTCTGTTAGAAACCATCCTTTTTATATACATTTTTTAAAAATTGATTTCAGAGAGGAAGAGAGGAGAGAAACATCAATAATGAGAGAAACATAGATTGGCTGCTTCCTGTACACCTCCTACTGGGGATTGAGCTTGAAACCCATGCATGTGCCCTGACAGGGAATCGAACCCTGACCTCCTTTTCATAGGTTGATGCTCAACCACCGAGCAACATTGGCCAGGTGTAAACAATCATTTTAAACATCCTAACCTTTAAAAAAAATTTTGGTACTAGGAGAGCCAGTATGGCATAGTATAAAGATACCCAAATTCAGATCTCAGCACTACTTACTAGTTATCCCCTCTAGAAGAGTTAATACCTCTAAAATGATCTACTTTTTTTCTGTACTATCAACCCATTTTTATTGTTTTAAAACATAAGTAATGCTATCAGTCCCAAAATAGTATTATTGAGAGGGAGAATTATTTTAGAAATAAAGTATGTTATTCACTTCCTTGGACAGCCTAGAATCAAGAGTGTAGAAAATGCCCTGACTGGTTTGGCTCAGTGGATAGAGCGTCAGCTTGCGGACTGAAAGGTCCCAGGTTCAATTCCAGTCAAGGGCATGTACCTTGGTTGCGGGCACATACCCAGTAGGGGGTGTGCAGGAGGCAGCTGATCGATGTTTCTCTCTCATCGATGTTTCTGACTCTCTATCTCTCTCCCTTCCTCTCTGGAAGAAATCAATAAAATATACTTTAAAAAAAAAAGTGTAGAAAAGGTAAAATTCTAAAAATAGGTCTGGCTATTATAAGATTACTTAAATGGCTAAATATTTATTTAATTGTTTAGAACAAAATAGTTGGAATTATCTAGTGAGGGAAGGGGAATTTACTACAATAAACACTGTGTCCTGGATTGTTAACACAAGTTAAAATCATGGCATCAGTTTCTTTTAAATTTTATAGCTGAAAGAACTGGTCAGGAGTGCTGGCAAATCTAGCTGTAACAGCTTAGCTGTTATTATCAAGTAACACATAAAGCTTTCTCCAGCAGGCATGAGGTCCCTAGGAAGAAGTACTTGGACTTTTGATTTAAGGTAATCCAAAGAGGTCAGGAATGGATCTAATCTCAAATTAAGACCTTGTAACTAACTTGCACATGCTGGGAAGCCCTTGAAATGGGCATGGCAGAGTATCTCTTTGATAAGCACACCCTGGGAGACAGTGCTGACAGCTAAGCCTTAGGCTGGCTTCCCAGTCACAGGGGTGACTTCCCTGGTCACCAAAGCAGTACATGCATGTTGGAGTTACCTTCCCTTTTCTATAACTTGTACCAAATCATTCATTCATGTCTTTCATTTGTACCATTCCTTCAAATAAAGTAATTTGGTACCTACCCTCGCCCCATAAAAAAAAAGATCTCAAAGTAAACTACCAAGCATGCTAAACAAATCTAGGGATAAAACCAGGGCTACCCTTGGTTAAAAATTATAAGGCTTAAGATTAACAAAGTTTTACTTCGCACATAATTTTACTTCAAAAACATGTTCCCTAAATGAAATACCTATGACTTACTTTAAAATAATCCTAAAGGTGAAGTACACTACAGAGGAGTACTGATTAAACAATATAGCCATAGCCTAATAACTGAAGATAATTAATAGTTATGTGGGAGTTTATTATGTTACTCTCTCTCTCCTTTTGGGTATATTTGAAAATTTCCAAAATAAGATTTATTTTTAAAGCATATGACTCATCAAAATACCTTTTCTAACCACAGCTATGCTAATGAACAGAAACATAATCTTTTAAAGAAGAAGAGGGAAATAGAAACATCGATGATGAGAGAGAATTATTGATTGGCTGCCTCCTGCATGCCCCCTACTGGGGATGGAGCCCAAAACCCAGACATATACTCTGACTGAGAAACCATGACCTCCTGGTTCATAGGTGGATGCTCAACCACTTAGCAACCCGGCTGGGCACATTCTTATTTTTAAATAAATAAACAAGCTACTTACTTAACAGGATATACTACTTAAACCTGGTTGCTAGGGTATTCACTGCCACCTGGTGGCAATGTACCTCACTTGTATACAATGTTATAAGAGCTGGAGACCAAGAATAACTGCTATCTGCAAATCTTAAACATAGGAAGTGCATGTTAACATCGCACATTACTTCGGAAACACAGCAGAGTTGGAAGCAGGTTAAATAGAAATGTAGAACAAGAACCAGCTCTCCAGTCTTAGGTAAGTCATTCCAAGCTTCAGTTTCCTTACATATAAGAGTAAGACTAGAGCAGTGGTTTTCAAGAGGGAGCAATTTAGGTTGTTGCAATTGGGTTGGGGGGAAGGAGGGTACTGCTACGGCACCTAGTGGGTAGAAGCCAGGAATGCTGCTAAACATCCTACCATGCAAAAGAGAGCTCTCCCTTCACCCAACAACAGAATTGTTCCGCCCGAAATGTCAACAGTGCTGCTGTTGAATTACTCTGTACTAGAGCCTTGTTCTGCAAAGTAAGATCTCAAACAGCAGCATCAGAACCACTACCTG
Organism: Myotis yumanensis; assembly: GCF_028538775.1. NCBI lineage: Eukaryota > Metazoa > Chordata > Mammalia > Chiroptera > Vespertilionidae > Myotis > Myotis yumanensis. The sequence continues at coordinate 44,337,749 of NW_027223765.1, forward strand.
GAACTTGCTAGAAACCTCAGGTGTTACTTAGCCAAGCCCTAGTGAATTGATCTGTATTTTAACAAAGACCCAGATAATTAATAGGCATATTAAAGTTTGAGAAGCACTACTAATGCCTAGTTTATAGTCCCAGAAACTCTGATTCAAGTGGTCTGGAGTTCAGGACTTTAGGATTTTGAAAGCTCCCCAAGTTACTCCAATGTGCAGCCAAATTAAGAACTTCTGCGCTAATGTCTCTTCCATGTGTTATTTACATATACTACACAGTAATGTAAAACTATCTTACAAATCAACAGGGCAGATTAACCTTAATATATTTTTGTAATGCCATTTTTTTTAGAATTTTTTTAAATTCTCACCTGAGGATTTATTTTTGATTTTGAGAGAGAGAGAGAGAGAGAGAGAGAACATCAATGTGAGAGAAACATCAATCGGTAACTTCCTGTGCACACCCCAAATGGAAATTGAACCAGCAACCTTTTGGTGTAGGGAACATGCTCCAATCAACAGAGCCACCCGGCCAGGGTTGTAATGTATTTTAGTAAAGTAAACAATTAACTGGGGTAAATGAAGAAAGATTGTCTTACATTCATTAAAAACTATAATGACAGAAAGTTATACATATCTTACTTTCTAGACTAAGAATGAAACCAATAGAACTACTGCTGAAACAGCTAATTCAATCTTGAGAATAATCCACACACTTAAAAATATTACTATGACAGCTATGTAACTCTTCCACCCTCAGTAATTTAGCCTCAAAAGCTTGAGAGTTCACTGACGAATATGGTAGTGATAAGAAGAATGCCAACTCATATAGTAAACACCAACAGCCAGTTAAACAGTAAATATTAACATAAATTTTAGAGCATGAAACCTATAAAGAAAAGTTATAAAAAATGTATAGCATTCCTTACCTGGGTGTTCTGGAAATAATGCCTCCAGAGAGGCCTTATTTTATCTTGACCACCAACATCCCATACTGTGAAACAAATGTTCTTATATTCTACTGTTTCCACATTAAAACCTACAAAGAGAAAAACCAAAAAGACTGTTGTGCACAATGTCATTAAGAAAATAAACCCCTTTAATTGTGGAATTATCTCAAAATTGCTTTTTTAAAGTCCCACTAAATAATAAACAAACTTAAAAATCAAGGAGTTATAATGATGAATGCATGTCATTGTACATCTGTTTAGACAGAATGTACACCAAAAGTGAACCCAAAGGTAAAAACTATGGACCTTGCGTGATTATGACATGAAAATGTAGGTTCATCAACTGTAACAAATGTTATCACTCCAGTGCAGTGGTTCTCAACCTTCTGGCCCTTTAAATACAGTTCCTCATGTTGTGACCCAACCATAAAATTATTTTCGTTGCTACTTCATAACTGTAATGTTGCTACTGCAATGAATCATAATGTAAATATCTGATATGCAGGATGGTCTTAGGCGACCCCCGTGAAAGAGTCGTCCGACCACCAAAGGGGTCGTAACCCACAGGTTGAGAACTGCTGCTCTAGTGAGTGATGTTGACTATGGGGGAAGGGATAATTTAGGATACCTCCCAATTTTTCTGTGAAAATAAAACTGCTCTAAAAACAAAGTCTTTAAATATAAGGCAGTTTCAAAATTAAGCTCTATTCTATTTCACTTTATAATAATCACCTGTAAACTTTCTTACCAATGGTAGGAATTGTGGTGACTATCTCCCCTAACTTCAGTTTATACAGAATGGTCGTCTTGCCAGCAGCATCCAATCCAACTAGAAAAGACATCACAGGTTTTAAATCTAGACCAAAAGCACACACTAAGAAATTATTTTGCAACAAATATATAGTTTGAAAGCTAAAGTTGACTGGTCAAGGCACAAATGAGTTAGAAATAAAATCACCTCATTTCTGATTTCACTTTTTCTTTCTAGACCTAAAGAGATAGCATATAGTAGTGAAAAGAAAATAGCATCTGGCTGATTCAGGCAATAATTTCTAGATTTGCTTTGCCATAAACTAGTCAAGTGCCTTTAAACAAGTCACTTTAGGAAACTAAAGCCAGAGAAATTAGCTATAAAATAAGGACACTGGATCAGATAATTTATGATCTCCTCCAACTCGTCTGTATTATTTCTATGACCTATTACCATTTTAAAAAACACAAATTAGAAGTTGAGTAAGAACACATAAGAACAAGTGAATAAAGAATTAACTTTAAGATTAGTAAACTCAATACTATGTCCTAATCTCTTTAAATGACTTCCAAAGGAAGATAAGGCCAATTTTACTCCTGCTTACATTCATTTCAACGTCAAATGTGCAGAAATGAGAACAAAAGACTGGTTAATATGAGTTGTAAAAATGATCCTATCATATTCATCTCCAACATATGTCTAAATTCTTAAAATGCTTCCTTGAGGCATAGACAAGTGTGGAAGAATGTGGTTTCTGAAAAAAATTCATATTAAAACAAGAAGTCATACCACTTTATTACAGTGATAGTGAAGAACAAATTAAATACTTATTTTAAGTATGAATCTCTCAAAACCTGAATATTCTACATTGTTTGCTAAAGTCTTCATAAATGGAAGGAAGGTCAGTATCTAATAATCTCATTGAATGTACCATTGCTGTAAGGATATCACATTTGGCCACTTGAATTTCCACATTACCACAGATTTTGAAATTCAACTGAGTGTTGATTTAAGCAAAGATGTGTTTTAAAAATTTAAATCAAAGCAAGACTTGGCACATGAAACCAATTCTATTAAGTTTTAAAAGAAAACCAGAAATCACCTCACTTATCTAATCTACATTCCCGTGCAAGTAAGTTTAATTTTGATCAGTTACTTCAAAAACAGAACTAAAGGCTATAGGCAACTCATACTCCTACCCTTTCTGCTTTGTTCCCTATAAAGCAGGGGTGGAGAACGTCCGTATAAGGCCCTCCAAGTCATTTGGTCTGGCCCTGCCAAGGCATTAGGGATGAGTTAATTTAGCAGAAGTTGATAATTTTGTATGGCCCGTGAATGATGTTATAAATATCCAAATGGCCCTTGGCAGAAAAAAGGGTAGCTTTAAGATTTCTCTGGAAACTCTGACATCTTCAATCTTCTTATTCCTATGTCCTCTAATAAAACTTTGGTCTCTACTTCTTCATACTGGGATTCAGGTTTATTCTTTCCAAAATACTGACACTTACTAGACAGAGTGAGCAGCCCACTCTCAGCCCTCACTTATGGACATAAGAAAAATCAACTGTTACCAGGAAGAGTTTTGTTTTCTGTGTATGGAACATTACCAAAAAAATCGAAAAAACAAAACAAAACAAAACAAAAAAACAAACAAAACCACACAGGTCTTCAGCAACAATACAGAAAATGGGAATAACATATAATCTTTTCATTGTTGAAAAAAAGCTGTCTCTTGAGAGCATAAATGCCACTCTCGATTCTGATCAAATTTTAAAATAAAGCAAAAGTCCCCTTTAACTAAGTCCAAATATGATTAGGTACAAGTCAGAAGAATTGAAATTGAGATGGTGATTAGGAAAAATACTTGAGTTACAGTTTGAGAACTATGGCACATGCCACTCCTCACTGGGGTCCAAATGAACCTCATACTGCCATTTAAAAACAATGTAAATTCAAAAATATTGACAAGGAACGGGAGAAAACAGAATTATGATTATATAACTACTGTAAGTTACAGTAATCTAATTTTTATTTTAATAAAAGCTTTACACCTTCCTGTATGCATAATTACTATTCTACTTACATATTGTTAATTTTTTTGGTAACACAATAAACGTGTTACTTTCATTAAAAAAAGAACAGCCCTAGCCAGTTTGGCTCAGTGGACAGAGTGGACTAAAGGGTCTTAGGTTCGATTTCGGTTGAGGGAATGTATCTTCGTTGTGGGCTCGATCCCCAGTAGGAAGCATGCAGGAGGTAGCTGATCAATGTTTCTCTCTCATTGAGGTTTCTAACTCTCTATCCCTCTCCTTTCCTCTCTGTAAAAATCAATAAAAATATATATATATATATTTAAAAAGGAGTTTACAAAATAGTGCAACCATAGGTTTTTTAAGTAACCACGTTATTTTTAAAATAAAAACTATAAGACAATATTTAAATGACTTGCAGCCACATAGAAGTTTCTAAAATCATGAAGCTATCATTTGAGTTGAACCCAAAATGATAGTGCTACATATATATATATATATATATATGTATATATATATGCAAACCAAAAGTTTCTTTAAAAGATATTTCTATTGTAAGATTTAAGATGCACACATTAATGTTTACCATCATTTAAAATTCATTATACAGGTCTTTACTCAAAAACATGTTGGTCTAACAATATTGTGCTATTTTAATAATTTCTTAAGTTTGTACTTCCTTAATGTTCCAATGTTTGGCAATGAGACTTCTCCACAAAATGAAAATTATAACCAATTTTTAACTAGCCAAGATAAGACTCTAATCTGTACAGTCCAGTTATGTCCTCCCTCCCTCTCACCCCCATAAACAACTCACTGTATTGAAAGATACACTGGAATTACTTGTTCTCCTTACTGGACCCACACTTTGACCAAAGTGTTAGCAGCAAAACTAACCCCCAAAATCTCTGTCAATCATTAAAAAGTTTGTCTACCAAACTGTGGCAGCAAGAAATATTTATATTTTAAATTAAGATAGATTTCAATTATCTCAACTTAGAGAAAAAAACAAATGCAGAAAGGAAAAAACGGGGAAGAAAAAAAAGTAAAATTTCATATACTTTTATTTCCTTTATCTTTCAAATTTTCTTACAAAGAAGATTGAAATACAACTTCATAATAATTTAACATTGAGTGTTTACTGTGTTCCATCCATATCTCTAGGTGATTCCATTTTTATAATTTAATCCCCACAATAACCCTCAATTTTTCAGATGAAGCATCTGAGGTTCAGTAATGTCCCCAGAATCACAGGAATAATGGAGAACAGATAATTCAACCCCTGGGCCTTGTGGAGAAATTAAACCCCTCATACTAGTGGGAATGTAAAATGGCATAGCTGCTTTGGAAAACAGTTTGGCAGTTCCTCTGAATGTTGAACATAGTTAACAGGACCCAACAATTCCACTCCTAGGTATTTATTTACCCAAGAGAATAAAAAACATATGCCCACACAAAAACTTACTCACAAATGTTCATAACAGTATTATTTGTAATAGCCAAAAAGTGAAAACAACCCCATTTCCATCAAACAACCCAATTTGAACTGTAGTATATGTATACAGCAGGATTATTGTTCAGTCATAAAAAGGAATGAAGTACTGATACATGCTATAATATGGATAAACCTAGAAAACATGATGCTAAGTGAAAGAAGCTAGACACTAAAGGTCACATATTGGCCCTAGTTGGTTTGGCTCAGTGGATAGAGTGTCGGCCTGTGGACTAAAGGGTCCCAGGTTCCATTCCAGTCAGGGGCACATGCCAGGGTTGCGCTCCATCCCCAGTGGGGGGTCTGCAGGAGGTAGCTGATCAATGATTCTGGTTGCTGTTTCTAACTCTCTCTCTCCCTTTCTCTCTGAATGTTTAAAAAAAAGGTCACATATTGTATGACTCCATTATACAAAATATTCTAAGTAGACAAACCCATAGAAACAGAAAGTAAAGTAGATGAATGGTTGCAAGAGGTATTGGGGGATGGGGCAATGACAGACATTTTGGGGGTATGGGGTTTCTTTCTGGGCTGATAGAAACGTTCTAGAATTAAGAAAGTAGTGATCGTTACACAACTTTGTGAATATACTAAAAACCACTGAACTGTACATTTTAAAGGGATGAATTACATGTTTTGTGAGTTACATCTCAATTTTTAAATTAAAAACAAAACAAACAAAAACACCTAGACTGATGCCAGAGCTCTCAAATAGTATTTGCACACTGCCATTCTGCCTTTATATTCTTCTGGTGGACACAATCTATCTTAATATTTTATCTAATTACTCAGAGGTTTGACCATCAGGGGATCCTTCCTCCTAAACCTATCTGGTCCCCACCCCCCCCCCACCCCCAAAATAGTCAAAATATAAGGGAAAGGCAGAACTTAACTGGTATTAGCAATCTTTTAGAAAGGAACATTTTTCAGCTTTTCAACTGTCAAGAACTTGCAAGTTCAGAGAATAGAATTAGTAATTCCTCTATGAACACACTGGTGGTTTTCAGACATAAACAAAATGTGTGTGGGGGGGTCATTTACTGAAATTACGTATTATCAGATCAAAATATGTTGATCCTACATAAAATAGCATAATGCAGGGCTACAGGAGAGATAAAAGTTGGAAACTCTGAATTTAAGCTCATATTAGTTACAGGAGCAATTTCTCCTTCAAGGGAAAAAACTATGATTGACGGATTTCTGTCAATCTATAGTTTAAATTACTTTAAATCTGATACTGTTTTTAACTAGTTTACTGCAAGCTGTAACTTCAATCAAACACCTTTTTAAATTACTTGAACTTTTGGGAGAGTGGATATAGGAATAAAACTTAAAATTCTCCACAGTAATTTGGCAAACCAGACTCAGTAGCTGAGTATTAATTCTAATACTTGAATAGAGGCAGACATTTTGAGTGTCCATTATTTATGCTGCCACTCAGAAAGCTGAACAAAAATTTCTAAGACTTATCAAACTTTCAAATCACCTATTTCTCTATCCATCATATGGTTATACTTCATTTGATGAGTTACCTAAAAGTTGTCCTTGTGACTGAAGTATTTTTAATCAAGGAACCTAATATCCTGAAATTATAATGCAAAACAATAGCAAACCTGAGTAATAAATGAATAATTCCAAATCAGGACTTCTACGCCCTGCACAAATGCACAAAGTTAAATACTTTTCCTCTTCCATTTTCTTTCCATCATTTTTGAGAAGGGGAAGAAATGCTCCCCTAATATAGTAAAAATAGGAAAGTACTTATAGCATAATTCTACTGTTCTTTTCCCTCTTAACCTGTAGCCATCACAAAGATTAAGGAAATGAAAAACAGCAATTTACTTCCAACAATCTTCAGTAAAAGGACCAAACATACATTTCCAGGAACACAAGGTCATACTAGTTCATCTCTTTAAGGAACAGGCTGAAAATTAATTTATCACAGTCCAAAGTTCTCTCATTAACTTCGGATACTTTTTTAGACTGCCATTTTTCAGTGACTTTTAAAGCCTAAATAACATGCTTGCCCTCCTAAATTTCGTTTTCAAAAATGAAATCCGAGAAACACTTTGAAAGAGAAAATATTTTAATTTTCCTTTGTGAATGATTCATTAACAACTGTCCCATGAATTGTGAAGAAGTCAGAAGCTTAACAGAGAAGTTAAAAAAAAAGAACAAAATGTGTTTACCCTTCATCTTAATACACCTTGAAATATTACTGAACCTTGCTTTGGAAAACTTTCAAGGTTACAACTTGAAAATAAAACCTTTACCCCTTCCACTCTCTAGAAAACAGGTAATGACCCAGGTTGCAGTTTTAAAGTTAGAGGGGCACCTTTTAGCATTCCTGGGTCCATGGAGCTTAGCCACAGCGCAGACTCCCCACAGCGCTGCGCGGAAAGGGCTGCTGACTTCCCTCCAATGACAAGTCCCTTCTCCCTCCGCTGAGCAAAAAATGACCCTGAAAAGCAGGTTTCCAAAAGCCTATTTCCCAAAAGAACTAAAAAAGAACACCTTTGTAATGATTAAGAAGGCTACCCTAAAATTAAGCGTCATAAAGTTCAGTTACTGAAAACTTGTTATCGGCTTAAGAAAATTACTTTCTAAAAGTTCCTCCCCACCCCCATTAAACCTAGGGCTAATAAAACTACCAATAAAAATCAGTTTGAAAACCAAAGAGACTGAATCAAACACCTTTAGTTTTTGAGAGTGGCTAAAAGGAACATATTCATGAAAAACTCCGTTTGCAGGGCTACTAACGAGGAAAGGGAAAAATACGAAGCGGAACCCAGCGCGAAGCCAAGTTGAGCGAAGTGAGCAGAGGTCTCCGGTCGCTCCTGAACCCTCGGGCGCTCCCGGGCCACCGCGCCGAGCCGGCCACTTCCGCCCACGGCCAGCCCCGGGCTCGGCGACCGCTCGCTCGCATACCACTGGCGTGTGCAGGGTGTGCACCGGCGGAAAGGGGGGCGGGGAGGGCTGGAGTCGCTCTGCCTCCTCCCGACCGCTGCCCACACCCGGGGAAGCGGGGAGCCAGCTCGCACTCTCAGAGGGGGCCCCGCGAGATCCCAGTTCGCTTCCCCCGTATCTCCGCCCAATCTTGCTGGCCTTTCAGTGAGATCGAGGCGAGGAAGCCAAACGCAGGGGGAGGGAGCCTTGCCCACGCCGCTACAGGGCCTCCGGACAGGTCTGGGACCACCACCCACCCTTCACCCCATTGTTCCCCCTTAAGAATTCCGCCCGACCCCCAACCGCCGCCCCTCCCCCACCACGGCAAAATGAGGCAAAACCAGGCCCCGACGCCGCCGCCACCGCAGGGACCGGCGTTCCCCGACCCCCACTGGGCTCGGACTCCGCTCTCGGTCGCTCACTCACCCATCAAAATGCGCATTTGCTTCTTGCCGAAGAGGCGGGAGAAGAGGGAGGAGATGGTGAGGCCCATGGCGGTAGTTGCACTCGCGATGGGCAGGAGCAGAAGGGGTTCGGAGCTTCCCCCGGCCTTCTCTTTTCACGCTCCCGGCAAGCTGAGCGAGGAGGAGAGGCGCTAACGAAGAAAGAGGGCGGCAGGGGCGGCTCGCTAGCCGGCGCGCCGGGCGACGCTCCGGGGCCGGGATCAGCGGGGCGCGGACCTGCTCGACGACTGCCGCGGCGGCTCCGGCTCTAGAGTTAAGGCTTCGGCTGTGCCACGTCACTCGGCAGCCGCGGCGACTCCGGCAGCGGCCCGGCCCCTCCAACGCGGACAGAATCGCGTCACCGCCGGCCCATCCCCCTGCGCTTCCGGTGCTGCCCGAGCCACTGCGCCTGCGCCCGCAACGGAGGGGCCAGCTTTGCTGACGAGCATCTCCAGTCGCCGCCACCTCCGGGACGTGGCTGCAGGAAGCGGGCGAGGCCGGTTAGCACAGGCGTACTGGGGGACAAAGTCCCACAATGCCTCGCTTTGTCACTGCCAATCAGACTTTAGCGAGACCCTTCCGCCTGATAAGTGCATCCTGGAGGTTGTCATCCTTGCTTCCGGAAAGGTGGGCTGTGCCTTGCGGGTTGGGAGGCAGTTAACTTCGTTCTCTATGCCTTTTGGGCGTCGTCCTCCAATGCTACGCGTGTTGGGGATTCCCCGGTCCCACCAACGAACACGTTGCACGCGCTGGACCGGACCCATTCCCTAGTGGAGGACGAGCCGGCGGAGAGCCGGCGGCAACCGTTGAGGAAGCCAGGTCTGCGGCTTCGACCCCCCCCAGGCGAGGTCATACTGAAGATCCCTACTCCTAAGTCAAGACAAGAGAACGCCTATTTTCAACAACTATTCAGCTTTTTAAGAGAAGCCAACGAGCAAGGCTCACTTTTCTACTGTCTCCCAGAAGCATGTAAGATTGATTCCTTAAGTTGAGGAAGTGGGAAGCCTTCTCACTTTAAATATATTTATGATCTTAATGTTTTCCTGATTCAAAATAAGGCATACGTCTTGTGGGGGGAAAAAAGGTATGAAAAAACAAGTTCCCGGTAATCTCTGCCACTTCCCACATAGACCCCAATTGCTGGAGCAGTTTAGGATGCTCACCTGCTCTGAAGATCTCTTTCAATTTCAACCCCCTTGGAAATACTTCCTTGACTGACTAGATAAATCACTCCCACTCAAAGAATCATAACCGCTCTTCGTAGTTAAGACCTGACTTTTAATATTAACTATTGACAACCCTCCTTTCGCCCACTTGTCTGAAACCTTTAAAAAGGGGTATCTGAAATACTTTCAAAAATAAAGATAAATTTTTTAAAAGTAATTTAAAATAACCGTCAGTTATGAGAATGCAAATCAAAACCACAGTGATATACCAATTTGATACTGAAGAAGATGGCTAAAATAAAAAGATAACGACTGTTAAGAATGTAGATAAATCAGAACCCTCATACACTGCTGATGGAAACATAAAATGGTAAAAGAACTTTAGAAACAGTCTGGCAGTTTCTCAAAAAGTTAAGCATAGACTTTCCATTTGACTCAGTAATTCCACTCGTAGGTAGTCAAGAGAAATGAAAACATGTCCATACAAATACTCATAGCAACATTATTCATAACTAGAATTCTGGTGCATGAATTTATGCACTGGTGGGGGGTCCCTCTGCCTGGCCAGCGATCTGGCCGGCTGTGGGGAGGGACCTCAGGAGGTTGGCCAACTGGCCCAATTGGTGGGAGGGGGGAGGTGGAGGCATGGGAGGTTGGCTGTGAGAGTGCACTGACCACCAGGGGGTAGCTCCTGCATTAAGCATCTGCCCCCTGGTGGTCAGTGCACATCCTGGCTACCGTCCCATCAAGGTTGCTTAGGCTTTTATATATATATAGATAGCCCAAAGTGGAAATGACTCAAATGTCCATCAACTAGTGAGTAAACAAAATGTACTACAGTCATACAATGAATATTATTCAACAACAAAAAGGAATAAAGCACTGACATCTACAGTGGGGCCTTGACTTACGAGTGTCCCGACTAACAAGTTTTTTGAGATACCAGCTGTGTCTCAGCCGATTTTTTGCATTGAGTTGACAGAGTAATTTGAGTTAACGAGCTCCTTAACGAGCTCGGTCTCGGAATGAATTAAACTCATAAGTCAAGGCCCCACTGTACTACAAACTAGCTAAGCCTTGAGAAGTTTATACTAAGTGGTGGGAAAAATCTAGTCACAAAGGACCACATAGCCTATGATTCCATTTGTATGAAGGGTTCAGAGCAGTCAATCTATGGAGACAGCAAATTTGTGGTTGCTTAGGGGTAGGAAGGATGGGAGGCTTGGGGATTACAGCTAAAGAGTGGAGGGTTTCTTTTTGAGGTGATAAAAATGTTCTGGAATTGATGGTGGTGATGGTTACATGGTTCTATGAATTACTGGAACTAGTGAATTATAAACTTTGAATGAGGAATTGTATGGCAAAGTTGTTACCAAAAAATAAAATAATTTAAGAAACAAAAAAGGCAGGACTCTAGTGTTGTGTGTGTGTGTGTGTGTGTGTGTGTGTGTGTTTTAATCCCCACCCAAAGACATGATGTGTGTGTGTTTAATTGATTTGAGAAAGAGAGGAAGAGGGAAAGAGAGAAACATCAATGGGAGACATGTCCATCAGAAACATCCATGGGTTGCCTCCCTGGTAAGCGCCCTGACCAGAGATGAATCCACAACCTAGGTATGCTCCCTGAATGAGTATTGAACCTGCAACCTTTTTGATGAACCACAACAGCCAACTGAATCACCCAGCCAAGGCTGGTCCGTTTTTATATTTCATAGTATTCCCTGGATTTGGCACACCATGACACTCATATATGGCTAAATGATAGAGGGATGGTGAATAAACTACAGTATATCCATACTATGGAATACTATCAAGAGTTAGAATGATGTAGAACTACAAATTCTAATGAAAAGATCTCCAAGATACAATTAGTGGAAAAAGCCAAATAATGACAGTACTGTAAAGTAATATAAAAGTGTAGATTTCCCCGGGTGTATGTGTAAATGCTCAAGAACTTTGAAGTAGAATCTGTAATAGTGATAGTTAGTGGTTACCTGTTTAACCTGTATGGAGAGAGGAGGGAGCCTTCCCAGAGAGTGAAGGAACCTGGTTTGGGAGTGGTAGTCAAAAGAGAGCTTTATCTGTACTTTAAAAATCCACTTTATTAAGCCCTGCCAGCATGGCCCAGTGGTTGACCTATGATACAGGAAGTCACGGTTTGATTCCCGGTCGGGGCATATGCCTGGGTTGCAGGCTCGATCCCCAGTGTGGGGCCTGCAGGAGGCAGTTGGTCAATGATTCTCTCATCATTGATGTTTCTATCTCTCTCCCTTCCTCTCTGAAATCAATACAGATTAAAAAATAAAAGTGGGTACTTTTTAAAAATCTCTATAAAATTTACATGCAATGAAGTTCACCTATTTTAAATATACAATTTGATAAACTTTAACAAATGTATATAGTAGTGTAGCCAACACCAGAATCATATCAATCATATCTATTGTCCCCAAAAGTCCCTTCATACTCCTTTGTAAGTCATCCTCACAGCCCCTAGCCCACCATTGATCTGCTAACACTATAGCTTTGCCCTTTCCAAAATTTCATATAAATGAAATCATATGGTATGTAGTCTTTTGTGTGTGGCTTTTCTCCTAGCATAATGATTTTGAGATTAATCCAAGTTATATCATGCATCAATAGTTTTTTCTTTTTTATTGCTGAGTAGTATTCCATTGTGTGGAGATACCAAATTTTTCTATTCATTCACCAGTTGATGAGCGTTGGATTGTTTAAAGTTTTGGGCTTTTGTGAATAAAACTTTTTGGACATTTTGGTACAGTGTTTATGCATCTATTTAAACTTGTTTTTATAAGATGAATTTATCCATGCACTACATATATAATGTAAAAAGTAATCTTCAAATTTGATGAATGAGTTAATCAGTGTTTGACATATATTCTTCCAGATTTTCCTCTCTGAAATACTAACATCTTTATATAAATGTTAATGGGATTTTACAGTATGAAGTAACTCCTTTTTCGATTTAATAATATACTGTGGACATTTAAAAATATCAATACTTTACATTTAACTCATTATTTTTAAGGGCTGCATTCCATTATGCCTGTAAGGTAACTTATTTAAGTTATCTGTGAAATTGTGAAACATGTATACTCTTTGATTCAAAAATTCCACTTCCAGGAATTTGTCATAATGAAAATTTCCCTCAAGTTTGCTATGTGTTACTTGTAAGAAGTTCATTACAGAATTGTTTGTAATGAAGAAAACTGGAAACATCAATCTTTTTTAAAAAGAAATATTTAAATCTCCCTTTGTTTCCCTCACTGATCACTAGCCCAGTTAGTCCAATTTTACTTTTGCTTTGCTACATTTTATAAATTCACAATGATAAATTAGGAGAGAAATTAGACCCATTGCCAGGATAAAGATTTAATCTTTTTTCCTAATAGTGCCATCCTAGGTGTTCTGTAGTTGCTTGTTCAAACTGGTGCATTCTGCAAAATGGGGTTGAATAAGAAAAACCTGCAAAGTTCAAAAAGAGTACACTGTTTTGTATTGTTGACAGACTGTTGAGTAAAGCTCCATTTGGTAGGACTACCCTTCAGAAACTCATTTCTCAGTAGTGACCCTGGGCAGTCCAGAGCAAAAACTTCTTTATTCAGGTGCATAAGGTAAAGCTATTTGGACTCTACAATGAGTTTATCCTGCCTTTTAAAAAACTTTTCAAAAATTAAATGTAATTAAATATACAACATTTAAAGAACACCACCAAGAAAATTCAAAGGGAAAGCAATTTGTTTTCTGCACTCATACTTTTAAACTGTTTAAGCAACTTAACAGAAATGTTTATTAATTTCTGGGGTGAAGCAAAATACTATTTTAATTTTGTAGTAACTTAAAGTCTTGCAATTACCTGAGAGAACCACACATTTCCCTAGTTAATCTTTTTTTTTTTTTTTTAACTTAAATGCAATTAAAGACTGTCTCCCTTGAGAAGAACCTTCCTTTGTACTGGAGATACATGTGAAGAGTTGCTTAACAGCTGAGTAACTTAAAATTGCATTTTGGAACCTTGCTAGATTTAAAAATAAATATGTAGTCTTTAAGTAGCCTTTATGTTTTCAGTTTTATATAGAAGTCCTTAAAATAATTTTTTCAGTTTTATATAGAATTCTTTAAAACAATTTCAAACTGACTCTACTTTTCTCAAGACAAATGAAAATGAATCTCCTTCTTCTAAATTTTAATTTGTTTTCTCTTTACTTAAGTAAAATAGATGGAAAAAACTCTGATCTCCACCTCTAGCCTCCAAATTCTAAACCAAAAATAAAAAGAAGATAAAATAATTTTTCAGATTTCCATTTAAAAGGTGCTACTTATCAAGTGGCCAATGTAAGTTATAAGACAGGATGTTAATGGCCAACTAAAATGTCTCTACGGTAAAGTAAACATAGGGAAAGTCAGGGTCAGAGAGGTTAAGTAACCTGCCCAAGGTCTCAGATAATAAGCAGAACTGAGATGGGAAATCATATCTTCTGATGTGAATACTCTTAACCATTATACTTAATAATGCTTTCTTATTTTTTAAAATAAGAAAATTGAGCCCCAGCCCTAACCGGTTTGGCTCAGTGGATGGAGCGTCGGCGTTCGGACTGAAGGGTCCCAGGTTCGATTCCAGTCAAGGGCATGTACCTTGGTTGCGGGCACATCCGCAGTGGGGAGTGTGCAGGAGGCAGTTGATCGATGTTTCTCTCTCATCGATGTTTCTAACTCTCTATCCCTCTCCCTTCCTCTCTGTAAAAAATCAATAAATATATTTTTTTTAAAAAGAAAGTTGAGCCACAGAAGGAGGAAAATGCTATTGTTTATAAATCACTTATCATGTACCAAGTCCTATACTTCATTTAATCCTAACAAATTTGAGGAAAATGTTATGTTAAGGCATGTCCTCATAAATAACACACTACACTAGGGATGTTTTCATCATCCAATTTTTTAAATCTTTGTTGAAAGTGTAACAGATGTTCCCTCTCTTCCCCCATTAACCCCTCCCCCACACACACCCAGCCTCTACCACACTATTGTCGTGTCCATGGGTTATGCATATATGTATATATAAGTTCTTTGGTTAATCTCTTCCCACTGCCCCTCTACCCCCTGATCTCTGAGATTTGTCAGTCTGTTCCATGTCTCTGGATCTATTTTATATATCAGTTCATTTTGTTAATTAGATTCCACATACTCTCCAGCTCCGTCCATGCTGTCTCAAAGGGTAAGAGATCCTTCTTTTTTACATCCGCATAGTATTCCATTGTGTAAATGTACCACATCTTTTGTATATTTATGTTCCAGTCCTTTAAATTTAATAATGTAATATTTTTGTTGATTGTTTATGTCCCATTCAAATTAGACCTTGAGCAGCTTCTTAAGGAAACTGTATAACTTCCTTTGATATTTTCAAAGCACTTGAGAGTATGTGCTCTATAATAGTGCTAATATTTAATAGCAACAATAAACGTTATTGAGCACTTACTATTTGCCAAGCATTGTACTTATATCCCATTTAATCATCTAAACAATTTAATCCATGTCATTTCCTTTGTTCTCTGCAAGAATTACTCAGCTGTTTCTAGTCCACTTGTTGTATAATAGTGTAATTCTTGCCCTTATTCCCCACCCCACCCCAACCTCTGTAAACTCCATTTTTATCTCATTATCTGACAACTCATCACTGAACTTGTTTAAAGTTCACGTTCTCTGGACATTGTTATTTACCTGCAATAGTGAAAGAGTATCTGTGCTTCTATGAAGAGTTTTATCCACCCATTTTCTCTCTCGGGAGGGGAGTGGTATGTGAATTCCCTGAGTCTTCGGTTTTGCCCAATCTGTTAATTTCTCAGCCACTCAAGCCTCTGCCATGAGGTTAAGACCTGCCCCTAGTTTCAGTGCCTTTTACTAGTTCTTTATTTTAAAAGTTTTATTTATTCCATTTGATATTGTGGGAAAGTCTGTATAACTGGATCTATGCCCTTGTCGTTCCTAGGAGTAAGCGTTGTATTTGCTTTTTAATAATTTGGGTAAACACTGCTAACGTGGAAGAGTATAAAGTCTGCCTGACTTGACTAAGTCAACATTCACCTACTTCCCTAATTTAAAATATTCCCCGTTTTGTTTCATAAAGGTGGCATAAATTTTATACATGTCTTAATCTGTTTTAGTTTCTGGCAGGAAACTTTTTAAAAATAAGGAATATAACTCCTTGACTAGTTTCCTTCAAAGGATTCACGGCAATCGCATTCCTAACTTCCAGAAGAACTGGTACTGTTTTTTTCTGAATCCTTTAAAGCAGAATGATTTTATAATGGGAATATATCTTGAGGCCACTAATTCTACTAAGATTTGTGTTTACCATCTAACATTTATAATAGTTTCATGGCTAGAGAAATCATTAGATAGGTTAAAGCTAAAAGACCACTTTGTACCATAGCCATGTTAATGAAATAAGGTTATTTTACAAACTCTTCCTCTCCTTGCCCAAATCTCCATCTGTATACATATTTGAAATGTCTTACAGTAATTGAAATGTTTGACATATTTTCAATGCTACAAAACATAGGAATGAGAATATATGAACAAAAGTGGTTTTTTTTCCTCCAAAAATTAGATTTACTGACTCATATAATCCTGTCTTCATGGCAAATGATTTATAATGTTAGTGAAGAATCACCTAACATTAAATTTATATATCTATATGGTTCTTAAACTTTAACATGTATCAGAATTACGTGGAGGGCTTGTTAAAATCAGATTGCTGGGCTTTTTGCTTCTAGTCAAGATCAAGTTACATTGATCAGATTTACCTTCTCACATAAAATGAAAACAAAACAAAACAAATAAAATAAAAGAAACAATGATTTTTTTTAAGACAGTGAACACCAGGCAGTGCAGGGCAATGATTCCTAAAGACAGAAAACAAATGCATTGAGCCCTTAGCCTGAGATTGCCCGTTTACTGCCCCAAGAAGGTTTCTAGGCCACAGCATAGAAAGAAGGAGCAAGAGGGGGAGCTTGGTAAAGTCTGGGGAAACCAAACTTTAGGAGAGAATTATAAAGAGGAGAATAGCATAGAAAGAAAAAGCCCCTGTACAGAAAGAAATCTGCAGAGGGTTCCCCTAAAATATTCAGCAGAGTACTGGTTAGTACAGGCATATGAGGAAACTACCCAAAGCACAGAACCATAAGAAAGGATCAGATGGAACAGTGCCCAGGCTTGGTTCGGAACAATGCCTATTCCCACCAGCCAGACTGCAAAAAACTCATAATTCATGGGGCAGTGGGTAGAGTACTCAAGAAGATCTTGCCTCAGTAGTAAAGAATAATTAATTCTAGTCTGAGCACTGTTTCGGGCCTGACAAAATTAACTGCAGTCTAGAACAAAGCTCAAGAAGATGTATAAGAATACAAAAATATCCAACATCCAACAAGGTAAAAGTCTGGCATCTAACCTAAGATAAGGCATGCAAAGAGGCAGGAACACATGGCCCATAATAATGAGATAATCAATCGAAACCAACTCAGAACCGACACAGATATTATCTCAAGCAGAAATGTCTGAAATGAAAAATAACAGATGGAATTAATGGCAGACTAGACAATACAGAAGGAAAGATAAATGAACTTAAAGGCATAGCAATAGAAACTCTCGAAAATTAAATAAAAAGAGTAAATAAGAAATATGAAGAGCATCAGTGAGCTGTAGAACCTCAAGCAGCCTAATACATGAGTAACTGAAAGAAGGGACGGAGGAAGAACAGAAAAAATACCTGAAAAAATAATGGCCAAAAAATTTCCAACTTTAATGACAACTATAAAACTTGATCCAAGAAGATCAAGAAACCCAGTTAGTTAAAAGCCTAAGAAACATGAACAAAACTATACCAAAGCATATTATCAAATAACTCAAAATTAGTGATAAAGAGAAAATCTTAAAAGAGCCAGAGAAAAATACGACTTATTAACTACCTAGGAACCAGGATAATATGACATACTTCTTTCTGGAAATATACAAGTAAAAAGACAGTGGAGCAACATTTTAAAATACAGTGGGGCCTTGACTTACGAGTGTCCTGACTAATGAGTTTTTCGAGATACGAGCTGTCTCTCGGCCAATTTTTTGCTTTGAGTTGCGAGCTAAAATTCGGGTTATGAGCCAGCTTCAGATACCCCACCGCTAGTTGGCGCAGCAAACGTCACAGAGAACACCACAACATCAGCCCAGCATCATGTGTCTCACTCATTCGCTTTATGATTTGACATACGAGTAATTTGAGTTACGAGCTCCGTCATGGAACGAATTAAACTCGTAAGTCAAGGCCCCACTGTACAGAAAAAAGGGGGACAGCCTAGAAATCTATACTCAGCAAAAATATATTTGAAAAAGAAGGCAAAATATATTTTCAGACCACAAAAGTTGAAAGAATACATTGACAGCAAATCTGAACTACAAAATATGTTAAAAGGAAGTTCTTCAGCTCTAAGGAAAACTATACCATATTGATCTATGCAGAGAAATATAAAACACTAAAAAGGTTCAACATAAGAGTTTATATGCAAGAATTTTTCTTACTATTTAAAACTTTAAAAAATTGACTAAACAAAATGTATTATGGAATTTATAACATGTAAAATTCATGAACAATAATATAAAGGCTGGAAAGAAACAGAAGTACACTATTGTACATTCTTATTCTATACATGAAATGGCATACTATCACTAGAGGTAAACCGGTAAGTTAAAAATGTATACTGTACTACAAACCTTAAAATAATAAAGTGTTATAGCTAATAATCTCACAAAGGAGATATGACATCATAAAAATATTCTATTGATTCAAAATAAGTCAGATAAAAAGGAAAAGGGAAATAAACAGAAGATAGGACAAATAGAAAACATAGCAAGATAATAGATTCAAATCTAACCATATCAATGATATTCATTGTAAATTAAAAGGCAAATTTTGTCTGATTGGATAAGAAAGCAAGAACTATATGCTATCTACAAGAAAAGTTTTTAAATATAAAGACACAAATAGGTTAAGAGTAAAGCAATGAAAAAGCTATACCATGCTAACACTAGTCAAAAGAAAGCTGGAGTTCTATTAATATCACACAAAGTAGATTTCAGAGCAAAGTATATACAAATCTGCAATTATAATCAAGAGATTTTACTAACCTTTAGTTAGAACAAGTAGGCAGAAAATCAGCAAGGGCAGCCTTAGCCAGTTTGGTTCAGTGGATAGTGTGTCAGCCTGCAGATTGAGGGATCCCGGGTTTGATTCCAGTCAAGGGCACAAGGCCCGGGTTGCGGGATCAACCCCCAGTAGGGGGCATGCAGGAGGCAGCCAATCAATGATTCTCTCTCATCATTGATGTTTTATCTCTCTCTCCCTCTCCATTCCTCTCTGAAATAAAAATATATTAAAGAAGAAAAAAAGAAAATCAGCAAGGACATAAGCAATACTGTCAACAAACTTGACCTAACCCTTATAAAACATTCCACCCAACACCAGCAAAATATATATTATTCACAAGTGTACCCAGAATATTTACCAAGATAAACCATACTCTGGGCCATAAAACAAATCTTCATAAATTTACAAGGATTCAAATCATAACAAGTATGTTCTCAAGCCACCAAGTAATAAAATTAGAAATCAATAACAAAAAAATTTTGGCGCCTGGCTGGTGTGGCTCAGTGGTTGAGCACCGACCTATGAACTAAGAGGTCACGGTTCAATTCCTGGTCAGGGCACATGCCTGGGGTTGTGGGCTTGATCCCCAGTGGGTGGTATGCAGGAGGCATTCTCTCTCATCACTGATGTTTCTATCTCTCTTTCCCTCTCCCGTCCTCTTTGAAATCAATAAAAATAAAAATTATTTAAAATGTTTTTTAAAAAATTAAAATATGTACAACTGTTTGGATAAGTAAATAACATTTCTAAATAACCCATGGATCAAGGAAATCCAAAATGAAATAAGGTATTTTGAACTGAATGAAAAGAAATATAAAACATCAGAATTTAAGGCATGCCACTAAAACAGAACTTAGTGGGAAATACTGCAATATACAAGATCAGTATATAAATATCAACTATATACTAGTATTTTGAACTGAATATTTGAATGAAAAATTGAAAGCTGAAGTTTTTAAAAATGGTATCATTTACAGCATCAAAAATATGATAGGCTTAGGGATAAATTTGACAGATGTGAAAGATTTGTATCCTGAAAACTACAAAATATTGCTGAAACTAAAGAAGACTTAAAATAAATGGAGAGACATACTTTGTTCATGCATCAGAGGACAACATTAAGATGTCACCCCAATTTATCTATAGGTTTAATACAATCACAATCAAAAGCCAAGCAGAAATTTGTGCAGAAATTCATAAACTTCTTCAAAAGACACATGAAACTGAAAAAACTCACAAGTGGGAAAAATCTTTGCAAACTATATATCTGAAAAGGAACTTGATACATAGAAAATTCTCTAAACTCAACCTTTAGGAATTAACTCAATTTTTTAAATGAGCAAAATATATTAACACTTTACCAAAGAACATAAACAGGTGACTAATAAGCTCATGCAAAGATGTTCAACATCACAGGTCATTAGAAAAATGCAAATTAAAATCTCAGTGAGATAGCATTATAAGCCTATTAGAATAGTTAAAATTGAAAAGGCTGACCATACCAAGTGTTGGCTAAGATGTACAGAAACTGGAACTTTCTCATACTCAGCTGGTGGAAACAAATTAGTACAAACACTTTGAAAAAATAGTTTGGCAGTTTCTTTAAAAGTTAAACATTTACCTACCATATGATCTAGCCATCCCACTCATATCACTCTAGGGATTTATCCAAGATAAGAGGATATATATGGTCCATACAAAGACTTGTACAAAAGTATTCACAGTAGCTTTATTTGTAAGAGCCAAAAACTAGAAACAACCCAAATATCTATCAACAGGTGAGTTGATTATATATCCTATCTAATAATAGAGAAAATGGTAATTAACTGTAACTTTGCTACCCTTCCCATTGGCTAATCAGCAGGATATGCAAATTAACTGCCAATCAAGATGGCAGCCCGCAGCTACGCAGCTGAAGTGAACAGGAGGCTTGCATGCTCCAGTGATGGAGGAAGCTAAGGTTCCCCGCCTGCTGCACTCAGCTCTGAGCTCCGAGCTCCGGATGCAACAATGTTGCAATTATAAAAGCTAAACAAACTACAGATACCTGCTTTCAGCCAGCAGCGGGCTCAGAGCTTAGAGCGCCAGTGATGGTAACAGAGTTTCAATTATAGAAGCTAAACAAACTCAGATACCTTCTTTCAGCCAGCCGCAGCCTCAAAGCTGGAGCCGGCTCTCAGCTCCAGTGACAGCTATAGAAGGTAAATAAATCCCAGAAAAAAAAGAAAAAGTGGAAAAAAAAGAGGCTGGGAGCTTCAGTCACCTACCAGCCTGAAAACGGCCCTCAGCCCCTCACCCAGACTGGCCAGGCACCCCAGTGGGGACCCCCACACTGAAGGGGGTGTGACCAGCTGCAAACAGCCATCATCCCCTCATCCAGACTGGCCAGGCATACCAGTGGGGACCCCCACCCTGAAGGGCGTGTGACCAGCTGCAAACAGCCATCAGCCCATCATCCAGGCTGGCCAGGCACCCCAGTGGGGACCCCCACCCTGAAGGGGGTGTGACCAGCTGCAAACAGCCATCATCCCCTCATCCAGACTGGCCAGGCATACCAGTGGGGACCCCCACCTTGAAGGGCGTGTGACCAGCTGCAAACAGCCATCATTCCATCATCCAGGCTGGCCAGGCACCCCAGTGGGACCCCCACCCTGAAGGGGGTGTGACCAGCTTCAAACAGCCATCAGCCAGTCATCCAGGCTGGCCAGGCACCCAAGCAGGACCCCCACCCTGATCCGGATCACACTTCAGGGCAAACCAGCCGGCCCCCACCCGTGCACCAGACCTCTATCCTATATAGTAAAAGGGTAATATGCAAACTGACCCTAACAGCAGAAAGACTGGAAATGACTGGTCACTATGACACACACTGACCACCAAGGGGCAGACACTCAATGCAGGAGCTGCCCTCTGGTGGTCAGTCGCTCTCACAGCAGGGAGCTCTGCTCAGCCACAAGCCAGGCTGACAGCTGCCAGTACAGCAGTGGTGGTGGGAGCCTCTCCTGCCTCCTCAGCAGTGCTAAGGATGTCCGACTGCAGCTTAGGTCTGCTCCCTGCTGGCAAGTGGGCATCCCCCAAAGGCTGCTGGGCTGCCAGAGGGATTTCTGATTGCCAACTTAGGCCCAATCTCCCAGGGAGAAGGCCTAAGCCAGCAAGTGGTCACCCCCGAGGGGTCCCAGACTGCGAGAAGACACAGGCTGGGCTGAGGGACCCCCTACCCCCGAGTGCACAAATTTTTGTGCACTGGGCCTCTAGTATATATATGCCTAATATGCTAAGTGTCCAACCGTTCGGTCAACCACTCGACCAGTCTCTATTATGCTCACTGACCACCAGGGGGCAGATGCTCCAATTGGTAGGTTAGCTTGCTGCTGGGGTCTGGCCGATTGGGACTGGGCGAGATGGGCCAGACATGCCCTGGAGCCAACCTCCCACGGTCCCTCCCAGGCCTCTAAAATATTTCTTCTAATCAATTTCCTTTCAATGTGTATGAATTCGTGCACCAGGCCTCTAGTAGCCATATAATAGCAATAAAAAGAATGAATTATTGATATATGCAACATGAATGAATCTCAAAATCATTATGCTGAGTGAAAAAAGACTGCTCTCTGCATTGAGAGCAGCTCTCCTGCCACAGCCCTTCATTCCCTGAAAATGTACTCTGTATCAAATTCATCTCCACCCCATCCCTGGTCAGAAGCACTTCTCAGCTGCTGAGCCAACCACTCTGCAGCAGTGCTGAAATGATCTGAGACACTAATAGATGAGAACCACAGGAGTTTGGCAGCCTCATATCTCCTGACCTCACTTTCCCCACGTATCCCTAGCCATAACTTCCAGACCAGCGGCATTGCAAAGGACCTTGACACAGCAGCCAAGTTCACTAGGACTGCAGCTGCCACAGTAGGAGTGGCAGGCTCTGGGGCTGGGGCTGGAACTGTGTTTGGGAGCCTCATCATTGGTTCTGCCAGGAACTCTTCTCTGGAGCAACAGCTTTTCTCCTACACCATTCTGGGCTTTGTCATCTTCTAGACCAGTGATGGCGAACCTATGACACACGTGTCAGAAGTGACACGCGAACTCATTTTTTTGGTTGATTTTTCTTTGTTAAATGGCATTTAAATATATAAAATAAATATCAAAAATATAAGTCTTTGTTTTACTATGGTTGCAAATATCAAAAAATTTCTATATGTAACAGGGCACCAGACTTAAGTTAGGGTTTCTCAAAATGCTGACACGCTGAGCTCAAAAGGTTCGCCATCACTGTTCTAGACTCTAGAAGACGTAAATGGGGCTGTTTTTCCTGACGGTAGTCTTTTCCATCCTCTTTGCCATGTTAAGAAGCCCTCTGCACCTCCCATAGTTTTTTATCCCAAGTTTCATGTGCCCTGTATGTTCCTTTTCCTATCATCCCATAGGCAGCATAGGAAAAACAGATGGCTCTGGATTTGACAGAAGGAAAAAATGAAATATTGTATTATCAAGAAGGGGGAGGAAGCCATAGCTGGTTTGGCTTAGTGGATAGAGCATTTGCCTGTGGACCAAAGGGTCCTGAGTTTGATTCCGCTCAAGGGCATTTACCTTGATTGCAGGCTCCTCCCCAGCCCAGGCCCTGGTCAGGGCACATGCAGGAGGCAACCAATCAATGTTTCTCTCTCACATCAATGTTTCTGTCTTTCCCTCTTTCTTCCACTCTCCCTGAAAAAAAAAAAATCAATGGAAAAATATTCTCAGGTGAGGATTAATCAAACAAAACAAAGTGGGAGGAAGAGCCAGACCAAAAAAGAAGTACTGCATGATTCCATTTATGTGAAACTCTAGAAATGACAAACTAATCTAGAGAAACAGAACGTAGATCAGTGGTTTTGGAGGGAATTTTTGAGGGGTGACAAATATGTTCTTATCTTGACTGTGGTGATGGTTTTATGGGTGTATTTAAAAGTTAAAACATCAAATTGTGCACTTGAAGTATGTTCAGTTTATTGTATGTCAATTATACTTCAATAAAACTAGTTTTTAAAAACACAAATTTCTGGGTTCTACCACCAGAGCCTCTAGCTAAAAAATATTTACCCAGCCCTAACCAGCTTGGCTCAGTGGACAGAGCGTCAGCCTGCGGACTCAAGGGTCCCAGGTTCGATTCCAGTCAAGGGCATGTCCCTTGGTTGCGAGCACATCCCCATAAGGTAGTGTGCAGGAGGCAGCTGATCGATGTTTCTCTCTCATCGATGTTTCTAACTCTCTATCCCTTTCCCTTCCTCTCTGTAAAAAAATCAATAAAACATATTTAAAAAAATATTTACCCATTACATTAGATCAAAACCAATCATTTCAATAGCTTCCTAATGAAGTCTAAAATTAAATTCACTTAATAGTAAGTATGACAACTCTGGAATATAAAGTTATTATTTTTCAAAAAGTATCTCAATCAATCTGAAGCAATTTATATTACAATGTATTCAGACTGATGGCTATGAAAAAACATGAGACAGGAAATAAGATGAAGGATTCACAAAGTTTAGCTTTCTAATGGCTAAGCTGAAATGGTATCATGACCAAAAAAAAATGAGAAGGCAATAAACAGAAGAACCAAGCCTAGTGATGACACTAGTAAAATGGAATGAAACCTATGATTACTAGACAACACTAACCTTAATTTGGAGAAAGTCATTCAAGTAATGGGTAGCAGAGAAATGTTGCTATTCAAAGAAAATAGCACTGGAAAATAGGATACATCAGAATTCTACTGCCATCTTTTCTCCCCCTCAATATTTGTGTATCCCTTAAGAAGCCCGTGATAGGCAATGTTATCACTGCAAAATAAATGTCATAAACCTATTTTATTAACCAATCATCGAGTTAAAACTTGCTTTTCTAAAATTGGTTAAATTTTAGGCATCATGCCCAGGTAGCATGACTCAGCGGTTGACGTCCACCTATGAACCAGGAGGTCACGGTTCGATTCCTGGTTAGGGCACATACCCAGGTTGCAGGCTTGATTGATCCCCAGTGTGGGCGTGCAGGAGGCAGCCAATCAATGATTCTCTCTCATCACTGATGTTTCTTTATCTCTCTCCCTCTCCCTTCTTCTCTGCAATCAATAAAAATATTTTTTAAGAAAATTTTAGGAATCATGATTCTGTATCTTGTATCAAATAGCTTTAGCTATTTCAAACAAACAGGAAAGTGTAATTAGAAAATTTTTCTAGATGTTGTTTTATTAACAAATGCTAATTTCTATTTGTATAATAAATACCAAAATTCAACCAAGTTGTAAATGGCATATAAATATTATATCTTAGATATATGAAGCATTATCAAATTACTCAAAATTTAGTCATTATTGAGTTAATATATTTTGTTATTTAAATAACAGTTATTCATACTTAGAGAAGCTTTCTGTCTTCCTCAACTGTTTTTAGAGGACTAATATCTGCAAGTTAGTAAAATTTTGGTGTATAAAAACAAATGAATTGGTATGAGCAAGAGAAAACTAAAGGACAATATTTTAATGACATCTCTTCTAAATATACGAAAACATTTTATAGTATCCTTTGAAGGATATTACCCAGTAACTTAAAAAGGAGTGATATCCAATATATTTTATTATTTTTAAATATGTTTTTATTGATTTTTAGAGAGAGGAAGGGAGAAGGATAGAGACATGGGAACTTTGAAGAAAGAGGAGCATCATCATTGGGCTATCTCCTGCAAAAGCCCCACTGGGGATCGAGCTCACAACCTGGGCATGTGCCCTGACTGGGAATTAAACTGGCAACCTCCTGGTTCCTGGGACAACATTCAGCTGCTGAGCCACATCGGCCATGACAATATATTTTATTATTAATAAATAAATTAAAATCCAAAGAACAGTATCATGTACTTGCAACTTTTAGAAAGGAAGAAATAAAAGTAATTTGAGATTTAAAGTTAGAAAAGAAAAGGTGGCAAACAAAGGACAATCTAATAATACCTAGATTATTAAGCTAAAAGTTTTTCATCAGGACATTTCATAATCAATACATTGATAAGAAGACTCTGAGATCACTTAGTTGATCTGTTTGTTATTAAACTGGACTATTCACCTGTTCATAGTGAAGTGAACAAAAAGAAGGTTTTCATTTGAATTTAAACAAGTACTTTAGAAAGTAAAAGGAATCACATAATACACATTGCATTTACAGTGCATTTTTTCAAGCATTCCAACCTTACTCAGAAATAACACAAGATATTCAAGTGTTTTAAAATCAAAGGCCTTTAATTCAGTTTTCAGTAATGACCATAAATGCCTTCACAAAACATTTTTATCACTGAAAACAGAAGGCACTAGGCATTACTTAACACCCTGAAGCAGTGATTTCTTCTGATGCTGGTGGAGATAAACATTAAATGGCAGATTTTAGATCTTAACAGTGTCTCCTAAAAAAAACAAAAAACGGGGGGGGGGGGGGGGGGGGGCGGGGAGGCAACTCTGAAAACCACACAAAAAATGAAATTACCAGTCAGTCTTTCTCAGGTTCCCAATGCAATTTTAAATTGTTTTTTACAAGTAATTTGAAATTAATAGATAAACCAGGTTAAGTATCATAGGATTTTCAACATTTGTTTGGTTTTAGTTAAATACAGTAAATATAAAGATAATTATTATGCTAACTGGCAGCCTTTGATACTCTTTCGCTATGCAAATTAAACTTGAAATGATACATCTGTAGTGGTATAATTTAAAAGATCCTTGATATGACACTAACAACTTTCAAATTCTAGTCACAAACTGCATATAAATTGTGAAATTATTAAAATACACTTTTTGAAAAATAAGATGACCATTTATACCTAAATAAGGTTTCCCAGAAAGATATGAAATTTAAAAGTAGTTGCCTTTTCCATAAGGATAACTGTTGTTTCACAAAATAACTCACATGATCTGAGCCAAATGATTTCAAATGCTATATTCTCTCTATGACTTTGAGGTATGCTTCAAGAGACTGTATAAGACCACAGTTACAAACACAAAGAGCCTTTCTTGGATGGGGAGTGCACTTAATAGTTATAGTAACAGAAAAGGATAGCTTCTGAAGCCATTTCTTCTACAAACACAGTTTGGATACTTAGAAGGTAATTCAAGATGCAGCTATTTACATATGTGCTATGTCATGTGTGCCTTAAAATAGTGGCTTTTGCAGAACACTCCTATTCAAACACAAACCAAACAAATTTGGTAGAGTAAACCAAACCATGATCTTCTATTTTTGGCAAGGTAGTATAAACAAAACAGAACAGAAACAAACAACAACAAAATAGCTATAACAGTGATTCAGGCAAAAGTTCCCATGTGAGACACAGTAGAGAAAGTGTTCTGAGAAATATAAATTCAAGGGGGAAAAACCTTAACAAACAAATAATGCTGAAAAATCAATCTTATAGTCACTCAATTAACTACCACATAAAAGGTTTTTGAATGCCTTTAAAATAAGCTCAGTTTAAAAAACAGCTGATTATGAGGTTTATTATTAGAATGTCTTTGAAAAACACCCAAGCTAATTAACTTAAACAGAAACCAATTAGTAAAGGATAAGAGGAAATGAACTCTTCCATAATTAATATTAAATGCCTTCTTGCCTTTGGAGAAACTAATAAAATTAAGTTGGAAAACATATAGAAAGTAATGAAACGATACCTATATGACAATGGGGGGTGGGGGGAAGAGGAAGGATACCATGCCACTACTAAACATGATGGGAGGCAAGAAACATGTTTTTAAGCAATTATTATGCAAAAGTATGTCTTATATAATTACATATCATAATTAAGTTAAGAAAAAGCTTCAAGACTAGCAGCCGGGTTTTGTGAAACATGTAGGACAACGGAAGGCACTACAAAAGCATTAGTTACTTCTAACTACAGTCAGACAGTTCAGTCCTTTCCTTCTTCTTAAGAAGGTAACCAGTGTGAATGTTATTTTTATATCCCCCTGAGTTTTAACATGATTGGGCAAAACAGCACCAATTTAAAAAAAATATCTGCAATGCCAGCACTGCAGTTTAGAATCACTTATACTGATGGTCCCACAGGTCTCTCATAAGAGCACTTTAGAACATGATTAAAAATATAGAAATGCCTTTCGGTGTTTCAGTATTAAAGTGGAACCATCACAGATATCCATTTTTTAAAATAATGCACTAAAAAAGTCAGTACAGTCTTTCTACCCTGTAGCTAGCATTTACGGCTATTTTCCACTCCAGGAGATCTCCTTTGTGAGTCCAGTTGAAATGTCAGTAATGCTTCATGATGCACACACAGTCCTTTCTGGTTGGAAAATCCTGGCAAATATCATGTCATGCTCGTTTTGAGCAGGATGCTTTGTAGGTCCTCTGGCAATGCTAAGATAATTGCGTCTATGTGTCCCCGTAACTTTTCCATAGTTTCAGGTTTCACAGGTAAATGCTCTCGATCAGCCTGCAACTATATAAGAAACATTTGGAAGCATTTAAGTTATCCTCTGAGTCTGTATTAATACATTATATTTTCTAAATAAACATTTTAATGGTCTAATGATTTGTACACTTCAATCAGAATTTACAGAAACTGTAAAAAAAAAGCAAAGAATGTGCCATTTAAACAATATATTGTTTGAGCTTAATAAAAAACTCCCATGTAATTTGATAATACTTAATGCATATCATGTGGTATTAAATATAAGTGGCAATGATTTTGTAGAGCACATTAGACTCCATGTAAATACTTTTAAAATATAGGTGACAGTCCATGATGTGTCACAGATGTAACCTTTTTATTTTTTATTTTAAATTTATTTATTTACTTTAGAGAAACAGCAATTTGTTGTTCCACTTATTTATGCTTTCCTTGGTTGATTCTTTTCATTTTTTTCCCCATATGTTTTTATTGGTTTCAGAGAGAGGAAGGAAGAGAGAGATAGAAACATCAAAGATGAGAGAGAACCATCTCAGGCAGAAGGGTATCATTATGATCTGCTTGAGAGACAAAGTATTTTCAATCAGGTCTACTATCAATCTCAAGTCCTCTCATTTAAAAAGATTACGTCTGTGCTCTGGCCAGGCAGCTCAGGTGGTTAGAGCATCATCCTGATACATAAAGGTTGCAGGTTTGATTTCCGATCAGGGCACATTCAAGAATCAACCAATCGCATGGCTGGTGTGGCTCAGTGGCTGAGTGTCTAGTCATAAACCAGGATGTCACAGTTCGATTCTGGGTCAGGGCACATACCCAGGTTGTGGGCTTGATTCCCAGTAGGGGGTGTGCAGGAGGCAACCAATGGATGATTCTCTCTCATCATTGATGTTTCTATATCTCTCTCCCTCTTCCTTCCTCTTTCTGAAATCAGTCCTATATAATAAAGAGGCAATATGCCAATTGACCCTCACACCATCACAAGAAGGCAGCGTGCACAGCGGGGCCAGGGGTGGTGGCTGCTCTGCGCAGCTTCCACTGGGGTTCCTACAGCCCTGCGGGGGTACAGGGGTCCCAGCGTCCACTTTGCACGGCTTCTGCCAGGGTTTCCGCGGCCCCGCATGCGCACCACAGGGGCAGGGCCCAACAGCCGCTGTGTGGGGCCCGGAGGCAGGGCACCAGGGCGGCACTCCAGGACTCAGGGCCATCCCATGGCACACCGGCCATGTGGGGCGGGACTCTGGGACTCAGGGCGGTCCCATGGCATGGGGGAGGGGGGGGCGGTCCCAGGCCTCACGTGATTTTGCGCAACGGGTCACTAGTAAAAACATATGGGGGGAAAATTTAAAAGAATCAACCAATGAAAGCATAAATAAGTGGGACAACAAGTCTATGTTTGTCTAAAGTAAATAAATTAATTAAAAATTAAAAATAAATAAAAAGGTTACATCTGTGATGCATCATGGACTGTCACCTCAAATGAGAAGAAAATATCTTCACAGATCTTTGGCTGTTTTGGCTACATACCAGCTTACTTTTTAGCTTCAATACAAGGTCTACTGTTTCTACTTCTGTGTGTTTCTGGGTCCAGAGAAGTAAGTCCTAGAACAAACAAATCCCAAATCAGTTAAGTGCTCAAAATCATTTTCAAATTGCTCTATTTCAAAAGATAAAACTCCTGAGAAGGACAAAAACAAAAAGGAGAACAGGGTATTTAACCAAGATACAGCATGACAGCACAAAAATAATTCTGTACATGATATTCTAACAACGTTAATTAGATAATTTTCAACATTAGCCAGAACAATTATTGAATATTTGTCAGTAAAAGAAAATGTAAGAACCTTCTTTCTAAGGTAGCCCTTTTAGATCAATCACGAAAAAACAAAATTGCAATTCAAAGTACAATCAGTACTACCTACCCCCACTAAGTAGTGAGTATTTTAATTTATGAGGAACATTGGCTAACAAATGAAGATAACTGTGAACATGAATATAATACTGGATGTAAACTTTGCATCTTCAAATAAGCTCTTACTGGACTTATTTGTGGTTGTCTTCATCGTACTCCTTCTCTTAATCACAATCACTGTGAGTTTATGATTAGAAAGTTAACACTGAGGCTAGCCCACCTCAAACTAAATACAAATGAAAATGAGACTATCCTTTGTATTTTCACTTAACTTAAAATAGTCTGGTAACATATTGTAGAATATAAAAACGTCAGTCCAAATACAGGGAAAAATTATTAATAGTAACTCCAAGAGGTTAATAAGGCATGCTGGAAAAAATCTGAGTTAGACTATTTGAATCTGAATTCTGACTCCATCCAGTGGTATGCTGGAAAATATTTAACAACCAGAAAAAGTCTCTGGTTTGTAGCATTTGCCAATTTCTGTGGTGTAATGCTCCCACTGTAGCCAATTTTAAACTACTAACCTAAGATCACTGAATGCAGAGCAGGGAAGAGATGTATAGTCAGCTCTTATGAGCCAAAGCAAGTGGGCCCTGGCTCCCTACTAGCTCCCCTACTTAGCAGTAATGTGGTCTGAAGCAAGTCACTTAACTTACAATCCTCAGGTGTCCCATATTGCAGATCATAACACACCTACTTCAATGAACTGTTGTAAAATTAAAAGAGATTTTCCACATAGAGCACCTTGCACAGTCCTTGGCATATAGCACATGATCTAGAAGAGTTAGCTATTACTAGTTTTATCCTTCCAGCCTCTACGGATAACTTTTACCTTTTCCCCCCAATAAATGTTAAGATCACACAAACATGCAGTTCTCTAACCTCTTTACAAAGAGCTTCTAGATGGAGTGCCTCCAATTTCTGGGTCATTTCCTTCCGCCGGGTCTTGAACCAACCATCAAAATTTGGGGATTTTAGAAAATGCCTATAAAAATCAATTTTAAAACAGCAAAGTTTGATTATGACTTACTTCCTCTCCTCAATACCTTTCCTACCTATAGCTGGAAGAACCATGTGAAACAATGCAATTTTGAATAAAAGATTATAAGTTCAAGTCCAGCTTTTTTTTTTTTTCCTTCTCAAAAACAAAGCTGTACAGATGGGTAAAAAAGAAAGAAAGCTAACCGGTAAAGTCCAATCCAATCGCCTTTTATTCTAGAGGTCAACTGAGGTCCTGTTTTCTCAAGTGTTTTCATAAATTCTTCTGGAAGGAATTGTCTTAATTGGGGTGAACTCTATAAAAAAAGGACATACTATATTTAAAAATTAGAAATGCATGTGTTCAAAGAAATTAATTACAGTGAGAGAACTCAAATAGGAATTTAATTTAATATATTTATACCTTCCATGGAGAAATACTTTTCTGCAAAGGCATTAAGCTTGCCACATATCTTTCCTAAAACCAAGAAAAAAAATGTCAATCAAGTTAGTTTTTCCAGAGAGTCTTCAAAAACGTTTATTAAATAGATCAACTTAAAAGAAATGGGTTTCCAAGTTTTTCATCATATAGTCTTTCAATGGCTATCAACAACACCATCATTCCCCATAGTGGTAAAGTTCAGAATGAATTAAGAAGTCAGGCTTTCAATAAAAATGTAAATTTTAGATAATCCAAGGAACTACACTTTTTTAAAAAACATTTTTTATTGATAGATTTAGAGAGAGGAAGAGGAAGAGAAAAGAGAGGGAAAGTGAAACATTGATTTGTTGTTACACTTATTTATGCATTTACTGGTGGCTTCTTATATGTGCCTTGAATGGGGATCGAACCCACACTCTTGGTATATTGGGATGATGGTCTAATAAACTCAGCTACCCTACTTGCCCAGGCCAGGACTACACTTTTAATGATAATAATTAATCTTATTCAATAACTATGTTCTGAAAAATACACTCAACATTTTAAATGTATAATCTCTTTCCATCCTTGCAACCCTATTATGTGGCAGGTATTATTGGGAATCTATGGCTTCAAAGACCTGCCCAAGTGGAATTAACCACATTTTACAAATTAAATAATTGAGGGTAAAAAAAAAAGAAAGTGATTTCCCAAAGTTACACAGTTATAACAAGAATAGAGAATCCAGGTTTTTTGTAAAGGGCTCAATTTTTTAAATATGTTTTTTATTGATTTTAGAGAGAGAGGAAGGGAGAAGAATAGAGAGAGAGAGAGAAACATCAATTGGCTGCCTCCTGCATGCCCCCTACCAGGGATCAAGGCTGTAACCTGGGCATGTGCCCTGAATCAGTGACTTCTTGGTTCACAGGTTGATGCTCAACCACTGAACAACACTGGCTGGGCTAAAGGTCTCTTTGTTTTTTATTATTAAATTTATTGGGGTAACATTGGTCAACATGAACATATAGGTTTCAGGTGTGGGTTTCTGTGTTATAAGATATGTATATTACACTGTGTACCCACCACCCAAGTCACATTTTCTCATCACCATATATTAGGACCTCTTTCTCCCCCCACCCCCTTCCCTCTGGCAACCACCATGCTGCTGTTTATGTTCACAAGTTTCAGTTTTATATCCCACATATGAGTGAAATCACACGGTTCTTACCTTTTTCTTTTCTTTTAATTGTTGACAGGATTACAGGTATTTCCCATTCCCCCACCCCCTTTGTCCCATTCCTCCCAGGTTCTTAGCTTTTTCTGACTTATTTCATTTAGCATAATGTTCTCAAGGTCCATCCATGTTGTTGCAAATGGCACTATTTCACCCCTTCTTATGGCTGAGTAGTACTCCATTGTGTATATGTACCAAATCTTCTTTATCCATTCCTCTATCACAGGGCACTTTGGTTGTTTTCATGTCTTGGCCACCGTGAATAATGCTGGAATGAATATAAGGGTGCATATATCTTTGAAAATACATGATATTGAGGTTTTTGGGAGGGAAACCCAGGAGAGGGATTGCTGGGTCATATGGTAGCTCTATTCTCAATTTTTTGAGGAATTGCCAGACGGCTTTCTATAGTGGTTGTGCCAGTCTACGTTCCCACCAGCAGTGAATGAGGGTTCCCTTTTTCCCACAATCTCTCCAATACTTGTTATTGCTTGTCTTGTTGATACTGGCCCCTCTAATAGCTGTGAGGTGGTATCTCATTGTAGTTTTGATTTGCATTTCCCTAATTGCCAGTGAGGTTGAACAGCTTTTCATATATCTATTGGCTGCTCATACGTCGTCTTGGGAGAGGTGTGTTTTCAGGTCCTATGCCTACTTTTTGATTGGGTTGTTTGATGTTGAGTTTTATGAGTTCTTTATATATTTTGGAAATTACTAGTAAACCTTTGTCGGAGCTATTGTTTGCAAATATCATCTCCCATCTGGTTGGCTGCTTCTTTGTTTTTTTGTCAGTTTCTTTTGCTGTGCAGAAGCTTTTTAGTTTGATATAGTTCCATTCATTTATTTTGCCTTTACTTCCCTTGCCTTTGGGGTCAAATTCATAAAATGTTCTCTATGACGAAGGTCCATAAATTTGGTACTTATATTTTCTTTTATGTAACTTACTGTTTTGGGTCTTATATTTAGTTATTTGGTCCATTTTAAATTAATTTTTGTACATGGGGACAAACTATAATCCAGTTTCATTCGTTTGCATGTGGCTTTCCAGTTGTCCCAGCACCATTTATTGAAGAGCCTATCTTTACTCCATTGTGTTTTTGGCTCCTTTGTAAAAAATTATCTGTCCATGTACCTGTGGTTTTATAGCTGGACTTTCTATTCTGTTCCATTGATCTGTGTGTCTATTTCTCTGCCAATACCATGCTGTTTTGATTATTGTAGCTCTGTAGTATAATCTGAAGTCAGGTAGCATGATACCTATAGCTTCGTTCTTTTTTCTCAGGATTGCTTTGGCTATTCAGGGTCTTTTGTGGTTTCATACAAATCTGATGATTTCTTGTTTTATTTCTTTAAAAATTGACATTGGGATTTTGATGGGGATTGCATTAAATCTGTATATAGCTTTGGGTAATATGGCCATTTTAACTATGATGATTCTTCCAATCCATGAACACGAAATATTTTTCCATTTTGTTGTGTCTTTTTCATCCTCTTTTAATAAGGCTTTGTAATTTTCAGTATATAGGTCTTTCACATTCTTTGTTAAGTTTATTCCTAAGTATTTTATTCTTTTGGTTGCAATTGCAAAAGGAGTTTTGTTTTTTTTTCATTTCTTTTTCTGATGTTTTGTTGTTAGTATACAGAAAGGCAACGGATTATTGCACATTGATTTTGTATCCTACAACTTGACTATTTATCGTTTTGAATAGTTTTTTTGGTGGAGTCTTTAGGGTTTTCTATATACAGAATCGTGTTGTCTTCAAAGAGTGACAGTTTGACTTCTTCCTTTCCTATTGGAATGCCTTTTATTTTTCTCTCTTGCCTTACTGCTCTGGCTATGATTTCCAGCACTATGTTGAATAAGAGTGGTAAAAGTAGACATCCTTGTCTTATCCCTGTTCTTAGAGGAAAAGCATTGAGTGTGCTATTAACTGAGGGTTTATAATACATGGCCTTTATCATGTTGAGGTACTTTCCTTCTATTCCTATTTTGTGTATTTTAATCATAAATGGATGCTGTATCTCATCAAATGCTTTTTCTGCATCTACTGATAAGATCATATGATCTTTATTCTTCCTTTTGTTAATATGGTGTATTACACTGATAGATTTGCATTATGCTGAACCATCCTTGTGCCCCTGGAATGAACCCCACTTGATGGTGATATATTATTTTTTGGATGTACTATTGTATTCCATTTGCTAGTATTTTGTTTAGAATTGTTGCATCTGTGTTCATCAGAGATATTGGTCTGTATTTTTCTTTTTTTGTGTTATCTTTGTCAGGTTTTGGTACCAGGGTCATAGTAGTCTCACAAAATGTGTTAGGAAATATTGCTTCTTCAGTTTTTTAGAAGAGTTTTAGAAGGATAGCTTTTAAATCTTCTTTGATCGTTTGGTAGAATTCACTGGTGAAGCCATCTGGTTGTGGACTTTTATTTTGGGGGCGGTTTTTAATGGTTGTTTCAATTTCCTCACTACTGATTGGTCTATTTAGATTTTCCAATTCTTCATGATTTAATCTAGGAAGGTTATATAATTCTAGGAACATATCCATTTCTCTTAGGTTATTGAATTTGGTGGCATATACTCTTTCACAATATTCTAGTATGATCCTTTGTACTAGTATATCTATGATGTCTGTAGTGACTTCTTCTCTCTCATTTCTCATTTTGTTTATATTGGTCTTTTTCTTTTTTTTTCCTTAGTGAGTCTAGCCAGGGGACTGTCAATTTTATTAATCTTTTCAAAGAACCAGCTCTTTATTTTACTAATTTTTTGTATAATCTTTGTTCTTTATTTCATTCAATTTTGTTCTAATTTTTATTTCCTTTCTTCTGCTGACTTTGGGTTGCTTTGTTCTTCTTTTTCTAGTTCTTTAAGATGTAATGTTAGGTTGTTTAAGATTTCTCTTGTTTATTGAGAAACGCCTATAACAATATAAACTTCCCTCTTATTACTGCTTTTGCTTTATCCCAGAAGTTTTGATATGTTGTAATGTCATTCTCATTTGTCTCTATATATCTTTTGATCTCTTTCTTCTTTGACACAGTCATTTTTTAGTAGTATGTTATTTAATCTCCACGAATTTGTAGGTTTCTTTACTTCCTCTTTGCAGTTTATTTCTAATTTCAAGACATCATGGTCAAAGAATATGCTTGATATAATTTCAATCTCCTTAAATTTGTTGATGCTAGTTTTGTGACCCAACATATGGTCTATCCTTGAGAATGGTTCATGTACACTGGAGAAGAATGTAGAGTCTGATATTCTGGGATGAAAGGTTCTGTAAATGTCAATATGTCCATTTGGTCTACTGTTTTATTTAAGGCTGATATTTCTTTATTGATTTTCTGTTTGGTTGATCTGTTTAGAGCTTTCAGTGGAAAGTTAAGATCCCCAACAATGACTGTGTTTTGATCTGTTTCGTCCTTTAGTTCTGTGAGGAGTTGTTTTAAATATTTTGGTGCTCCCTGGCTGGGGGAATATATTATGTTTTCTTGATGTAGAGTCTCCTTTATCATTATAAAGTGTCCATCTTTGTCTCTCGTTATCTTGAAATCTATTTTGTCAGATATAAGTAGCTTGTCTGTGGATGTTATTTACTTGGAGAATCATTTTCCACCTAAAGGGCTCTATTTTTTTAAAAATAATCTTTATTGTTGAGATTATTACAGATGTCCCTCTTTTTCCCCCCATAGCTCCCTTCCACAAAGGGCTCTATTTTTAATCACTAAACACATGAGCAGACAAAGCACAAACCTTAAGATAAGGTTTTGGTGGATGGGAAAATCATTTATATCCCCTTCAACAAATCATTAAATTAAGCAAATGTATTTATTAACTTACTAATGGAATGATGAAGCTTTGTGTCAGCTCCAAGAAATAACGTCGCAGAATAACACTCTGAGCCTCAGAAGGACGTTTCTGTTGTACACCCTTAAAAGAGAAAACAATAAGAACCTATAGTTTGGTATCAGAGAATATAAAATAATGGATATAGAGTTCAACTAATGCATGAAAAAATATACATATATATGGTATCTATATATATAAAAGCCCGGCAACTGGAACGACCAAAACAACCGGTGGCTACGACGCACACTATGGCAGCCAACTGGCCTGATCTGGACTCTGATCACCCCTCTCCTGGTCAGCCTGGCCCCCAACACCCCAATTAGGGGCAGGGCCGGCCGGGCAACTGCCTGCAACCCCTCTCCCTGGTTGGCCCCACCCCCAATCAGCCCCCCTTACCCCAATTGGGGGCGGGGCTGGCTAGCCAACTAACCGCAGATCCCCCACCCCCCTCCAGCCCAGCCCAATGGGACCCCATTGGGGCAGGCTGGCTGGACCCCAACCATGCACGAATTCGTGCACTGGGCCTCTAGTGTATATGTATATATATATATATATATATATATATATATATATATATATATATATATATAACAAACCCTATAACTTCACCTTGAAGTAATTTAATCTGAAATTCATTATACAATATACTGTGAAAAAAATCCTTAGAAAAAAACATGAACTATTCACCCCATACTTAAAAATATCAGTTCACAACAAAGACTGTATTTATTTCATAATTGCTGTATCAATATTATTTACATTTTCCAAAAAAGGCTAACTATAGTGCATTAGATGCTAAGCTACCTCATGGCACAATCCACTTTTTCACTATAACTTCCAAGTATCTGGCACTAGTTTGTAGCTGCACCTCCCTATTTTAAGCCCATTAATTGCTGCTACTTTCGTCTCCTGATTTTTAGGACGCATTGGTTCAAAAGAGAGAGCTCATTTCACATTATTATACATAAAGCACACATTGCCTAGTTATATATTGCATAACTGAATAAGGAAATTTAGTAATATGAGCAAATAATTACCTTCTGTAATTGCTTTATGATCTCTTCATCTCTATTTAGATATGGCTTATAAGAAGTATAAACTCCTAAGAAGTAAAGAAAACAAGGTAAGCAGTAAGTTTTTATTTTTTAACAAGTGCCCAATATGCATATATTTTTAAATTAATAAAAGTTAATACCAGGTTTAGAATCCAGAGTCTTTAGGTTCTTCAATTTTTTCACTTTAACCTGCTTAGGAATTTCACCTGAAAGATACATTAGAAAGATTCTTAGAATTATTCAAATTTCACATCACAAAACTGGAATTTTATAAGATTAATAATCTGCTGACTATTCTTAGTCAGGGATATTATAGCTAATATATTCTTCCTAACATCAATTAATATTCAAAAGTTTGCCCTCGCTGGTTTGGCTCAGTGGCTAGACCGTCAGCCCATGGACTGCAGGGTCATGGGTTCAATTCTAGTCAAGAGCACATACTTCAGTTGCAGGCTTGACCCCTGGCACCTTTTGGGGCATGTGCAGAAGGCAACCAATTGATGTGTCTCTCTCACATAGATATTTCTCTCTTTGTCTCTCCCCCTCCCTTCTACTCTCTCTAAAAAAAAAAAATCAATGGAAAAATATCCTCAGGTAAGATTTAATAACAACAAAATATATATATTCAAGAGTTTATTACTGGTACTTTAAAACTGGCTAAAAACAATACTGGATTATTACAGCATTACAGAAACAATTTGTGTAAATTACATATAATAGGTACTTGATCTTTCATTAATATCTTTCATTAATATCTATAAAGGGAATAAAATGTTCCCTTTTTGTCATTCAACTTGTAATTGAAAATATTTGTATGAAGTACATAATATTGAAAATTCACTTTATTTTTTGCACTGATTGTACCTTTATTATTTATGTGCCAAATACACATAAGATACCCTTTAAGAGTAAATGGAATTAAAATAACTCCTAAATTAGAATGCAAAGTATTTAAAGGTTCCCCCACTCCCCACCCCAACACACACACCTCTGCTTTTGCATTGCAGGAACTTACACTGCCACCAGGTGGTGATAGCATATGCCACAACCCCAGGTCTGATTCACAGGTGAACAGGACTCCTGAGCAGGGCTGCTGTGAACAAACTACTCCTGCAGCATATGCAGAGGGGTTCTAGTTTTGAGGTCTAGAGAAGCTACAATCTAAAGCACCCTTTTAACTGGCAAAAAAATACCTCAAGATAAACACTTAAGTGTCATATGCATATGAAACAGAACAGGCTTTCTTTCTCTTTTCCTTTCTCTAGCCTTTCGTCCCCCGGCTCCCCCCGACTTAGTCCTAGGTCTTTTAAATTGGCAACTTCACCTGCCTGAAAAGATTTCTCAGATCAGCAAGAATATTAGCTGGCAAGGTATCATAACAAAATGAAAAATCCAGGAATGTCCAATGAGGAATGTCAGAGGTACCATTAAGTTATCTAAAGTTATAAAACTTCCAACCTCAGAATTCATGTATTCACTTAAAAACACCTTTAAAACAGCTACCCTGGCTCCTTCCACCATCTTAGACTGGCGGAGACCTGCTGGGAACCGGACTTCTAAAACGACAAGTATGTCTGGAAGGCTGTGGTCCAAGGCCATTACTGCTGGATATAAGCAGGCTCTCTGGAACCAGAGAGAGCATACTGTTTTCTTAAAATTAAAGGTTTTATGCTCAAAATGAAACTGAATTCTATCTAGGCAAGAGATATGTTTTTACATGTACAAAACCAAGAACAACATAGTGACTCCTGGTGGCAAACTGAGTAATCTGGGGAAAGGTAACTCGGGCTTATGGAAATAGTGGCATGGTTCGTGCCAAATTTGGAAGCAATCTTCTTGCTAAGGCCACTAGACACAGAATCTATGTAATGCTGTACTCCTAGAGGATTTAAATTTATTGAAAAGAAACAAGTAGGTAGGGGAGGCCAGGGGATTGTCAAGGGCGGGGGGGAAAAAAGGACACATATGTAATACCCTTTGTAATACTTTAAGCAATAAAACAATAAAAAAAAAAACAAGTGGATTTGTTATCTTATTTAAAAAAAAAAAAAAGCCACCATGAGCAAGGTAGATATATCTTATTTCTTAAGGAAAGCACACCTTTTGATTACTTCTTTAATCAATACCAGCATCACAGAAATGTATAATACTTAGTCAAGTGTTGGAAATCCCTTTTTAATTGGGCTATTTACAAAAAGTAGCTCGTTTTTGAGGTTTCATTTAGCTATAATTCATTCCATGTTTATAACACTAAGTATGTTTTTTGGTAGGAGGAATGATGGGTTATACCTGCATATTTTAGTGAGAAGTTATGCTCTTCTCCAAAGGCCCTTATTCAGGTTGCCTCAAAGAAGACTGCCATTAACATAATTAAAAAGTAACCAAAAAGTAAAAACAAAGGGGAAGAAATAAACCTGCTCAGCCACATTATACACTAAAAAGCAGAACACCAAGTTTATACTTTACCTGCTGGCTTAAGGTCTCCTATTCGAATAATGTGTGGCCAGTGCTGAAGTGTTTTTGCAAAAAAGGGGTTGGTTACTCCTAATATGACTGAGGGCCTACATAAAAACAAAACAAAAATGAGGTGAGAGAAAGATGAATGTTCCATCAGTGAAGAATAGTTTACAATTTCTTTTGAGTGAACCATAAATAGATTATGTTTTCCTTCATTCAATGGATTCCATATAAAGTATATGCCAGACACCATGTTTAGCACTAAGCATATAAAGATGAAAAGACATAGTCCTTCTAAAGCACACAGTTAAAAGGGATACATACTGAATTATGATGCCAGAAATGATAAAACAGTGAAAGTGGTATAAAATGTACAATAAATTACAAAGGAGACACTATGTCTACCATGGGATCAAAGAGATGACATTTGCACAAAGATATGAAAGATGAGTAAGAGTTCTCTGCCAAATAGATAAGAGTGGTAAAGGTGATGCAGGAGAATGAATAGTATGTGCAAAGCAATGAAGTGAGATCATGATCTGTTTGTGGAACTACAAATAGTTCAGCATTTCTAGAGCACAAAGTACAAATAAAAATAGTTGGGCAGATGCTGGCCAGATCATTAAGTACCAAGTTAATATGCTAAGAAGTTTAGATGTTATCTTGTAGGCAAATGAAAGCTTCTAGAAAACTGAGTAGAGCAATGTCACATGAATGAAAATGTACTTATTAGAAAGGCTACTCTACGGAAAATTTAGAAGATATCCTATAAGGAGGGGAAGAGGTTTGAGAAAAAGCAACAGCCCATATGAAAAGAGACAGGAGGACTGGGAAGAGAGCTTTGGAAAGATTAGGACAGTGATGGCGAACCTTTTGAGCTCGGCGTGTCAGCATGTTGAAAAACCCTAACTTAACTCTGGTGCCGTGTCACATATAGAAATTTTTTGATATGTGCAACCATAGTAAAACAAAGATTTATATTTTTGATATTTATTTTATATATTTAAATGCCATTTAACAAAGAAAAATCAACCAAAAAAATGAGTTCGCGTGTCACCTCTGACACGCGTGTCATAGGTTCGCCATCACTGGATTAGGATGTTGAATTGACAGAATTTGGTAAAACTTGATGTGCACCCTATTAAGGAGAAATTTACGACAATTTAGGTTTTGATAACTAAGCAAAAAGTAATAGCATTCATGAAAATACTAAGAGGCTTGGGATAAGGGGGGAAAAAAGAGGAACCAA
This sequence comes from Myotis yumanensis, assembly GCF_028538775.1. Lineage (NCBI taxonomy): Eukaryota > Metazoa > Chordata > Mammalia > Chiroptera > Vespertilionidae > Myotis > Myotis yumanensis. Next base: position 44,379,325 of record NW_027223765.1, read on the forward strand.
AAAGAATTAAGTTTGAACATGTTTTGTTTTAGGTGACATTAGATGTCCAAGTAGCAAACATGGTTAAAAAAAATAATAAATTTGGATATATAGGTCTGGACCTTATAAAGATTTTGACTAGGAAGATAAACTTCAGTCACCAGTATACAGGTGTTAACAGAAGTCGTGAGTACAGATAAGATTGTACAGAAAGAATTATCAGTATGAAATCAGAATCAAGAACACAACACTGAAGAATACCAACATCTAAGGGGTTGGCAGAGAAAGAAAAGTCTGCACAGGAGAGTGAGATGCACCACCAGCCAGCCAGGTAAGAGCGGTATCAAGGATTAAAATATTTTCAAGGTCAACAGCTCAAATGTTATAAGAAAGGGAAAATGGGGCAATATAGTACCCACTGGGTCAAGCAGTGAGAAGGGCCTTACTGACTTGGGCAAGAACAACTTCAGTTGAGATGGAGAAATCAACATGCAATGAACTGAGAAGCAGCCAGGAAACCAAGAAAAGGAGATAGTAAGTAGAGGTTTTTATTGTTATTCTAGAAACTTAGCTATGAAAGGAAGATGAGTAATAGAGCAGGAGCTAAAAGGGAAAGCATAAGATAATTTTCCCCCTTTTACAGACTAGAAAGAATTTTCATGTTTATATGCAAATTCAATGAAGAGGAAGAAGAAAAAGGAAATTATAGAGCAAGAAGAGATAACTGATACTACAAGAGGTCCTGAAGTATGAAAAGAAGATAGAACTGACAGTACAGTTGGGATGGCTATTAATGACAGTATAGCTCCCACTAATAAAATGAATCATTCAAAGAAAATAAGATGCTGACTCTGGAAATGTGAACCAGCAGCTCCTTAAACCTTACTTTATAAAATCAATCTGCCAATAAGTTCAAAATTTAAACTTTTAAATTATTACCAAAAATGATTCTGCAGTTTATAAAGGTAATAATTGGTTAATAAAAGTTGCTTTGTTTACTTACGGGGCTTGCGTACGAGTAGTATATTCTTTGAATTCACTATCATGAATAGTGAAATAAGGTCGGAAATCACTGAAGTACTTCAATGGAGAAATACAGCTGTGGAGCGAGAACATGTAAAACAAAGGACACAGAAATTAAAGGCCCTGCTCAATAAGCATAAAACATCCATATACACAGTATACCCCTAATGGGATAATGTATCTATTTCAATAAATGGCAAACTCATTTCAGGAAACTAGAAATCAAATGGAAATACATAATGTGAAAGGGCATATTGAAAGAACATTGGACTTGGGGCAGAAAATAAGGTGAAATTCTGATTCTGTCAGATGCCTTTTAATGACACTGATCATTCACATACCTAATATTTTTCAGGTGTCAACTTTGTGTATGTCAGGGATTTTTCAACCTTTTTCATCTCATGCACACATAAACTAATTACTAAAATTCCACGGCATACCAAAAAAATATATTTTTGCTGCTCTGACAAAAATAAAAAGGTACATATTTTTTTCAAGTTATAAGAGAAAGTTTATTTAGAAGGTTACAGAGGTAGCAGAAGTGAGCCAGCTGGGCTGCAGAGGCTCAGGAAACAAGTTACAGAGGCAAATAAGGGACCTTGAAGGTTAGGAGAGGGAAAGGCAAAGGTAACGCACCTGGGGGGAAGGGGAGAGGAATGGGTGGGCGTGCTCCTGAAAGGAAGAGGACTGGTATAATTTTGATTCATTCACATCGAAAGGCTATAGGTGTGTTGGCTGTTGTCATTTTTTAATTTGACAATCTAAGGGTAAAGCGGTCAGTGCCCCTGACTAAACAGTCAGGTACTGCCTGTTTTGGCACACAGGTTGGAAATCACTGGTGTAAGTAAATGAATGTGCTTGTTGCTCAGAAAAACAAGAACATGGTTCCAGCCTTCATGAAGCCTGATTAATTTTGTCATCCATAAATTGGTGGTATAATGAGCACTAACTTCTTTGTGTGGATCAATGCAATGAGTGTACAAGCAAATAACAGATGGGAAAGTGCTGCAACTATCACCATTATGAACGAATGTACTCACTTAACAAGTGCCAATACAGTCTCCGAAGACTCTGAAGGTGATGGTGCCATGACCACAAGGGGCTCCCCCAACAGCACCAGTTCCCAAAGCATCTGACTATGAAAGAAAACTGGGAAAAAACACCTGAAAGGTGTTTACATAGTAGGAACATTGTTATTTATCCAACTTGTTAAGTTCCCATGTAATCATTCTAAACACTTCGCATTGAGTCCTGGCTGGTGTGGCTCGGTTGGTTGGGTGTGTCCCTGCACTGAAAGGTTGCCAATTTGATTGGGTTGCGGGCTAGATTGGGCACATGCTTGGGTTGCAGGTTAGATCCCCAGTAGTGGGCATGCAGGAGGCAGCCGATCAATATTAGGCTCTCACGTCAATATTTCACTCTCTCCTCCCTCTCCCTTTCTCTCTCTCTCAAAATAAAATCAATCAAATCTTTTAAAAAAAGGCCTGATTTTTATAGTTTTTCCTTTTCCAGAATATTATATAAATGGAATCATTCAGTAAGTAGCTCTTTATACTAAATCTAGCTCATTTCACTAAATATAATGCTTCTGAAAGTCATCCATAATATATCGATAGTTCATTCTTAATCGCTGGGTAGTATTCCATGCACATATCTCATTTTGTTTATCCATTTACCAGTTGATGGACATTTGCATTATTTCCAGTGTTAGGCTAGTATGTAAAGCTGCTATAAACATGTGCATACAGGTCTTTGTGTAGGTATGTTTTCATTTTTATTGCATAAATACCTAAAAGTAGGGTTAGTGGGCTGTGCCAGGTCCAGTACATAAAACAAATCTAGCATATAAAACTAATAATCTTTGAAGCAGTATGCCATGCAGGTCACACACACACACACAAAACCCATATACACATAAAAAAAAAAGCAAACCAAAACTCACTGTCTTTCACATGACTTCTGATTATATGTATTAATATTTAGTAATTGTTCATTTATAACAATGGTTTCTCAAGCTAAGCTCCACATGAGAACCACCAGGGAGATGGAACTTAGGCACCAATTCAAAGATTCTTACTTAGCTGCTCTGTGTAAAGTACACTGGTACTTTTTCCTTCTTTCTTTTTTAAGTGCTAGATTATCTGCACTTAATTTTTAGTTTTGCATTTTAAAAAGTTTCAAACATACAGAGAAATAAAGATAATAGTGTAAGAACTCCCTTATATATATTATCTAGTGTTAACAATATTTTTCTATTTTTGCTTCATTTACTTTTTTTTATTGAAGTATTTTAAAATAAAACACAAACCTCATGACATTTCACCTCAAAATACTTAAAAGTGCATCGCTAAAAAAATAAGTGCATTTAAAAAAATTTAATCCTCATTGGGGGATATGTTTGAGTTTAGAGAGAGGGAAGGGGGGGAAGGAAGGAAAGTGAGAGAGGAAGATTGATCGGTTGCCTCCTGTACATGCCCCAAATGGGGATCAAACCCCGCAACCTAGATATGCGCTCTGACCAGGAGTCCAACCCACAACCTTTTGGTGTAAGGATGATGCTCCAACCAACTGAGCCACACAGGCCAGGGAATGAGTGCATTTTTTTTAATATCATTACAATACCAAAGCTTGTAACATGCAGTCAAGATGAAGCATAATGATTATTTTCCAGTATTTTTCTAAATTTCATATACAAACATTCATTTTCTAAAGAAATTCAACATCAAAAAGCAAAAGCAGTTAAAATTTTTTACTCTATACCTGAAAAGATCCACTTCATGAACAGTAGATAAAACAACAGATATGTGTGTGTCTGCCTAAGAGATAGAAAAGAAACAGAGATGTCATTAAAATGTACAGAAATTGATTTTTTAAATATACCTATTTATCTCATGATCAAAAAACATATTGCTCTGTCTATCTTTAAGTTTCTCTTCATCTAGGGAAAGCTACAGAAAATGGGTCTGACCCATCTCCCCTAAACAGCAGAAGATCAAGGAAACATTACATGGTTAAAGCATTAATTTAATAGCCAGATGAATTCACGACTGTATGAAATACTACCATAATACTATATGATATATATAACAGACAAAATTAGCTTTCCGACTGCTCTACATTTTTATTCAATTCAAAGAACAATGGAAGTGCTAAGATACTAGTTAAAATGTCTCAGATGAAAAAATTCAACTCCACCCTAGAACAGATGTAGCTTTGAGAAAAATGAAAGCCAATCATAACTACAGAATCCTTTTGCTTGAGTTTGCTAAAACCAGAAGTCTGTTGACCACTCTATAAGAGGCTTTTTAGAATTAAATCTTGCTGAAAAAAATATTTACTTTCCCCTTGTCCTCACAATTACAGTATAAATTCTGAGTTCTCAACAGTATCTACCAGAGAAAGAACAAGAAAAATATCTGAGAAACATTAGAAAGTTTACTATCAATTCATTAACATATTATTTCATATGATATTTCAGTACTATTCAGAATTGTATCATAAACCCAAGACTGCATTTGCTAGTTTAAAATGCCTGTTAAAGAGACTCTCTGTGCTGGTTTATTCTACCACAGTACCACACTACCTGCACTATTTGAGTTGTCCCAGGTTTGTCATGACATGTGGGAATCCGTACCTTAAAGAGAAAGGAGAAATTAACTTTGGTAACAAAAGAATGTCCTTTATATAATTTGCCAGTCCCACCACAGAGGGATCAGAAATGCTCTATCCTGCTGCTAAAAAGGTACACTTAGCACTACCTAAAAAGCCATAAAAACAAAGTATTTATGTCAGATTAAAAAACTGAGGTCATATTTATTTTCAGTCACAGCAAAAGGTAAATGCACCAAGGTCTCCATATTCCCACACACACAGAAATCACTAAACCAATGAGAAGCAAATGTGCTGAAAAACAGAAAAGGGACATCAACTTCATACTGCTTCCAGTTTATTGTTCCAATCTTTGCTTCATTAATATACACACACCCAAACACACCCTTCCAAGCTTGCCAAACTATGGGATAAATCCCATAGGAAACCATGAAAACTCTCAACCCAGGACTACAAGTACTACTTTTGATGATTTCCCAGGGAAAAAAACAAAACACAGAAAAGAACACATTTAAGAGAGCATTGCCAAAAATAAATCCAACAAGAAAATTAAATGCAAAAGCACTTAGAGCCCACTCAAACAAAGCCTAAGAGCAAAATGCAAATTTATTTTAGAAAATGAAGGAAAGAAAATTTAATAGAGAACAATACCCTAGAATGGACATGTTTGGTCTGACATTACATATTAAGATCATTTAAGACTAAAAAACAATGGCTTTCCTAATTTCTTTTAATTTTTAGTAATTCATACTTGATCCTACAAGTATGTTGCAATACCACCCATCTCTGGAGAGCCATAAAGAAGCAGAATTCTAGGTGGCATTTACATGCACATGTATTATATAAAAACTAGAGGCTCGATGCATGAATTAGTGCACTGGTAGGGTCCCTCAGCCTGGCCTGTGCCTTCTCGCAATCCAGGACCTCTCAGGGGATTGTCAGACTGCTGGTTTCAGCCCGGTCCCCGCAGGTAAGGCTGAGGGACCTCACCAGTGCATGAATCCATGCACTGGGCCTCTAGTATGCATATATAAGATCTTTGGTTAATCTCATCCTGCCCTCCCCCCTCCCTCCTTCCCTCTGAGATTCATCAGTCTGCTCCATGTTTCCATGCCTGTGCATTGAGCGTCTGCCCTCTGGTGGTCAGTGTGCGTCATAACTACTGGTCAAATGGTCACTTAGGCCTTTATATATATAGATCACCCCCCTCATGCAAACTTTACAGGAAGATGGGACTGGTGTCCCTGGAGTTGTATGACTAATGGTTTTGTGCAGCAGCATGAACTGGTATATCTGTAACTCCTCACATAAAATAAAATAATAAAATAAAAAAACAAGTGAAGGCAATAACAAGATTGGATGTTATTAGGAAGTTAAAAAGCAAAACTCGTGTATGAACGCTTACAGGTCTTTTAAAAAGGAGACAAATGAAATATAAGTTATTACCTTCATTACCACCCCCATAATAGGCAGGTATAATGTTTTCCCTGGCACTGGGGCAGGCCATCGATCAACATCATTACAAGCTGTAAAAACATAATAAAATTCTTCCTTAGTATAAATGGAAATATTAAAATATGAAAAATAGCGTATTAGATTTTAGAACTCTACTTTCTATAGGGCAGGACAAATATACTGGGAAGGTTGGAAAAGAGGTAAAAAAAAATAAAAGCAGTGAAAATATCTTACATTTCACCAGAAATACACCTCTACTAGGATAAAATTGGTTAATATATTTTTTAAAGCAACCAAATAACAGGTTTAAAGGAGTTTTTCTATTCATTTATTACTACTAAAATTAGCTACAAAAGCACACCACTTGGCAGAGGCCTTCTCTCTGTATCAAGCAACATAAGGATTTCTGTTTAACAGTACTAAGTATCAGAAATGTCAACTCAATATTTGTTTATTATTGTACTATGGTGCAAATGGAGATAATAAATGATACAGTTTTTGGTGTTTCTAGGTAAAGATGCCAGAGAGTAGTTTTACATCTCTCTCCCACCATAAAATTCTTAACTAAATTTTTAAAAGGTCAACTTCATTATTATCAGACCATTTCCAGTAAAATTTTTAAAACTCCTCCATAAAGCTACTTAAGTCACACAATGTTTAACTTACCTGCTTCCAAATAAGGTTTGCTCTTTTCAAAATACTCTGGTGCTATCTGTTTGAGTACAGTGTGAAAAAAATGAATATAAGGTAGTTTGCTGATCAAAACCAAGGACTGGAGGGAAAAAAGAAACAAGGTGTTGTTGTTTTTTAATTTTCTAATGATTATAATTCAAATTTGTCATTTCTTACATCAGCAATTACTAACAATCTAAATTCAGCAAAAAGTGTGGATTTTGAAATAAAAAGGTTTTTACAGTATATGGTTAAAAGGAAATATAAAACTATAATTGCAGAATACAAGTAGTTTTAACCTTATTACTACACTTTAAGAACATAAAAAGCATACTGACAGATTTTCCTTCTTTCCAGGAAAAAGAATTTCCTGTAAACAGACTAACATCATGGATAATTTCTAAAGGCTAGCTACTACTATCATTATCAAAACAATATCAGGAATTAGCTAGATAAATTATTCCTAATAAGGAAAGAGCAAACTGTGATGCTTTTTCAAACTAAGACCTGTAACTGTTATTATTTTATTTTTTATTGAATTCATTGGGATGACATTGGTTAATCAAATTAAGTGAGTTTCAGGGATACAATTCCATAAACACATCATCTGTATATTGTATTGTGTGCTCACCACCCCAAGTTTCCTTCCATTACCACTTATTCACCCTTATCCTCTCCTATCTCCCAATACTTTAGAGTTCAATGGTCATAGCCACATACTTAGAAATTGTGGCTTTACAGTTTAATCACTTCAGATACAGATTATGCTGATCTTATTTTTTAAATCTATTTTTCTTTAAATTTATTTTTTACTTTTCAGTCCAGCATCAATTACTGGTCAGGGCATACTCCAGTTACAAAAGGTAAAGGTGTGTTTCATTAGTTGGGACTGACTTGAAATCAACTGATTTTTTTTTAAAGAAAGTAAAAGATTGTACATTTATAGTAAAAACTATGCCTAGATGTTGCTAAAGTATATTTACTGACTCTTCAAAAAAAGTACTAGTTGTAACTATATTATAATCTGTTTATTCTTTCCCTTATTCTAAAATGTAACAATTAAGTAGATTCTGCCCTGACTTGTGTGGCTCAATTGGTTGGGTGTCATCCCATGCACCAGGAGGTTGTCAGTCATGGGCACTTGCCCAGGTTACAGCTTGATCCCCCATAGGGGGGCTTACAGGAGGCAGCTGATCAATATTGTGCTCTCACATCGATGTTTCTCTCTCTCCCTTTCCCTTCCTATCTCTAAAAAAATAAAAAAACTCTTCTTAAAAACTAAGCAGATTCTTCTGGCTTTTGACAGTTTCATAAAAAACTGTAAGTTATTGTCATGAATATACTACAGATGCAGCAGAAAGGTAAGATTTAGTAGCAGATAAAAATCTAGGAACAGATGTTTATAATCTAAAAAAATACAAAGATAAAATATAAATTCTAGTAAGTTTAAAAATAAAATATCAAAGACTTTAAAGACTATTCATTCTGATAGTTTCTATCTTTCTAACCATATTATAAAAATATTTTTTCTATTATAGTGTATCTGAAAATTACCTTTTGAAAATAGCCTCTTTTTAGAGTTTTGTCTCGAACTTGTCGGAAATACACATATCCATAAAAATAAGCAGGATCCTTCTACGAAAGAAGTGACAAATGAAAAATATAATTATGTGTAGCCATCCTTTATTATTAACATTAAGTTCCTTTATAAACCCGAATGGAGTCATGAAGTATACACAAAGAGGTAGTTATGCTTTTCCACCAACACAAACAACAATCATGACAGTCACAGCCAGATAAAAACCTAACTTGCCCAAAGATGAAATAATCATTAATAAGGTCATATTTCCCCCTGTAACTTACTCTGTTTATGTTCTTTATTCATAGCTGTACTAGTTAAAGGGAGTTATGAACAATTAAATTGTTTTTCCCCAATGCTTTGTATAATTTTTTAAATCCTGCCTATACTTTTGCATTAGGGGACAGTCTTAGTAAAATGAAGTGTCCTAATGTAAAATTTCGAGAGAGAAACAAAAGGAGTTAAATGCCAATTTGAATCTTATGTAGCCAGTAATGTTTTTACCCAATAATAATGAAACATTGGAATATTTATCAACATACAATTTGAAAGGAATTACATTCCAAAAAACTTAAGTTTTAACATCCTAATGGAATAAATTTTGGCCTGGTTCCTCATTTGATATTTTTTAAACAAATGCTTATCGACCGACCACCTACTCTGAACAAGGCTTTGTGTTAGAGAAGATAGAAAGATGCATCAGACACAGTTCCTAAAGGAGATCACAATCTAAGAGGAATAAGAAAAGTACAAAAATGACCATTATGGAATAGGAGGGCAGGTACAAAGCACTAAGTGTTACAAAGAGGTCAAGGGGGAAGAGATTATCTCTGTCTATGTAGATCAGTAAAGATTTCATGGAGACACCTAGTTTTAAATTGGGCAATGAAGGATGGATATATTTAAACAAAGACAAAGACATTCCAGGTTTAGGAGTTTCAGCAAAAAACACACAGAAAAATACAAGCTATCCCGGAAAAAAAGCAAGATAAAAGTAGTTTATTTCGGCTAAAATATGGCACATGTATAGGAAGGGTAAAAAGTTGGAAACTGGAAAGGTAAAGGCCTTATTTTGGAAGGCCCAGAAAGTGAGCACAAGGAAACAGTACTATCATTAGCTCTTTGTTCATGAAACAATCCGTAGTCATTTTAGATTTTACTTATTTTTAGATAATACATATGTACATTTTAGCTGGGAACACTGTGCAAGATATATTGCGTTGGAATATCTTTGGGCAAGTTTCAATCCTCAATAACCCTTAATTCCCACATCTGCAAAAGGAATGCTCTCAGAACACTACAGAGATTAATGAGATAATATATGCTTATTGATACAGTGAACCTAGAACATAAAAAGGTCTAATAAATGTAGTGATTATTATAATCAATTGAAAGAATATGTTAATAGTGAAAGCAAAAAGTCATGGAAAGGAACAGATGCCCAAAGAGACATTTCTTTGGCTAACTGGGAGAGGGTTCCTGTCATTAGCGAAACCAGTTAGGTATACTGTAAATGCTGATTGTAGGCAAACTAAAGTTCATATTGGATGTGCTAATAGCACATATAGATGGAAATGTTCCTCACACAGTTAGAAATGTAAGTGTGGGTACAAAACAAAAATGTATGCTCTGGAATAATCAGAATTATTAAAATTATTTTTAATAAATAATAATTTAAAAATAAAGCTCATAAAAAATACCAAAAAGAGAATTCTAATTCTATCATAAAGTAGGTAGGGATTAATTACCACAGGGAATCTTCGACTCTGGGTGATATTTACTGGTATAATACTACCCTATCTCTACATCTAAACAAGGAGTTATTTCCCATCTGGTGTGGCTCAGTGGTTGAATGTCAACCTTTAAACCAGGAGGTCACAGTTCGATTCCTGGTTAGGGCACATGTCAGGGTTGCAGGCTTGATCCCCAGTGTGGAGTGTGCAGGAGGTAGCCAATCAATGATTCTCTCTCATAACTGATGTCTGTCTGTCTGTCTCTCTCTCCCTTCCTAAAATCAGTAAGAATAAAACTTAAAAAAAAAAAAAAAATTTAAACAAGGAGTTATTGCCCAGGCCGGGTGGCTCAGTTGGTTGGAGTGTCATTTCATGCACCAAAAAGGTTGCAGGTTTTTGGTCAGCACATATACCTACATTGTGGGTTCAATCAATCCCTAGTTGGGGGCAATATGGGAAGCAACTGATCGACGTTTCTCTCTCACATCAGTTTCTCTCTCTCTTTCCTTCCTCTCTCTAAAATTAATGAACATATCCTCGAGTGAGGATTAAATATAATAAAATAAACAAGGAGTTATTAACAAATGAAAGAAAATTACTTCAGCATTCTAATCAATTTCTCTAACTCCCAATGGGCATTACATTTCAAGAACAGTAACTTTATAAAGTTTCCTTCACTCACATATTGAATCTATATGAATCAGATTTAGGAAATTCAGCAGTGTGATATAATAACAAAACAAAAGCAAAATGTTTCTGAATGCTATAAGAAGTAACTGAGTTTTAAAGTTTCCGCTCACATAGACATTCTTTTATTACTACTTTCCCAACCTTTAAGTAAACTGGTAAATCTTTGTCAAATTGATCCAGGAAACAATGCAGTGACACCCTCCTCCCAGAAGACTGTCGAAATCTAAAACAGAACTGGGTATCTCCAAGACAACCTAATGAAAACAAAAATGAAATAAATTTAGGATAGCACAGTATAACACTTACTTATCCAGTTTCATTAAATGTTAGAGTGGCAAGGGTCCTAGCATCATTCAAATCCATTCCATCATGTTTTAGAGGAGAAAAAAGAGATCCTGACAGTTCAAGTGACTTGCTCAACACTATCTTCACTGGTTAGAGGCAAAGCCATTAGTAAAACATGCATCCTAAGTCCTGCATTATTTTTCCTATTCCATTTTCCCCATGTAATTAAAATTACTTATAATTGTTTGCATGTAATGCAGACTCACAAGTATAATAATGAGCAAAAGAAGCCAAATACAAAATAATACATAGTTCAAATCCATTTATATAATTGTTTAAAAAAAAAAAAAAAAGCAGGCAAGCCTGGCCAGCGTGACTCAGTGGCTGAGCCGTCGACCCATGAACCAGGAGGTCATGGTTTGATTCCTGGTCAATCCTCATGCCCAGGCTCAATCCTCAGTGTGGGGCGTGCAGGAGGCAGCCAATCAATGATTCTCTCTCATCACTGATGTTTCTCTCTCTACCCTCTCTCCCTTCCTCTCTGAAATCAATAAAAGAATATATTTTTAAAAAGCAGGCAAAAGTACAGACTTTAGAGATGCTTGGTTGAGTGATAAAACTATAAACAAGCAAGAAAGTTATTACTGTAAGAATCAGGGTAGTGGTTACATTGGAAAGGGGAGGGAAACAGTGTTTGGAGGAGACATATGGGACTTTTGAAGTACTGTATTTCTTGACCTTGTATGTGTTTTATATTTCACAATGAGAATTTTTTTTAAAAAGGCATAATATAGCCGAGTCAGGAAGAGCTCAAGTAATAAACTTTCTATTTTAACTAAAAATAACTTTTTAACCTTTAATCATTTTAGTAAACCTCTTAAAACATGTAAACTTTACAACTAAACTGTCAGGCAATAATTACAAAAAACTGAATATCCTAAAAAGACAGATGAAAGTAACTTGTCACTCAAATTTTCCCCAGTTACTATATTTAAAATAGGATTATATTAAATATAAAATGTGCTCAAGATTTTATTATTACTTATTATGCACAGAAGTACTTTAGCACATGAAGTTCTTAACAAAGGAAACAGAAACTTAATATGTTTTTCTTTTTAAAGAAAATACACTTTATTATAATTCCTTACGAAGTTAAAAACAGAGGCAGACCCCTCTAAATAAAGGATTGTAAAACAAAGGGCCATTCCATTAAAAATCAAATAATCTCAAACACTGAAAATTTAACATAACAAATAGGATCCTCAGATGGCATTCCCGCTTCTAACATGTAGTCCTCCTACAGTCACAGTTATAGGGATTACATTTAGCTTCTGAATTCTCAGATGGAGAAAGATAAGCCATGTGATTTTTTGAGTAGCAAAAACTGATCATTGCTCTTAACTTTCTATACATTGATCTTCTTTCCAATGTATAAATTTGCTATTCCTGATCGTTGGGGTTGGGGAGAGCACCTTGTTTATTTGCATTATTTCCATACTTATTCTTACAGGAGCTGGATAGTGGGGACAACACAGAGCACAGGTATTGAAATTTCAAGAGTGGAGAACAATGACATAAAGATGATTTCAGACATAAAAAGGAGACGATCCCCTGAACCTCAACCCTAATGTTACAATCAGAAGGATGATACTGAAACTTGGTATTATGAAAATCAGAGGTTACAAGACACTGGTCTCCCAGAAACATTACTTCAAGGGCCATAAGTAGATCATTATCAATTGCAATTGACTTGACACTGGCCAGGAACAAAGAGGGGCTACATTATACATAAATTGGTGTTCTCCAAAGCAAGTCCAAATCAAAGAAAAAAGGAAGTACAGCCCTCCTAACACCAGAAAAACCTTCATCTGGCCAGAGCACCAATATGTTTTTTAAAAAGCAACTCAGTGCCCTGGCCAGTGTGGCTCAGTTGGTTGGAGTGTCATCCCATACATTAAAAGGTTGTGGGTTCAATTCCCAGACAAGGCAAATACCTAGGTTGCAGGTACACTGAGAAGTACACACTAATTTCTCTGAGACCGTTATAAGATAGAACAGGAAAATGCAATGGATTTTAAGGAAGAGATACGATAGCATCTGGAAAATGTAAGAAATGCTAAGCTTTGTGGAAGGGAAGTAATGAATCTCCCATAGCCTTAAATTCCTACCCACCTGGTTCCATTCCCAAATCATGCTGTGAGAACTTTCCAGTGACCAGCTGCACCCAAAAGCTATACAGAATTGGTCAGGAGGCAAGTTTACCAGGTCAAAAAGGCTTTCATAGTGCCCTTGTGAACTGAGGTAAATGTTTCCTATTTTATTTTCAGAGATCTGTCCATTCACATATGAAAGATTACTAAAGAAATATCAACTACTGCCCTAGCCAGTTTGGCTCAGTGGATAGAGCATCAGCCTGCAGAATGAAGGGTCCTGGGTTCTATTCCAGTTGAGTGCACATACTTTGGTTGCAGGATCAATCCCCAGCCCTGGTTGGGGGCCTGTGAGGAAGCAACCAATCGATGTGTCTCTTTCACATTGATGTTTCTCTTTCTCTCTCTCCATCTCTCTCCTCCTCCCTTCCACTCTCTCTAAAAATCAATGGAAAAATATCCTCAAGTGAGGATTAACTAACTAACTAAATAAATAAATATCAACTCCTGCCATACCAGTGTGGTTCAGTGGTTGAGCGTCAACCCATGAACCAAGAGGTAACTGGTTTGATTCCAGTTGCAGGCTTGATCCCCAGTATGGGGCATGCAGGAAGCAGCTGATTGATGATGTATTTCTCTGATTGATGTTTCTATCTATCTATCCCTCTTCCTTCCTTCCTCTCTAAAAATCAATAAAAAAATATTTTAAAAAAAGAAGAAGAAATATCAACTCCTTGTCTGGCTTTGTTGAGAACCTTTGTTCTCCATCCTGACCTACCATCATCATAGGAAAAGGGGCATTACAGATTGGCAACCAGGTTTTTTCACTTTTGCATTGCAGAAAATGATACCTTAGAAAGGGTAGAGCAATTCTGATACCCTACAACCTCATCAAAAGTATATTTATGGCCCTAGACAGTTTGGCTCAATGGATAGAGCATTAGCCTGAAGATTGAAGGGTCCCAAGTTCGATTCCAGTCAAGGGCACATGCCTGGGTTGCAGGCTCCATCCCCAGTAGGGGGTATGCAGGAGGAAGCCGGTCAATGATTCTCTCTCATCACTGATGTTTCTCTCTCTCCCTCTCCCTTTCTCTCTGAAATAAAAAATGTATGTATATTTTTTTAATTAAAAAAATTTATCCCTGGCCAGCGTGGGTCAGTGTTGAGCATCAACCTATGAACTAGGAGGTCACGGTTTGATTCCCTGATGGGACACGTGCCCAGGTTGTGGGCTCAACCCCCAGTGGAAAACATGCGGGAGGCGGTTGATCGATGATTCTCTCTCATCATTGATGTTTCTCTCTCCCTCTGTCTTACTCTCTAAAATCAATAAAAATTAAAACAAGAATCTATTTTGTCAGTATGACCTGTTCAGTTTGTCTATATAACAAGAGACTGCAGTTCTACATAAGCAACCTAATGATTACATGTAAAAGATGGTTAATGAGTGTGATCATGAGGAAAAAGTTATAATCCGAGGAAAAAGAAGCCACAATCAATGGGATCTAGTCACAGGTCTGTCAATAATTAGCCTTCTAGAAGTTGCTTAACCTAAGGTTCTCAATTTCCTTAACAAAAGTAAGAAGTATCAGAAGATAATCACTTAAAGTCACTTTCAGCAGTTATATTCAATGATTTAAAATAAAAGTTGCCCTGGCCAGTTTGGCTCAGTGGATTGAGCATCAGCCTGCAGACTGAGGGTCTCGGGTTCAATTCCAGTCAAGGGCACATGCCGGGGTTGCATACTTGATCCCCGGGCATGTACCTCAGTTGCAGGCTTGATCCCCGGCCCCAGTGGGTATGCATATGGGAGGCAACCAGTCGATATGTCTCTCTCACATTTATGTTTTATTTTTCTCTGTCTCTCCCCGTCCCTTCCTCTCTCTCTAAAAATCAATGGAAAAAATATCCTCTGGTGAGGATTAACAACAGTAAAAGAGAGCTAGCCCTATCCTTGGCATTCAGTTCTTTATAGCCACTCTCCCTGTGATTAAAGTGGTTAAGTTGGAATTGCTGAGAAGTGGAACTTTGGACCAGGGCTTCTCAAAGTGTAGTCCATAGACTGATGCCAGTATACAAATCTTGCTACTGATCCATGATGAAATGAATATCCAAACTGAGAATAAGATTTAGGAACTCTTACAGAAATTTGATATTATCATGACAAATCTGGACTTCATCTTTCTAAAAATTTCTTTTAACTGTATTTTATAAAAACATTGGTCCACTAGATTGGAAATTTTTAAAAAACCCAACTGGCTGCCCTAGCTGGTTTGGCTCAGTGGACAGAGTGTCAGGCCATGAACTGAAGGCTCATGGGTTTAATTCCAGTCAAGGTCACGTACCTCAGTTGCAGGCCAGTTGGGGCGTGTGCGGGAGGCAACCAATCCAAAATTCTCTTTCACACCGATGTTTCTCTCTCTGTGTCTCTACCCTTCCCTTTCACTCTCTCTCTAAAAAAAAAAAAAACCCACAAAAAAACACCCTGAGACAGAACCAAGATGGCGGTATAGGTAAACACCAATACTCACTGCCTCCAACATCAAAATTACAACTAAGATACAAAACAACCTATCATTCAGAACCTCCTGAAATCTGGCTGAATGGAAGTCCTACAACTACATAAGTAAAGAAAGCACATTGAGAAAGGCAGGAGGAGCAGAGGTGCAGAACAGGCTGGTCCAGCACCCACATGTGTAATTTTTTTAATTGGGAGGTATATCGTGGCTGTGGGGGCCTCCCGTGAGAAGAGATCCCAGCCCTATATCAGACCCACAGCCCAGGGTTCCAGAGCTGGGGAGAGAAGTCCCCGTATCTTCCGGCTGTAAAAACAAGCAGGGATTGTGGCTGAGTAATACAGAGGCTGCTGGAAACCCAGGCAGTTCCTCTTAAAATGCTGGCACACCAACTTACACACACTCACTTCCTCTGAGGTCCAGTGCTGGGGCAGCAGTTTGGGGGGATCCAGGGATATATGGGAGGACTGGATTGTCTGGCATCAGAGCAAGAACTAGGCGGTGGCTTTCTCCCAGACAGAGGTGCTCACAGGGGTCATTGTTCCTATGCTGAGACCTTCCTCGTCACAGATCTGACTGGCAGCCATATCTGAGTTTCCATCAAGCTGGCTCAAATTGTTTATTTCTCCCTGGTGATTCCCTGAGACCCCACCCCATCCAATCTGCACCCCACCCAAGTTTTGCAGCCATTTTTCCATATGTATGGTCTGTCCTGGCTCAGGCTTCAAACTTTCCTAAAATATCTCAAACAAGCAGCAGCAAAGTCAGGGTGCCCCATACCTCTCAAAAAGAGACCCAAGATAAGGCACTAGCGCCAGCCTGCCTTGCTTCACTCTCCTGGGCACTTCCAAGGCCATACAAGTAGCAGCAATCTGTAGATAGCTCTGTAGCTCCTGCTGGATGACCCCAGGCAGTGGCTGACTTTGTACCTCCCAGGAGGCCCCAAGCCAGTGCACCTGGTGGACAGCTTCAGACCATACCAGATTACAATTCTACACATCCATAAGCAACACACTCAAGGAGCAGACTCAGTGAGCACCAAAGCCCCCTTGAAGCAAGTCCTGCTCCATAGGGTGTCTCCTGCACAGCAGCTCTTCCATTGTAGTCACAGCTGGTCCTCAGAGCCAATTGGCCTGGGGGTCAATTCCTCCCAGTGAAACCAACAGCAATCAAGGTTCAACTACAACAAGACTGTGCAGACAGACGACACAGGAGTGCACCTAGAATGCCCAGCTCAGGTAACTGGGGAGGCTGAGTCACTGGGCCCCACAGGACACCTACTACACAAAGCACTCTACTCATTCCAGGAAATGTAACAGCTCTACCTAATGCATAGAAACAAATACAGGGAAGCAGCCAAAATGCAGAGACAAAGAAACATGTCACAAATGAAAGAACAGAAGAAATCTCCAGAACAAGAACTAAATGAAATGGAAACAAGCAGATACTAAATACAGAGTTCAAAACAATGGTTATAAGGTTTCTCAATGATCTTAATGAGAGCTTCAAGGGACTTAGTAAGAATTTTAAGGATCTTAGTGAGAACATCAAAGACGTGAAAAAGGACTAGTCAGAAATTAAGCATATACTAACTGAAATAAAGAATAATTTACAGGAATTCAACAGTAGAGAATCAAATCAACGATTTGGAATATGAGAAAGCAAAAACCACCCAATTAGAAGAGTAAAAAGAAAAAAGTATCCAAAAATATGAAGACAGTGTAAGGAGCCTCTGGGACAACTTCAAGTGTACCAATATCCCTATTATAAGGGTGCCAGAGGAGAAGAGAGACAGCAAGAATTAAAAACCTATTTGAAGAAATAATGACAGAAAACTTCCCCTACCTAGTGAAAGAAATAGACTTACAAGTCCAGGAAGCACAGAGAGTCTCAAACAAGAGGAACCTAAAGAGGCCCACACAAAAACACATCATAATTAAAGTGCCAAGGGTTAAAAACAAAGAGAGAATCTTAAAAGCAGCAAGAGAAAAGCTGTTAGTTACCTCCAAGGGAGCACCCATATCACTGTCAGTTGATTTCTCAACAGAAACTTTGCAGGCCAGAAGGGAATGGCAAGAAATATTCAAAGTGATGAGTAGCAAGGACCTACAACCAAGATTACATTACCCATCAAAGTTCTCATTTTAGAATTGAGGGTCAGATAAAAAGCTTCACAGACAAGAAAATGCTGAAGGAGTTCATCACTACCAAACCAGTATTACATGAAATGTTGAAGGGTATTCTTTAAGAAAAGGATGATGATAAAGAAGAGGAGGAGGAGGAGGAGGTGAAGGAGAAGAAGATAAAAAATATGAACAATAAAATGGCAATGAATACATATCTATCAACAATTGAATCTAAAAATCGAAATAAACAAAAAAGGAATCTAATAAACAAAGTAAACTGATGAATAAAATAGAACCAGAGACATGGAAACATGAAACAGACCAACGAATCTCAGAAGAAAAAGGGGAGGGTGCAGGAAGAGATTAACCAAAGGTGTTATATGCACACTAGAGGTCCAGTGCACGGCATTCATGCACTGGGGGAGGGGGGCTCTCTCAGTCTGGCCTGCACCCTCTTGCAGTCTGGGACCCCTCAGTGGACATCCCCCGAGGGGTCCTTAGCGCTGCCGTGGAGATGGGAGAGGCTCCCACGTGAGCCCCAC
This sequence comes from Myotis yumanensis, assembly GCF_028538775.1. Lineage (NCBI taxonomy): Eukaryota > Metazoa > Chordata > Mammalia > Chiroptera > Vespertilionidae > Myotis > Myotis yumanensis. The sequence continues at coordinate 44,397,684 of NW_027223765.1, forward strand.
TTCTGGCTGAGCAGCGCTCCCCCTGTGGGAGTGCACTGACCACCAGGGGGCAGCTCCTGCATTGAGCTTCTGCACCCTGGTGGTCAGTGCGCATCATAGCAACCGGTTGTTCCGCCATTTGGTCGATTTGCATATTGGGGTTTTATTATATAGGATATGCATTACCTATGGACATAGACAATAAGGGTGGTAAAGGCCTGAGGCTGGGCAGGAACCGGGTGGAGGGGGGCAATCGGAGAAAAAAAGGGGGACATCTTAATTCTCTCAACAATAAAGATTTTTTTAAAAAAGAAAATCCAACTGGCCTTTTAACACAGATAGTGTGAGAAGCATTACTTTCAGCACTAGGAACTGTAAAGCACATGACAATGTCCCTGCTATTTATAGAGAAAAAATCTGCTGAGACAACAAATATTGTCTGCACATTTAATCCATCCAGAGCAAGGATTAATCCTTCCCTTGAATTCATAATTATTTGAAACTTTCTCTACTAATGCTGACTTTTCTCTCTGGACATGTTTAAATTATAGTGGTATAGACCTTGGCTACCCATTACAGCTTAAGCCTTAGGAACACTTGTATCTAGACAATGTTAATGATAAACAATAAGGAGGAAAAATAAATCTGACAAATATTTATCAAAGAGTAGGCATACTTCAAATGTAGGCTCCTAAAGATAAAAACCATTCAAATGGAACAAGAAATCAAAACCTAAAAACAAACCAATTTCTAAAGACACGAAATCTAGGGTGTGTGTGGGGGGGTATGGGGTGGAGGAAGTGAAGGATTGGCAAATCATTCTATTGGGAATTCCCAAAGCATTCTTTTTTACCTATTCAGCATACCAAAGTCTAAATGTTTTACTTTTTAAAGTGTGCACCCTGGAGCCCTGACCAGGTGGCTCAGTTGGTTGGAGTGTATTCCCATACACCAAAAAGTTGAGGCTTTGATTTCCAATCAGGGCACATAACCTAGATTGCGGGTTCTATCCCCGGTCGGGGTGCATTTGAGAGACAACCAATCAATATTTCTTTCTCTCTCTCGCTCTCCCTTCTCTAAAATCTATAAAAACGAAAGTGTGCATCATAGAAACGAACCCTAGACTTTCCTAAAGACTGCTCTACTGTGCCTAGATTTCCTTTCATAACAATAAAAGCTATTTTGGGAAAAATTAAATCCATTTCAAAGTTGGCACAGTAATCCCAACTTCCATTTAATAAAACACTTAATTGAAATAAACTTTTTGGATAATCACAACTGTGAACAGTGATCTTAAATACACACAAAACTTATAATCTTTTGGTGTCTAGAATAATATTCATCTGTTAAGAGGGCAAGGTGTCTGTTTTTATGATCTTTTGTCAATTTTACTTCTAAGTGCCAATCATACTTTGAATAAAATAAACCACATTTCATTTGATGTAGATTTTATTAAAAGGCATTACAAAACATTGGTAGATCATTCAAATGCCTGAAATACTGATCAAATTCTGATTTACACTCAGTTTAACTTCCAGTAAGAAAATGATGTATGGAAAGACTAATTACAAAATTAGAAATGAAAAGGCTATCTGAACACCATATAATAACTTGATGCTCATGTGGAGATATGAAAAAAGAAAGAAAGCCATGAAAACCAACTATTAACTGAAAGAGAAGAATGTGCAGTAGAATCTGCTGGAACTCCAAACACATAATCAGCTCATCCTGCAATCCATACAGCTCAGCTTACCCTGAGTCCAGGAAGTCCAATCCAACATTTACTACATTCAAAACTGCATGTATGGACTTTGTAGGCAAAACTTAATAAAATATTCCAATAATTCCAAGTCAGAACAAATGCCCTACAGGGATCTCTCAAAGGCATCTTTTAATTTTATTTTTACAAAATAGCACTTCTCTTTTACATATGTCATGAAAGCTCAGTTCCAAGCCCTCACCGGTTTGGCTCAGTGGATAGAATGTCGGCCTGCGGACTGAAGGGCCCTGGGTTTGATTCCGGTCAAGGGCATCTACCTTGGTTGAGGGCACATCCCCAGTAGGGGGTGTGCAGGAGGCAGCTGATCGATGTTTCTCTCTCATTGATGTGTCTAGCTCTCTATCCCTCTCCCTTCCTCTCTGTAAAATATCAATAAAATATATTAAAAAAAAAAAAAAAAAGCTCAGTTCCAAATATATAGAAAAAACTCTGGAAGCATTTATAAGAAAAGAAAAAAAATTTAAATGTCAAATCTCCCAAATCAGATTAATTAAACTAAATTAGTAGAATATTAGAAATAACCTCAAAAGGAAAGGGAACTGGAGTGTCTTTGCTTCAAAAGGTTCTAACTGTGTGTGGTCTAAGAAGTTGAAAGCTCTGGTCATTATACCACGCCTGAAAAGCTGTTTTAAAAGTGAAACACGAGAGGTAACCTGAAAGATTTCAACAATTAGGGAGAGTTTGAGAGACAGCAAAATCAAGTTAAAATAATAGCAAACACTTATATGGTGTTTTCTACACACCAGACACTATTCCAAGTACTTTCCATATATTAACTCACATAAATTATTGGGTGAAAATAATTGATGGTCATGCTTTATAACCAGATTCACCTGTTGTGTTTTTGTGTGTGTGTGTGTTTTTAACTTAGTGCTTTTACAGAGTTCTTGGCAAGCTCTCAAACCCTAAACTAAAAGTAAACTACTTATTATAAATCCCCAAACAAAACAAAAAAAATCCCCAAACATACCAATGTTGCTGATTTTCAATCTCTTCACTATTTCAACAGTTTATTTTTCCTGGATGTTTTACCTCATTATAGTTATTTTAAACGTTGAACCAACTATAATCAATAAGACATGACTAAACATCATAAAGCTAGGAATCTAAATCACTGACCTGTTAGGCTGAAACAGTTGGCATTCTAATATGCGGTTTCAATCAATTTTCACATATTAAAGTAAAATCAGTATTCTTAGTAAAAATTCAACAGAAACACCACATGAAAAATAGTTACCTGAATTTGAATCTGGAAAAGACAAATAGCAAATATTGGTTTTCTGAAAAAGAAAACAAAAGCTATATATGTTGACACACACACACACACCAATAAAAATAAACAAATACAACAGTAAACTATACAGAGCAATATTTTTACTTACTTCTTTATCAGTAAGTTTGGAATGTTGAGGATAAATTACCTAGGAGAAGAAGAGTTAAATTTTATACATAAATATATTGAGTGTATATTATAAACATTAGTAGGTACTTTTAAAATACTATATGGCTACCGTTAAATAGTTTCAAGAAATAGTTCACAAACTTTAACAATGAAATATGTGAGAAGTTGGGAGAATTGAGAATTTATATTAGACCAAAAAAAAAAATCTTTTTGACTCAAAGTTATCTCTAAAAGATTGGTGAAATCTTGAGTTATCAAGAATAATTTACTGAGTTACCAATAACTCAAAGCTTAATGAGTCTTTTCTTTGGAAGCCTAAAATCTAAAGAGAAATTGATCTATCAGCTGGTATATACTTCAAGCAAGAATAGTTTCCAATTGATTCCAAGAAGTAGCATAAATTACTAACTTCTTATTAAAAGAAAAATGAAAAAATAATTATCTGCAGTTTAAGAAATTTCAAAGGCCATCTCCCACCATAAAACCTATCACACTTCTAATTTCTTTAAATAATTATTGCATTTTTCTAGATAGGTCGGTTTAGTGTCTGCAGTAATCAAAGCCACCTTCTGAGGGAAAATCCTGCCCCATAGCCCCAGCAAAGGAAGGAAGACTAGGCCGAAATAGCTACTGTGGAACAAACACTAGTAAACACCAGATCCAAGGGCACCCACTCTACAAGCCAATCATCTGCCTGTATCTGGCTGGGTGTGAAACTACTGCCCACAAGAATATCAGTGCTCCAGTGGGCCAATCCAGATTCTCTTGGGAATGTGAAGAAGAAATGAGCAGGTTAGCTTGAGGCCGACAACAAAAAGGAGAGAAAACAATACAAAGAGTAGCTAAATTATGTTAATGTTGGGTTGCTAATGTGGGGATCCATGACTTCCACTTCTGGAAAATCCATGAGTTCTTCCAGTCCCCAAGCTGCTGAGAGCCTGAAAATCTTCCCTTTCTAGAAATAACATATAGTAATATCATATTATAAACCATATTAAAGTAGATTCACATATTTATTTCATTTATTTAGTTCTTACTATCATAGACAAGGCCAGTAGTGGTATCCCCATTTTACATATAAGAAAACTAAGGTTAAAAAAAAGATGGGGAGAATTAATACTTAATGAGCATCTTCTGGAGTGTTTAATTTTCACAACCCTGTCAATTCTCCCCATCTTTACCAAAGAGGGAACAAGTTCACAGTAGCTAAATAACTCTCCCAAAACTTATTTATGTAGTAAGTGCCAGAGCTAGGACTTGAATTTAAGTTTGATTCCAAAGTATGCCAGCCACCATTCCTCACTGCACTTACAGTAGTGATCATTAACATGCAATCACAGCCCTCAATCCAGGTCTATGGGGAGGGTCTACAGAGCTAGGAGGTTACATGAAAACCACTCACCATTCCTGAAACACAGAACGACACCAAAGCATATTCTCTCTACTTACCCTGCTTTGTATCCCATGTACTAACCAACCTCTCTTAATCTCTGTCTCCACAATTCATGAAGGCAAGAACTGGTCTTTTTTGTTCACCACTCTATCTTGACGCCCAGGACAATCTCTGCTACACAGTAGACACTAAAATATACCGTATGCCTTCAATCAGTGGATATACCTTCAAATTAAGTCCATTCAACAACTAAGTATTTTATATGTAATTCGTTATGTGTAGATACATTTCCCTTGAGATTATTTTACCTTGTTCCCTTTAAAGCGGAAATGGGATGCTTAAAACCTATTTAGCCATATTTTATGAAAATCTCATTGCATTTAAGTTACCCTGGAGTTTGCTGGTCTAAAACATATTGGTAAGCTTAGTGATCTGTAATAGCTTAATCTTAGCCTCTAAAATAAGTTTTATGTAAGTGCCCTTCAGATTTCTATTTCCTGCGATTAAAATATCCACTCAAAAGTAAATTCAGTTTCTTTTTAAGTTTCTTTTTCCTTTCTTTTACATAATCACAGTGACTCTTTTGGACTTTGGTTTCCTATGGTTTAAATATCAGCATGACAATATAGAAAAGATGTCGGTATGTTTTACCTATATAAGAGTACCTTAAATATATACAACATGTGTATATATGTCTGTGTATGTGTATATGATAAGAAGTTTATATAGCTATATATATTTAAGTAAGCTAGAAGGATATAAAAACTACATAACCTATCAAAAACTGGTTGTACCTTTTAAAAACTGGTTGTACTAGACTGTCAAACAGAATTCCAGAAATTCATTTCAATGTACTCTTTTAGGGCTATCCAGTATTTTATTTTGGAACAGATATAATATTCAAAAAGTAACAGTGTATTATTATATGCTATAGAATTCTAAACGTCCACTCTGTACTTAATAGAAAAGTTCATACTTGATTTTAAAAACCTCAATTAAACTATCTAAAAAAAAAAGTCACCATTGTCAAGTAGCTTGAACTGCACAGATGTCAGTTACTAGAATTATTTTCTACATATATACTTTATTTCGTGGGGGGGGGGGAGTTTAAATATAAGTTTGGGCAATCACTGTTAGTTTAGTCAGTTAGCTCCTGACACCTATAAGGAAATTAATCAATTATTGTTTGGCCCCAGTATCTGGAGTTTTCTTTCTCGCTTGAAGTTTACTTTCTCCACAGCTCAAGCCCAGGCATCTCTGTCCCCCAAGCCACTTGCATTCCTGGGAGGCATCAAAGGGGGACACAGAGCATCAGCTAATGTCATCCTTGTTTTGTTACCTATGATAAGACATTCCATGTTATAACAAATAAGAGAGAGGTGGCCAGGTAATAAGAAAAAAGTTTTATTTCATAGAATTATTAAGGCCTGAAAATGACATAGTATATATATTTTACATTATGATAAAATAAGAAAACATATGCCCCAGAAAAATATGTATATGTACTGAAAAACAGTATTATAAAATGTTTTAAATGGGGCTATTCTCTTTAAAGATATGTCTATTTGCCACTTGCCCTGGATACCCTAACATTTCCACCTCAGCAGGGGAGTAATTGTGGTCACAGGAAAAGGAAAATTAGGAAGACAAGTTAATTTACTGCTAGTATTACTTGGACAAGGGGAAAATTCATGCCTGCAGGCACCCTAGTTGTTTGTGAATGGGTATCTATTACCACGTGGCTGAGTATCTGTCTCCTGAGTATCTGTCTCCATTGCACAACCCCACCAAGCATCCCAAGCTTGGAAGAGACTACATTTCCCCAGAAACACCTGCCTTGATCTCTAACATTAACTCCTGCCCTGGCTGGCGTGGCTCAGTTGGTTGGAGTGTTGTCCTGTACTGAAATCTTGTGTGTTCGATTCCCAGTCAGGGCACATCCCTGGGTTGTGGGTTCAATTCCCAGTCGGGGTGTATTTTTGAGAGGGGAGGGGGGGAGAGAGAGAGAGAGAAAGAGAGAGAGAGAGAAAGAAACATGGATGTGAGAGACACATCTATTGGTTGCCTGCTGCACATGCTCCAACCAGGGCCAGGGGTCGAACTTACAACCCAGGTACGTGCTCTTGACTGGGAATTGAACCCGAGACCCTTTGGTGCACAGGTCGATGCTCTAACCACTTAACAACACTGGCCAAGACAGGAATAAATCTTTATGACCATGCATTAGGCAACGGTTTCTTAGATATGATATAAAAATCACAAGCAATCAAAGAAAACATAAATATACTAGACTTCATCAAAATTTAATACTTTTGTACTTCAAAATACACTACCCAGAAAGTGAAGACATCTCACAGAATGAGAGAAAATATCTGCATATCATATATCTGATAAGGGTCTAATATACAGAATATATAAAGAATACATTTTGCCCGGCCAACGTGACTCAGTGATTGAGCATCGACCTATGAACCAGGAGGTCATGCTTCGATTCCTGATCAGGGCACATGCCTGGATTACAGGCTCCATCCCCAGTAGGGGGCGTGCAGGAAGCAGCCAACCAGTGATTCCCTCTCATCATTGATGTTTCTATCTCTCTCCCTCTCCCTTCCTCTCTGAAATCAATAAAAATTTATTTTTTAAAAAGATATACAAATGGCCAATAAACACATGAAGAGACAGTCAGCATCATTAGTCATTAGGGAAATGCAAATAAACTTATAAGATACCACCTAATACTAGAATGGCTGTAATCAAAAGGACAGACAATAACAAGTGCTGACAGAATATGGACAAATTAGAACCTTCATATATTGTTGATGAAAATGTGAAAATGCAGCCATAGTGGATAACAATTTAGTAAACATAGTTATCATATGACCCAACAATTTCACTCTTAGGTATATATCCAAGAGAAGTGAAAACATGTTCATACAAAAACTTGTGAATGAATGTTCAAAACAGCATTATTCATAATAGCCAAAAAAGTAGAAATAATCCTTATTTCCATTGAATGATAAACAAAATGTGATATAGTACATCCATTCTCACTATTAAATGGTCTACCCTCCCTGCTAGATTGATATAAAATTCAACCATAGAAAGGAATGAAGTACTAAATACACACAATATGAATGAACCCTGAAAACCTTATACTAAGTGAAAGAAGCCAGACACAAAATGCACAATATCCATTCTTATGAAATGTACAGAATAACCGAATCTGAAACAGAAAGTGAATTAGTGGTTGCCAGGGGCTGAAGGGGAAAAGGGAATGGGTCATAACTGAAAGAAGGGAAATTTCTGGGGCAGCAATAATATCCAGGGTATTTTTAAACTCATGGTAGTGTCATGGTATGTTCACTTTATAAAAATTCATTGAACTACAGACGTAGGATTTGTGTACTTTTTTCTATGTATGTTATACTTAAATGAAAATATTTATTTACTTATGTTTAAAGTAGAAAAAATGACTTGACATCACAGTATTAGGACAGGCTGGGCCTCAGTCTAAGATTCCAGCTCTCTCAAGATCAAAGGTAAATTATGCCACAGGAAAAGCTTGATCAATTTGAATATGAAATGGACAGTGAAGCATTGCTCTCAAAAAAGAATAGTCCTAACCAGTTTGGCTCAGTGGATAGAGCGTCAGCCTGCGGACTGAAAGGTCCCAGGTTCGATTCCAGTCAAGGGCATGTACCTTGGTTGCGGGCACATCCCCAGTAGGTGTGCAGGAGGCAGCTGATCGATGTTTCTCTCTCATCGATGTTTCTAAATCTCTATTCTCCCTTCCTCTATGTAAAAAATCAATAAAATATATTTTTAAAAAAGAATAAAGTTTATATATAATTGTCCATGTTTTACATCAGGCATCTTAGTAAATACAAAAATATAAAGTACTTGTGACAGGACTAACTGGACATGAGAATGCCCTAGATTATCTCCAGATTGGGATTATACAATTTCATAACAGAATTAAAGATTAGTAACACCAAAGAAGCCTTTGTAAAATCTGGGAGCCTAAGAAGCTCAAGAGGACACTAAAGCTTTAATTCTCAAATCACAGAACTATGAAGTTCTACTAGTTCACAAGGGAATTTAAAGGCTATTATGAGGACCTTGAATATCCTACCAAAGCACTCACTGTTAAATAGCCTACCTTCCCTGCTCAATTGCCACCTGATGATGAGGGAATGATCAAGGCTTTATCTCTAGAACATACCAGTGCCCAATAAATACCTGCTGAACAGATGATTCAATGAGACAGTACAGCAACATACAATTACACATAACATCCATTTGAATTAAAAGAGTAAACTTGCTGATGATCAAATACTGGGGCTACAGATCACTCAGTTAAAGAGTGAAAGAAACAACCCTTCACATAACTGTCTTTATCCTTCTCAGAAAAATAAACAGAAACTGCTAAGATAAAGAAAATTGGTGACTACTCCAGGCTCCACCCTGCTTAGAGGATAAGGGGGAACAGGCAATGACTCAAAAAAACAGAAGTTGCTCAGCTGGCATGACTCAGTGATTGAGCGGCAACCTATGAACCAAGAAGTCACCAATTCTTGTCAGGGCACATGCCTGGATTGTGGGCTTGATCCCCAGTGTGGGGCGTGCAGGAGGCAGCCAATCAATGATTCTCTCTCATCACTGATGTTTCTATCTCTCTCCCTCTCCCTTCCTTTCTTAAATCAATAAAAAAAATATTTTTTAAAAAAGGAAACTACTAAATATCCAAATTAAGGAAAATGGTTTAATAAATTATGGTCCATAAAATTATATTTATGAAGACTCTTCAATGATCTGGCAAATTGTTTATAAGAACGTTTATCAATAAAAGCAGACTTTTACAGCCCATGCTTTGAAAGTGTCTCCTTCCTGCCTTCTGCAGCAGTGAGTTTAAGTAGCCATTACTGTTACTGAGACCCTGTCTCCTGATTACAGCTCACTGAACAAAACAGAGGACTTAACCCATTCTGAGCCAATCGGATATTCCACTACTTGAGTTACACTTCAGTCTGATTCCAGAATAAGAGTAGAGTGGCTAAAATCAGTACCAGGGTAACCCAAAGTCAAGTAGAACCTGGGAGCTGAAACTGAGACACTTGCAGAGGAAACCACCCTCGGCATGGAGAATGGAACAAGACATGCAAAGAAAAGCAGAGACAAAAGACCACACAGCTCCAGAAACAAAGGCAAAAAAGCCTGGGGCTTTCCAAATTCCATAAGGTTCATTCCTGTTTCCTGTAACTGTGTCCCAAGAGACTCCTCACAATCAATCTTTTTGCTTAAATTTATTCTGCAGGGTTTCTGTTACTAACAATCAAATTAATCCTTGACAGATACAAAATTATGTAAAGGAAAAAAAAAGCATTAACAAAAATGCCAAATACTGATAGCAGTTGTTTCTTAATATGAGTGATGTTTTCTAGTGTTTATAATTTTTTTTCTTGCCAAGTTTTCAACAATGAGCATATTATTACTCAATGGGGGGGAGGGGAACTTGAGTAAATAAGGCAATTCTGTAATGAGATAATTAAGGCTTTTCTAGATAATCAGGTAATTTCAGATCTAGAAGTAACAGAGACTATTTTAAATCCAGAGACTTTCAAACCTATTCCACAGGACACTTGGATTCTCTGATGATGTTTCAGGGCCACTTCAGAGGGGAAAAAAGAAGCTAAGTACACCTCCTGCAGTCTGTACCTTTTGCTGGCTCTTCTACATCCAAAGATACCCTGCCCCCAACTGTCTCCTTCACTCAGACAGGGTCCCCCCCACCCTGACATTTTGTGCAACAAGGTCTTCAGCTGATTGTATCAGAGTGATAATCTGCCCCCAACCACCTAGGTCTTCAGTTGACTGTATCAGTGTGATAATCTGCCCCAAACCAGGCCTGAGTACCTTCCTCTAGTGTTTGGAAGGAGAGTGAAATTCACTCTCCATTGAAGTGGCTGAAAAGGGCAACTTCACTACCATAAGTATCACAGAAGTAGAGGCAGTCAGTTTGCAGGGAGCATAAAGCATGAACAAAATCCATAAAACAAGAGCATAAATAAGATGTGTGCTTGGTTCTGGGCTCTAGCCATTTTCTAAAGCCCCACTAGGTTTGTGCGTTGGATTATCTTAAAACACCTTTATAGCCTTACAGCAAGTTCCCCTTTTCTGCTTGAGCTGTAGCTTAGTTTCTGCTGCTTATAACCAAATATACACACACAGGCAACATTTCAACCAGATTAGCCAGGTCTTTATGTACACAGGGGAAAATATTCCCCTACTTAAAAAAAAAGGAAGAAAAAAGTACTGATTCTAGTAACTCAACTTCATCTTACAAGTAAGAAAACTGAAGTCCAAAGGCTTCATTTTCACAAAGCAAAAAGTGAGAGGTTCTCCCCATCAAAAATGAAAAGGGGACTCTCGCCCAGCCAGTGTGGCTCAGTGGTTGAGCAAAGACTTATGAACCAGGAGGTCACGGTTCCATTCCCAGTGGAGAGTCGTGCAAGAGGCAGCTGATCAATGATTTTCTCATTGACGTTTCTATCTCTCTCTCCCTCTTACTTCCTCTCCAAAATCAATAAAAATATAATTTAAAAAAGAAAAAAGGACTCTAAATGCTTACATAAGCCTTACTGGGTCCCAAATGCTATTTCAAATGCTTTGCAAACATTAACTTACCTAATTCTCACAACGCCACGACAAATGTACTGTTAACCTGTTACAGAGGAGCAGCACCAGGCTCAGACAAGCAAAGTAGTGTACCCAAAGTCACACAGATTAAAACCAGCTCTAGAATCTAGAGTTCCTGATCAATATTCTATAGTCACTTTAGTAGGGATTTAAACTTAAATAAGTGGCACTGTTCATGCATTTGTTTAAAATCTGCAAATGGTATTTTCTGTCTTGGCAGAACAGATTCTTAAGTCTCTCAGGCCTAAGATTCAATGACTGTGTTTTTTTATAGCACAGGTAGGTAATCTAGGATATTATTGTCCAAGCTTAGTTTTTACCTATTCTTCAACTAATTTTCCTTTTGAGTCCCCATGGCTGTGCTTTATAGGAAGTAGAGATGGGCTACTATATGTCACTTCTCCAACACAATTCTACACTCACCTTTTTAAAAAATATGTATTTTTATTTGTTTCAGAGAGGAAGTAAGAGGGAGAGATGTAGAAACATCATTGAGAGAAAATCATTAACTGCCTGCCTCCTGAATGCCCCTACTGGGGATTGAGCCTACAACCTGGGCATGTGCCTAACCTGGAATTGAACCATGACCTCCTGGTTCATAGATCTGAGCCACACCAGCCAGGCTACACACACCTTCTTATCCCATTATAGCCACTCCTCCTGTCCATTTTTGGCCTGGGTATGGCCATAATACAAAGGTAAAATACTATGTGTTTTTCAACTATTTTGTTGTATTAGTTTCTAATCTGTGTTCCTTTTTCTTTAAAAGTGGCAAAATGCAATGTTCTATGTTTCTTAGGAAAACAAAACAAAATTGTTGTGTTGCATCTCACTTAATGTGTTTATCTGTCTTTGGATCCTTCATTAGGGAATCTTCCCCACTCTCATCCTACACCTTCTAAAGTCAATGGTTCTTAATTAATCTAGAGACAATGGACTATAAGGTCCATTGATAACCCCCAGAAAGTACATAGAAACAAATACATAATTTTGCATTAGTAAGCATTTTCCTAATGGAGAGAGTTCATGAAGTTCATCATATATTTTTTTAAAGTTTCAGAATGCAAAAAAATTATGAATAACTGACCTAAAGAAAATTCTGCAATAGCACATACTATGGAAAATGAAATTCAAAATAAGACCTTTAATGATCCACATTTTTGTAGCACCTAAATTATGCTAAGTATTCTTTATTTGGTCAGAAAAACATACTGTTAAAAAGAATGTCCCAAATGATCTCCTATAGCTATATAAAAATGCAATAAACTGCGACAACCCAAACCATTGTTTTCTGGTTAAATTGTAGTTTGCTACACATATAATTTCAGGTTAATGTGTCAATATAGTCAATAGATGGTTTATAAATGTCTTCTTCAAATTCTTTGGGAACCAGTTGTTTCTATCTCAATAAGATAAAGAATTGTTCCTGTACTCACTCGTTCTATCAGCAAGTACTTATTGAACACCATATGTGCCAGGCACCACATTTGGCCCTATCTGCTACTGTGATTAATTCTTGGTTTTTCCCTATATTGTAGTCTCAATCCACAAATATAGTTTAGGGCATGTAGTTCATATTTGTATGCCCAGCAACCAGCATAATGCCTAGATCTTTGTGGAAACCGTGTATGGGACTACATAATGATAAAACATAGAGAAGACAGGCTGAATACAAAAGCAGTATTTTCGAATTAAGAAACACCTCCCTGGCCAATTTTCCTAGCCAACTCATGTCACTGAAGTAAAAATGAGATGGTGCACTACAATGGCATCACTACCAAAAAAAGAAAATCTCAAACCTACAACCTTCTGATAAAGTTTTTCTTGGACACATAAAGACAAGCAATCTCCTATGCTACATAAAGTACCCTAAACAATGTCAAGAACAGATTAAGATTCAAAGGCCTTTCAGTAAGATGCCATACAGATAGGAAATTTGACAGATTCACAAGCAAAAGATATTCCCTATGTCCTTCTTCGTATTAGCCTTCAGGCCGACTGCTTCAGAAGCAACATCAAGAAATAACAGAAGTGAGGAACAAAAGGAGGAAAATGAGAACATGCATGCTATGCCTTTCGGCTCAGGCTCACTAAAATGCTCTAAGAGTTACTACTGTGAATAACCAAAACAATCTCTTAGTCTAAAAGAAGTATGTTGTAAGAAGCTTGGCTATTATATTTCACCATATGTCAAGGGCATTGTTTACTTCTTGAAAGAGTCCCAAACATCCCGCCTGCAGCCTCCTCCAGGTGCCGCTAACCATGTCAGTTATTCTGGTGACACCGGGTTAAAAAAACAAAAACAAAACAAAAACACACACAAAAAACAGCAAGTGTTTGGGAGGGGCCTTGAGAGAACTTTTCACCCCCAGCCGCAGCCCAGGATGCTCCCAGGGGAACTGCCAATAGACCGCAGCCCGCCCCGAAAGGCGGAGGGGCGGCCAGCCACGCCCAGATGCGCGGCGGCCGGGGTCCAGGCCGGCACAGGACACACACTCTGCAAAGGCCGCCCGGGCGCGAACCCGGACAGGGCGGAGGGACACCGCTGCGGCCGGGCCTCACCTCCACGGCCTGGCCCAGCTCCAGGTCGAAGCCCACCACGCACACGCAGTGCAGCCAGGCCGAGAAGCCGTCCCAGCGCAGCAGGCCGCGGCCATCGTCCTCCTCATCGTCCAGCGGCGCGGCTGCCGCCGCCGCCGCCTCAGCCGGCGCTTCGCGCTCCTCGGCGGCCGCCCCCGCCTCCTCCACCGGCCCGCGGGAGCTGGGCCCCGCGCTCTCCGGGCCCCGCAGAGCCATCCACCGGCCCCAGGCTGTTCGCGCCGCCTCACCGCGGAGCGAGCCGCAGAGCGCGCTCGGTTCTGCGCAGGCGCAGCCGCCACAGCTGCAGCCGCGGGGGACGGGCTCCGCCGGGGCGAGACCGGAACCCACGTGACCCTGGGAGCCCCGCTCCGCGCGGTCCCGCCCCTGCACCTCGAGGACGTGGGGACGTCACGCCGGCGCTTGACTTGGATTATGAATCAGGCGCCGGCCGCCTTGTCTTAAAGCTCTTCGAGGCTGAACGGTGGCTTATGAGTCCTGGCACCCTCCTTCGCAGTCCAGCGACTAAGGAATGAGTTATGCTTGGAATGATCCCGGTCCATAATTATAAGGTATTATTAAATTAAATGAAAACATTGGGAATGGTAACAAACATTGAACACTTATTCTGTGCCAGTTGATGTGCCAAGCAAGTACTTTACAAAGGTCACCTCACTGAGTCTTCGCATCATGGCTAGTACGTAGACCTCATTATTTATTTCTTTACAGATAAGGAAACGGGTTCTGAGAGGTTGCATGACTAGCTTAACAGTTGACTCAAAACAGTCTGCTGATGTAAGAGTTCTGAGCCCTCACTCAGCTTTTTCTCTCTATTAAGGCCCCTCTCACCTGTCTTGGCTTGGATCCCTGTGAGTCACTCAATACGCACAACAACATCTCCAGACCTTTCTGGAACGGCAGGTCGCCTCCACAGCAACCTGTGCATCGCTGTTAGCAAGGGCCCAATTTCAGGCAGCGTTGTATTCTCAGGGACTAGTACTGGGCGGGGCACCCAGGAAGCTCTTGACTTGCTCAGTTGAATTGTTACTGATTGTTGGTCCAGCATGGTATTGCTGACTAGGATTTATTCAGCACCTACTATGCTAAGTATAAACTGCACAGTGAAAGTAAATAGGAAACACACAATAAAACCCCAATTTTAAAAAATGCGTAATAAACTGGATATTAACCCACAATAAATGTAATTTTTACAAACAGCACCGTGTTCGTGCCTTTACACACATTATTCTATCTAATCCTCCCAACAACCAAAAAAGGCAAAACCTATTATTATTATTCCCATTGTACTGATAGGGACCCTGAGGCTTCCTGAGATGACCGTGATTTCTCAGGCAGTAGGTGGCAGAACAAAAATTTTAAACCCAGGTCTCTGACAGCCAGAGGGCCTAAGCATTTTGCCACACTGTCCGGTCAAATCTACCCTATTTAGCAAACATTGTTCTGTCCACATCCTTAGGATTTTTATTTGAAGTAACTGTTAGCATCCCTGTTTTCAAGAAGAGAGTCGAGTACGAGTATCCTCAGCCATCAATGGTAATGTTTGCTATAGACTTTCTTTAGGACATAAGATGGACTAGTGCAGTTTATTCTTAGCATACTAGATGCTGAATAAAATAGGAATAATTATTTCCAGCCTGCTTACTTCACCGATTGTCGGGAAGGGCCAAACTATCCCAATGCACACATTTTTCTGTATGCTACCTCGTTATTAACGGTTAATGAACTTTAAACACCAGCTGTTCCACAACAGAGCTGGTTGTTTGACATGTGAATACAGATTGCTATTCCCCAAAATGCTGCTTTATAATTTTGGATTAAGAGTAATCTTATCAAAATATAGTGTCCTGCAAACAAACAACATATTAAGAGGAGCATAGTCCTAGCCGGTTTGACTCAGTGGATAAAGCATCGGCCTGTTTTCATTCAGTTAGAACAAACAAACAAACACTACTAAAACAAAATTCACAACCATCAGGGAAAACAGAAAAGTTCCTATGGATTTTTTGCTTTCCAACTTCATAACTGGTATTTGCCCTTAGCATCAATTTTAACATAATTTCTGTGGTTAATGCTTGTATGTGGTCTAAGAGAAAAAGCAGTAATTTTTGTTTTGTTTTTTTTTTACTTCTTAATGTTTCCTTGTTAGAACCTTTGACTGTGAAAGAAGCTTGGATCAGGTCATCTTTCCAAACCTCCCATCCTATTCATGAATGGTCTGAAGTTCAGTCAGCCGGCCACCGTCCTAACACCCCTTAGTAAGGTATAGTCACTACCTTACAGAGCTGCTATTTTCTGGATGTTCATAAGGGCTAGAAAATTCTTCCTTTTATGGGGACAAGATCAGCCACTTTGTAATGTACACCCACTGGCCTAAGTTGTGTTTGCTGAGATTTCACAGAGGAGTCCAACTCTTCTATATGATAGCCCTGCGAATATTTGAAAATGGTTATCCCACATCCTCATGCCTTCTAGTTTCCAGGGGAAACTACTTCAGTTTCTCCAACTGTTCCTCAAAGGATATAGTTTCTAGGCCATTCATCATCCTGTTGCCCAACTTGGGCATACTCCAACTTGTCCACATCACTCTTAAAATGCAGTGCCCAGGAGGAAACACCATCTTCCAGGTGTGATCTGACCACTGCAGAGTGTACTCTGGGACTATTACCTTACTTGTCCCAGCCACCAGCCTTCTATTAATGCTGGTTCAGATCACATTTGCTTGTTCTGGCAGCCAGGTCACATCACTGGCTCAGGTTGCATTTACTGTCAACTAAAGCCCTGGGTCTTTTTTCATTTGAGAAGCGCTTAAGTCAGGGTAGGCTGCTGTAGCCAAGAGCATAACTGGATTCATGGCTCCGCTGCTCTTCTAATATTACCAACAACATTGAGCACAGGATTAAAGACATGCCAAACTTCCCTACTCATTTCTAACCAAACTCCTGGCATTTCAGCAATTTTTGTAGTTTAAAAAAAGAAGAAAGAAAGAAGGTAAAAGAGTGTGAGCCTTAGATAATGCTGTGAATTGCCACGCCAAATCTCTGGACTAAGTTTAACCAAAAGGACCTGAAGGGAGTCCAAATACCTGAGATATCCACCTACTTGGGTAGCCAGAGGGCTTCCCTTTTGCTCTAAAGCTAAATGCTACTGCAGCTGCTGGGCTATAACCACACTTGTAATGGAGAGAAAATAACAGAGAAATGTGCAGAGGCTCAAGTACCAATGTGTTATCAACAGACGACTAAATTTACTGCCACATGCCTCAAAGACAAAATGCTCAAATGCAGATTTTAAAGGGAGGATCCAGGCAAAGAAGACAATAAAATACACTGTTTGGTGCTTCCTTAATAGTGCTTGTGAGAGCTCAAAAAAAAAAAGAAGGCAAAGAGCATATATATATACTATATTTTAACCGTTTTAGGGAGAAAGGGAGAGGAAGAGAGAGAGAGAAACATCAATGATGAAAGAGATCATTGATTAGCTGCCTCCTGCACGCCCTCCACTGGGGATTGAGCCGGCAACCCAAGCGTGTGCCATAACTGGGAATCGAATCATGACCTCCTGGTTCAAATGTTGACACTCAACCACTGAGCCATACTGGCCGGGCAAGAGCTTTTTTTTTTTTATATTTACAGTCCTAATATCTATATAGTGCCTGGCACATGGCAGACACTTAGTAAATAGTTAATGAATGAATCAATACACTGAAATAAAATCTCTAATTGCTGTTCTCTATTAGATAGAATTTTTCTTTCATGGTCAGTTGTATGAATACGTGAAAAGTTAACAGAAATGTTTCTTAAATGTACTTTACTCTTAGCTTATGAAAAGTAAAGATAACAACACCTCAATTATTTGAAGGTTACTTTTCCAACTATCTGACTCTGGGAGTGCCAGGGGGCAGTTTTAATAGGCCTACTAGCAGTCGAAATGCAAAACAGAAAAGGTAACCAGTGAAATGTATGCTCTTTAATCAGAGAGATGTGAGGGCTTTGCTCAGAAGTTATTTTGTCTGAATTTACACATAATTCTAACAGATATGCTTGTCAGGTTTCCCAGACTAACCAGCAAATAAGAGTAAAGAGGCTGCTTAAATCTGAGCATGAAAAGAGCAGAAAACAGAAGGCTATAGGTTAATAGAATAGAAGGAAAGAAAAAAAGGAGTCAGGAAATAAAAGCATTCAGAAGAGTACACAGTAAACTATTAACAGTGGTTGCCCCATGGGGAATTGAAATGCTGGGAAATAAAAGTGCTGATAAATAGAAATAGGGAACTTTGCTTTTTATTTTACACAATTCTATATTGTATTATTATTTAGAAAGAGCATATATTGCTTTTGTAACTAAACATTAAGAGATAAGAAGGGTGCCCTGGCTGGGTGACTCAGTTGACAAAAGCATACACTGAAAAGGTTTCAGGTTCAATTTCTGGTCAGGGTATATACCTTGGTTACAGTTTCAAAACCCAGTCAGGGGGTATATGGGAGCCAACTAATTGAAGTTTCTCTCTCACAACAAGGTTCCTCTCTCTCTCTCTCTCCCCCCGTCCCTTCCTCTCTCTTTAAAATAAATAAAAACATGTCCTTGGGTCAGGATTTTAAAAAAGAGATAACAAGGGTGTAATAGAGTTGCATAGCTTGTGAAAAATTGGAAACCACCTAAGTATCTAACAATAAAGGATTGACTGAAAAATATCATGTATCCATTCAATAGACTGTTATGCAATCACTAAAAATGTCATAGAAGACCATTTTATAGCAGAAAAAATGAAATGTTTAAAGTATATAATTCAAGTAGAGAAAGGTAGGTCATAAAATAAAATATAATAAATGATTCTGTTTTTAGAAATTATTTGCAAAATAAAAAACACTGGAGTTGATAAAAAATATCTTGACAAAGGAGACATTTTTTGTTTGGAATCAAACATTTATTTTATCCTTAATATCTATGTAACTCAGGGGTCCTCAAACTATGGCCGGCAGGCCACATGCAAATACAAATATTGTATTTGTTCCCATTTTGTTTTTTTACTTCAAAATAAGATATGTGCAGTGTGCATTGGAACTTGTTCATAGTTTTTTTTTTTAACTATAGTCCGGCCCTCCAACGGTCTGAGGGACAGTGAACTGGCCCCCTGTTTAAAAAGCTTGAGGACCCCTGATGTAACTAGCTGGACACCTGGGTAATTGGGAGCCGGGGCTCTGCCGCCATCACCACCATGAATGATCAGCAGCTGGACTGTGCCTTGGACTTAATGAGGCACCTGCCTCTACAGCAAATCGAGATTGACCTGATTGACCTGGTCCCAGTCTAAGTGAAAATCTGTCTTTTGTTAACCAGACACTGAAAATCGTCCAAGAAGATGGTGGGAAAGGATTACCTTTTGTGTGACTACAACAGAGATGGGGACTCCTATAGGTCACCATCTATAGGAGATGGAAGATGGGGCATGCATTCTGCTCAGGTGAGAAAGCTGGAGGTGGAAGCCAACAATGCCTTTGACCAGTATCAAGATCTGTATTTCAAAGGCGGCATCTCATCTGTCTATCTATGGGATCTGGATCATGGCTTTGCTGGGGTGATCCTCATAAGAAAGCTGGAGATTGCCCTAACCGGTTTGGCTCAGTGGATAGAGCGTCAGCCTGTGGACTCAGGGGCCCCAGGTTCGATTCCAGTCAAGGGCATGTACCTTGGTTGCGGGCACATCCCCAGTGGGGAGTGTGCAGGAGGCAGCTGATCTCTCTCATCGATGTTTCTAACTCTATCCCTCTCCCTTCCTCTCTGTAAAAAAATCAATAAAATATATTTAAAAAAAAATAAAAGAAGGCTGGAGATGGATAAAAGAAGATCAGAGGCTGCTGGGATTCCATCCAATGTGGTGGAAGTGCAGGAGAAACCAATGGCTGCACTACCCATCAGAAGCTGACCATCCTCAGCAATGCCGTGGCTACAAACCAACAAATCTGGCTCTGGCACCATGAACCTTGGAGGCAGCCTTACAGATGGAGAAAGATGAAACTGAGTCACTGCTCACCACACATAACCAATATCGGGCGCTTGTAGAGGATATGGGAAACAAAATCCGAAGTGTGCTGAATGAGATCGGCTTTGGAAAAACAAAGGACATCATCAATGGGCTGAGGTCTGTGCAGACTTTACAGACAAATCAGAACAAGAAGCTCTTAAGAATGACTTGGATGCTTTGAAGAGAAAGCAGCAATTGTAAAACCTCTGCTTCACCCTAACCGGACATGCTATGCACTCCTTCGATTCCTTTCTTACACAACTCTGCTCCCTTCCCTTGTCCCTCCCCCCCACCACCCACTCCCACACACACAGATCACACAGTAATTTGTGTCACCGACCTGTATGGGGCCATCAAACCCTGAGAACAAAGCTGATAAACACCTGTCTCTGTCTCCAAGGCCTGCTTTCCCCACCACGTTTTGCTATCAAAACTCAGTGTTTCAAAAAACAAAAAAACAAAAAAAAACAAAACCAAAAAAACCTCAATGTTTCCGCCTAGCCAGTTTAGCTCAGTGGTTGAGTGTGGACCCAGGAACGAAGAGGCTACTGGTTCAATTCCTGGTCAGGGCTGCGGGCTCAGCCCACTGTGGGGGCGGGGAGGGGGGCGCAGGAGGCAGCCAATCAATGATGTTTTTCTCGCTCAGATATTTCTATCTCTCTAACCTCTCCCTTCCTCTCTCTCTCAAAAAAAAAAAAAAGAAAGACAGTTTTTTTAAAAAAACACACACTTGCTACACCACTGTGATTAAACATTATACATATGCTTCCTGATAATACTGATCATACTTCTTTAAAAAAACAACACAAAACCTTGATGTTTCCATATCGACTGTATGTATTCTGTTTGCCCAGCCCCATGTCCCCACCACCACCCATTTATAGGCATAAAATACACTGTCTGCCTCCCCTTCCCTCCCACCTTTTAGTTACATTGGTATAAAAAAATTAAAACAAAAAAATTATGAAATAACTGTGGTGCGTGAAAGATAAAAGAAAAACTAGAAATCTGATTCCACATGTATTTGGGAGTTGCTTGGAGTTGGGGGTGGGAGGACAGGGGACAGCTCTGGGAGAAAGGAGAGGTGACCCTCAGCATTGTCCCACACCGACTATCCCCTGTCCCACCAAGAGGATGTTATGGGGTGTGCAGGATGGGGCCTTCAGACCGATCTGCTCTTCTGGCTAGGTGCTTTTCTGTCAATTTTTGTGGAATGTAAAAGGGGTTTTTTGTTTTATTCTGTTTTTGTTTTTTTCTGTAAAGCTTTAAAATAAAAATGTACATCTTATACTTGAGCTTCCATACTTAAAAAAAAAAGGAAAACAACAAAAAAGAAATAAAAAGAAACTGGGATGCAGTTAAAAAATATATGTAGCCGAAACCGGTTTGGCTCAGTGGATGGGGCGTCGGCCTGCAGGCTGAAGGGTCCCAGGTTCGATTCCGGTCAGGGGCATGTGCCTGGGTTGCGGGCACATCCCCAGTGGGGGATGTGCAGGAGGCAGCTGATCGATGTTTCTCTCTCGTCGATGTTTCTGGCTCTCTATCTCTCTCCCTTCCTCTCTGTGAAAAATCAATAAAAGATATTAAAAAATATATATGTAAATGTATATGTATATATATGTGTGTGTGTGTGTGTATAAAACAAAACAGCTGAAACTCAAGAGAAAGAAATTAAAATGTTTTCACTAATATCTTTGTGGCAGAAACTGCAGTGTCACTGTTATGGTTAATTTTATGTGTCACCTTGATTGGGCAATGGTGTACCTAGATATTTGGTTAATTATTATTCTGGCTGAGCCTATGAGAGTGTTTTTAGGTGAGATTAACATTTGTATTGGTAGACTTGAGTAAAGCAAATTGCCCTCCCCAGTGTGGGTAGGCCTCATGCAATCCATGGAAGCCTGAATAGAACTAAAAGGCTGAGTAAGGGAGAATAAGCTCTCTGCTTAGTGTCTTTGAGTTGGGACATTGGTCTTCTGCCATTGGACTCAGACTCAAACTCAGGTTTCCTGCTTCTCAGACCTTTAGACTTGGACAGGAACTATATACCATTGGCTCTTCTGTCTCCAGCTTGCTGCTTGTAGACCATGGGACTTCTCAGCCTATACATCTTCTTATTTATTTTAAAACAATTTTTTATTTATTGATTTCAGAGAGAGAGAGAGAGAGAGAGAGAGAGAGAGACATCAATTTGTTGTTCCACCCACTTATGCATTCGCTGTTTGATTCTTGTATGTGCCCTGACCAGGGATCAAACTTGTAACCTTAGTGTGCTGGGACAACGCTCTAATTGAGCTACCTGGCTAGGGCCTATACATCTTTTTAGAAACTACATAAATAATCGTCAATAGAATGTTAGTGGAAATAGGGGCAGTAAAAGCCATTCCGGTGAACTCTCCATGTTATTGGACAGTGGATAAAAAGGTGATCTTTGTTAAAAAGTGACCAGAGAACTTGGCTGAACTATATTTTAGTGTTTTGTAGAAAGTAAACTTGCAAACTATAAAATTAGTTAGTTAGCTCAGGTGATTTCTACTCAAAGTGTTGCAGGAGCAGTTGGATTCTTCCTGACTGTTTACAGTAAAACACAGGAAGAGAGAAATGAATTGAAGAAGGAATTGTTAAGTGAAAGTGAACCAGAACTTAAAGATTTGTAATAGTCTCACTCTGTTCATACTGCAAGAAATAAGAAAGGTTGTTCTGAAGAGAACATTAAGGGTGTGACCTAACAGGTTGATAAGGAGGTTAGTATGGGTGTGAACCATAGACCTTATCATCCACCCCAGCAGAAAATGAAGGAAGGTTGTCAGACTTCTTAGATCTTACAGGACTGGACTACAGAACTACACAGCTGAAAATGTGTGCTATTCTTTAAGAAGAAGGAAAAATGACCACAAAGGTGATTTATAGATCATCAGGGCTGCCTCCTCAGTTTAAAGGAGGGGAAGGGTGTGTGTGTGTGTGTGTGTGTGTGTGTGTGTGTGTGTCTGCGCGTGCGCACATGCCCACACGCATGTGTGCTCTGTGTGTTTTGTAGCTGTTCATTCAGATTCAACCATCCAGACAGTAGCCACCTTCATACAGCCTTGGGGGCTGGGGTGGTGGACGACAGGCTTTGGGAGTACAACCCTACCTTGCAGAGCTGTAGAAGCAAGTCCACTCCCCTCCTCCCCCAGTAGGTCTGGAAAACAGAGCACTGAACCAAAAAGGATTTTTCTGAAGCCTCAAGATCTAATATTATTCGTCTTACCAGGTTTTGGAATTACTTGTGCAATCTGACAGCTTTTTCTTCCTTCCAATTTCTCCATTTTGGAATGAGAATGTCTATCCTTTGCCTGTCCCACCATTGTATTTTGGAAACACATAATTTATCTGGTTTCATAGAATCACAGCTGGAGAGGAATTTTGCCTCAGGATGAATCATACCTCCCTGTAGCACCCATATCTGATTTAGATATTTAGATGAGATTTGAACTTTAGACCTTTGAGTTAAAGTTAAGTTTTTTGAACTATTAGGATTGAATGAATGTATTTTGCATGCAAGAAGGACAGGAATTTGGGGGGGCCAGGGATAGAATGTTGTAGACTGATTTTATATGTCACCTGCAAATTTGTATGTTGAAGCTCTAACACCTAATGTGATGGTATGTGGAGCTATAATATAATTAGGTTTAAATGAGGTCATGAGGGTGGGGCCCATGATGTGATGAGTTTCTTTATAAGAGAAACCCTCTTTCTCTCTCTGCCATGTAAGGACATAGCCAGAAGGTGCCCATTTGCAAGCCAAGGAAGAATGCACTCACCAGGGAACCAAATCAGCCAGCATCTTGATCTTGGGCTTCCTAGTCCCAAGAACTGTGAGAAATAAATATCTATTTAAACCACCCAGTTTTTGGTATTTTGTTATAGCAGCTCAAACTGACCAGTCACCCAATATCCACTTAACTCCTTTTTCCTACCATTACAGACACACACACACACACACACACACACACACACGCACACACGCACACACGCACACACACCCTTCCACTACCTGGGTGGTACTGAGGTAAACTAAAACACTGTATTTCTCAGCCTCCACAGAAGAAATATGTGGCCATATGATGAATAAGATATACTAGTATGTAGAAGTGTTGGTTATACTCTTTAAAACACACACAGAAAGCCCAGCTGGTGTGTCTCAGTGGTTGATTGTCGACCTATGAACTAGGAGGTCACGGCTAAATTCCAGTCAGGGCACATGCCCAGGTTGCAGGCTTGCTCCCCAGTAGGGGGCGTGCAAGAGGAAGCTGATTAAGGATTCTCTCTCATCATTTATGTTTCTCTCTTTTCCCTTCCTCTCTGAAATCAATAAAAATATGTTTTTAAAAAACATACAGAAAAAAATAAATACACCAAGCAGTTCTTATCCTTTTGTATTTATCTGTTTCCTTCTAATGCAAACCTGAACATAAAGGCCAAAATTAAAGCAGCCATTTGAGACCAGAAAAAAAAATATCAGGAGACTTAGCATTCATAAAGCACCAAACCAATGCTAGCAACAACCTGCCTCTGGACTTCTTAAATATTAACCCTTATCTGTTTAAGCCACTGTAGTTAGATCTGTCATTTGCAGCCAAATGTAAATCATAACTGACATGAGTTTGCTTTTTCATTAAGATGTTTACCATATTCGAAGCTATATCATAAAGCTCAAATGGTAGTAGACATTAAAAATGAATTTGTGTTTAAAGTTGATTTCTTAGTTAATCTTCCTATATAATAAAAGATTAATATGCAAATTGTCTCTTCAACTGGGAGTTCAATCGGGGTGGGACTGGCTGGCCAACAGCCCGAGGCCCCTCCCTGCAACCAGCCCCATGCTCAGTCGCCCCCCCCCCCCCCCCCGCCATTGGGGTGGGCCCGCCAGACCCCACCCATGCACAAATCCATGCACCAGGCCTCTAGTTTGTATATAAACAGACTTAAGATAGTTTTGTTTTGCATAACTAGGACTTCTTTTTTGTTAATTTTGTTGTGGATTCCCACTGTTCTTTCTTGCCCATTATCCATTGTACCTTTTTCTGCTTCATAGTCCTAAGTTTTCCAACAGGGAGCCACCCTACCATCTTTCTAAGTCAAAGAGGTTCAGGAGGAGATACGGTACATGCTACCTGTGGACACCAATCTGGGCATATAACCCAGTCCTAGCGAATCAGTGTATACTATATTCCTAGAATAATGATAAGTGTAGGCACATCCCCACACACGACCCAATCAAACAATAAAACTCAACTCTGGAAGTCATTAGAACTGTTCAGAAAGAGACACTGTCCTAACACCAATATTAGAGGATAGAATATAAGCTTGGAGCTGTTAGTGAGTAGCCATAAGTGAAGAGCTGGCCTTAGATTTAAGTCAACGGAGAAAAAACAAGCAAAAGAAATGGAAAGAGTTAAGACTAAGTCCTAATGACGTCATTCAGCTCTGGATTCAGCCAAGCCTGAACTTTTCAGATATGTGAGTCAAATAGATTTTCCATTTTGGATAAACAAGTTTGAGCTAGATCTTTTGACATTTGCAACTATAGAAGTCCTAACTAGTAATGCTAAGTAGTCCTGATTCGTTACATTAGCCTTTTACCATGCCAAGTGTTCATAGAAAATCTTCCCTGAAAGTTATTTACCAAAAAGCAGTATAATAGAATACTAACATAATGCTTTCTGGGTTTTTATGTTATAAAATAAACCATAAATCATTTTATAAAATAGGGGGGAATATCATTACTGTAATATAATTATTATCACCTAGCTAAAGGATATTTATCTCACCAAAAAGCAAAACAATTATTGGAAAATAATCTGCAAAGCAAAACAAAAAATATTTCAACACATTCTCCATTCCTTCAAATATTTATTTAACTTGTAGCAGTTGCAGTGTTAAATTGTGAGGAATAGCAGACTGAATATGAAATGTTTTTAGGACCTTACAATTTAGCACAGCAGACAAAACATGAATGCTCATAACAGTTATATACCATTTTCTAAGAATTAGAGAATAATAAGAGAAATAGCTAGGGAAAATATGAAAATTTCTGTAATATTATTAGAACTGGTAAAGAGATTAGAAATCCAACAATTCTTTGAACACATAGTTGAGGAAATTGTAACTCAGAGAGCCAGTGACTTAGTTCCCATAGCAAGTTAGTGGCAATGTCCCACTGGAAGCCAGAACTCCTTAGACACAGTCCAACATTCTTTCTTACTACCCCACCCTACCTCTGCTAGGAGAAGAGCAAAATACCGAGAAGTTTTTCAAACTATAATTTTTCTTCCACACAACCTAACATGGAGACTCTCAGAGACCACACTAAAATAAGCTTGATTCTCTCCTTATCATTTAGAGGCAAAACAGCAAGGCTCTGCGTCATTTTGAGAGTTTGCCTGCAAGTTTCTGTCATGGTTTTTCTCTCACTGACTTTTGTTTTTATTAGTCTAACCTTGAAAGTGCAGCAACACTGCCTGAGAAAAATCCAAAACATCTTGTTTTAAACATGTTTGTTCTCTTCTGTATTCTGGGCAAGCTGATGGAGTCTGATAGCCCAAATTAAGAGTTACCTAACTAAGTTAAATTTAATCCAGAAAGTCTTCCTTGGTTGATATCCCATGTGGGCAGTGCTGGCCTGCACACAAGAGTAGGCCACTGCAAATTCTATTTTAAGACTTTTGGCTAAGGAAAGTAAAGGGAATATATTGATTCCAAACTAGGACTGCTGTCAGGTGGCCGAGTGGTTAAGGCGATGGACTGCAAACTAGGACTGCTGTCTTTAGGCTCCTTATTGTCAAGAATTTCCGAAGAAGACTAATTCTTTTTAGAAATACTTGCCATATTTTTTTCAGTGTTGCCAAGATGGCAGCCACCTATGAATAATTTGAGAAAGTGGATTAAAAATTTGGTTTCAAAGAAGGACAAAGTCAGAGAACTTATATTCCCTCATTACAACCCTTACTACAAAGCTACAATTATCAAATCAGTGAGACAGTGCCACACAGATATATAAACCAATGGGATAGAATAGAGAGCCTAGAAATAAATCATTGTAATAAATCATTGAATGGTTTTCAACAAGGGTGCCAAAACCATTCAATGGGGAATGAATAGTTTTTTCCAAAAAATGGTGCTAGAAAAACTGGAAACCCACATGAAAAGAGTGAAGTTGGATCCTTACCTTACACCATGTATAAAAATAACTCAAAATGAATCAAAGACCTAAACCTATAAAGTTACTAGAAGAAAACAAAAAATAAGCTTCATGACATGAGATTTGGCAGTGATTTTTTTGGATATGACATCAAAATCACAGGCAACAAAAGAAAAAATAGGTAAAGTGAACTTTATCAAAATTAAAACTGTGCATTAAAGGTCACCATCATCAGTGTGAAAAAGCAACCTACAGAACGGGGGAAAATATTTTAAAATTATTTATCTGCAAAAGGATTAATATCCAGAATATACAAAGAACTCCTACGACGCTCAACAAAAAACAAACAACTCAATTCAAAATTGGGCAAAAGACTTGAATAGACATTTCTCCAAAGAAGATACAGATGGCCAATGAGCCCATGAAAAGATGATCTATATCACTAATCATTTAGGAAATGCAAATCAAACCCGCAGTGAGAAACCACTTCACACTCATTAGGCTATCTATTACCAAAACAAACACACAAAACCAGAAAATAACAAGTGTTAGTGAGGATGTAGAGAAATTGGAACTCTTGTCATTTCTGGAATGTAAAATGATACAGTCACTGTGGAAGACAGTATAGAAGTTTCTCAAAAAAGTAAAGATAGAATTGCCACATAACTCAGCAATCTCACTTCTCGATATATACTCAAAATAATTGAAAGCAGGGAATCAAACAAATAGCTATACATCAGTGTTATAACAGCACTATTCACAATAGCCAAAAGGTGGGAACAACACAAATGTCCATCTACAGGGGAATGGATAAACAAAATGTGGTATGTACATACAATGAGATATTATTGACCCTTAAAAAGGAATAAAATTCTGATGCATATTATAACATGGATGAACCTTGAAGACATCCTAAGTAAAATAAGGTAGACACAAAAAGTCAAATATTGTGTGATTCCACTTATATTAAGTGCATAGAGTAGTCAGACTCATATAGACAGAAAGTTGAATGGTGGTTGCCAAAGGCTGGGAGGAAGGAATGGGAAGTTTGCTTGTTTGCTTTTAGGGGTCATTTTTCACCAATTTCAAATTTTTTATTCTCTGCTTTTATTTTCATCATAATTATACTGATCTTGTAATACTTGCAACACATTTTCTACATTTGCACTTTTGATGATGTAGGATTAGAGGTGCTACACTTAGCACATACATTTTTTTTGGTCTCATCAATTCTTTTTTTATTATTATTAAAGTATATGTGAGAGGATAGTTAGAAGCTAGGAAAATTCTTGGGGTGGTGAAATAGGAAACTGAGATAAGAAAATTAAGGACCAACAGTTTGGGCAGTTTGCAGCCAGCTTGCAGTAAGACCTTACCTTCCCCAACCTAGGACACTTGAGAGAAAATAGTTAATACCTCTCCTCCTATTCAGAGAATACATAGCTTAAATCACTCTGGAACAGCTAAGGCAGGAGGTGGGAAGGCGGAAGGAAAATATGGGAGTTTATCTCACTCACTGAACAAAGAAGTCAGCCTCCTTGGGACTTGCCAAACAAGATGACCAGGTGTGTATACAAACATTCCAAGAGAAGCCACAGTAAAGTAAAAGGGTGACTTTGAAACCTAATCTGCTACCCAAGATTTCAGCAGAGGAACCTTGAAAACTATAGGACAAAGGGAATAACACCCCTTGAACCTGCACCAGCATGCACTCAGATTAGCTGAGTGGCCCACTTGTGCTATATGCCAAGTTTATTAATAAATTAGCTCGTCTTGCTTCCTTAATAAATTCACTTGCTTTGTTTCAATGCTGCTGTATGGTGTCACTTGTTTGGAATCTTTCTTAAGAGACAACAAGAACCAAGGAGGAGACAGGTCTCTACTTCCAACTCAGGGGGCTGTCCAATAACATCTTTTCTGGTGCTGATAACAGTATAGTTGGTATACAATATTATATTCGTTTCAGGTGTACAACATAGTGATTTGACATTTATATACTTAAAATGTGATCACCACTATAAGTCCAATAGCCATCTGTCACCATGCAAAGTTATTATAGTATTATTGACTGTGTTATACACTACACCCACCATGGCTTATTTATTTTATAACTGGAAGTTTGTGCTTCTTATTTCCCTTCACCCTTTTCACTCATTCTCCCTCCTCTTTCCCTCAACCATCAGTTTATTCTCTTTATGAATCTGTTTCTATTTTGTTTTGTTTGTTTAGATTCCACATGTAAGTGAAATCACATGATATTTGTCTTTCTTTGTCTAATTTACTTTACTTAGCCTAATACCCTCTAGATCAGCCGTGGGCA
Source organism: Myotis yumanensis (assembly GCF_028538775.1). Lineage (NCBI taxonomy): Eukaryota > Metazoa > Chordata > Mammalia > Chiroptera > Vespertilionidae > Myotis > Myotis yumanensis. The sequence goes on from NW_027223765.1 coordinate 44,427,057, forward strand.
AACTACGGCCCGCGGGCCGGATCTGGCCCGTTTGAAATGAATAAAACTAAAAAAAAAAAAAAGACCGTACCCTTTTATGTAATGATGTTTACTTTGAATTTATATTGGTTCACACAAACACTCCATCCATGCTTTTGTTCCGGCCCTCCGGTCCAGTTTAAGAACCCATTGTGGCCCTCGAGTCAAAAAGTTTGCCCACCCCTGCTCTAGATCCATCTGTGTTGTTGCAAATAACAAGATTTCATTCCTTTTTATCACTAATACTAGAGGCCCGGTGCACAAAATTTGTGCACTCGGGAGTGGGGGGGGTCCCTCAGCCCAGCCTGTGCCCTCTCACAGTCTGGGACCCCTCAGGGGATAACCACCTGCTGGCTTAGGCCTGCTCCCTGGGGGGATTGGGCCTAAGCTGGCAGTCAGACATCCCTCTGGCAGCCCGGGAGCCCTCGGGGGATGTCCACTTGCCAGTGGGGAGCAGGCCTAAGCTGCAGTTGAACATCCTTAGCACTGCTGAGGAGGCAGGAAAGGCTCCCACCACCACCACTGTACTGGCAGCTGGCAGCATGGCTTGTGGCTGAGCAGAGCCCCCCCTGTGGGAGCACACTGACCACCAGGGGGCAGCTCCTGAATTGAGCATCTGTCCCCTGGTGGTCAGTGTGTGTCATAGTGACCAGTCATTCCCAGTCGTTCTGCTGTTAGGGTCAATTTGCATATTACCCTTTTATTATATAGGAGTGCCTGGCTAGCCTGGGTGAGGGGCTAATGGCTGTTTGCCAGGTAGGGGTGCCCCTGGGGTGCCTGGCCAGCCTGGGTGAGGGGCTGATGGCTGTTTGCAGGCTGGCCACAGCCCCTTCAGGTTGGGGGATCCTGCTGGGGTGCCTGGCCAGTCTGGTGAGGGGCTGATGGCTGTTTGCAGGTTGGCCACGGCCCCCAGCCACCCAAGCTCCCAGTGGAGGTTGGCTGGAAGCAGGTATCTGGGATTTATTTGTCTTCTATAATTGAAACTTTGTTGCCATGGGTGGAGGCCACAGCCGGCTCAGGGCAGGCGGAAGCTTGGCTTCCTCCATTGCCCGGGCAACCAAGCCTCCTGCTTGCTCCAGCTCCATGGCTGCCGGCTGCCATCTTGGTTAGGTTAATTTGCATATAGTTCCTCTGATTGGCTGGTGGGCATGGCTTTAGGGGGTAGCGAAGGTACCGTCAATTAGCATCTTTGTCTTTTATTAATGTAGATTCCATTGTACATATACACTCACTGCTTGTTTATCTATTGACGCACATCTGGATTTCTTCCATATCTTTGCCATTATAAATAATGCTGCAATCAACCTAGAGGGGTGCATATATTTTTTCAAATTAGTGTTTTCATTTTCTTTGAACAAATACCCAGAAGTGGAATTGCTAAATTGTAGGGTAGTTCTATTTTTAATTTTTTGAGGAACCTCCATACTGTTTTTCATAGTGGCTGCACCCATTTGCAATCCTACCAACAGTGCCCTGGCTGGTTTGGCTCAGTGGATAGAGCGTCAGCCCTCGGACTAAAGGGTCCCAGGTTTGATTCTAGGCCAGGGGTGGGCAAACTTTTTGACTCGAGGGCCACAATGGGTTCTTAAACTGGACCGGAGGGCCGGAACAAAAGCATGGATGGAGTGTTTGTGTGAACTAATATAAATTCAAAGTAAACATCATTACATAAAAGGGTACGGTCTTTTTATTTTAGTTTTATTCATTTCAAACAGGCCGGATCTGGCCCGCGGGCTGTAGTTTGCCCATGGCTGTTCTAGGCACATACTTTGGTTGCAGGCTTGATCCCCAACCCTTGTCACGGTGCACGTGGGAGACAACCAATCAATGTGTCTCTCTCACATCGGTGTTTCTCTCTGTCTCTTCCCCTCCCTTTCACTCTCTCTTAAAAAAGAAAAAGAAAAAGAAAAACTATCTTTGGATGAGGATTAACAAAAAGTAAAACAAACCAATCCTACCAACAGTACACTGAGAGCTCCCTTTTCTCCACAACCTCGCCAACACTTGTTATTTGTTGACTTTTTGATAATTGTTATAGTAATAGGTGTGAGGTGATATCTCACTATCATTTTGATTTGCATTTCTCTGATGATTAGTGATGTTGATTGGTGGATGTTAAGCATCTTTCATGTGTCTGTTGGCCACCTGTTGTCTTTTTTGTAGAAATGTCTATTCAGGTCCTGTGCCCATTTTTAAATCACATTGTGTGTGTGTGTGTGTGTGTATGTACGTGTGTGTGTGTGTGTGTCTATGTGTGTTGGGTTATATGAGTTCCTTGTATATTTTGAGTATTAACTTTTATGAGACATATTATTTGCAAATATCTTCTCCCATTCACTAGGTTGTCTTTTAGTTTTGCTGATGGTTTCCTTTACTGTGCAAAGCTTTTTAGTTTACTATAGTCTTATTTGTTTATTTTTGCTTTTGTTTCCCTTGTTCAATGGGACATACCTAAAAAGATACGGCTAAGAGCAATGTCAAAGAATTTACTGCCTATGTTTTCTTCTAGGACTTATATGTGAGAGTCACATCAATTGATTGGCTCCCACACATGCCCTGACTGGGGCTCGGTTCGAACCTGCCACCCACGTACATGCCCTAGATGGGTAACTAAATCAGAGATCCTTGGTGGGTGGGCCAACGCTCTAACCACTAAGTCGCAAAGGTTATGCTGGCCTCAGAATGAATTTGGAAGCATTCCTTCTGTTTTAATTTTTGGAATAGTTTGAGAGAGAAGTTATTGTTTAATGGGTATTAAGTTTCAGTTTGGGATGATGAAGAAGTTCTAGAGATGGGTAACAGTGATAGTTTGTACAACAATGTGAATGGACTTAATGCCACTGAATTGTATACTTAAAAATGATTAAGATGGTAAATTTTATTTTACATGTATTTTACCACAAAACATTTTTTGGCTTCAGGCACATAGGTACACTGAAAATCATTTTCAAGAGCCAGGCTTACTGATTTATGAGATTTTTTTCAAACGCTAATATATACTTTGGGCTTTTCATTCATAAATATGCATTGACAACTTGCTGAGGCTACAAAATTGAGCAAAACATAGTAGAGCATCTAGTTTTTGGTGGAAACAGGTAAAAAGAAAGTAAACAAGCAAATAACAAATAATGATAAATTATGGAAAGCATGAAGAAGTAAACATTATGATAAGATGAAGATTAATGGGTGTGGTGAAGACCTACTTTAGATGGATCTGATAGATGGTGTATTAGTCTTCTAAGGCTGAGTAATATAATAAAGATAAACATTTGGTTTTTGTCCCAGGTTCCTAGAATACAGCCACTAAAAGCTTTGGAATCTCTGGAGAGATGCTGAGTGTCTTTTGAATGCTAATGAGATAACTGGTTGCTGGGAGCCCCTTGATAATTTCTAGATGGGGGTTGGTTGCCAGAAAGACCTAGCCATGATTAGAGGGTTGGAACTTTCAGCCGTACTTCCTGGTATCAAGGAGAGAAAAGAGGCTGGAAATTGAGCTGATCACCAATGGCCAATGATTTAATCAATCATGCCTATGTAATGAAACCTTCATAAAAACCCCTAAATGATTGGGCTTGGAAAGCTTCTGGGTTGGTGGACACATGGAGATGCTGGGAGGGTGACATGCCTGGAGAGGCCATGGAAGTTCCTCAACTTTTCCCCAATACCTTGACCTATGCTACTCTTTCCTTTGGCTGTTTCTCTGCTATATCTATTATAATAAACTAGTAATTGTAAGTAAAGTGTTTTCCTAAGTCCTGTGAACTGTTCAAGCAAATTATCAAACCTGAGAAGGGAGTTGTAGGAACTCTTGTTTTATAGGTGGGTGGTCAGAGTACAGTTGGCAACCTGGGACTTGTGACTGGCATTTGTAGTGGGGACAGTCTTGTGGGACTGAACCCTTTAACTTGTGGGATCCGGTGCTAACTCCAGGTAGATAGTGTCAGAATTGAATTGAATTGTTCAACAGCCAGTTGGTATCTGGAGAGTTGGAGAATTGGTTGTTAGCAGGAAATGTCCACACTTCAGTGATAGAGGTATTGTGAGTAAAAATAGTTCAGAGGTTGCCACCACAAAATAAGCAACAGAAATTTATTTTCTTACAGTTCTGGGGGCCAGAAGTCCAAGATCAAGGTGCTATCAGGGGTGGTTTCTGGTGAGGCCTCCCTTCCTAGCTTGTAGACTTCTGGCTTTTTGCTGTGTACTCACATACCTTTCCTTTTTTTTTTTTTAGATCCCTGTAAAGTAGAAAAGGGGATAGAGAGATCTGGTGTTTCTTCCTCTTCTTATAAGGATAACTTTTATGACCTCATTTAACCTCCCTAAAGGCCCTATAAATTTGTGGTCAGGGGTACATATTTAATTCTATAGCAGGTGGGTGATCAGAGAAAGCCTTTCAGAGGAGGTGACATTTCCACTGAGATCTAAAAGCTATAGGATCTTGTTATGGGCTAAGCCAGTGGAAGATCACTATACAAAGAAGAAATATGTACAGAGGTATAATGTACATTTGTTATACTGGGAATATTGAGTTATGCTGCAGAAGAAAAGAAAAAAATAAGTGAGATAAATGAAACTCATAAGATGTAGAGATAAGTATAGACAAGTAGTAGTGAGTAGAGCACATGTATGTTAAACATAAATAGAAAGGAATTAAAGGACCAAGACTAATATTCGAGAGGCACTAAATATTCACGACAAATTACATACATATGAGGATACACTAAATATATATGATCACTTAATATTTATGAGGTCTTAATCCAGTCACTCATTGGTAATAACTATTCTGGACCATGTGTCCTCTGCCCCAAACACATAAACTCATAGCCCAAATAAAGCCCATAGCTGTACAGCAAGTTAATTGGCAAGCTACAAATATTAGCCATGTATATATTTGTCTCTGTGTCTTTCTGATAGAACAAATGTATGTTACTGGTCCAAGCCATCTTCTGTCTGTGGGCTCCCTTTCTTAACCCTCAACTCTGTTCCATCGACAGAGAAGACTGATGTAGCAGAGAGATTTATAGACAAACAATATATAACCCAGGATTTAAGTAGTGTGATCCTTCCACCTCTCTTGTACCCTTACCTAATAATATACCTGTCTCATTCCCTTTGCCTTGTGCTGTGGGTTTTTTTGTTGTGGTGGTGGTGGTTTGTTTTGTTTTTTTGGTTTTTTTTTGGTTTGTTTGTCTTATTTTGGTTAATCCTCACCCGAGAATATATTTCCATTGATTTTTAGAGACAGTGGAAGGGAAGGGGGGGGGGGGAGACAGAGAGAAAGAAACATCAATGTGAGAGAGAGACATTGATTGGTTGCCTTCCCCATGTGCCCTGACCAGGGCCAGGATCCAGCCTGCAACGAGGTATGTGCCCTTGGCCGGAATCGAACCCGGGACCCTTCAGCCCATGGGCTGATACTCTATCCACTGAGCCAAAATGGCTAGGGCTGTTTTAAGTTAACTTAATAAGCAGTTTAAGCATTTTAATTTGATGTGAGCCCTTCTGTTCTGTGACCTTTGGGATAGCCTGCCTGATAGTATAATTGATGTTTACAAGGTAATTTCCCATACAACAGAAGGCCTTAACATGGGAAAATCTCAATGTGTTCTAGAACTGCACTGTCCAACAGGGTAGCCATTTGACACATGTGGCTATTTAAATTTAAATTAATTAAAATTAAAAAATCATTTCCTCAGTTGCACTGATCATATGTCAGGTGCTCAATAGCTATGTGTGCTTGGTAGACACCATCAGACAACTGGACAGTGTAGAAGAACATTTCCATTATCATGGAAAGTTCTGTTGGACCGTGATATTTTAGAAACTTAGAGGCGGCCAATATGGCTGGAGGGTGACTCTGAGGAAAGTGGCAAGAGATGAATTTGGAGGGAAGATGTCAACATCACAAAGGGACTTCCTCTTTTTTCTCCTTATCACTTTCTAACTCGTTCACTCTCCATTTTATTCATAAAGTCTTCCCTGACTGACCATGCCCCGACAATACTCCTTAGTCCCTCTCAACCAAAACATTTAGTTTGTTTATTTTTTTTCATTAGATTCCACATATAAGTGAAATCATATGGTATTTGTCTTTCTCTGACTGGCTTATTTCACTTAGCATGAAACTCTCCAGGTCTATCCAGGCTGTCACAAAAGGTAAGATGTCCTTTTTTACAGCTGAGCAGTATTCCATTGTGTAAATGTACCATAGCTTTTTTATCCACTCATCTACTGATGGGCACTTAGGCTGCTTCCAAATCCTGGCTATTGTAAATAATGCTGCAATGAACATAAGGGTGCATACCATATGATTTCACTTATATGTGGAATCTAATGAACAAAATAAACAAAATATTAACAGACTCATAGATACAGAGAACAGACTAACAGCTGTCAAAGGGGAGGGGGTTTGGTGCTGTGTGAAAAAGGTGAAGGGATTAAGCAAAACAAAAACAAAAAAACTCATAGACACAGACAACAGTATGATGATTACCAAAGGGGGTCATGGGGAGGTAGAAGAAGGTAAAAGGGGATTAAATAGTGATGGAAGGAGGCTTGACTTTGGGTGGTGAACACACTATAATATGCAGATGATATATCATAGAATTGTACACTTGAAGCCTATATAATTTTATTAACCAATGTCACTCCAATAAATTCAATAAAAATTTTAAAAAAGAAAACAAAAGGGGCAAAGAAATAAACATTTAGAGTAGGTGCCATATAATTTAGAGTATATATATACATACACACATATATATATACACACACACACATACATATATATATACATATACATATATCAGGACTCTTTTGGTTGCAAGTGACAGAAAACTCAACTCAAGTGAATTATTTTTTAAATCCTCACTTGAGGATATGTTTTCACTGGTATTTTTTAGAGAGAGAGGAAGGGAGATCAAATTCGCAACCTAGCTATGTGCTCCGACTGTAAATCGAACCCACAACCTTTTGGTGTATGAGACGCCACTCCAACTAACTGAGACACCTGGCCAGGGCTCAAGTGAATTTATTAAACAATAAAAGGAAATTTTGTGTTTGGTGTAATTTAAAATTTTAGGGTGTATCTTCTTTTATTGAGGCTCTATTCAAAGCCTTCAATAATGTCATCAGGATTTGGTTGCTTTTCATTTCTAGGTTCTACCTTTCACTGAACTGGCTTTATTCTCAAGCTCTAGCTATGTGATTTCTCCTCTCTCTCCAAACAAGGTTACAACTTTACATTCTTTCAAGTTCAAAGCCAATGAAAAAATAGAATTTCTTCCTGGAAATTTTCAAGTAATTCTTGGAATTCACCCTTTTGATCTTGAATTGGTCATACCCATTCCAGGACCAACACTGTGGTGAGCAGGATTCTGGATGCTGGCTGGTCAGATCTGGGTCACATGCTGCAACACCAGAACTGGGAGTAGAGTCCTGTCTGAATCAAGTGGACTCAGAATGGAGGAAGGAGAGTTCCTAAAGGAAAACTGAGATAGGGTTTATCAGGAAGAACACTGGTAGGTAAAAACAATCTATGACTACCATATAATTTAAGTGACCTTATGAACTGCTTCGTAACATGCAGATATTTCATCTATCTTTATTTTTCTAAATAAAGTTAAATTTGGTACTGGCTTCACCTGACGGGCTAACATTAATGACCAACTTTCAGGTATTCCTCCCCACGTTGAAGCATAAATAAAGTATGGAATCCAGCCCTAGCTGGTTTGGCTCAGTAGATAGAGCATTGGCCCTCAACTGACAGGCCCCAGGTTCGATGCCAGTCAAGAGCACATACCTCAGTTGTAGGTTCCCCTGCCCTGGTTGGGGTGCATGTAGGAGGCAACCAATCGGTGTGTCTTGCTCACATCAATGTTTCTCTCTGTTCCTTCCTCTCCCTTCTACTCTCTCTAAAAATCAATGGGAAAATATCCTCAGGTGAGGATTAACCAAATAAATAAATAAATAAATAAATAAATAAATAAATAAAGGAATCCAGGGAAACTGAACCAAGAGCTTTGGCCTTGTTTCATCATGATAGCTTGGAGATATTCACTGCCCTCTTTTTCCATTTGAACATGAGCAGATCGACTGAGGGCATCTACTCTCTCTAAACTACTGGGATTTTACTGCAGATCTCAAGGCTAAATGGCTTAATGTTGAGAGAGCAGGCATCTGTACTGATCTTCAGTAGTGGTTTTGCATCTCCCAGGACAGAACATATGGGATCAAAGCTCATGTCTCTATTAGTATATACTTATATACTCTTTTATAAAAATTGCTACAGTTTTACATGGGTAGGATTTTTCTTCCAAGTTAAAATATGTTTCATAATTTATTCTTTCATATGCCTTACATTGCTGAGCATAGAAAATACAATAGCCGAAACCGGTTTGGCTCAGTGGATAGAGCGTCGGCCTGTGGACTGAAAGGTCCCAGGTTCGATTCCGGTCAAGGGCATGTACCTGGGTTGCAGGCACATCCCCAGTAGGAGATGTGCAGGAGGCAGCTGATCGATGTTTCCCTCTCATCGATGTTTCTAACTCTCTATCTCTCTCCCTTCCTCTCTGTAAAAAAATCAATAAAATATATTAGAAAAAAGAAAATACAATAAATATTTTATAGATACAAAAAAATACACAGTTTCTATCTGGAAAAATTTACAACTGGCCAAGGGTACAACCAAGGAGAGGCCCAGGTATAACCACAAATCAAGAAAGAGTAAGAGAACAGAAATGAGAAAAGGAAGCACTCTAGGGGATCTAAAAGCACAAGATATGATGTTACTAAGAGTTCTGAAAAGAATACATAAATATAGGCTTACTAAAGAATGCCCTGGAATATTTTTTTAAAAATACGTTTTTATTGATTTTTTAAGGACGAAGAGAGAGGGAGAGGGAGAGAGAAACATGGATGTGAGAGACAAACATCCATCAGCTTCCTCCTGCACACCCCCTACTGGGGATGGAGCCCAGAGCCTGAGCACGTGCCCTTTCCGGAAATCAAACTGATGACCTTTTGGTGTATGGGATGGTGCTCAACCTACTGAGCTACATTGGCCAGGGCATGCCCTTGAGTCTTAAACCTTTTTGAGAAAGATAAGGAAAATTTCATTTTTGATTTTCTAATCTTTTTATAAACAGGATGTTAAAATCTAAAACAACACTGTTGGGATGGATGAAGAAGCCTGGAATACATTTTATTCTCTCTTGATACCCTCTTTATTCAGATTCAGATTTAAACTGTGGAATTCAATTTAATAATAGTTTTATATTCAACTGGGGCTGCCATTCTTGCACTCATTCTGCTCAACTTTCATGTCAATGATAGGAGCCCTGGATGTAGTCGGTAGCAATACAAAAGTAGACCAGCAAACTGCAGGCACAAAGAACCTGTTTCAGTACTTGTTCCTACCCCCCAACTCCCAGGCTCTAGAGAATGGAATAATAAAGTCATGTTTAGCTATGTAATATCACAAGTTGATGAATATTTTACCTGCTATTTCCCCCTCCATCTTCCCAGGTGCTTTTCAAATAGCATTGACTATGAAACTTGCTGGTCTGATACAAGATTTTGGTGATGAGGAACACACTGACTTAAAGAAAGCATCAGACATAAGAAAAGCATTCTCTTTTATTACATAAGAATACTAAGAAGCAGAGAAATAAGCATTAAATTATTTGATAGAAGCATTTACATTTCATTTGTTTATTAGTGACTGATAACTAATAAAAAATGAAGTTCTAGAATACTATGTGCATATTTTTGAAAAAGAGGTCCCAAACAGCACTTATGTGAGATCTCTTACAAAAAATAGCACTTACAATAGGGTCATACTAAATTACTGTATTTCAAATAACCCACTGCAGGCTGGTTGAGGGAGTGAGGTCAAAGCTGGAAAGAGAATTCAGTCCTGAGAAAGGGGAGCTAGGAAAGTCAGAAACTGCCTTTGTTTCTGCAGCCAGGAGTTCTCTGATGGTTTGTTGATGGTTGGTGTGTATCCAGATTATAGCTGAATAAGTGGTTTGCAGTGCTCTTCCTCTAAAGCAGTGGTTCTCAACCTTCTGGCCCTTTAAATACAGTTCCTTATGTTGTGACCCATAAAATTATTTTCGTTGCTATTTCATAACTGTAATGTTGCTACTGTTATGAATCATAATGTAAATATCTGATATGCAGGATGGTCTTAGGCGACCCCTGTGAAAGGGTGATTCGACTGCCAAAGGGGTCGCGACCCACAGGTTGAGAACCGCTGCTCTAAAGAGTCAGATTTAGTAGATATAAGATGGAGGCCAAGAAATCTGCCTAGTTATTCAGATGCAGATGATCTGAGGATTGTACCCTGAGGAACACTGCACATTCAGAGCAGTCAATGCTTCATATTTTCTATATAGAAGGTAGGGTGTGGAAAATTCTCTAGTGGGGAGGATTGCTAAGGGGACTTGTCCAGAAAGTTTGTTTAGAAAGTGCACACCCTGTATCTTATTTGAAGTGATGTGTGGCTCCTGAAGGACACTGGTGCAGCCATTGGTTAAAGGGTGCTTAAGAGTAGTGCTTCTTAAACTTTAATGTTCACACAAATCACAAAGGAGCTTGTTAAAATGCAGATTTTAATTCAGTGGAGCTGAGGGGGGCATGGGGGGGTCCTGAGAGTTCTGTATTTCTAACAAGATCCCAGCGGATACTAATACTGCTGGTCCCAGGAATAGCAAGATTTTAATTGAAAGTGGAGTTATGTAATGGAATGAGCTATGGTCAGAAATTGCATGTGAAGTGAAAAACCAAAACATGAAACATAGCCAAAGTCTGAAGAAAACGTAATCCAAAGGTTAAACAAATTAGAGTCATGAAAGGGGATATAGCTGACTACTCAGACTTGCTAAGGGTGAATCCCCAAGGCTCTGGCTCTCAGCCTTTTATTTTCCCCCCACATGGAGCGCGTTTGATGTCAGCATGAAAAGAGGGGGTCATAGATAAAGGTCACAGTCTGGGTTCTGAAAAAATCCAGCAAAATTTCTTAAAGAAACATTGTTTTCTCTGATTAACAAACCTACCTCCCACAAGCTAGAAAATGCAACTTTGCAATACAGGGTAACTGATAATCACCACAGAAGTTCCAAAAACCAAGATCTTATCTTCCTCTGCTGGAAATTCTGGATGGTTCTCTTACTAGACAAACTCAGACTTCTGAGCTTTGACTTTAATTTCCTTCACATTTTGACCACTCTGTACATTTACAACTCTATCTCTTATCAATATTCACTTACTTTTAAGGCAGGTCAGACCTGTCTATAGGGTATTCCCTACTGTAGGCCTTTCTACTCTAGTCCGTTCTTTGCTGGAATGCCCTTTTTAAAATATACTCTTCAAAGACTAATTTAAACATAATAACAATGATGATGAAACACAAATCTATATTTATATAGTTCATACTATTTGGTAAGCCAAAAAATTTATCAGAATGAATCCTCACTCCAACTCTGAACAATATGATTATTATGATTGGCCATTCGTTCATTCAGAAAATATTTATTGTGTGCCTAATGTGTACTCTAGGCACTGAAAAACTAAACAGACAAGTTTCTTCCTTCAACAGGCTAACATTCCAGTTTTAAGAGAAAAATAATAAATAAACATACAATATGTTAGTGATAAGTGCTGGAAAAAATGAAGCACAGAGGGGATACTGATAGAGATCATTGTTGAAGCAAATACCTGAATCGAGAAAGCTATAATTCTTGAGAATAGCTGGATGCAGAGAAAAAAGCAAAAGGCATACCTGACCTGTTTTGGCAAGGGGAGAGTGACTGAAAAAGAGGATGATTGGAGTTGAGGTTAGAGAAGTGGAGGAGGTGGGGCTAAATCATATAGGAGGTCTTTGTAATTTAGTCTAAAAATTTTGCCTTTTCTTCTAAGTTAAATGTAAAGCCATGGTCCTTTTTTATTTCCATCACCGTTTATCCCCCTATACCCTCTTCCACCTCCATCCACTCCCCCACCCCCACAATCACCACACTGTTGTCTGTGTCCATGAGTTCTTTCTCTTTTTTTAATTTTTTACTCAATCCCTCCACCACCACCCCACTCCTACCCCCGAGCTATCAGCCTGCTCTCTATCTATGAGTCTATCTCTACTTTGCTTATTAGTTCAGTTTGTTCATTAGATTCTACATATGAGTGAGCCATGGTCCTTTTAAAAGACTCATGGACTATTGCCTTGAAAATTGATCACAGGGGAACAAGGACAGAATCAGGGACACCTAGTAATAGGCTATTGCAAAGGTCCAGGTGTGACATGATGGAAGCTTAGCCCAAGGTAGAAGCAGTAGGGGTGGAGAGAAGTGGTCAAATTCTGGATCTATTTGGAAGGTTCAGGAGGTAGAAGATAAGTGGGATTGAGAGAATGAGAGGAGCTAAAGACAACTAAGTTTTTGGCCTCTACAATGGGCAGGATGGAGTTGCTAATTGCTGCTATCTTATAGATAAAGAATTTGAGGTTTAAAGAAATTAAGTAATTCCTCCAAAGTCAACCATTCAGTTGTCTGTTACAGGTTTATCTGGAAAGACTGAGTGATAGTTCTCCTTTTTCCCATCTCATCCAGAAAATAGCTTTTGCTAAGGTAAAGACAGCACTGAGGGTGGGGATTTCCATGCGTCTTCCTCTCTTGGAGCATCCAACAGAGGACATGACTCAGGTTGGGGTGGCTGCAGGATGCCTGGGGGACAGGTCTAAGCACTGAGACCCTGGAAACAATCCTAAGAGTCCTGGGCTGCTTTGCTCCAGAGAATGGAGAAGACTACTGGAGAGGCCTGTCTTTGGCCAAAGGAGGAGGATCAACAGTATAACCCCAATCCAGTTTCCCATGATCACTCCTAGCCTAGAGGTCTTGTAAAGTTCACTTCAATGAGGAAAAGAATCCTAGAACTACCTCTTGTCCACCTTGATGAGTGAGGGCTCTGAGCCATGTTTTACTTAAATGAATGAATGAATGAATGAATGAATGAAGAAAAATGACAGGGATATGCACCATTGCATTGGTAATTAAAGGAAAACATTGGGGATGACCTAAACGACAACACGGGAATGGTTGATTAAATATGCTATTTATATGCATCTGTTTAGAAAGCTGGAACAGATCTGTACATATAGAAGTAGAAAGGTCCACACACGTTGCAAACTGAAAAGATCAGTTTACAGAACAGTATGTAGAGTATGATTCTGTGTCAGTCAAACCATGTGCACACATATATATGCACAAATATATGTATGAAGGGACGGTTGGAAGCAAGTTCACAGGATGTTAATAATGCTTACCCATGGCCAGTGAGGTTTATGTAACTTATTTCCTGCTTTTCTGCATTAACTGAATTTTTAAAAATGAGCATGTCTCAATTATGTAATCAGAAAAAAAAGTCTTCTTCTTAGAAAAAACATCTGCCTAGAATTGTACAACTTTACTTTTATGCTGTAAAATTGTTTTATCTAAAGCTAAATTTAAAATATTCATCAGATATTTGCACCTTAGAAATTTTTATTGAGCCTCCATTTTCATCAATTAAATGTTGAAAAAGTTAAGTACATTATGTGGTGCCTGTGCCATTTACTCATTTTTAACATTCCTTGGACTTTCTTGCTAACAAAAATTAAGTGGTTCTTTATTAAAACCACAGTTATTTCCACAAATAAGAAGACATGAATTCCATTGATGCTACTTTTTTTCCTGAGGCAGAAATAGTTTTGAAACAACCAAAGGAAAAGGTACCGTTCAATGTCTGGGACTTTATTGGTTTATCACAATGATTATTCTTCCCAACTTGATTATAAAACTATATGATCTGCAGGTTACTTTTTTTTAATCCTTGAAATGCTAATTCTATAGGCACTGTACTTATTTATGTATATAATATTTCTAAATATGTAGTTCTAGATAAGTAGATCCGTTCAAATTGGTTGAATTCCAATTCTTAGAGTGTTGAGTTCTAGCTATACTTAGGTGTTAGAAATGAAAATCACCATATTAGTTGAAAAACAATTTCAAAGAATTAGATGACTATTGACAATGAAATCAAGAAGTGTTCCATGCCTATAAAATACTCAATAAGGAAATCAAGATCTCTGCCACACCTGTTCAATAAAAGAAGAGGTTTTATTTTCTATTGTTCACAAAAAGCAGGAAGAGGAAAAAGGGGGAGAGGAGGAAGTAGAAGATCATGAAACTGATACAAATATACTGGAAAACAAACAAAAGCAAAATTTAATTTGAAAAAAATGTAGAATAGTAATACAGAAATAGAGTGTACTAGATGAGATATATTAGCGACAATAAAACAAGTTGATCTAAAAAGGAAACATTTTGGGGTGGGTAAGTAATTTTTAGGCTTTGCCCTGTCTTTACACCTTTTTATCTACTTAGTCATCAGGTTCTTCCAATGGGTGAATCCTCAGCAAAACTGGAAGATATTAAAAAATGGTCTTCAAGTTACTCTCACTACCTTACCAGGTTCTAATTCATTCCTCTAATCCTATCCCAAGTTCTTACTATAAATTTTGTTTCTCAATGAATTTGCTATCAGTGAAAGATAAATCTAAAACTCTAAATCGTATTTAGATTTCATTCCACCCATGGAATTGTTTATATTTTAATAAGGGATGCTTGCATGAAAAAGCCTTCAAAACTTAACTGTCCAACTTTAGCTTGACTTTGCTCCCTCTTGGGTTTCATGCCAGGCCAGGGTTTCTAGTTGCCCACTGTACATGTTTATCTGAATGTCCCACAGATCACTCAAACTCACCCCCTCAAAACTTGCTCCTCTTCCTGGAACCCACATCTTCCCTTTCCCTTATCCCTCACATTTAAAAAATTATACCTCCTAAAAGCCTTCTGAATCCATTCCCCCTTCTCTATTCACCCTACTAAGTCCTTAGGCCTTAGTCCGGTCACTAAACATCTGGACTTGCAGTAGCTTCTAAATTGTCTTTCTGCCTCCAATCCATCTTCCATTTGGTCATCATTCTAAAATATACAATTGATCATGTCAGCTGCCTGCTTAAAATTTCTTCAGTGGCTCCTCATTTTTAAAAAAAAAATATATTTAATTGGTTTTTTACAGAGAGGAAGGGAGAGGGATAGAGAGTTTGAAACATCGATGAGAGAGAAACATCTATCAGCTGCCTCCTGCACAACCCCCCAGTGGGGATGTGCCCGCAACCAAGGTACATGCCCTTGACTGGAATCGAACCCGGGACCCTTCAGTCTGTAGGCCGACGCTCTATCCACTGAGCCAAACCGGTCAGGGCCTCCTCATTGCTGTCAGGATAAAAAAACAATTACAGCCCTAGCTGATTTGGCTCAATGGATAGAGCCTCAGCCTGTGGACTGATGAAGGGTCCTGGGTTCGATTCCGGCCAAGGGCACATGCCTGGGTTGCAGGCTCAATCCCCAGTAGGGGGCGTGCAGGAGGCAGCCAATCAATGATTCTCTCTCATCATTGATGTTTCTATCTCTCTCTCCCTCTCCCTTCCTCTCTAAAATCAATAAAATATATTTAAAAAACAAAACAAAACAAAAAACAAATACATGCACATGGCATATAAGGTGCTTTGTGAGCTGGTTTCTGGCTACTCTTCTAATCTCTCTCTACCTCATTCTTTAAACATACGGCATCTAGTCATGCTGAACTAATTGCTGTTTTTCAAACAAGTCATGCTCTCTTATTTCTGGCCTTGTGTACAAGCTGTTCCTTCAGCCTGAAATGACGCCCCTTTCTCTACCTTACATCCACCTGCACTCTCCTACTCATCTTGAAGACTTAGTTCATGTCCCTTTTTTTTCTGAAGATTTTTTTCGGACCAATTTAGGCAATAGTGTCATATAAACATTTATTCTATATAATTTATGGTATAGTGTTTAACTTATTGCTGCATAATAAATTATTCTAAAATGTAGTGGCTTACAACAAAAATAAACATTAACTTCTCATAGTTTTTATGTGTCAGGAATATGGAACCACTTGTCTGGGAAGTTCTGGCGAGGGGTTTCTCATGAGGTACAGTCAAATGTCCGCTGGGCTTGAATGGGGTTGGAAGACCCACTTCCGATGGCTCACTCACATGATTGGCAAACTGGTGCTGGATGGGCCTTTCCACAGAGCTACTTAAGAGTCTTCAAGAGATGACTGACCTCCCCCAAAACAAGCAATCCAAGAGATCGAAGCAGAAGTTACGAATCCTTTACTACTCTTGGAAGTCACCTCCTCTAACCTCCACCATACTCTTGTTCACATAGATTAGCCATGATTCATTTCAGAAGAAGACTAAATAAGGACATGAATACAAAATGTGAGGGTCATTGGAAGCCATCCTGAGATTGACAGTGACATGCAGAGTAACAAAAATATATATCTTACTAGCTTACTTTTAATGTTGACATAAGTCCTCCCAGCCCATTTCCTAGAAATAGCAACCTCTTCTTCTTTGTATTTCCAATGTAGCTCTTATGTTCTCAGGATCAGTTTCTCCTGTTCTGTCCCAATTGTCTGGATCTGTTACAGCCCTGCTGAGGATATAGCTTCACTTTCTCCCTATGAGGATATAGCTTCACTGGTCACCACTGTCTTGCACAGATGACTGTCACCATTGCTTCTACCACTGACTTTGAGAAATGTGTGATATTTCTTCAAGAATGTGAATGTGTGATATTTCTCCAAGCTCAAGAGCACAACTGAGTACACACTGTGATTGTTAGCAAGTTGTTTCAGATGGCCTGGGAAATACCAGAAAATAAATGTAATGGATAGGGTAAGTTACACTGTTATTAGCAGTGCCTACTCTGAGAGATCCACAATCTAAACTTACCCTCAGAATGGCTCAAAAAAGGTCCTCTGGAAACTCTACTACAATCAGATGATGTTATCTTGTCCTATGTCCTACAAAAGACAAAGTGCAACACAATCTATCATCAGTGCAGCTCATAAGGTCTGGGATTTCAGTTTTTAAATAACACCACAGGTGGAACTCAACCATCCATACCAGGGCATGCTGGGCCAAGCACTCTCCATGTCCAGTTCACAGCCTCTCTTCCAGCACTGGTGGAAGAAAATGAGCCTGTGCACTCTCCCGGCATTCCTTTCCACCAGTTCCATGACCCTCACAAACAACTGCCGAAAGAATAGTATTAGATATCTAGTAATGCATAAGCCTAGGACAGTCTAAACCCACACTTAGGGAAAAACATTTCCATATAGAAATCATAGGGGCAGAAAACTACCGAAGGACATCTTATTAACAGCTTGAAGCATCTACACTTGCTTTAACTTAATTATTTCAAGTCTTTCCCAAGAACTACACACGAGTGATTGTTTTATATTTACATAGTCCAAGAGACCACTTCAAGGTGTTTCCCAGGACTAAGGAAGAGTTAATACCAAAGGGAAATTGGATTCTTTGCTTTTAGGTGATAGAGTTTCCAGCTGCTTGACTCAAGGTTAAAAAATAAAATCGGGGCTTCAGCCAGCCTGATTATATCACCTGCTGTAATTACTTCTTGGAAAGCATGTCTCCTCGTCATTAGAGAGCCTGGAGGTCAGACAGTAAAAATGGGAACTGAAGGAGATATTAAAGGAGTAAATGATTCTTAGAGATAGAAAATGTAATGCCAAGCACATGTCATGTGGAAGCAGTGGGCTGCAGTAAAATGACAAGAGATTTTTTGAGTCAGGCAAATGTAGGTCCACTACGTAGTGGGTGCTTTTCCTGTGGTGAGTGAGGTAACTCAGACTTAACTTCTCTGAGCCTTGCTTTCTTCACCTGTAAAATGATGGTAACACACTCTACCTCACAGGGTGGAGGGTCAAATGAGAAAATACATAATCAACCTCTAGCAAGCAGGAGAGGCAGGTCGTGCTCCAGGTACAGCACTGGGTACTGGGAACAGATTGGTGAACAGATAAAAATGAGTCACTGTTTCACTGAGATTCCAGTCCAGAGGGAAGGCAGGCATTAAACAAAGAACTACCTAATTACAGTGGTAATGAATGTGATAAAGAAGCAGCCTAGGGTATCACAAAAGGAGACCTGACCTAATTTAAGGTGGTAGAAAATGTGGCCTTGAGGTAGTGACACCAAAGGTGGGGAGCCTGGATTAGGGGAAAGCATGTCAGGTTTCAGTTGGAACATTCTAGGCTCCTGGACGGTGCTCAATAAATGGAACCTGCTATTTATTATTATTATTTATTGAATAAATATTTATTGAGTATCTACCATGTGTACTATTACTAGGCATACTGAGGATATAATAAATATGTGAACTTGAGCAAATATCTTAACTTTTTGAGCGTCAGTATGTTCATATGTAAAATAGGAATATTAATAGTACCTACCTCTTCACTACTTTTTTGAGGATTCAATGAGATGATGTACGTAAAATTTTTAACAATGTTTCACATAGGGAGAAGATAATATGTGCTAGTAATATTATTGTTGTTCCTTAGTCAGGACTGGCAATATAATTTTTAGGGCCCAGTGCAAAGTTAAAATGAAGGGCCTCTTGTTAAAAAATTATTAAGTGTAGGGCCCCGTGTAATTGCCAACACTCATGAAGATAGCCCTATCACTAATTATGTCATATGCATGTATTTATATAGCTTACCAATCCAAAAAGATTGAATTTTTCTGGGAGGCAAATTCCAAAACTCAGTCCATTGAATTTAGTTTGTAAAAATAAAATATAAACATATTCAATATACCAATAGGTGATTGGTGCTTATATATTTCTCAACATTTTATTATGAAAAAATTTTAAATAACAAAATTATAAGAATTTTATAGTGAACACAGGTATATATACCATTTAGATTCTATAATTAATATTTTTAAATTGTTGACAGTATTATAGATGTGTCCCATTTTCCCCCTCTTTGTCCCTCCCCACCCAGCCCTTGTCCCACCCCAGGCCTACACTATTGTCTGTGTCCATGGGCTATGCATATATGTATATGTTATTTGTTAATCTCTTTGTGTCTCCCCACTTCTCTCACCTCTAAAATCTGTCAGCCTGTTCCATGCATCCATGCCTCTGGACCTATTTGTTATATTATCCTCAAATCATCCATTAATCTATCTTGTTTTTGGTGCACTTCAGAGTAAATTTCAGACATCAATATCACTACGTAAGGTCCAATTTGTTTGTTTTTTCTTTAGATGTAAAATTGACATAGAATAATGCACAAATCTTAAGAGTAAATTTGCTGAGTTTTGACAAATATATATGTCTCTGTAACCCAAACTTTTAAAGCATTACCATCACCCTAAAATGTTCCTTCATACTTCTTCACAATCAATCTCCATCACAACCTCCCCCAAAGACAACAACTATTCTGATTTCTTTTTTCTTTTTGTGCTTAAATTTTTCAAAAGGAGCCTTTATAAGTGCTTAGCTTCTGCTTGCTAACTTTTATAAGTGTTTTCTTACATGGGTATATAGACTATCCCACAGACTCTAAATGAGGAAAGATAAGTCTAGGATACTCTGGTACAATCAACAAATACTTATTGAGTCAAAGAGTGAAACTAGGAAAATCATTTTATTGTTTTTTTAAAAATAATTTCAATGTGTACTCCAGAAAAATGTAAATAATATGAAAAAATACAAGAGGAAATTAAAAATCATCCATCATGGAGAAATAAACATTTTAAATTTTTGATGAAATTTCTCCCAGATGTCTATTTATATATACATATAGTGACCTATGTATAAAATTTGATAAAAATAGCAAACACATGTATAATCTGTTTCTATCACTTAACAATATGAAATAGATGTTTTCCTCATGAATAAGTATAGAGTGGAATCATCATTTTAATGGCCACACTAGATGGGCATACCATTCTTCAATGAACCAGTTACCTACCCATGAACATTTAAGATTGTTTGCAAATTTTCAATATTATCTGCAATACTGAGATGAACTTCTTTGTACATACATCTTTCTCTGAAATGTATAATTACTTCCTTAGGATAAATTGTTAGGGTTAAGTTTACTGGGTTACAACCTCAGTACATTTTACATGCTGCTTTATGACACCAACATGCCCTACAAAAAGGTGGCACCAATTTATATCCTTAAGTTTAAAATTTTTAAGAATAGAAAATAAATGTTTGCTTCATCTTTTTTTCCCCCTTTAAGATAAAAAAGGGAGAAACACACCAAGGGCTAATATGCCTAGATTTAAACCAGCAAGCATGAATGTATATAGATGTGCCCCTAAAAGCAAATCAATCCAGTTGAACTCCATTCCATAAACAATTATTAAGCACCTACTATATGCAAAAATAAGGCTAGCTGCTGAGAACAGAAAGATGAGAAGCTATGGACTCAATATTCAGAATATTCACTTTCTTATAGGACAATTTCCTTGGCTACAGTGATTTATTTTTACCTAAGCCTACATAATGAGAATTTACTCTTAAAGGGGCACTGACTCCTACATTAAATTTGGTATTACTCAAAAGATATAAATGAAAAATCTTTCTCCCATCCTTATTCCCCAATCCATACCCCCCACCTATTGTTTCCCTCTCCAGAGGTTATCACTGTTTCTGATTTCTTGTATATTTTCCAAGAAAATGCTCTGCATATACATAGACAGGCATGTGCTTGAGCATGTGAAAACATTAATTGCCCACTCATTGCTTATTCATTCAAGCTGTTTTAAAAATACAATAGCATTATACTTACAAATGATTACCTTGGAGATTGTTACATTATCCATTCATATAGAATAGCTTCTTTATTTTTAACTTGGAGATTGTTCATAACCCACTCTTAGGGAGCTGCTTCGTTCTTTTTTTAATCATCTACACAAGTTTCCATTGCATGAATATGTTTAACCAGTACTCTATTGATTGACCCCTAGGTTGGTCCCACTGTTTTGCAAATACAATCCTGCAATGAATACCCTTTTAATTTAATTTTTAAATATATTTTTATTGATTTCAGAGAGGAAGGGAGAGGGAGAGAGAGATAGAAACTTCAATAATAGAGAATCATTGATCGGCTGCCTTCTGCTGGGGATCGAGCCTGCAACCCAGGCATGTGCCCTTGACCGGAATCGAACCTGGGACCCTTCAGTCCACAGGCCGATGATCTATCCATTGAGCCAAACCAGCTAGGGCATGAATACCCTTTTAGATAGTAAAATCATTTTGAAATAAGAAGTGACATTGTGAAGGTAGTAATGGTTGGCTTCTAATCAAATTAGTAAGCACTTCATAGAGACATTTCCTGGGTTATAGATGAAAATTAAAAGTACAAAGCATTCAATATTATATGCTGTGTCTGAAATATGTTCCTCCAAATGAAAGAAAACCATAAAAGCCAACAGGAAATTTCCACCCACTTAGACTCCTTAGGAGGAGTAAACAGATAGGCCTTATCCAGTGTTCTCCAGGTCCACAGTAGAGCTTTGTCACATTAATAGTGAAAAGTTTTTTGTATAGTCCATGCCTTGGCACTAAGAACTTCCCCTAGAGAGTTTGGATCTACCAATATAGACATACAAATATTCATTTGTCACACAAATAATTCATCAAAAGGTCTTTGGACATGCAAGCGGAGGAGCATGTTTCCTTTTGCCCTTCCCATTGACTTTTTTTTTTAAACTTCATTTTGAAATAATTACACTTAGAAAAAAGTTTCAAGAATAGTACAGCGAACTCCCACACACTCCTTATTCAAATTCACTAATTTTTTTAACATTTGTCGATCTCTCTCTCTCTCTTTCTCTCTCTCTGTTTTCCCCCTGAATTATTTGAGAGTAGGTAGCATAAGAATGCTCCTTTACTCCTTGATATTTCAGGTGTGTTTCCCCAAAACAAGGATATCCCATTGGTTGGGGGGGAGGGAGGAGAGACTGACCTGGCTGCTTCCAACTGACCTTTTAGAGAATCGTGGACTTTAAGAGTTAGAACAGCGGTTCTCAACCTGTGGGTCACGACCCCTTTGGCGGTCGAAAGACCCTTTCACAGGGGTCGCCTAAGACCATCCTGCATATCAGATATTTACATTATGATTCATAACAGTAGCAACATTACAGTTATTAAGTAGCAACGAAAATAATTTTATGGTTGGGTCACAACATGAGGAACTGTATTTAAAGGGCCAGAAGGTTGAGAACCACTGAGTTAGAAGGAACCTGAAGGTGTCTAGTTCAATCTTTCTTTTACACACAGGGAAACACAGAATTAGCAAATGAGTCAGCCACGGTCACATTGCCAGTATCCGGGAGAAGATCTTCTGGCTCTACACTCTACAAGGCATTAGGGAACATCTGGTCCAAACTATTCAATAAATTTTATAAATGAGGAAACTATGGTTCAGAGAAAGTTTATGATTTGTCTAAGGTTACATAGGAAGTTACCTGCCTGGATTCCATTGGCAGCTATACCTCTTTGCTAAGAGGCTTAAGGAGAAGACTAATTTTCCTAAATGCATACTCAGTGAATAAGCTAAGTGAATATCTAATATTTTTGTCTGCCCAGCAGCCCTTCCCCCTCCTTCTGGCAAGAGCTTTGGGAAACCATCCCTCTTCTATTGGATACAGAGTTAGTGAGACTGTCCTTCAAAGGACCTTGCCCTTTTGGCCATGAAATGGGCATGTAACCCAACTTAGGTCAATGGTCTCTGAGGTATTGAATTTTGAGGAGAGGGTCTCAAGGATTGAAATCCTGATTCTTCTTAAAGGTGGTGCCTGAAGAGGCTGTTACTGGCTTTTTTACTCAGCCACTCTGCTTCCCATCCCACCCGAGACTTGCTTCTTTAGTATTTATTTTCATTTTCCCAGGTACCCCAATGTGCTTCCAACAATTTCCACAGGCTAAAATTGGCCAGGCCCAGATTCTGTTGCTTGCTAGACCAGGACCCTAAACAATGACAGCAGACTAGGAAAAAAATTGCGGAAACATTTGTCCAAACAAAACTGTGACTTGGGTTGCATAGAAAAAAGTTGGGCCTGAGTATACCCTTCCTCCAAGCTTAGTGTGGAAATGCTTTTCAGGCTCATCACTCTGCTGTTCAGTGTACTTTCACACTCTACTTTCACACTCCAAGAAGTGACTGTTCCTGGAAAAACAGAGCAACCTTTCTGTTAACTGTAGCTCTTAGAAATGTCTCCAGCATGGGGACACCACTTAGTCAGCGGTTATTTTAAATCCATTTTCCCCAAACTGCCCCATCTGGACTGTTAAGAGTGTTGAAACACAATCTGACTTGAGCACAAAGGCACCGGGTGGGCTCCCTGCCTGATTGACTCCAGGGCCTGTTGCCAGCAGGAAGTGAAGACACCGCTCATTGTCTTTCCTGACCTCCTGAGAAGGCTTTTGGAAGGAAGTCACACACATGCAAGAATGGCATTCAGACAGGGTAGTCTGAATCTGCATCCAGGAAAAAAATCTTCATAAAAGCATAATCATCTGCAGAGGTTCCCAAGCTCATGCTGAAAACAGCTTTTCCTCTTTAAAAAATTATTTTAGTATTATTTAAAATAATCTAACCATATATTATCTATATTATTTATAATTTAATATTTTAAAAATATGATTACACAGCAGTTTAGCTTCTCATTAGCCACTCATGAACCAGATCTTTGCATAGCCAAAAATTCGATTATTTAACAAATTTTTGTGCCTACTATGTGTCAGACTGTATTAAGTTCTGGAGAAATAATAGGAAGGAAAATCAGACAGGGTCCTTACTCTTACAATGCTTACAGTGCAGAGGGAAAACAAACATTAATGAAGATGTTATCCTCATACCCTATTACAAATTATTACTAGTGCTATGAATAAGAATAGTAAATTACTTTCCTCAAAACAAATAGTTTCCATAATTCTAATGAATTTCTTAAAAGGACTTCCTCTATTCCATTAGCCTATAAATGGTCTGTAAATATACATATCTCCACAGCCCTGGTAATAAAGGAAACAACAAAAACTATAGATCTAGTGCCCCTTTTAGAACAAAATGTAGGGATTCTGCCTTTATTTTCTCATTGCATTAATTATGAATGTGTTCAAAGGCAAATAGAAAAGGAAAATCACTCAGACAAAATGTCCTAATGAATAAAAGACCACCATTTGAAAGGCAAATACAAATGGGGAGATGTATGTATTTTCTATTGTTGCTGTAATAAAATACCACAAATTTAGTGGTGTAAAACAACACAAATGTATTATCTTAAAGTTTTATAGTCAGAAGTTTGACAGTGTCTCACTAAGCTAAAATCAAGGTATTGGCAGAACTGAATTCCTTGCTGGAGACTCTAGGACAGCCGTGGGCAAACTACGGCCCAGTGGCTGGATCCGGCCCATTTGAAATGAATAAAACTAAAAAAAAAAAGACCGTACCCTTTTATGTAATGATGTTTACTTTGAATTTATATTAGTTCACACAAACAGTCCATCCATGGTTTTGTTCCGGCCCTCCGGTCCAGTTTAAGAACCCATTGTGGCCCTCGAGTCAAAAAGTTTGCCCACCCTGCTCTAGGAGAATACTTACTTTGCCTTTTTCCAAGGCTTCCTTCATTCCTTAGTTCTTTGCCCCCTCCTTCTATCTTTAAAGTCAGCAACATATTGAGTCCTCATATCCCATTTCTCTGCTCTGACTTCTGCCTCCCTCTTCCACTTTTAAGGACTCCTGCAATTAAAAGTAGCTTCACTCAGATAATCCAGGATTATTTCCCCAGCTCAAATTCTGTATCTTTAATCATACCTGCAGAGTCTCCTTTGCTTAACATTCATAGGTGCTGGGGATTAGAACATGGGTATCTATGATGTATCTCATTCTGCCTACCACAGAAGGCATGGAAATGTTCTTGTTAAGAGTGAAGAAAAGCAGAGATACTTCATTCTGTGGGGATAAAGCAATAGGTACAAGGTGGTAGCATTTTTCTCCATAGCGCCAAACTACTTACAGTGGTAATCTCCAGGCAGTGGAACTATGGGGTGATTTTTCTTTATGTTTTTCCATTTTCCACGTTTTATACATTAAAAATAAAATAATTAAAAAAGAAACACTGTGGCCTAGCCAGCGTGGCTCAGTGGTTGAGCGTCGACTTATGAACCAGTTGGAGGGGGGGAAGGGAAGGGGGGGAAATAGGGGGACATCTGTAATACTATCAACAATAAAGATTTAGCCGAAACCGGTTTGGCTCAGTGGATAGAGCGTCGGCCTGCGGACTGAAGGGTCCCAGGTTCGATTCCGGTCAAGGGCATGTACCTGGGTTGCGGGCACATCCCCAGTAGGAGATGTGCAGGAGGCAGCTGATCGATGTTTCTCTCTCATCGATGTTTCTAACTCTCTATCTCTCTCCCTTCCTCTCTGTAAAAAATCAATAAAATATATTAAAAAAAAAAAACAAAAAAAAAAAACAATAAAGATTTAAAAAATCCACAACTTTGAATCAAGGAGGGATATATATATATGCTCATTTTTATTTTATTTCCATTTTCCTATACATTTGAAAATTTTTATAATAATAAGTTATAAAGTGCATAATTTTATATTATTCTCATTGTTTTCAAGCATAACTTCAGCATCTAACTAGAGGGGATGGATAAGTTACAAAATCAAGGCAAGTTTTTGCCCTGGTGGTGTTGCTAAGTGGTTAGAGTGTTAGCCCACAAACCGAAGGGTCTCAGGTTTGATTCCCGGTAAAGGGCACATACCTGGGTTGCAGGTTCAACCTCTGGCCCTGGTTGGGGCAAGTGTGAGAGGCAGCAGATCCATGTGTCTCTCTAACATCAATGTTTCTCCTTCCCCCGCCCTCCTACTCTCTCTAAAAATCAATGGGAAAAATATCCTCGGGTGAAGATTAACAGAAAATAAAATAAAATAAAATGCCTTCCCAGAATTTTAAAAAAAAAATCAAGGCAACTGTCTTTGTCACTGATACTAAGTCATATAATTAGATCCCAGGAAATGGAGAGATGAACCCATCTGGTTTTACTTAAAAAGTCTCAAAGATTTCTGAGAAAGTTTCCAAAGTATAGCCATTTGGTCAGATGCTGTTGACCATTATCAATGACAGTGTTGTACCAGAGTAGCAACAATGCCTTTCTCTAAAACAAAAGCTCTAATGGAACTTATTACAGGGAAACAATAATTATATTAAAAAACAATGATTCAAAATGTCATAGTTTTCCCAGAACAAAGAATACACTTAAAATATATTTTAAAAATCACTAAATGAATAAAACCACCATATAAACAGTCTCTGATATTGTAATTGGTTATTTAACCATGTTATGTAAAAATAAACCCAGATATACCAATAAAAATTCAGAAAGAAAATGCCTCAGGTGGCTTTCTGACCCATCCTTGTTTTATTTAACATTTGCTGCATTCCAAGTAACATTCTTAAACTGATTATTAAAAGCAAGAGAATACTTTCAGTAATCAAAAAGGATCTTATAAAAGTGACAAAAATAAACATAATTTCTTTCTTTCTTCCCCTTCCCTTCCAGTGCTGGTTTTTTGCTATTGATGTAAAGTATTTGTCACTTTTAGGAATAAGGTTGCTACTGTTCATTTTTCCATTTCTAATAAATAATATGACTTTTTTCAAAAAAGAGCAGTTCTCATGTGGATTAGAAAAACATCGGGAAGGATATAGCTCACAAACTGATAACACTGGTTAGCTCTGGACTGAGGATTTGTGATGAAGCAAGAGAGGACTTTTACTTTTCTTACTTTGCTTATTTGAATATATGCAACGAATATGCATTAGTTTAATCAATTACCCCCAAAAAATTCAGTAAATTTTTTTTTAAAGAAAACAAACACCTGCATGTACTTTAGATTTAGCGTGATGATTTAGGATCCATCACTTAATCTCTTTGGGTCTCAGTTTCCCTACTTATAAAATGGGATTAATATCACTCAGAAATGTCATGAGAAGAATGCCTTAGCACATGGCAAATACACATTCAATAAAGGTTCCTTCTCTGAGCCTCGGGTTCTTTGCCTGCAAAATGAGGGAACTAGATTAGTTGTCTGTCATCCTTTTGAGAATGAGTATTCTGATACCCTCTTTTTATGTTCACAGAAAAAGATTGCTAATTGAAAAATAAGTGTCTTTACTTGTCTTCAGGTAATTATTTTTCTTTTATTTCCTGTAGAACCAGGAAACCAAAAACAGATGAGCAGTAACTCTGGAATGTTTGGGCCACTCCACCCTGGGCACCTGGGAAATGACAGGGTATTTCCACTCATTAGAATCTCCCTGATGAGGAGAGCCTTCCTGATTGGGAAAAGGATCAAACTTAGTTTTAGTAAGCCAGTGTGCGCCATTAAAAATATTATATACTCTCAATTTTAATCTTTGACTATTCAAGGCCTCCTTTTTAATTAGTTTGCTTACCTATGTTTGCAATCCAGATACTCTGCGTAAGCAGTTATGCAAGTGTTCCATAATTCATTACATCAAATGTCATTGTTTAAAGTCCAATTAGATCATTATCACTTAAGGAAGGGTTGCATTTTCAATGAGTTTAAAGATTTGTCTCCTACACAACTGAAATGCTAATAATTGTCTGTCTTTCATGGTATAAGGGAAATAATTTCACAATAATTCTCTTTGCTTTCCTAAGATTGAAAAGTAGCATGGTTCATAGCAGTAGTACTTTTTATTTGCCTATTAAAAAAAGATAAAAATAGAAAAGGGAGAGAAAGCTACAACATTGAGGAATACTACCATTCCAAATTTCTCGAAACATGGTATGTTTTTTATTTAATTAAAATCTTGTATGGATATAGAATCATAAAGAGGAACACCCACATGGCTTAGAATTCTAAATATCTCTTGTATGAGATTTCTTAATTTAAGCCTTTTCTGTGCTTGCCGAATACCAGTGGGTGAAGAACGCCTTCAATGTCGTTTTTGGCATTTCCAGCTCCCTGCATAGCTTGGTAGGATTCTTTACCCTTCCAGGTTATAGCAATCCCAACTTTTCTTTCTTTCTTTTTTTTAAAGGTTGAAGTCCAACTTGCAACAGAAAGATTTTCTAGCCCCCCACCAAGGCTTCCCCAAATCCTACATCCAAGGGCTCCAAACCCCAGTGCCCTTGGGGTCACAGCAGGAGTCCTGGTCTGGGCGGTACATGAGCACTGAGTGTGGTAGAACTGTAACCAGGAAAGGAAATGCTTGACCACATAGGTATACTCTCTTGACAGGTCATGTCTTTCTTCTGGATCCCGATCAATATAAAAAAGCCAGAGGGTCTTGATGGGTGGGTCTGATGAGGGAATCTCAGAAACAATGAATTGAGACGATGGAGGGAACCAATGACCACAGCCTGGGTAACCCGTGAGGAGTTTCCAGTTTCTGTGTCTAATTGCAGCATGGACAGATGTGTTGGAGGCTGGATATTCTAGCAGAGAAGAGTCACCCTTTGCTGAAGCCATGCTGTTCCCAGGACCCTGGGGGTACTTCCAAAGGTAGCCAGACTATCCACCCATCTTAAGTTTTCTTGCAGAAAAAATGCCTATTCTGTTTGTTTAATTTTAAGAGGTATTATAGTAGAACTGATTATAAAGAGACACTTTTGTTTCCATATTTATGAACAAGTTTCTATATATACAAATTAGGGATAATACAACTTGCTCCTTACTATATGTGGAAGGCTGAGAGAATTCTTACTATCCTATGTAATATAAGCCCAATATGCAAATTGACCCCTTGACTGGGAGTTCAACCACTCACTATGATGTGTGCTGACCTCCATGGGGTGGTGAGGAACATGGAGGCGTAGGTGATGCAGCATTGGCCCCAATGGGCCCCAATGAGAGTGGGGTCGCAGCAGGATGGTGGAGCAGGTGAGCAGGCAGAGCCAGGTCAAGGCAGGTGCCAGTGAGGCCTGGGGCTGAGGGAGCCGGGCGGGAGCCAGACTGCCCTGCAGATCACCCCGCAGACGGCGACCAGTGTCCATTACAGAGAAAGGGCAAATAGCAATATTAAAATATTTCTTCTAATTATTTTCCTTTCAATGTGCACGAATCCATGCACTGGGCCACTAGGTTAATAATAATAATAATAATAAAAACTAACATTCATCGAATACCTACTATTTTTTTGGCATCATGGTAGGCACTTTGTCTTTCATGATCTTATATAATCCTAATAAGACTCTGTGAGGTGTTATCTACTTTTTCAAATGAGAAATATGAGACTTAGAAAAGCTAAATAATTGACCATTTACAGTGCTGGTAAATGGTGATGTAATATTTGATTCTGAAACTTTGATTTTCACTACTCTACTTTGACCTTCTAGGAGAAAGATGGAAATGTTCTGAAATCCATTGGGTTGCCTCCAAGTCCTTCAGCAATTGAAATCACACTTTCGTGCACCTCTCCTTGACCCCCATACTTCATGCTCCAGTAACACAGACTACTTGTAATAACTCTAAAGTCCTGTCATCTCAAGTTTCTGGGTTTTGTTTATGTTTTCTTGGCCTAAAATTTAGTTATCCCACTACTACCAGTCTAGCTGGCCTACTCCTACTAACTTTTCAAGTCTCTATTTAACCTATTCTATCATGCTCCCATTACTCTTTTTTAAAATGCTTTTTTAAATTTTTTAATTATAGTTGACATACAGTATTATATTAGTTTCAAGTGTACACCCCAGTGATTAGACATTATATAACTAAGTAATCATCCCACTATATCTCGTACCCATCTGACACCATACATAGTTATTAGAGTATTATTGACTATATTCTCTATGATGTACTTTGTATCCCCATGACTATTCTGTAACAACCAATTTGGAGTTCTTTTTTTTTAATTTATATTTTTTATTGATTTTTTACAGAGAGGAAGGGAGAGGGATAGAAAGTTAGAAACATCGATGAGAGAGAAACATCGATCAGCTGCCTCCTGCACACTCCCCACGGGGGATGTGCCCGCAACCAAGGTACATGCCCTTGACCGGAATCGAACCTGGGACCCTTGAGTCCGCAGGCCGTTGCTCTATCCACTGAGCTAAACTGGTTAGGGCCAATTTGGAGTTCTTAATCCTTTCACCTTTTTCACCCAAACCTCCTCCCATCTGGCAATTGTCAAAATGTTCTCTGTATCAGTGAGTCTGTTTTTGTCTACACCTTCATTTATTTTGATTTTAAGATTCGATTGTTGATGGATATGTATTTATTGCCATGTTACTGTTCATATATATATATTTTAAATCCTCACCCAAGGATATTTTTTTCATTGATTTTTAGAGAGAGGGAAAGACAGAGAGAAATATTGATGTGAGAGAAACACTTCCATTGATTGCCTCCTGCACGAGCCCCTGCCAGGGCCCAGGCCGGGCAGGAGCCTTCAACCAAGGTACATGCCCATGACTGGAATCGAACCTGTGACCCTTCAGTCTGTAGGCCAACACTCTATCCACTGAGCCAAACTGGCTAGGGCTTATTGTTCGTCTTTTCTTTTCTTTTCTTTTCTTTTCTTTTCTTTTCTTTTCTTTTCTTTTCTTTTCTTTTCTTTTCTTTTTTCTTTTCTTTTTCTCCTCTTCCTCCTCCTCCTCCTCCTCCTCCTCCTCCTCCCCCTCCTCCTCCCCCTCCTCCTCCCCCTCCCTCTCCCCCTCCCCTCCCCCCTCCCCCTCCCCCTCCCCCTCCCCCTCCATCCTTCTTCTCCTTCTTCTTCTTCTTCTTCTTCTTCTTCTTCTTCTTCTTCTTCTTCTTCTCCTCCTCCTCCTCCTCCTCCTCCTCCTCCTCCTTCTTCTTCTTCTCCTTCTTCTTCTTCTCCTCCTCCTCCTCCTCCCTTTAACATTTCATGTAATACTGGTTTGGTGGTGATGAACTTTTGCTTTTCCTTGTCTGGGTAGCTCTTTATATATCCTTTTATTCTAAATGATAGCTCTGCTGGGTAGGGTAATCTTGGTCGTAGGTCCTTACTTTTCATCTCTTTGAATATTTCTTGCATGCAAAGTTTCTGTTGAGAAATCAGCTGACAGCCCTATGGGAGCTCTCTCTTGCTGCTTTTAAGATTCTCTCTTTGGCTTTAACCTTTGGCATTTTAATTATGATGTGTCTTGGTGTGGGCCTCTTTTGGGTTCATCTTGTTTGGGACTGTCTTCACTTTCTGGTCTTGTATATCTATTTCCTTCACCAGGAAGTTTTCTGTCATTATATTTTCAAATAGGTTTTCAATTTCTTGCCCTCTCTTTTCCTTCTAGCACCCACATGATGCGAATGTTGGTATGCTTGAAATTGTCCCAAAGGCTCCTTACACTATCTTCATTTTTTTAAGATTATTTTTGCTATTCTGATTGGATGTTTTTTGCTTCCTCATATTCTAAATTGCTGATTTGATTGTCAGTTTCATCTACTGTTGATACTCTATAAAATATTCACTTCAGTTAATGCATCCTTCATTTCTGACTGGTTCTTTTTATGGTTTCCATGCCCTCTTTTATTCTGTTGAAGTTTTCATTAAGTGCATTGAGCATCCTCATAACTAGTGTTTTGAACTCTGCATCTAGCAGATTTCTTATCTCCATTTTGTTTAGTTCTCTTTTTCTGGAGTTTTGTTCTGTTCTTTCATTTGGGATATGTTTGTCTCCTCATTTTGGCAGCCTCCCTGTGTTTGTTTATATGTATTAGGTGGAACTACTGCATATCCCAGGCTTGGTAGAATGTCCTAATGTAGTAGGGCGAGTGGCACAGCCTCCCAGATCACCCAAGCTGGGCACTCCTGTTGTAGTTAATCCTGGATTGCTGTTGGCACATCAGTGGGAGGGATTTACCCCCATTGGCTGCAAGGACTGGCTGCAACCACCTACTACTGTGTAATATCAGCTGGGCAGGGGCCCACCCACATAGCAGGACTTACTTCATTGCACCTCTGGTGCTCGCTGAGTCTGCCCCTTGAGTGAGTTACTGGTTGGGTGGTGCTTCAACATGGTCTAACCAGTGGTTCTCAACCTGAGGATCGCAAACAATGAAAATACATCCTGCATATCAGATATTTACATTACGATTCATAACAGTAGCAAAATTACAGTTATGAAGTAGCAACGAAAATAATTTTATGGTTGGGGGTCACCACAACATGAAGAACTGTATTAAAGGGTCAAGGCATTAGGAAGGTTGAGAACCACTGGCAGCTGTCCCCCAGGTGTGTTGGCTCTGGTGGTCTCCCAGAAGGTGCAGGCAAAGGTCAGTCACCACTTGTGTCCTGCTTGAGACCCACTGGCTTAAGCTACAAAGCAATCTTGAGATGGCTGCTGTTTGTGCTGGGTTTAGAGGTGCCCAGGAGAGGCCAAGCTGTGAAGGTTGGCTAGTGCCAGGCCTGGGCCACTTAACAAGAGGTACAGATCATGCCGAGTCCAGATGCTGCTTGTTTTAGAGATTTTTTTGTTAGGTTGGTTGTGTGTGTGTGTGTGTGTGTGTGTGTGTGTTTAGAGATTTTAGAAAAGTCTGAAGCATTAGCCAAGAAAGGCCATTCTTCTGGAAAAGCCACTGGAAACCAAGCTTGGGTGGGCACAGGAGTTTGGTGGGGCAGGGTCTCAGGGAATCACCAGGGTAGGGTGATCCATGATAATCAGGTTGATGGAGACTCAGATATTTCTCCCAACTGCCAGCTCTGGGCTGGGAGGGCTAATTAAAATAATAATGGCCTCTGTCAGTACTTTTGTCTGGGGGAAAGGTGCCCCCATCTCTCACCCTGATGTCAGGTAATTCAGTTCCTCCCCATATACCTCTGGTGCCTTTCCAGCTGCTATCATAGAGCTGGAGCTCAGAGGGAGTGAGTCAGAGTAAGTCTGTGCACAGGCCTTTTGAGAGGAACTGCTTGGGACTCCAGCAGACCTCCATTTCACTCAGCTTCAATCCCTGCTGGATTTTATAGCCAGAAGTTATGAAGACTTCTCTTCTTGGCACTGGAACCATGGGCTTGGGGGCCTTGCTCGCAGGGGGGACCTCTGCAGCTGAAATATCCCTCCCAATTTGTATCTGCCACATGTGGGTGTGGGACCAGCCTGTTCCTTGTCTCTGTCCCTCCTACCAGTATTGATGTGGCTTCATCTTTAAATCCCCTTTGTATGACTTCTATTCATGTAGATTTCAGGTGGTTCTGAATGATGGTTGTTCTGTAGTTTAGTTGTAATTTTGATGTGGTTTTGAGAGGATGTGAGTACTGTATTTACATAGGCCACCATCTTGACCAGAAGTCCCATTACTCTTGATATACTCATTATGGCAATGATCTTTTTGTGTCATCATCTAAATTGTGAACAACTCAAGGGAGTCTTTTTCTTTTTTTTCTTCATTGTTGTATTTCCAGGGCCTTTCAAAGTATCTGTTTCCCAGTAGACATTCAATGAAATATTTATAGAATGAATGAAAGAATGCATAAATGACTTATAAATTGATCTGGAGTACTCTTTAGAAATGTGTGCAGGAACCTGTATTACTTTATTGCACATAAGCCTAAAAGTTATCTGAAATGAAAACATTTCATCCTCTTATTTTATTCTTTCCTTTATTTATTTTTATTTTTTTAAAAATTATCTTTATTGTTGAAAGTATTACAGATGTTCCCTTTGTTTGTTTGTGTGTTGTTTTTTCCCATTGACCCCCTCCACCCTGTACCTGCTCCTCCCAGGCCTTCACCACTCTATTGTCTGTGTTCATGGGTTATGCATATATGCATATAAGTTCCCTGGTTAATCACTCCCCTCACCCCCCTTTAACCCCCTCTTTCCCTCTGAAATTTGTCAGTCTGTTCCATGTTATCCTCTTATTTTAAAACTTTTCAACATATCCTTATTTTTCTCTAGAATAAAGTAAGTTGAACACAGTTCAATACATATTTGC
The DNA here is from genome assembly GCF_028538775.1 of Myotis yumanensis. Taxonomy (NCBI): domain Eukaryota; kingdom Metazoa; phylum Chordata; class Mammalia; order Chiroptera; family Vespertilionidae; genus Myotis; species Myotis yumanensis. Next base: position 44,460,954 of record NW_027223765.1, read on the forward strand.
TGAATTAATGATGTCTTTAAAAAAATACAAGTTCTTTATAATCTAGTGCATATTATTTTCTCCAGACACACTTTGTGCCACCTCTACTTTATCCTGTAATAATGAGTAACAGTATATAATTTTCATTCAAGTATTAAATATTAGGAGCTGGGCATATTGATCCACTGTTTCAAATAGCCTTATTCCTTTTCTTGATAGTCCCTCATTCTTGGAATTTATGAAGCCATTCATCAAATAGCATATTTATTGTGGTTTTCCACTCTCTTTCCTTCCCCTAGAAGGCTGCCCCTCACCCCTTTTTTGTGCTTGCCTTGTTTTTAGCCCTGGTCATATCAAAGTAGTTATTTCTGTTTGTCATCCACCTCTATCCCCACCCCTATTCCATAATATCCATATTCCCCCTCAGAGGGCAGGAGTTGAGGTTTTGTTCCCCTATGTGTCCCCAGGGTCCAGCACACAGTTTAGGACAGGGCCAAACCCTATATGTAAGTACTGAAACGAAGAATAGTTACTCTTTACTGAGTAACATGGATCGTCACCTTGAATTCTCACAATTAATAGGTGAGTTATGAATTATCTCCCCATTTTATAGATGAGAAAACCAGGCTCGAAAAAATTTGGGAAGTTGCTCAAGGTCACAGTGGCGGAGTCTGTTGTCAGTGGAATAGGGTAAAGCCACCACTGATTCTAAATGAGTGAGGTTCCTTCCCACCATCTTTTCTTGAAAATTTTAAGGCTTTGCAATTTTTCCTTCTTGAGATCAATCATCTATCTCAGCGGTTCTTAACCTGTGGGTCGCGACCCCTTGGGGGGGGGTCAAACGACCCTTTCACAGGGGTGGCCTAAGACCATCGGAAAAACACATATATAATCACATATTGTTTTTGTGATTAATCATGATGCTTTAATTATGTTCAATTTGTAACAATGAAATTGGGGGTCACCACAATGTGAGGAACTGTACTAAAGGGTCGCGGCATTAGGAAGGTTGAGAACCACTGATCTACCTTAATATTATGAGTGCGGGAAATAACCCCCCTCCCTTTTTTTTTTCATATTGGAAATTGGTTGACCTCTCTGGAAGCAACGTGGTTTTAAACTTGTTTAAATGACACTTTTTGGGGCAGACTCTGCCTTGGAGTCCTGGGGAACACGATAGGCCCATTGAGAAAAACGGTCATTCGAAGCGGAATTCGCGGCTCAGGAAGTTTTCCTCTGGGCAGGACACACAGGAAGCCTTCGGCCGGGAGACTGACCCTCTGCCTGAGCCACGCGCGGGCCAGGACTGTGGACACGGGCTGCTCACGCCCAGGGCGGCGGTGGGGACAGCACTGCCCGCAGAGGAGGCGGTGTTACTAACTCTCCTCTGGCCAGGCCTGGGCTCTCTGCTGCTGAGTGTTTCCCACGAGCACGACAGCGAATAAAACTGGGCGAAAGTTGGTGCCTTCTCAACCCAGACGGCCAAGTAGGAAGTTGGCACGTTTTGTTTATTAGAACCTTCCACGGGTCAAATTCTTTCTTGCCCTTAACCAACATGGTCGCAGAGGGAAGTCCCAGCCCTTGAAACTTCGGGCCCTTAACTAAGATGGCGCCCGGAGGGGCGATGGAAAATCGGCTTGCCCTCTTCGCTGCCCGTGACCAGCATGGCGCCCACGGCGTCGGTCACGTGACGCCCGGACTACGGCGCGGCGGAGGGGCAGGAGGGCCCTTGAAGGGTGCGCGCTCCCGCGGCGGTGCACCGGGTAGGTTTCAGTCAGAGTCACTATGGCGGCCGGCGCTGGCAAGGTAAGCCGAGGTGGCGGCGGGGCCAGGGCAGCGGGACCTGTCGTGGCGTCCGGGCTTCAGATCCCCGCAGCCCGCCCGCGGGGGGAAGGCCGGCGAGTTGGGGGCAGCCGTGGGGGCCGGCGGGGGCAGGCTGAGGCGGGCGGGCGCTGAGGCGGGCGGGCACCGGCGCTTGACGGCCGTTTGTTGTGGTGTTTCCCTCCCAGGTCGGAAAGTTTCCTGCCTCGCCGGGCGCAGCCTGAGCGTGTCCCACCCGCCCCGAGCGGTGGAGGCGGCGGCGGACTCAGCCCGGGGCCTCCAAGGCCTCTCCCCCGGCCGCGGGGCCAGCCTCCCTCCCCCACCTCCTCGTCCGCCGGGAGCCGCGGCTGCCGTCCCTGGGATGCGACCCTCGCGGGGGCGGCCCTGAGAAGAGGCGGCCAGGGTGCTGCCCCGGAGCCCGGAGCCCAGGCGTCCAGGGACCGACTTCCTGCGGGCGGAGACCCCCGAGCCTCCCTGGGGTCGTGCCTAGCGCGGTCCGCATCCCCGCCCTGGTCGCGGGGACGCCCGCCAGGTGCCCGGGAGTCCCCGCTCGGCCGCCGCCCGTGCCTCCCCGAGTCCCCGTCCCTCGTGCCCAGGACCCCGGCCACCGCCGCCTCGGCTGGTGCGGTCCGGGGACCCCGTGTCACCTCCCGGCGGCCTCCGCGCATCTGGGGCAAATGCGGACCGTCCCGCTGGCGGTCTAGACCCTCGCGGACCCCTCCCGCCCTCCCACTGCCGAGGCCCTCCGGGACGGGTGGTGGCTGCCCGGAGGAGCGCGGCTGCACCTCTCCTCGCCCCGAAAGGACCTCGCCGGTCGCACCGACCCGACCCTTCCTTCATGCTGCAGTGCTGCAACATTTCCGCCACCGAGGGAGGAAAGCGGCCACGATCCCAAACACCACGCCAGCCTCGGCGTGTGACTCATCTGCTTGGATACCTCCAGCCCCAAACTGTCTTCCAGGAGTTTTCTTGGCCGCAGCTGTCCGATGTTTGAGCCTTGTCTTCCCGAGGGAGAAGATGGATTGAAAGCTGCCAGTTGGGGACTTTTTGTCATCAGGGCGCTGCTGGGTTTTCAAGGTGGTGATGGGGCTGGCGCTGGCTTGTCTTCTCACTCAAGTGCCGAGTTGTTGATGGTCACTGGTTATGCTCAGACCATGCGCAGTTTGTTTTAATATAGAATTTTGGGGAGGATAGGGGTATCGGCTTGTGAAGGGCAGCCCGGATCCGGTGGAACTCCTTTGTCCTGTGGTAGGAGAGACACCCCAGTCCTGTCCTCGATGCCGTCAGCCTTGGCCATCTTCACTTGCCGCCCGAACTCGCACCCGTTTCAGGAGCGTCATGTCTACCTGGACGAGCCCATTAAAATCGGCCGCTCCGTGGCCCGCTGTCGACCCGCGCAGAATAATGCTACCTTTGATTGCAAAGTGCTGTCAAGGAACCACGCTCTGGTCTGGTTTGATCACAAGACGGGCAAGGTAATGTCACAACATTGTTTAACAATCCTTACTTTTTGTTTCCCTTTGCTCTTTCTGTATAATGCATGCGGGATCCCGGGGTTTGCACCCAGAGGAGACTTTCAGCAAGGCCACGGAATCAACTTTGTGTGTGTCTGGTTCTAGTGGAAATTTAATTGAGGTGGTTGAATGGAAAACAGAGAAGGTATTGTAATTAAATGCCTTGGGAGGGCGATGGCATCTTGATAATGTGGTCATTCCCAGTGAAATCCCAAACCCTAGTTCGGTTCGGAAAACTAGATAGTGAAACTTGTCATTTTGTTTTCAGTCTTTTTAGAAAGGTGAATTTGCAGTTGAGAGCTTGATTAAGCAAGCAACAGTTCCCAAAGAATGCAGGGAATCCGTGACCATTATTACACTGGGGCTCAATTGTCTGGGTGGTGAGATGTAGTTAATGTAGCTTTTAGTTGAGTTCAGATCAGGGCCTGTCTAGTAAAGGCAGTCGGTGTAAAGTTAGATTTTGAAACATTTGCTATGTATATTCATGAGAAATTTGCAGTTATCAAAGCCAGTTTAATTAGGCATGAACTACTAACTCTACATACAGAGTTTTTTGCAAGTTGGATGAACCTATACCTATTGTTTTTGGAAGTCACTTTTTGATGTTGCCTGCAGCACTTACTGAGAATATTTTGTGCATACTTACAGAGGTGATATTTCAAAATCTGTGTTAGGAAATTATTTTTTTGAAATTATATTCAATTCTATCAATTATTGCATTACCTAGAGGCAATAGGATGAATTTAGAGCTCTTTAAGTGTGACCACTTTATCATTTTTATGTTAGCACCCTAATACTATACATGTGAGTGCTTATATTTTAAGAATGCGAGGAGAAAAATAAAGACCTTTTCAATTTTTAAAACTCTTGTGTGTGAAGAATGTACTAAAGAGCTCATCTTTGTGCTCAAACCTTCGATTTTAGTTCAGCAACAGAATCAGTTCCAACTTAGAGGAAGTTATGTAAGACTAATAATAATATCTCAGGTTTCACCTCTTGACTTTTGCTCCCTCTTTTTGAGTTAAATGATTAAGTCTTTTTAAAAAGAAGAATGTAAATCTTCAAGAGTAGTATTTTGAAATAAAAGAAACCTGAGCCTCAAAAGGAAGAAAGTAATACTCTGTTGCTATTGAATTAAGGAATTATTATATAAATCATTTTTCAGAGAAAGGAGGAAAAAATTGCCCAAGTGCTGTGTGCTTGCATAATACCTTTATCCTAATCTTTGTGTAGGATGAGAACGGAAAAGTATGTTAATTTTTCTGTGTAACACCAGGTACTCATTTACCTGTGGAACACACATATTTTTCATCCCTGGAAACTAAAGTTTGGGTGCCTGAAAGATTTCACAGATTACTCATAATCATTTAAAGTGAATATTCATAGAACTCATCCTTCCATCAATCAGATTCCAACATCAGTTAATTGCTAGGGCCTTAACTCAGTCAGCTTTGACATTTTTGTCTTTTTATGTCCCTGGGCAACAGTTATAGCCCAATTTAAACAGATTACAGGTGTGCTTAAAATACATACTCTAAAAATGCACATTCTTTACTTTGACCCAATATTCTAAGGAGACTCAGATCTTTTTGTTTTACTTATTTGAAAACCCGTGATTGCATGAACAGTGCTTTTCCTGGCTAGGTTATTTTGAGATGACTAAGAATAGGTCAGTAGTGAGTGTTTATTGTGTAAATTGCGATGACATGTTAAAATTTTAAATGGAATTTGTTATTAGAAAAGCTTATCCTTAAAGGATACACAAATGATTTCTGCCGTTTTTCCTTTTTATTGCTGCTTTATTAGCCAATACTCAGAATGTTACTTTAGGTGTAGATATAATTATTGGCTATTGTACCACCTAGTCTAGTTAAAACAAATAACCTGTCAGATTTTGCCATGTGATCAAATTATTTTAGGAATTAACTGTTTAAATTTACATTTCAGCAGACTGGTTTTTATTGAGCATCTGTTATATGCCAGATATTATGAGGTACACAGTTCTAAAGAAAATCCACAGTTTGACCAAATATCATTTATTGTTTTCTCTGTGAAATTTCTAGTTTGAGGATTTCTGCTATAATTGTCTCATATCAAAAGCCCCTGAACCATTCCCAGCAAACTTTTTTGTACAATACAAGAATCCCTCCTCAGGCAACTTTTTTCCCCCCAAGCATCTCTAAGTCTCAGTTTTCTCTTCTGGGGATAATAGTGGTACCTACTTTTGTTTTGAGGATTGGGATAATCATGTAAATCACTTAGCACTCTTTTCCTGGGCATTATTAAGGGCTGTGTACTTAGGGAGGAGGGTGTTTGCGGGTGGGGGAGAGGAACCATCTAGGTAGCTCTTTGCAATTTGTTGTAGTGCTGTGGAGTCTTGGGAAGGTAATGAGGAATTTTTTCCTTTCATGTGATGGCATATGTAGAGGTAATTTTTTAAAAAAATTACTGATTGATTTTAGAGAGAGAAACATCCATTTGTTGTTCCATTTATTTATACATTCATTGATTGCTTCTTGTATGTGCCCTGACCTGCAACTTTGGTGTATCAGGAAGATGCTTAAACCAACTGAGCTACTGGCCAGGGCTGTAGAGGTTGAAAACGAAACATACAAAGTTGAGAACTCTGTCCAAACTGGCATTTTACCTGGGAGGTGTAAAGTTGGGGTCATAAGCCCTTTGGTTTATTTATTTTATTTTTTGTTAATCCTCACCTGAGGATTTTTAGAAAGAGTGGAAAGGAGGGATGGAAGGAAGAGAGGAGAGAGAGAGAAAAACATCAATGTGAGAGACATCGATTGGTTGCCTCCCACACGCACCCTGACGGGTTGGGGATCCAACTTGCAACCCAGATACGTGCCCTTGACTGGGAATCAAATCCATGACCCTTCTGTGCATGGGCCGATGCTGTAACCACTGAGAAACACAGGCCAGGACTATTTTTAGTTTATTATTATTTTTTAATATATTTTTATTGATTTCAGAGAGGAAGGGAGAGGGAGGGAGAGATAGAAACATCAGTGATGAGAGAGAATTATTGATCGGCTGCCTCCTGCACGCCCCCTACTGGGGATTGAGCTCACAACCCGGGCATGTGCCCTTGCCTGGAATCAAACCCGGGACCTCGCAGTCTGCAGGCTGATGCTTTATCCACTGAGCCAAACCAGCTAGGGCTTTTTGGTTTACTTTTAATTGGGTTGTGTTCTGCATGGGCCATTATGAGAGGCTCCTTAAAATCTGGAGGAAATACTAAACATTTGAAACTTTCTGATTTTTCAAGTAATACGTGTTCATTATAGAAAATTTGCAAAATGTGGGCACATGAAAATGTAGGTCACACTTTTTAATGATAAGTTCATGGAATGTGTTATGGTACTTAAAACCTGCATGTTGAAGGGTGACAAGTTTGCCACTAAGTAGACTTTAACAAGCTTTCTCAAATCATCTACTTAGGGATGTAGCAGTTGGATATTGCCCTTCTTAGATGCTGGCACAATGTATCATCTTTTTGGAGGTCAAGCTTTTCAAGTTAGATGGTAGATAATAGAATGGTTAGTGATCCTTCTGTTGACTCAAGGTACCACTAAAAAACAAATCTATCCATATGGTGGTTACATAGAAAGGATAGTGAGTGTAGTACCTCTTTTCTGATTTGGATGGCCTTATCTGATTTGAGGCTTTGTGGAAAGGAGATAGTCCAGTGGTCCAAACAGTCTGCAGTCTATTTCCAGTCTCTCTGTAGTAGTACTAGTTGTTTACTTCCAGTTGCCATTTTTTTTACTTAAATTCAACAGGTACTATTGAGCACCTGTTCTAACATGATCTGTTTTAGTGGAGGGATGGTGAGGGGGAAGGAAATGGCAAGAACTGATAAGAATTGTTATTTCTCCTTTCTAGAAGCTTATATTTTAGAGAGGGTGATTATACACCTTGAGAACAGTTGACTGAGATAAGATAATATTATATAAATTAAAATGGTAAGAGCATGATAGTGTTTGAATTGACTTTAAAATAAGGGATGACCCTACCGGTGTGGCTCAGTGGTTGAGTATTGACATATGAATCAGGAGGTCACAGTTCAATTCCCAGTCAGGGCACATGCCGGGTTGCAGACTTGATCCCCAGTGTGGAACATGCATGAGGCAGCTGATCAGTGATTTCTCTCTCATCATTGATGTTTCTATCTCTCTCTCCCTCTCCCTTCCTCTCTGAAGTCAGTAAAATTATATTTTTTAAAACAAGGGATGGATAGATACAAGTTACAAAAAAGTGCTTTCTGGTTGTTCTTGTGTGTTTTGAGGGGATGAGAGTGAAATAAAACAGACAAAAGCAGATCATTTTTAATGACTTTGGCATCTTCCAAATACTGCAGAAATGAATTTTGTTGGATTGTAGAGTTCTTTTGGAGAGCAGCTATGGTGAACACCCATTCTTTGTGATGGTTTTATGTTTGTGCCTTGTTTTTGTATTTAGGAGTTAGGCCTTGGAGGAGAGGGTTTCTGTCTTATATGTCTGTTTCCTTTTATTTTGTATAAAGTAGATGTTGGAGCTGAGTAGATAGTGTGGTGCCAGGTTGTAGAGTGCCTTGATTACCAAACTAAAGACATGGACCCACAGGCTATGGAAAGCCAGGGAGAGTTCTGTGCAGAATAATGACATACCAAAAGTCCCATTTAAGAGCGATACAATAATATGTAGAGAGGTCTGGAGCAAGGAAAAATGAGTAACAAGTTAACTAACACTTGTGTACTATGTACCATGCCTGTTCTAAATGCTTTAAATGTTAATTTATTTAATTCTTAAATAGCTGTTCAAGATAGGTGTTTATTTTCCCCATATTAACCTATGAGGAAATTAAAACACAGGAAGGTTAGGTTAGGTTTACTTGCCCAAGTTCACATAGTTATTAAATGGAAGAGCTAGGATTTGAACTAAGGTATTCTGACTCTTGATTCTAAGGTCTAGAACTTAAGCTCTTAACTACTCTGCTATTCTGAGGCTTTGTAACAGTTTAGATATAATGTCATTTTGTAAGGATATAGACCAGATTCACAATAGGAATGAAAATAATTAAATGCCAGAAAATGAGAAAAGACAAGTGAATTAACTTATCCATTAGGACTTTAGCAAAGAGAGAGATTTTAGAGAAAGTTTCATGGATGAGATAGTTTCAGTCAAGGAAAGAATTTTGGGTGGGAAGAATTGCTCAAGCAAAGATATAGATATGGCATGTTCCAAGACATTGCAAGGAAGTCATTGCAAAGGGAATCTCCAGAATTTTACAACCAAGATAGTTTCTTCCTTCTTCCTCCCTTTATCTAAACATGAGAGCAATGATTCTGGCCTTAGTTTTTGGGACAATGGCATATAATACATTCATTGATTTTGTTTATTTGTTTGTGTGTTAACAGATACCTAATTTATTCTTTTGTTAATCCTCACCTGAGAATATTTTTTTCCCCATTGATTTTTAGAGAGGGTGGAAGGGAGGGGGAAGAAAAGGAGAGGGAAGCAGGGAGAGAAAGAGTGAGAGAGAGAGAGAGAGAGAGAGAGAGAGAAACATTGATGTGAGAGAGACATGTTGATTGGTTGCCTGCTACATGTGCCCTGACCTGGGCTGAGGATTGAATCTGCATCCCAGGTACATGCCCTTGGCCAGGAAGCAAACCCATGCCCCTTTGGTGCTCTGGCTGACGTTCTAACCACTGAACACACTGGCCAGGGTGATACCTAATTTTTTTTTTTGACAGAATTTAAAAGATCATTAAGAGGGGTTGCTTTTTCTGAGAAAGTCACATATTTAACACATATTATATTTAAGGCACATTAATTGTAAACATGTTTAGAAGGCATGTTTTATATCCAAAGCACATACTCATTTCCTTCTTTTCATAGTAGTAAAAAAAAAATCAATGAAATATTTTATCTATTATTTCAAGTTGTAAAAAATATGGACAGTATATACACTTAAAACATGTTTTCCTACTTAGTTATTTGACTTTATTCCTTAGGTTAAATTTATTCTTTACCTTCCTAGGCTCCTATTTGGTTTTCTCAAGTGGTATTTATGTTAGAGCTTAGTATTTATTCTCTTTGATAAATAGAGAGGAGGGTGTCTGTCATTTAGAGTTTTAAGTGAAAAGATTGTGAGATTGTTTCTTAACGTCATATGTCAGTTACTTGAATCAAGAAAAATGGTGGTATTTGTTAGCTGTGGAAATGTTCTAAAGACTCTTTCCTGCCCAAGCTTCTGTCACTGCCACTACAGGTAAATTAACAGTTTACACACTGCTCAAAAATCTTGGCTGTTGGGGGCTTCCAGTCAAGATGGTGGTGTAGGTAAATGCTGTACTCACATCCTCCCACAACCACGTCAGAATTACAATTGAACTACAGAACAACAATTATTCAGAACCACCTGAAATCTAGCTAAACAGAAGTCCTACAACTAAGGATATATAGAAGAAGTCACATTGAGACTTCTCCTAGAAGGAGCAGAATCGGGAACAGATTGGTCCCACACCCGCATGTGGCAGATAAAAATCGGGAAGGATATCTTGGCTGTGGAGGTCCACCTGAGAGCGAGGGGTCCCAGCCCCACACCAGGCTTCCCAGCACAGGAAGAGAAATTCCCACAACTTTTGGTTGTAAAACCAGTGGGAATTGTGGCTGAGTGAGATGGAGGGCTCTCTGAGTCCTAGATGATCCTCTTAAAGGGAGGAACTCACTCCTTCTGAGCTTTAGCACTGGGGCAGCTACTTGAAAGGCACCAGACACATCCCAGAAGAACTGAATTGTTTGGCATCAAAGCAAGGGCTGGAGGGGCAAACAGAAGTGCTGGCAGAGGCTATTGATTCTTTGCTAAGCCCTTTCTCCACAGAGCCGGCAGGCATCATGTCTGAGTTTCCAAACCTGGGTATTACTGTTTGCCCCCACCCTGGTGATTGCCTGAGACCCTGCCCCACCCAACTTGTGGGCCCTCCCAAGCTGTTTCCAGTGGCTTTTTCATACAAATGCCTCAGACTTTCTTAAAATCTCTCCAGAAAGTAGCATCTGGCCTCAGTGCCCCATACCTCTCCTTAAGTGACCCCAGGTCTGGCATTAGCAGCATCTGGCCTTGGTTTGAAACTTGGCCTCTCCTGGACATCTCCAAGCCCAGCACAAGTAGCAGCCATCTATAGATCGCTTTGTAGATTATGCTGGGAGGACCCTGGGCAGAACACAGGCAGCAGATGACCTTGGCCTGCATCTTCCAGGAGGCCCCAGAGCTTCAGACCACGTCAAAGCACCACGCAACCACCTCCACAAGTGACACTCAAGGGGTGGACTCAGCAGGGACCAGAGCTCCACTGAAATAAGTTTTGCTCTTTGGGGTGGACCCTTGAACAGCTGATCCTTCACAGTGGTCATAGCCAGCTCTTGCAACTAATCAGCTAGGATAAATCACTTCCATTGATGTGCCAACAGCAATCAACTTCAACAGGAGGGTATACACAGCCCACAGGGTGTGTACATCTGGAGTGCCCAGCTTGGGTGACTGGGGAGGCTATGCCACTGCACCCTACAGGACACCTGTTACACTAGGACACTCTACACCAATCCTGGGAAATGTAGCAGCTCTACCTAATACGTAGAAACACACACAGGGAGGCTGTCAAAATGAAGAGACAAAGAAACATGTCCCAAATGAAAGAACAGAACAAAACTCCAGAAAAAAGAACTAAACAAAACAGAGACAAGGAATCTGCCAAATGCAGAGTTCAAAACACTGGTTATGACAATGCTTAATGCACTTAGTGAAAACTTCAACGGCATAAAAAAGGACATGGAAACCAGAAGAATCAGTCAGAAATGAAGGATAGAGCCCAGGTTGGTGTTGCTTAGTGGTTAGAGTGTTGGCCTACACATCGAAGGGTCACAGGTTCAGTTCCCAGTCAGGGGAATGTACCCGGGTTGCAGGTTCTACCCCAGCTCTGGTCGGGCTGCTTGCAGGATGCAACCAATCGATGGGTCTCTTATATTGATGTTTCTCTCCTCCTCTCTCTCTCTTTCCATCTCCCTCTCCCTTCTTCCCTATCCTCCTGTGAAGATTAACAAAACAACAAAGAAATGAAGGATACACTAACTGAAATGAAGAATAATTTCAGGGAGTCAACAGTATAGTTGATGAAGCCAATAATCAAATCAGCAATTTGGAATATAAGAAAGCAACAAACACCCAATCAGAACAGCAAAAAAAGGAAAAAGAATCCAAAAATAATTAGGATAGTGCAAGGAGCCTCTGGGACAACTTCAAGTGTACCAACATTCACATCATGGGGGCGCTAGAAGGAGAAGAGAGAGAGAGCAAGAAATTGAAAGCTTATTTGAAAATAATACCAACAGAAAACTTACCTAACCTGGTGAAGGAAATGGACTTATAAGTCCAGGAAGTTCAGAGAGTCCCAAACAAGATGATCCCAAAAGAGGCCCACACCAAGATACATCATAATTAAAATGCCAAGGGTTAAAAACAATCTTAAAAGTAGCAAGAGAAAAGTAGTTAGTTACCTACAAGGGAGTGCCCATATGACTGCCAGCTGATTTTTCAACAGAAACTGCAGGCCAGAAGGGAGTGGCAAGAAATATTCAAAGTGATGAAAAGCAAGGACCTACAACCAAGATTATCTACCTACCAAAGCTATCGGTTCGAACTGAAGGTCAGATAAAGAGCTTCACAGACAAGAAAAGGCTAAAGAAGTTCATCACCATGAAACCAGTAGTACATGAAATGTTAAAGGGACTTCTTTAAGAAAAAGAAGAAAAAAAAGATTTAAAAAATGAACAATAAAATGGCAATAAATACATATCTATCAACAATTAAATCTAAAAAGCAAGATAAGTAAAGAAGCAAAACAGAAACAGACTCATAAGAATAATTAAGAAGTACTAATAATAGTCATGGAGATACAAAGTACAGCATAGGGAATATAGTCAATAATATTCTAATAACTATGTATGGTGTCAGATGGGTACAAGATATTTTGGGATGATCACTTAAGTTATATAATGTCTAATCACTAAGGTGTACATCTGAAACTAATATAATACTTTATGTCAACTTTAATTGAAAAAAAAAAAGATTAAAAAATGTTTGGTTAAGCCGGGCTGGTGTTGCTCAGTTAGTTGAGTGTTGTCCTGTGCACTGAAGGGTCACTGGTTCAATTCCCATTTAGGGCACTTACCTGGGTTGTGGATTTAATACCTGGTTGGGGCACGAATGGAAGGCAACCAAACAATGTTTCTCTCTCACATCAATGTGTTTTGTTTTCTCTTTCAGCATGTCCTCAGGTGAGGATTAATAAAAAAAGATTTTTGGTTGTTGCTCCATTAATTTTTGGCACAATACTACAAACTCCATCAAAATCTGACTCTCGTTTCCTCTTTTTCAGCTCCATTTTCTATTATTCTTTTTTTTCTTTTGCCCCAAACTCTGTGCAGTAGCTTTGTAACAGTGCTGACTGTTTCCAGAATAATTGCCTTTTTTGCTGTTTTGTCTTGTTTCCCAGAAGGATCGTTCCCTTCATTCCTTAAGGCCCAGTTCCAATGTGAAAGCTTCCCTGACCCCCACTAACTGAAGAATTGATTGGGTCTTCCTCTGTACTCCCATAGAACTTTGTATATAATTTCATTATGGGATACAGACAACAAAATAACTATGATGCAAATATGTACTGTTGCCTTGCCAGATGTGAGCTCTTGAGAACAAGGGAATAGGTACTGCATAAATGTTTGAATGAGTGAAATGTGAACAATGGATCAGTTGGTATTTCTGCAAAACCTGAGGAGGGTCAAAGGGCAGAAGGTCATTCAAGTTAGTTCTTAATTTGGGATCATGAACTTAATTACCAATAAGTAGTATTTATATAAATCATGACTTATTGAGAACTTGTCATGTGCAAGACAGTTTGCTAAGTGTTTTTTGGTCATAGATAATCTGAGGTTGGTGATATTAATTTTTAACTATTGCAAATGTTTCTATTTTCATGCAAAATAATACTTTTATTTTAAGGATTTTATAATATTCAGAGTGCTTTCTTATTTCACTTGATCTGTATAACACACTTAGGAAGGTAGAGCAGCTACAGACCGGCTCCCTTTTATCCAAAAAGAGTTTGATGTTTAGAGGTTATTTGTACAAAATCACCTCTTAGGAACTATGGGAGTTGTAACCAGAATCTAGATTTTTTCTAAAATAAAAGCCAACTGCTAAGACATTTATTCTGAACTATCTCATTATGGGCTGAATAATTACTGTAATGAAAATCTGTCTTTTGCTCTCTTGAAAGTTAATCTAAGCTATTATTTTTGGAGTACATAACTAAAATGCTTGTTATATGACAGACGACTGGGAGAACCTGAGTTAATTATTTCTCTCGAGTTAACTAGCGTTTTTTAAACATTATCTACTATTTCTACTAATAAATATATTTTTTCTTAGATTTGCATTTAGGCAACTGATTTGGATTTGGGTGTTCATGCAAATGAATGAAACAGCTTTGGAAAAACTTGTTTGCTATGTACTTTTTTAACCCTTTTAAGAGAATAGCTGACAAATATAAATTTAAAAAGTAAAGTTTATGTAGCTACTTGAACACATGGAAGCTTGGTGATTAGTACTGTATCCTTTGTCAAATATACAGTTTGGGTTAGATTTTCATTTACAGACATATGAAACTTTGTTTCTTATTTATTTATATTAATGTTTTATCAATAATTTCAGACTTATAGTTTTACCTACATTTATAACTACTAACTTGTTCTAGTTGAGCTAATGAGCTAAACAGAAATGATTTTCCAATATAGACATTCAAGCTGTTATTTCTTTTCTTATTTTTAACTTTTATGTACTAATAACAGGAATACATTTCCATAAAAATTCAAGCAATAGGGAAATATAATGAGTGCGGATATGTCCTCCTTCACATAGGCAACTCCCATCCTCTTCCTTTCCTCCAAAAGTAAAAGTTGTTATTAGATTGTGATTTTCAGAACTTTTTGTGTATTTAACTATTAGGGATGAGGTAAAGAAACATACTTTTTTGTTGTTACTTTTTTTCATAAGTGATTAGATCATAATTTAAAATGTACTTTTTAGCTGATAATATCAAGTGAATTCTGGTAAGCTATTCTGAAATGTGTTAATATGCTCTAAGTTCTGACCAGCATCCAAATTGTTGTAAGATTAATAGTTATCATTTATTGAGCACTTACTAGGTGGTGTGCTAAGAGTTATCTCAATTAATCCTCACAGCAAACTTTTGAAGTAAGTAGTATTATCTTCAGCTTATAGATGAGATACAGATAGTGGTGGAGTCAGGATTTGAACCATCTGATTGCAAAATGCACACTCCTGACCTCTCTATTGTGTGCTATTCCAGCTCTCTTAGTCATTAATCTCATCACCATAGATCAAAAGAAAAAAATGCATTGAAATAAAATATTGTCTTTTAATGCTTAGATATTTTGGTAGTAAATCAGTATAGTTTTAGTTGAAGATCAGTTCCTCAAAAAAAGTATTTATCATTTAACATTTTACAAGTTGAATAAAAACACCTGTTTACATGTGAATATGGGTAGGGCAAAAGTAGGTTTACAGTTGTTCATATGGAAAATAACACAAAAATTAATAAATAATAATATAAGAATAAACATTTGCATACTCACAACTATAAACTTACTTTTGCCCCACCCAGTACATTAGAATATCACAGTTCAAATAATATAATATACTAAAAAAGGTACTTTTTTCTTTTGTTGGGTAATTTCTAAGTTTATTATGTATGGAGTTTGTGTTTTAAATGGAATATAATATATATATATTTCCACATAAGTAAATCTGATTTAGAAAAAGTTACTACATTTGTTTTTTTAACTGTTTAACTATAGAAATACTATATTATTAGATGCTAGTTACAAGATTCCTTCTGTTTTCAAAAATTCAGGTACAGGAGATAAGATCATATTGAATGCTACAAGTATAGGTATGGTAGTTATGCTTCTAGAATAAACAAAATTTGTAGTTCTGAACAATTCTATTCCTAGCTATAATAAACCAAAGAGAAATCAAAACATATGTCCACACAAAAGCTTGTATGACTATTCATAGCAGTTTTATTCATAATAGTAAAAAAAAAAAAAGTAGTAAGAACCCAAATGTCCATCAACTGATGAATAGATAAATAAAATGTGATATACCATATAATGGAATATTATCCTAATAAAGAGGTAATATGCAAATTGACCATCACTCCAACACAAAAGATGGCCGCCCCCATGTGGTCAAAGATGGCTGGCAGGGGAGGGCAGTTGGGAGGGACCAGGCCAGCAGGGGAGGGCAGTTGAGGCTGACCAGACCTGCAGGGGAGGACAGTTGGGGGGGACCAGGCCTGCAGGGGAGGGCAGTTGGGGGGATCAGGCCTGTAGGGAAGGGCAGTTGGGGGGACCAGGCCTGCAGGGAAGGGGAGTTGGGGAAGACCAGGCCTGCAGGGGAGGACAGTTAGGGGGGGACCCAGGCCTGCAGGGTAGGGCATTTAGAGGGGGACCCAGGCCTGTAGGGGAAGGCAGTTAGGGGGGGACCCAGGCCTGCAGGGGAGGGCAGTTGGGGGGGGGGGGACCCAGGCCTGCAGGGGAGGGCATTTGTGGGGTGGGAGACCCAGGCCTGCAGGGGAGGGCAGTTAGGAGGGGATCCAGGCCTGCAGGGGAGGGCAGTTAGGGGAGGACTAGGCCTGTAGGGGAGGACAGTTTGGGGGGACCCAGGTCTGCAGGGGAGGGCAGTTAGGGGGGGACCCAGGCCTGCAGGGGAGGGCAGTTGCGGGGGGGAGACCCAGGCCTGCAGGGGAGGGCAGTTAGGGGCAATTGGGCTAGCAGGGGAGCAGTTAGGCATTGATCAGGCTGGCAGGGGAATGGTTAGGGGTGATCAGGCTGGCAGGCAGAAGTGGTTAGGGGCAATCAGGCAGGCAGGCAGGCGAGAAGTTGGGAGCCAGCAGTCCTGGATTGTGAGAGGGATCCCAGATTGGAGAGGGTGCAGGCTGGACTGAGGGACAACCCCCCCCCCCCCCCCGCCACATGAATTTCATGCACCAGGCCTCTAGTTGAACAATAAAAAGGAATGAAGTAATGATACATGCTACAATTAGATGAACCTTGAAAATACTAGGATAAGTGAAAGAAGCCAGACATAAGGCCACATGTGGTATAGTTTTGTTTCTATGAAATGTGTGGGATAGGCAGATCAATAGAGTCAGAAAGTAGATTAGTTGTTGCCAAAGACTGGGAGTAAAGGAGTAATGGTTAATTTTATATATCAACTTGGCTAGGCCCTGGTATTCCATTTTTGGCCGAATACCAGTCTAGTTGTTGCTGTGAAGGTATTTTTAAATGTGATTAACATTTAAATCAGTAGATTTTGAGCAAGGCAGGTTACCCTCCAGAATGTGGGTCTCATCCAATTAGTTGAAGGCCTTAAGAGAAAAGACTGAGGTTCCCCTGAAGAAGGAATTCTGTCTTTAGAGAGTCATCATACTCAAGACTGCAACAACTCTTCTCTGTGTTTCTAGCCTGCTGGCTTGTCCTGAAGATTTCAGACTTGACAGTCCCCACAGTCACTTCAGCCAGTACTTTAAAATATCTTTCTGTCTCTGTGTCTGTCTCTCTGTCTTTTTCATCTGTTTCTCTGAAGAATCCTGGCTGATACAGGGAATGACTGCTAAATAGGTATGGATTTCTTTTTGGGGTGATGAAAATGTTATAAAATTGATTGTGGTGATGGTTGCACAATTCTGAGTTGTACACTTTTAATTGGTGAATTGTATGGTAGGTGAGTTATATCTCAAACAAGTTCTTATAAAAAATGAAATGTTAGATGGAGTAATAACTTAGTGAAAGCAGATTAGAGTGGAGGTAGAAGAGTGTAGAGCGAGTGTTCAAATGTGGGTAGGATTAACAGCAGTTTTTAAAAATATATATATTTTTATTGATTTCAGAGAGTAAGGGAAAAGGGGAGAGAGATAGAAACGTCAGTGATGAGAGAGAATCATCTATAGGCTGCCTCCTGCATGCCTCCAGTGGGGAAATTGAGCCTGTAACCCAGGCATGTGCTCCTGACCGAATCAAACCTGGAACCCTTCAGTCTGCAGGCTGACACTCTATCCACTGAGCCAAACCGGCTAGGACAACAGAGCAGCTTTTGAAGTACCTTTAGCTTAATTATTATTATTACTATTTTAAATATATTTTACTAGAGGCCCGGTGCACAAAAATTTGTGCACTCGGGGGGGAAGGAGGGGTCCCTCAGCCCGGCCTATGCCCTCTCGAAGTCTGGGACCCCTCGGGAGATAACGACCTGCTGGCTTAGGCCTGCTCCCGGTGGCAGAGGGCAGGCCCAATCCCTAAGTGCAGCCCCTGGTCGGGCTCAGAGCAGGGCTGATTGGGGAGTTGGGGCGCCGCCCCGTCATGCACAGAGCAGGGCAGATTGGGAGGTTGTGATGCCACCCTCAGTCACGCTCAGGATAGGGCTGATTGGGGGGTTGGGGCACCGCCCCCTGTCACACTTAAGGCAGGGTCGATGGGAAGGTTGTGGTGCCACCCCCTGTCACGCACAGAGCAGGGCCAATCAGGAGGTTGGGGCGCTGCCCCCTGTCACTCACAGAGCAGGGCCCATCACGGGGTTGGGGAACTCCCCCCTGTCACTCACAGAGCAGGGCCCATCAGGGGGTTGGGGAGCTCCTCCCTGTCACGCACAGAGTAGGGCCAATAGGGGAGTTGGGGCACCGCCCCCTGTCACACACAGAGCAGGGCGGATCAGGGGGTTTGGGCGCCACCACTGTCACACTCAGGGCAGGGCCGATGGGGAGGTTATGGCTCTACCCTGTCACACACAGAGCAGGGCCCGTGGAGGGGGGGGGGCAGGTTTGGGCGCCGCACCCTGTCACACACAGAGCAGGGCCGATCAGGAGGTTGGGGCTCCACCCCCTGTCACACACAGAGCCGCAGGGTGATCAGGGGGTTTGGGCGCTGCCCCCTGTCACGCTGATCTGGTGCCAGGAGGCCTCACTGCTCCGCTGATCCCAGTGCTGGGAGGCATATTACCCTTTTACTATATAGGATAGAGGCCTGGGGGCCGGCTGGTTTTCCCTGAAGGGTGTCCTGGATCAGGGTGGGGGTCCCCACTGGGGTGCCTGGCCAGCCTGGATGAGGGGCTGAGGGCTGTTTGCAGCTGGTCACACACCCTTCAGGGTGGGGGTCCCCACTGGGGTGCCTGGTCAGTCTGGGTGAGGGGCTGAGGGCTGCTTTCAGGCTGGCGGTTTTGACTGCTTTCAGGCTGGCGGGAAGCTCCCAACCACTCCTTTTTTTCTTTTTTTTTTTCTTCTGGGCCAGCTTTAGCTCTGGCTCTAGCTCTGAGGCTTCCCCTGCTGGTTTGTTTGCTGTTCTATAATCGAAACAATGTATAACTTCAGCTCTGAGATCCCAGCCGGCTATATTTGTTAGAATGTTTCAAACTGCCAGCTCAGAGGCCTGCAAGTCAGGTGGGGAACGTTGCAATCTGCAGTCACTGGAGCAAGGAAGCCTCCCTGCTCGCTTCAGTGCATGGCTGCCGGCCGCCATCTTGGCTGACAGTTAATTTGCATAAGGATACGCTGATTAGCCAATCAGAAGGGTAGTGGTCGTCCGCCAATTACCATGTTTCTCTTTTATTAGTGTAGATTGATTTTTTACAGAGAGGAAGGAAGAGAGAAAGATAGATAGAAACATCGATGAGAGAGAAACATTGATCAACTGCCTCCTGCACATCTCCTACTGGGGATGTGCCCGCAACCCAGGTACATGCCCTTGACCGGAATCGAACCTGGGACCTTTCAGTCCGCAGGCTGACGCTCTATCCACTGAGCCAAACCGGTTTCGGCACCTTTAGCTTAATTATTATCACTAATATCCTATTATGAATTGTCTTACTCTTGATTAGACTTTTGTTTTAACAAATTTAGTAGATGGAGAGTGTGCTTCCAATTTTGAAATAATTTGTTAACAGACACAATTTGGGTATTATTGAGAAAATGTAGTGCCGAAGTCTTAATGTGGGAGTTGAGAAATGGTTGGAAAAATACAGTTTAAAAGTCTCAGTCTGAACCTGAGAAGCTTAAGACATTAATTTTACTCACTATGAATCTTTTGTGTATGAAGGCACATAAAGTGCAATAAAATATTATTAGAACAAATGATGTTGTCTTGACCAGAAGAAAATGTTCATTTAAGTTATAGTTGAACTTAAACTGGGACCATTATGAATTCTTAATCTTTAACAAGTATCTGTCTCATGCTTGCAGTGCAGTGTAATGTCCAGTAGGTACGTAGCACTGAAAAATATAATTACAGTACAAGTAAGTCCAACAATAGAACTATCTGTGAATCATTGTTTCCAAGGAGCTAAGGGAGTGATGTATTCCTTCTCCCAGGATTGGGGGCAGAAAATGTGGAAGGAATGAAGAGGGCTTCACAGAGAAAGTTGTTTTTTAAGCTGCTGTTTGAAGAGTGAGTAGGGCTTTGCTAACTGGATAAAAAAAGAGCAAGGCATTCCAGCCCAAGGGAACAGTATGTGCTTAAGACATAAAAGCCTAAAAGAGAATGATGTATTTTGGGAAATACAAACCCAGATGTTAACAGAATTGGGAAGGGGAAAACAGAGCTGATATCAAACCTTTGGGGGTAGTTGAACATCATTGACAGAAGGCATAGGGGAGGCAATATGGCTAAAAGCTTAAAGGTTCTGGAGTTAGACTACCTGAGTTGAAATCCTGGCTTCACTGCTTACCAGATGTGTGACCTTGGGGAGTCTCTATTACTCAGTTTTCCTCATTTGTAAAAGGAGGCTAATACCTCAGGATTGTTGTAGAGATTTAATGATAATTCATGTATAGCAGTTAGCAGAATGCCTGGCACAGAATAAGTACTCAATAACTTGTGGTTATTATAATTTTTCTTTATTTTTTTGTTGTTGGTGTACTTACATAGTAAAGCCTGTGTGCTTATTTTCCATCAATGTGCTTTTTCATTGTTAAAAAAACTTTTATTCTTTGACTCTGGTAGGATGGCTGAGTTTGTTCTAGTGTTGTCCGCACATCAAAAGGTTGTGGATTTGATTTCCAGTTCGGGCACATGCCTAGGTTGCGGGTTTGATGTATTGATGTTTCTCTCTCACGTTGATATTTCTCTCTCTGTGTGTCCCCCTTCCACCCCCCTCTTCCTCTAAAAATCAATAAAAAACATATCTTTGGGTGAGGATTAAAAGAAAGGTTACCTTCTTTGAATATCTGTCTTTGGAGTGTGTGTAAAAACAGTTCAAATAGCCCTGGCTGGTTTAGCTCAGTGGATGGAGTGTTGGCCTGCAGACTGAAGGGTCCCGGGTTCAATTCCAGTCAAGGGCACATGCCCGGGTTGTGAGCTCGATCCCCAGTAGGGGGCGTGCAGGAGGCAGCTGATCAGTGATTCTCTCTAATCATTGATATTTCTCTCTCTCTCTCTCCTCTCTAAAATCAATAAAAATAAATAAAAAGTATTTTTTAAAAAACAGTTCAAATAGTCTTATAATTAATATCTGTTATCCATTTTTTATTTTAAATGTTTATTTTTTATAATGTTATATGCAATAATCATTAATATTTCAAGAAAAACAATTTTAAATATAATAATGTTACATGCAGTAAACACTAATATTTCAAGAAAAGATTTTAAATATAAATATAATAATATTACCAAAAGTGTACTAACATAGTATAATATCACAAAAGTTGTAGGAAATATTAAAAATTTGCAAATAACAGGATTACTTCTATTATATTCTAAAATTCTAGAGGCCCAGTGCATGAATTCATGCACCAGTGGGGTCCCTAGGCCTGGCCTGCGGGATGGGGTCGAAACCGGCTCTCTACCATCCCCTAAGGGGTCCTGGATTGCGAGAGGGCGCAGGCCAAGCTGAGGGACCCCACTGGTGTACGATTGGGGCCGGGGAGGGATGTGGGAGGTCGGCCAGCCAGGGAGGGACTGTGGGAGGGCTCCAGGGCATGTCCGGCCCATCTTGCTCAGTCCTGATCGGCCGGACCCCAGCAACAAGCTCACCTACTGGTCTGAGCGTCTGCCCCCTGGTGGTCAGTGCACATAATAGCAAGCGGTTGAGTGGCTTTAGGATATCATTAGCATATTACACTTTGATTGGTTGAATGGAAGACTCAACAACTGGACACTTAGCATATTAGGATTTTATTATATAGGATTTTTCTCTGGCTCTATTTTTGTTCATCAGTTTATGTTGTTCATTATATTCCACAAATGAGTGAGATCATGTAGTATTTATCTTTCTCTGACTGGCTTATTTCACTTAGCATAGTGTTCTCCAGGTCCATCCATGCTGTTGCAAATAGTAAGAGTTCCTTCTTTTTTACAGCAGTATAATATTCCATTGCATATATGTACCACCGTTTTTTAACCCACTCATCTGCTGATGGGCACTTAAGCTGTTTCCAAATCTTAGCTGTTGTTATCCATTACTACAAAGTTTGTATAGTTTCCTTGTTAAAAGCAATAAAAATCAGTAGCATACTTGCCTCGCATTACTTGAAGATTTAGCATGAAAGGAGTTGAATAAGTTTTATGACAAGAATCTAGTCAGTCAATCAGGAAGTATGTAAAAGAGCTAATATTAGGCAACACAGGCATAATGAAGGTGTTAAGATGTTATTTCAGTCTTTAAAGAGCAAAAGCTAACCCCCATAAACAATTAGGGAAGAATTATGTTCTAAATGGAATTAAGAGCTCTATGTGATTAAGATTAGGGAAGGCTTGTTTGTTTGGAAGGGGGACTTAAATTGGACCTTGAAAATTTAGGGTAGAAAATAATAGGAATCCTTGGTGTAAGGAGGTTTGCATAAAAAGGCATAAGCCCAGAGGATAGTCAGGAGGCAATTGTATGTTAAGGAGCCGTATTACTACATTGATCAAATAGTTTAGATTACTAGTAAATGATAGAGGTAAACCTGAGTAAGGCTTCATTTCAGGAAAGTTGTACAAGGGTTAAGGTACAAGGGTTGATGGGGAAATAAGCCAGAAACCTTTGGGAACCAAGGCACAAATCTGGGAGTAAGAATCCTGGATTTGCAACTTTGGGGAAAGCCATGCCTCCCCTTAATCCATTCAGATAACCCTGTTTAATAACTAAACTAGTATGTTCTAATAGTAGATTATGAAACACCCATCTGCTTTAATATGCTGACTTCATATTTGGGTGATTGGAAAATGATGAAGCTTGGATTCATAGGTATAGTTAATAGACAAGATTCAAAGGTTTCAAACTATGGTTTCTTATTTTCAAGATTGTTTCTTGACATATTGAAAGATTATGCCTGTGTGCATCATTTTAAGATATATATATATATATTTAATATTTTTTTAAAATGTATTTCAGAGAGGAAGGGAGAGGGAGAGAGAGATTGAAACACCAAAGATGAGAGAGAATCATTGATCGGCTGCCTCCCGCATGCACCCACTGGGAATTGAGCCGCATTTGCCTTGACTGGGAATCGACCTATGACCTCCTGGTTCATAGGTCAGTGTTCAGCCACTGAGCCATGCTGGCTGGGCAAGGTATATTTTTTGTCAGTCATTTTTAATTATGGAATAAACTCATTTAAATACTATAATTTTGAGTGAAGAATGGAAGTTACAAGGATAATGATGAATAAAATATTGCATGAGAATGTTCAAGTCAGAGACAGGTATTAAGTGATAGGTACATCAGAATTTCAGTTAAAATATATTTTAAAACACAAGACTTATGTAGTAGTCCTAGTTTTGCCATTTTATTTATTTATTTTTAGGGAGATACTCTTTTTAAAAAATACTATATATATTTTATTGATTTCAGAGAGAGATAGATAAACTGAAAATTGATCTGTTGCATCTAGTCTTGCCATTTCAAATTGACACTCTAAGCTGAGGTTTTTGTTCATAATTGTTACTTGTGTGCAGGTAGAGTTGTCAGATAAGCATCAATAAAGTTTATTGGCATTATACTTGGATTTAATAGTTCTCCCTACCCCTTGCCAGTGACCTGATTTGAGAGTTGTATCAAAAATTTATCTTTGTTTTAGCTGCAGCTATTTGTTTTATTTATTTTTATTTATTTATTTTTAAAATTCTCACCTAAGGACATCTTCATTGATTTTTTAGAGAGAGGGGAAGAGAGAGAGGAAAGAGAAAGGAGAGAGGGGGAGAGAAAGAGCGAGAGTGAGAGTGAGAGAGAGAGAGAGAGAGAGACAGACAGACAGACAGACAGACATCAATTTGTTTTTTCACTTACTTATGCATTCATTGATTGATTGTTATATATGCCCTGACCAGGGATCGAATCTACAACTTTGGCGTATCAGGATGACCATCAACTGAGCTACCCGTCCAGGGCCTCAATATTATTTTGTATTAGTTTCACTTGTACAACATAGTGGTTACACATTTATATAATTTACGGAGGGATTCCCCCTTCACCCCCCAATAATTGTAGTACCCACTTGGCACCATACATATGACTTATGTAATATTCTGAGAGGAATAGTTAATAATGTTATTTATCTCACCTAACCTGTCAACTTTCTTTTGCTTTTGAATTTTGAGTTTCTGGTTGTCAGAGTTAGACTGGATACATCTTAATTAGGTATGACCCTAAGCAGTGCAAGCACACAGAATAAAAATCTATATGATGTTAATGTGTGTTTTAAATGGTTATTTTTATTATATTTTTCATTTTCTGTTGCTGTCACATGCAAGTTTTGCATTAATCTGTAGTTTTTATTTGTTGGCCATTTTAAGTATGGCTATTTTTGGGTAAATTCTGGATTTTGTTGTTATTCTAAATCAGAATTAAGTGAAGGTTTAATGTTTCTTCATGAAATTTTATTGTCATGATCCTCACCAATTTATTCCTTCTCTTAATATTTTGAAATTAGATCTTGTTTATCACAAAACTTAATCCTTGATTATATATTATTCTGGCCCTAATTAGCCTGTAAGCTTCTTAAAGGTCACTCTAATAGCTTATGCTGCCATGTAGCTCTATAATAAAGGTACAGTGCCCAGTATTTAGTAGGTAGTTAAAAATTTGTTGCCAAACACACTACCGTTCTCTAAAGAAATTACAGTGGGGCCTTGACTTACGAGTGTCCTGACTAAGGAGTTTTTTGAGATACCAGCTGTGTCTCAGCCAATTTTTTGCATTGAGTTGACAGAGTAATTTGAGTTAACGAGCTCCTTAACGAGCTCGGTCTCGGAACGAATTAAACTCGTAAGTCAAGGCCCCACTGTATAGGAGTACTAACTTAAAAAAACCTGTCTTTGCCCTAGCTGGTTTGGCTCAGTGAATAGGGTGTTGGCCTGCGGACTGAAGGGTCCCAGGTTCGATTTTGATCAGGGGCACATGTCCGGGCTGTGGGGCATGCAGGAGGCAGCTGATCAATGATTCTCTCTCATCATTTTTGTTTCTATCTCACTTTCCTCTCTGAAATCAATAAAAATATATTTTAAAAAACACACACAAAAACCTGTCTTTTTTTGAAAAAGCCTCTTAGAAGATAATGTAGAATACGTTTATGGCCTTGGGGTAGAGAAGAATAGTAAGTAATTCACAAAAAGCACACATTGAAGTAAAAGACTGATAAATTTAGATATATTAAATTTAATTTTAAAATTAAAATAGAATGAAAAGTGAAGAAAAACACAATAGAAAGATATTTATAATACACATCACGTGCAAAGGATTAGCATCCAGAATATAGAAAAGACTTGTCCAAATTAGTAAAAAGTGCAATTTAAAAATGGCCAAAAGACACACAAATAAGAATTATAAGAATGGACAGTAAACAAATACAATACGTTCAACGTAACTAGGCAACTGTAAACTTAAACCTTGAGACACCATTTATACTCATTCACCATGTTGGATAATATCAAGTGTGGGTGACACTGTAGAGCAATAGGGACTTTCATGTTCTGTTGTTGATATGATTAGTTTTATTGATTGATTTTTGAATGTACATTTCTAGGTTTGATTTGTTTACATTTTGTTAAGAATTTTTGCATCTCTGTTCATGATAGATTAGTCTTTAAAGCTTGTTAAAATTTACCAATGAAGCCATCTGGATCTGTTTGTATTTTATTTTGTTTTTGGTGTTTTTTTGTATGTGGAAAGTTTTAAACTTTAAGGCATTTTTTAAAATAGATACAGGCTTTTCATGCTATTTAGTTCTTTTCCAGTTAATTTAGGTAGTTTGTATCTTTTTAAAAAAAATATCTATCTACCTATTTCTTTATTTTTAATATATTTCTTTTATTGATTTCAGAGAGGAAGGGAGAGGGAGAGAGACAGAAACAGCAATGATGAGAGAGAATCATTGATTGGCTGCCTCCTGCACGCCCCCACTGGGGATTGAGCCTGCAACCTGGGCATGTGCTCTTGGACGGAATCGAACCTGGGACCCTTCAGTCTGCAGGCCAACACTCTATCCACTGAACCAAACCGGCTAGGGCAGGTAGTTTGTATCTTTTTAAGAAATGTGTCTATTTCATTAAGTCAGATTTTTTAGCATAAAATTAATCATAACATTACCTTGTTATCCTTTTACTATCTATAGAATCTGTAGTACTGTCACATCCTCATTTCTAGTATTGGTAATTTGTATCTTTTTTTCTTTGTCACTTTGACTAGTTGTTTTTTTTTTAAATATTTTTTATTGATTTTTTACAGAGAGGAAGGGAGAGGGATAGAGAGTTAGAAACATCGATGAGAGAGAAACATCAATCAGCTGCCTCCTGCACGTCCCCCACTGGGGATGTGCCCGCAACCAAGGTACATGCCCTTGACCAGAATCGAACCCGGGACCCTTCAGTCCGCAGGCCGACGCTCTATCCACTGAGCCAAACCGGCCGGGGCTTGACTAGTTGTTTAAAGAATTATCTTTAATAGATTTTTCTCTATTTCTTGTTTTTCATGGATTTCTATTCTTTATTATATTCTTCTTACTGCTTAGTTTGGGTTTAATTTCCTCTTCCGTTTTCTAGTTCCATAAATTGAAAACTTCAGATCATGGAGTTAAGACATCTCTTCTAATAAAAGCATTTTATGCTATGATATAATTATTTTGATAAATAATTTGACATTTTTATAATGTTAAATCTGTGTGTACCAGCAGTTCTTCACTTAGGTATATATTCTAGAAAAACTTTTTTTTATCTGCATTGGGAGACATGTTCAAGCTTGTTTAATAGTAGCATTTTTTATGGTAGTAAAAAAAATGGAAATAATCCAGATACAGTGGGGCCTCGATTTACAAGTTTAATTCGTTCCGAGACTGAGCTCGTTAAGGAGCTCGTTAACTCAAATTACTCTGTCAACTCAATGCAAAAAATCGGCTGAGAGACAGCTGGTATCTCAAAAAACTCGTCAGTCGGGACACTCGTAAGTCAAGGCCCCACTGTATACGTCCATTGACAGGAATATGTAAACACTTCTGTTAATATACACCATGAAATACTGTACAGGAATGAACACAAATTAACAACAGCTGTATTTATTTGTTAGATGAATCTCCGAAATGTTAAATGAAAAAAACAAGTTGTAAAGAAATACTTAAACTATGATGCCAGTTAATATAAAATTTAAAAAGCACAAAATTATTCATAAATCTGTTTTACTACATATACAGTAATTAAATGGTAAACATATTTCCTTATGAGAGAGGCAGAGAGTGAATATAAAAATACCTAAATTTGGCATAATATGTGCTGGAAAGTGTTAAATACTTTACAAATACATACTTATTTAATTCACATAGTTATATGTGAAGCAGGCATATATTTATTATCATTTATAAATAAAGGAACTTATAAGTAAGGATTCAGAAAACATTGACTTTTCCAAATCACACTGCTAATAGATGGTAAACCTTCTAATCAAACCCATGCAGTCTAACTCCAGAGTCTGCACTCTGAACCATTAAGCCATACTGCTTGCCCAGATGGGAGGAGTATGGGGCTTCTGAATCTTGGTGTTAGTTAGGTACATGGATGTTTGTTTTATTATTCTTTAGTTCTTATTATTGTTTTTATTTTTATATGTATGAACTATTTAGTTAAAATTTTTAAAAGAAAACAATGGTCAATCCATCTGAAATGGAATATAAGAAACAATTCCTTAAACTATATCCCAAATGGAAGTTTAGGAAGTCAACACCATTAATTTTCTCTAACATATTTTCTAGATATTAGTATATTATGAAATATTTAAAAACTGAGATAGATGATATGTTATTAATATCTTGACCTGGGTGGTAGTTACACCCTGTGTTCACTTAGGGTGATTCACCAACTTGTACACTTTTGATTTGTTCACTTCTTTGTAGTATTCTACACTTCAGTAAATTCTTTACAATAAAAATATCAAAGAAGTTTTTTAAATTCCAGAGATTTTTTTTTTTATTGCACCTGCATTATGTCTTTGTTGGGATGATTGTAAGGGAATTATAAGATGAGTTATAAAGTAAGGGGCTAACTTTGATGTTCTTTTTCATCGGAAAGTCTATAAAAAGAATGAGGAAATATTTTGTCAGGTAACAAAACATTACAACAAACAAGGAACAGCACAATATATAAAATAATCTACCTTTGTGCAAAGGGGGCGGGAGTAGGAAACTATATTTGTTATTTATGCATGAAGAAGTTTGGAAAGATACATAAGGAATTAGTAACTGTGGTTACCTGGGAGTGAGATAAGGTGGAGGCTGGGTTGATATGACATAAAGATGGCAGAAAAGCTTTTCGGTATATAGAAAGTCCCCAAATCACAATGGTTTAACTTAGGATTTTTCAACTTTACGATGGTACAAGATGAAATGCATTCAGTAGAAACTGTACTTCAAATGTTAAATTTTGATTTTTTTTCTGGGGCTAGTAATATACAGTACAATATTCTCTTGTGATGCTGGGCAGTGGCAGCAAACTGCAGCTCCCAGTCAGGCAGGCAGTCACAAGGGTAAACCAATAATCGACAGTGTGTTCATTGTGTTAAATGATTTTGCCCAACTGTGTGTTAATGTAAATGTTCTGAGCACATTTAAGGTAGGCTAAACTAAGCTAAGCTAAGCTATGCTATGATGTCGAGTAGGTGTATTAAATGCATTTTGATTTACAATGTTTTCAGCTTATGGTGATGGGTTTATTGGGATGTAACCCCATTGTAAGTCAAGGAGCATCTGTGTATCCTATATAATAAAGAGGCAATATGCAAATTAACCCTCATGCTTTCATAAGATGGCTGCCTATAACCAGGCCGGCAGGGGGATTAGTGAGGGATGACCAAATGACTGAACAAGTAGGCTGTGTGAGGTGACCAGGCCGGCAGAGGGGTTAATGAGGGACAACCAAACGACTGATCAGCAGGCTGCGTGGGGTGACCAGGCCGGCAGGGGCGGGCAGTAAGGGGCGATCAGGCCGGGGGGGGGGGGGGGGGAGAGCAGTTAGGGGCGACCAGGCAGGCAGGCAGGTGAGTGATTAGGAGCCAGCAGTCCAGGTTGTGAGAGGGATGTCTGACTGCCGGTTTAGGCCCTAAACCGGCAGTTGGACATCCCCTGAGGGGTCCTGGATTGGAGAGGGTGCAGGGTGGGCTGAGAGGACCCTCCCCTATGCACAAATTTCGTGCACCAGGCCTCTAGTATAATATATTTATAGTGGAATATGCCTGGGTGTTGTATTATAGAGGAGGAGCATCTAATTCAATCTCTCAGTTTATGCTAGTTATACTGTGGTAATAACCTTAAGACCTCAGAGTTTTGTAACAACAAATATTTATTTCTTGTTCATGTTACATGTTTAGATAGATGGCAGCACCATCCACAGTTGTTCTCCTTTCTGGAATTCAGCCAAAAGGAGCAGTTCCTATCAGGGACATGTTCTAGTGGTAGAAGGAAAAGTGCTATGCAGAGTCATGGAATTACAGTTAAAGCTTCTGCTCAGAAATGGCACAAGTCACTTCCACTCACATTTCATTGGCCAAAGCAAGTCACAACCCAGGCATGTGCCTTGATCTGGAATCAAACTGTGACCACTCAACCACTTTGGCCTGGCAAGTGTTGTTCTTATGAGAGATAAAGACTATATCATTTATACAATACTTGATATCTTTTGTGAATAACTGTGACATTGAGTTATGAGGTTTAGTCATGGTGGTTTAAAAAATATATCACTTTCATTTACTTTATTTTGTCTATTCATCTGCTTTGTCAGAGACTGATTTCTACATCAATTATATTTTCAAATAAAACACTAGTATATATTAGTTCATAGGGTCAAACATTCGGATATTTAAAATAGTGACATAGAGGCTATGGGAGGTAACTTAGAGTGGGCTGGAGTGGGGTGTGGCTGTTCCACCCAGAGGGTCACAATTGGTGGAGGAGCTGGAAGCTCTGTGGAAGCAGAGGCTGGCCAAGCTGCAGGTAAAGCATGGGGATCCTGGCAATGCAGCACAACAGGAAGCAAAGTGCAAAGAAGCAGAAATGAGAAACAGGATCTTAGCCCAAGTTCTGGATCAGTCAGCTGGGCCTGGTTTAGTAATTTAGCACTTCTAAAGCCCTAAAAAACTAAAGGAGTAGAGAATTACCTTATACAGATGGCAAGATATGGACAACTAAGTGGGAAGATAGCAGAACAAGGTTTAATGGAAATCCTTGAAAACGTAAGCCAACAAACAGAAAAGAAAGTGACAGTTAAATTCAATAGAAGAAAAATAATGGACTCTGATGAAGATGATGATTATTGAATTTAAGATGCTTAGACATTGGAACTTAATGGAACAGTTCCAGGACAGATAATACTTGGCAGTTAAGATCTGATTGAATGTTTACTTTGCTTATTGTTTATATACCTTTAGAAAAATAAACTTGCTGTGTAAAATAGAAATAAAAAGGTAAAGAAAATAAAATCGTGACATAAATTACATAGCATTTGCTTATTGAGCATCTCTTTATTAAGCATCTGCTATGTGGCATATTTGCTAACTGAGAGGGATTCAAGAGTGAAAAAATATCTCTGCTTTTAGGGATTCTGCATAAATGGACATGTCTACAAAAAATTACAATGAAGTGAAATAATGTCTAAGAGAGGTACTATAAAGTACGGTAGAAATGTTGAGGATGGAATGATCAATTGATAAGATGATGAAGGAGGGAATAGATAGAATGGCATCTCTGGGTAACTGAAACTAGTCTTAAAAGAAGAGTAGGATTTTAGCATGCAAATGAGAGGAAAGTACATTTTAGGCAGCACTAACAAATAGCATGAGTAATAGCATGAAGGAATAAAAATAGGTGTCTTGTTTGAGAACTTTTGAGTGATTTTTGTGTGACATATGAGGGAAGGGACAGAAGATGAGGAAGAAAGGTAAATTTAGGATCAAGTTTTGAAGGATTTTAATGTCATGCTGCTTTCTCCTTTAAAACAGTGGTGAGGAGTTGCAAAACATTTTAAAGTAATAGAATCACATGTTTAGATCTTTGCTTTTAGAGCAGCAAAGTGTGTGTGTGTGTGTGTGTGTGTGTGTGTGTGTGTGTGTATGTATACATATATTAATTTCAGAGTGGCAGGGAGAGGGAGAGAGAGAGAGAAACATCAATGATGAGAGAGAATCATTGATCGGCTGCCTCCTGCAGGCCCCACACTGGGGATTGAGCCCGCAACCCGGGCATGTGCCCTGACTGGGAATCAAACCGTGACTCCTGGTTCATAGTTTGACACTCAACCACTGAGCCATGCTGGATGGACTAGAGCAGCAATCTTGGTGATAATGTGTAAGACATTGGAATTGTGCCTAGAGACAAGGAGACCCAGTAGAATGATATAGAAGAAAGGCCAGTTAGAAATTTCTGGATAGGGAGAGACAGATTTTAGACTCATCACCAGTGTAGTGAAGGCTGTAGGAAATACACTACCAGGGAAGTTTGTACATCTCTAGAGGCTAAGGAAGAACCCTGGGGATGATCAATATTTGAACAGCTGGCACGGAGAAAGAAAACAAAGTTGGAAAACCGGCCAGAGAAATAAGAGGACCAGGAAAGATTGGATTTGTGAGGTACAGGGCAGGGGAGAGTTTTTGAGAAGGTACTTATTAGTAGCATTCAAGGGCTGAGAATAGTCCTTGGGTTTGACAGGTAAGTCTCATCAGTGGCTTGAGTGCTTTTCAGTGGAGTGATGGGTATGGAAGCTACTGTCACTGGGTTAAGAAGCTGTGAGTGCCTTGGCTGATGGCTCAGTGGTTAGAGCATCAAAGGGTAGAGGATTTGATTCCCGGTCAAGGGCACATACCTGGGGTGTGAATTGCTTAGGAGGCAACCAGTCTCTCACATCTATGTTTTTTTCTCTCCTCCCTCCTCCCCTCTCTGAAAAGCAGTGGGGAAAAAATATCCTCAGGCTGTGAGTGCCCTGGTTGGTGTGGTTCAGTTGGTTGAGAGTTGTCCTGTGCACAGAAAGGTTGCCAGTTCAATTCCCGGTCAGGGCACATGCTCAGGTTGTGGGTTCAATCCCTGGTAGGGGGCATGCAGGAGGCAGCCAATCCATGTTTTGCTCACATTGTTTTTTCTCTCTCTCCCTTCCTCTTTCTCTAAAACTCAATAAAATACCTTAAAAAAAAATAGAAGGCTGTGTGACAGCTCTGAAAGTATTTGAATTGGATGCGGAGGTGTAACTAAGGGCATTTCCTTCCACATAAAAGATATGTGTATGTAGACTTCATTGATGATAATTTGTTGTTTTTTTCTCCAGTTTTAATTGTTGTTACTTTTAAGGAGTCTACTGGTTCCTCACATGTGTGGGATGGGGTGGGGTGGGGGAGAAGTGGGATGAGAAAAGCCATATAGGTTAGGCACTCCCTATCCATATTAATTTCTCAATACGTAGACTTAAATGTAAATTGAAATCTTATTGTGTTAAATATAATTTGTGGAAATGGGATGTGAGTCACAGATTTCAAAAAGATATAGAAATGTTAAAACTTTGAAATTCTGCAAAAATTAGAAATTTAGTAGTCACTGATATATTCCCTAGTACTTTTTTGATGTCCTGAGTTTTTAAGTTGTGTGTGTGTGTGTGTGTGTGTGTGTGTGTGTCTAAAGAATATGAATGAGAGTCTCTCTGAGAACTGCTTAATCTGGGAATGATATTCAATGAAAGGGTTAATGTTTTAGTATCCATCCTGACAAACAACTAACAATTCAAAAATGGTTATGGGAACTTACAAACTAATGTTAAAAAAAAAAGTGAAACATCATGGTAAAATTTGAATATTTTTGCAGTGAGAGATACATTTTGTGGATTATCAAATTCTCTTGCTTAATTTTTTGTTACATGGTCACTTATTTTCTATTTATAAACTTTATAATAGTTTTTTAGTTTTGCATTCTTGTTTTTGTGGTAGGTGCTGAATATATGACTATTAAAATGTACTTTTGACATTAAGTAAAAAGGAAGATAGCAAACAATTTCCAATTAAACATGTAAGACTAATAATTCCTCTGAATTTATACTATATAAAATGAGATCATGTATGTATTTAAAAATTCACTCTAAATTTAATAGAAAAACATAGTTAAGTTACTTTGGAGCAAAGAGGTCAAATAAAATATTTTCTATTTCAGAGATTTATATCCATGAATGTAAAGATAAAAAAGATATACTGAGATATATATTTAAATACATTTTATGAGTTCTGGGATAGAAAAAACTTACTTTGAGCAGGAGTTAGGGGAAGAAGGAGATTTTAGAATGGCTTTTTATGAGATTGGCCACTGTGTATAGCAGCAGTCTTACTTTAAAAAAAGAGTAACATTTTATTTTGCATGTGTTACAGTTCTGAACCTTACTACTCTTTTACTTGCACAATGTTTTCTATTGTAAAGCATGTATGTCAAAACCCAGAATCTGCGTTGTCACTTCCTTATTATAATTCCGGCTCTGCTCAGATAACATGCCTGAAACATTGTAAATTTCTCAGGGTTTTGAAAAACAGTTTGAGAACGTAAGAAAAGTTAAGGTATGCTTAATTTTCTAAGTTATAAATATTTAAAAATTTATTTCAGTATTATCAATATAATTTTCAAAAAACTATCAAATGAACTCCTATATCAACAGAAAACTCCAAAAATTGATTATTTTTGGAATGGCATTTAAATTTGCTCAGATTAAGTACTTAAAATTTGTAATTTTAGTGAGTAACAGAGATCTCTTATACTTGAATTTATGTCCTTTACTAAACTTTGACCCATATAAAGACATCTATATTTATTAATGGAAAGCAAAAATTTAATCTCAAATTTTGCTTGATATTTTTAATTCAAATAAAGTCCTTAATAGAGGTAAATAAAAAATGGTTTTCAAATGTGACAAGTATAATAGGATGTTTTAGTGGGCTATCATTTTAGTGTGTTCAAAGGAAATTATTTGACCTTGAACTACAGCTTTAATTGTATGTCCATTGCCTGCAGGTATCTTGTTTTAAAAGAAAAGTGAGTTAAAATGAACTAACTAGTGACATCTGCCATTATTCTAACAATAGAATACTGTGTTTTAAATAATAAAATTTTGTATTAATTTTTGATTAAATATTTAAACACAATGTTGTTAGTGATATTTTAATATAAAATACCTTTTTTTTGGTATTGACTTATTTGTGTGACAGATACAGAAACTTTATATAAATATATTTTAAAGCTTTAAAATAAAATGTGTCTCTTTTTAATTTTCCATGTAAACTTAGAAGTAAATTTGCTGAATCAATCATTGTTAGAAATTGTCCTTATCTTTTTAGGACATTTATCACTGTATTGTAGTTTTTTCTTGTCTGTTATACTAAGTGAATTCTTATAAGGTGGGACTTTGTCTTCTATGCTCATTGTTCTAAGTTCAGATAGAATTGAATAGATTTTAACAGGTTTTATATTTTCTTAGATCTCATAGATATTTATTTTGTCTATGATATTTTACTTAAATCATATCATTTTAAAAATCTTTATTATTGAGAGTATTACAGATGTAATACTCCCCTGATTGCCTTGCTCCATATGGTTCCTGCCCCACCCCAGGCCTTCACCACTCTATTATTTGTATCCATAGGTAATACATATATGCATATAAATTCTTTGATTAATCTCTTCATAACCCCACTTCCCTCTGAGATTCGTCAGCCTATTCCACGTTTCCATGCCTCTGGTTCTATGTTATTCATCAGTTTATTTTGTTCATTAGACTCCTTGTTTGTTTATTTTGATTTTTAGATTCAGTTGTTGATAGAAATGTATTTATTACCATTTTATTGTTCACATTTTCTCCTCTTCCTTCTCTTCCTCCTCCTCCTTCTCCTTCTTAAACATTTCATGTAATATTGGTTTCGTGGTGATGAACTTCTTTTGCCTTTTCTTGTCTGTGAAGCTCTTTATCTGACCTTCAATTCGAAACGATAGCTTTGGTAGGTAGATAATCTTGGTTGTAGGCCTGTGCTATTCATCACTTTGAATATTTCTTGCCACTCCCTTCTGGCCTGCAAAGTTTCTGTTGAAAATCAAGGGGCAGTCATATGGCTGCTCCCTTGTAGGTAACTAACTGCTTTCTCTTGCTGCTTTTAATATTCTCTCTTTGTTTTTAACCCTTGGGATTTTAATTATGATGTATCTAGGTGTGGACCCTCACCCCATGGAGGTTTGGCCAGCCTGGGTGAGGGGCTGATGGGTGTTTTAAGGCTGGCCACACCCCTTTTAGGGTGGGGGGTCCTGCTGGGGTGCCTGGCCAGTCTGGGTGAGGGGCTGAGGGCTGTTTTCTGGCTGGCCAAGCCCCCCGGTGATGGAAGCTCCCAGCCTCTCCTTTTTTTCTTTTTTTTTTAATTCTGGGATTTATTTACCTTCTATAATTGAAACTTTGTAGCCTTGAGTGGAGCTCGGAGCCAGCCAGGGCAGGTGGGAATCTTGGCTTCCTCCATCGCCAGGGGCAACCCAAGCCTCCTGCTCACTCCAGCTCTGTGGCCACGGCCGGCTGAAAGCAGGTATCTGGGGTGTATTTATTTTCTATAATTGAAACTTTGTTGCCTTGAGTGGAGCTCAGAGCCGGCCACGGCAGGCGGGAAGCTTGGCTTCCTCCATTAGTGGGCAGCCAAGCCTCCTGCTTTCTCCAGCTCCGTGGCTGCCGGCTGCCATCTTGGTTGGGTTAATTTGCATACAGTCACTCTGATTGGCTGGTGGGTGTGGCTTAAGGTGTAGCTAAGGTACAGTCAATTTACATGTTTGTCTTTTATTAGTGTAGATACTTTGTTTCTTTAACTTGACAATGATGAATTCTAAGTGTATATAATTATTTTTACCATTTAAATCATTAACTCTTTAGAAGTTTATGGACTCACTTATAGTTTCTATTATACTGACTATGTAAAAATAAGGGAAATTTATGTAATACTAGAGGCCTGATGCACAAAATTCGTGCAAGAGTAGGCCTGCCTTCCCCCGGTTGTTGGCACCGACTTCCCTCTGGCACCCTGGACCTGGGCTTCCCTTGCAGCCCCGGCTTTGTCCAGAAGGCCGTCCGGTTTAATTAGCATATTATGCTTTTATCATTTATGGAATATGTTTAAACATTTAAGAACACAAGCAAGGGCTGCTCTGTCTGTGGAGTAGCTTGTGCTCTGTCTCGCTGCTTCACTAATAAACTCTATTTCACTTGAAAAAAAAAACATAAGCAAGTTATGTAGGCTTATTTGCCTCTGGTCAGTGTGATATTAGAGGGAAATTCTTTTCTTCCCTGAAACTCTAGTTTCTCTGGGTTTCCACCTATTAACATTCCACTTCTAGATGTGTAGAATTTTCTCATCTAAATGCTAATTCCTAAAACATATGTACAGTATTCTGTAGATTTCAAAGTGCTGTGGATTTATTTAGCCATTATTGTTGACCATTTCCTGTGTGCCAAGCACTGTTCTTTATTAAACAAAACAAAGTCCCTGCCCCCCCATGGAGCTGACATTCAACCATCTTTCATCATCACCTCAGCCTATTTAGGACAAATGGGAGTGCTTCCCATTTATTGATTGGAATTCAACATAGTTCAGGTCATCAAATTTGCTGCGCAAAAGCAGTACTGTCATATGTCCTTAACATATTCTGGTTATTTCAAAGTCATTAGGGAACGTCTTAGATGAGTCATTGAATGATTTTGTTTTGGTAGTTATTCTTTTTGTTTTCTTCCTGCTTGGAAACTCACTTTTCCATCTCCTAAGTATGAATTTTAATAGAACTTTTCAAACTTTTGTTTGCATCACACTGTACTTGCCTAGTTTTTAATTTTTTGACAGTTTTGACATATCCATCCTTGTTTTCATGTCTATGGTTTCCATAAAGACTTTTCTGAGCACTTTATTTCAGAATTCATGTCCTTATCCTGAATTTCTTAACCATCTTTTTAGTTTATTTTTAACTTTTTTAAGTGTGCACTTCAGTGGCTTTTAATATATTCACAGAATTGTGCAGTTATTACCTCTATTCAATTCCAGAACATTTTTATTGCCTCAGAAAGAAACTCTGTACTCATTAGCTATCACTCCCCATTTTCTCCTCTCCTAGCTCCTGGCAACCACAAATGAGTCTACTTTCTGTCTCCATAGATGTCTATCTTGATATTTCATATAAGTGGAATCATATAACATGTTATCATATGTTATATGATTTTGTGTCTGCCTTCTTTCATCTAGCATAGTGTTTTCAAGGTTTATCCATGTTGTAGCATGTATTGATACTTCATACCTTTTATTGCCAAATAATATGCCAATATAGGGATATACCACATTTCACTTATTCATTCATCAGTTGATAGTCATTTGGGTTGTTTCTACTCTTTGGCTATTATGAATAACTAATGGCCTGGTGCACAAAATTTGTGCACATTAAAAAGGAATTAATTAGAGGAAATATTTTAATATTGCTACTTGCCCTTTCTCTATAATAGAAGTGTCAGAGATGAAAGAAAATTAGTAAAATGCATATTAAAATCTCCCTCCTGTCAGAGTCTGGGGTGTACCATGGGACCCAGAGTCAAGTCCCCGCCCACCCGCATGTGCCTCGAAATCAAGCGAGATCCAGACCAGGCCGGGTGGGGGGCGCAGCCTCAGGTCCCCCAGCCTGGGCTCCAGTCCCCCAGCCCCGGTGCTGATGCGGGGGCGCGGCCTCAGATCCCCCATCAAGCAATGCTGGGCGATGAGCGCGGCCTCAGGTCCCCCAGCCCCAGAGCTAGGGCAGCGGGTGTGGCCGCAGGTTCCCCAGCCCTGGCACCAGGGAAGGGGGTGTGGCCTCAGGTCCCCCGGCCCTAGTGTGAGGGGTTGAGGGCGCGAAGGTGCAAAGGGCGCGAGGGCGTGACAACCATTTGCATATTAGCTCTTTGTTATATAGGATGCTACTGAGAACAGACATGTACAAGTTTTTATACATATGTTTTTAGTTCACTGGTTCATATGGTAGCTCCATACCTAACATTTTGAGGAACTGCTGAACTGTTTTCCAAAGTGGTTGGCCTATTATATGTGCCCCACCAGCAGTGTATAATAAAGGTTCAATTTCTCCACTTCCTAGTCAATACCTTTTCCTGTCTTTTTTATTGTAGCCATCTAGTGAGTATAAAGTGGTATTTCTTCCCCCCCTCCCTTTTTTTTTTGTATTTCCCTAACAACTAGTAATATTGAGGATCTTTTCATGTACTTATTGGCCTTTTGTATATATTTTTTGTGAAATGTTCACATCTCCCCATTTTAAAAATTAATTTATCTTCTTATCATTAAGTTATATATTCAGGGTACAATTCCCTTATCAGATAAACGATTTACAATTTTTTTTCTATTCAGTAGATTGTCTTGATGGTGCTTTATTATTATTACTAGAGGCCCGGTGCACAAAAATTTGTGCACTCGGGTGGGTACCTCAGCCCGGCCTGTGCCCTCTCGCAATCTGGGGCCTCTTGGGGGCCCCTTCCCCTGGCTGCTGGCACCAGTTTTCCTTCCGTGCCCGGAACCCAGGCCTTTGCTCTTCGCCGGGAGGGGCCCGCGCAGTGGGCGAGGGGCTTAGCTCTTTTAAAAATACTTCTGAACGTTTGGTAAATAACCCTGTAGGAATCTACTTTCTGAAACATGCTGGTTGTTAAGGGCTGATTTGGGTAATCAACAAAATGTATGTTAAAATCCTAATTCCCAGAACCTCAGAATGTTCCTGTATATGGAGATAAGATCTTTAAAGAGGGGATTACATTAAATTGAGGCAGTTCCAGTGGGACCCTTAGCCCATCTCACTGAAGTCCTTATAAGAAGAGGAATGTTGGGGTCCACCTCCAGCAGGTCCAGGGGTTCCCAAAGGTGTGGACAGAGTCGGCGAAGAAGGAATGACACAGAGGCAGCATTCAGGTGATCATCATAGCCAGGTTCTCTTTTTATTGTCCTGTTACATCTATATTTATACTATTTGATCCTATAAGCATGCCTCTATAAGCTTTTTTTTTTTTTTTTGCCGAGGAGAGCATGGGGTCTGTTTATTGGGGAGTCAAAGGGGGAGCTGGCTAGGGTGGGGTAGGGCAGCAGCTTGTCTGGCCCCCGAGAAACACAACTTGAGTCCAGAGCCTCGACCCTTTGAAGCCAAAGTCTTCCTCCACCTTTATCTGCACAGGGGCCAGCTCCGGAGTCAGCGGGACTCCCGCCCGGTGCCCTTCCCGTGGCACTCGCCGCCTCTTCCAACCGCTGGGCCCCTCGCCAGGGGCCGGGCTGCTGGCTTCTGCGAGCGCTGGCGTCCTCCTGGGCGGGGACAGCCCCTCTTTCTCCGGAGGCTCGTTCTCAGCGTTGCCTGGGGTGGGGGCGTCAGTGCCCTGGCTGCCCTCGTCCTCCAGTAAGATGGTGAGCTGGCTGGCCCGGTAGTCGTTGCCGTAGGAGTCCAGCACCCTCATGAGGAACCTCGGCTCCTCCTGGAGTCTCCGTATCTGATGGAGCCTGTTCAGGACCCGCTCGTTCACCTGCTTGATCTCCCTGCAGCGCCGACCGATTGAGTTCCTGTTGGCACCGCCGCCGCTGGCCTTGGGCTGCCTCCTCCTCTTTGTCTTGCTTCTGGAAGCTGGAGCTGCCCAGACCCCCAGACACGAACTCCACTTCGGTCTCAAGCTCGCTCTCCAGGATGTGACCACCGAACAGCGGAGGCAGTGCCAGCTCCGAGCTGGGAGGAGCTGAGAACTCCTCAAAGCCCACAGCTGCCATGGACCCCTCTCTCTGCTCCAGCTCCATTTCTCCCTGGCTCCCAGCACAGAACTTCCAACCTTGCAAGCCTCTTCAAGTGCAAAACGACAGGCCCCATCCGATTTCACGACCAGGCACCCAGGCCCTGGCCGCTAAGCCTCCTGGGAGTTGTAGTTCTCTATCCCCCTCCCCCCCTACTCGCCTCTCTCGCCCCACTCCCACCCCGAGTCCCAGCTGAAAGGCCCTGCTCGCTGGTCTAATACCTTGGCCAGGCATCTGAGTCACCTCCGTCTTCATTCCGGTCCCACACTGTGCCATCTGACCACGGAGACTCTCCTCTTGGGAGGTCCCTGGGTCTCCTTCTGGGTCTCCTTCTGGGGCCTGGCTGTGTCACCCCAGGGGACCGGATTGCGTCCCCAGGCAGCGACGCAGCCCGGTCTCTGGCCCCGCCTCTGGGTGCTCTCCGATCACTGGTGATCAGTGATCTGAGAAGCCAGGCGGGACAGGGAAGAGGCAGACATCCTGTCCCACCGGCTTCTCTGATTACTGGCCCAGGGCCGGCAAAGGCGGCCCAGTTCTCTGGCTCTTGGCTGCCACCTGGGTTCCCTCAGCGGCAAGCGGCTTCTTCCGTCCTTCCCCTTTCGCCTCCCATCATTGTGCCTACCTATGCAAATTAACCGCCATCTTTGCAGTTAATTTGCATATCACCCTGATCAGCCAATGGGAAGCGTAGCGGAGGTATGGTTAATTACCCTTTTTGTCTTTTATTAGATTAGATTATTATGGTAAAATATAC
Source organism: Myotis yumanensis (assembly GCF_028538775.1). NCBI lineage: Eukaryota > Metazoa > Chordata > Mammalia > Chiroptera > Vespertilionidae > Myotis > Myotis yumanensis. The sequence continues at coordinate 44,501,428 of NW_027223765.1, forward strand.
CCAACAAATTGACCATTTTAAGTGTACAATTCAGTGACATTAATATGTTTAAATATGTTCACAATATTATGCAACCATTACCTTCATCCATATCCTGAGCTTTTCCTTCATCCGAAATAGAAAGCTCTGCATGGATGAGAACACTCTGCCTGGATGAGAACTCTCTGCCTGAGAAAGATGGCTTCTGTGGTATGGAGGAATAACTTAGTATAGGGATCACTAGTGGCTGTCCTCTCAGCTCTCTCCCCAGAGCCACCAACCCCAGACTCTCCTCACATAGCTGTAGTCCATCCACTCTGCCCTTCCTCTGCTAAAGCCCAAGAAGCCTGAAAAATAAAGCCTGAAATGAGGTATTCAACCACCAAAATTTCCCCAGCAAAGATGAACAACTCAGCAGGAAAAGCCCTGGTAAAATCTTCTGGGTTGAGAAAATCCCAACAGAAGGCCAAAGAAATTTACGAGATGTACTTTATGCAGCTATGTTCTGGCCTTGTCATAGAAAAGAAGGCCTGTTACTTTAGGAAAGAAACGGTCAAAAGGCATTCACCAGAAACAGTTGGAAATCACAAAGAGCCACATCTGCTATTCACTACCTTTCGGAAGCACCTGGAACACCTTGAACAATTTGTGGAGGCCTTCCCCTTTGATATGCCTGTGGTCCAGAAAGATACTAGAACATTTGATGGCTCAAGTATCCTAGAATGTTCTTTTTCCCTGAGCACATATAGCGATCAATCCATTACTTTTGGTTTTGCGGATGGAGGTTATGAGATCTATGTTGAAGATTTGAGGGAAAAACAAGAGCAAGACAAGGTATTATTCTGTTACTATGTCTTGCAGTTACCTGCAAGTGAAACAGGTGATTGTGTTGATTGTCACAAATGAATGGTAAGCCTCAGTCTTAAAAAAGACAAAGATTTCTTGCTGCATGCCAACAACAAGGAGCACTCTGTGAAGCTACAGAAATGTGAAAATTCGTTGCCAGACCAGATTTTTTTTCTTCATACTGAGCTCCAGCCCTCCCCATGTGTTTCATTTGAATGTAAGAGCAATCCTGGAGTGTTTATAGGAGAAAAGGATAACCATGTTGCTCTAATTAAATTAAAAGACCAAACTGAGCATTCAAGAAGAGAGAATATAAAATTTAAGCTGTCTTGAATGTAATGTGTTTGAAAGTTGTGAATCCTGGGTTGAGTAGCCCAATTAGCTACCTGGAAGAGATTGTCAAAAAGAGAGAGAGATGGCCGAAACCGGTTTGGCTCAGTGGATAGAGCGTCAGCCTGCGGACTGAGGGGTTCCGGGTTCGATTCCGGTCAAGGGCATGTACCTGGGTTGCGGGCACATCCCCAGTGGGGAGTGTGCAGGAGGCAGCTGATCGATGTTTCTCTCTCATCGATGTTTCTAACTCTCTATCCTTCTCCCTTCCTCTCTGTAAAAAATCAATAAAAATATAAAAAAAAAAAAGAGAGAGAGAGAGAGATGAAATAGAATCTCTTGCCCTTTAAACAGTAACTCCCTTTCTTGTTCTTTCCCAGACCATAATAACCACTATTTCTACTTGTTAGTTCTGTAAGTTTGCCTCTTCTAGGTGCCTCATATAAGTGTAATAAGATAATAGATGTCCTGATGGTGTCTTTTATAGCACAAAAGTTTAATTTTGATTAAGCTTAATTTATATTTTATATTTTAAATAATTTTTAATAATCTTAAATTTGTAAATTTATATTGTCACTATGCTTTTGGTATCGTATTTAAGAAGCCATTGCCTAACCCAAAGTCATGAAGATTCACTTGAACCATTTTTGAATACTCTCTTACTTGGTCCTCCCATCCATATTTAAAACATCAATATAATTATTAAGATTTTTATGGGAAGGGTTTATTAAATGTCCTCTTTTTACATTTTTAGATCAAAATAGTGGGTTTCAAACTGTAGAATCTCCTGGGATGCTTATTAAAGCACAGGTTCCTCAGATGAGTTTTGTACATTTGTAGTAAACTTCTAGTAGACCAGCATCATGTAGTTGAAAAAGTGTGGAATTAAAATAGTCCAGCATGGCCTGGCCAGCATGGCTCAGTGTTTGAGAATCAACTATGAACCAGGAGGTCATGGTTTGATTCCTAGTCAGGGCACATGCCTGGGTTGCAGCTCCATCCCCAGTGTGGGGCATGTAGGAGGCAGCTAATCAAGGATTCTCTCTCATCATTGATGTTTCTATCTCTCTCCATCTCCCTCTCTGAAATTAATAAAAATATATTAAAAAAAAAAAAAAAAAAGGCCAGCATGGTGATTTAAGAGCATGGCTCCTATAGCCTGACTACTTGGATGTAAATCGTGACTGTGTCCCTTTCTAGTTGTACAGTTATGGGCAAGTCACTTGTTCTCTCTGGGCATTCATTTTCTCTCATAGGGTTGTTGCAAGGATTAAACAAGGTGAAGCACATAGAGGAGTTTGGCAATAAAGAGCACCATATAAGTGTTAGACATTGTTATACCCTTTAACTCAGTAATGCCGTTTCCAAGGACTTAATCTAAGAATAATATCAGAGATATTGCCTAAAGATGTATAGCAATTTCATCATAGAGATTAATTCCCCAAAATCTACCATATATAATCAGTAGACCTATTATTAAATAAATTAATTAAATTTATGAGGTGTCATTTGCCATTTAGTCATATTTTCAACAAATATTTAATGCCGTGGAACATAACAATGTAAGTGAAAAAAATTAAATATGCAACTATATATAAAGTATGTCTTTAAACTTCTTTAAAAATACTGGGCAAGTGAGTGGAATGGTGGTCTTGCAATGCATATAAGTATGTTAAACTGTTGAGAGTGGTTATCCTTGGAAGCTGGGAGGAGTGATTTTAATTTCTTCTGTACTTTATTGTACTCTCTTGACTTCAACAATAAGTATTTTATACTAAAAAAAACATTATTTTTTAGAAAGACTAAATGGGGGAAAGCTCAATGTGAAATAGGAAAGCATAATGTGAATAAGAAACCCGAATCTGAGAAATAAGCCAGTCAGAGAAAGACCAATATCACATGATCTCACTTATATGTGGAATCTAATGAATAAAATAAAATAATGAACAAAATAGGTCCTGAGACATTAATGCATGGAAAAGACTAACAGATCTCAGGGGGACGGGGAGAGATTAACCAAAGAACATATATGCATAGCCCATGGACACAGATAATAATGTGGTGAAGGCCTGGGGTGGGGTGGGGGCTGGGTGGAAGGGGCCAAAGGCAGGGAGAAATGGGGGACATTGGTAATACTGTCAACAATTAAAAAAAAAACAAAAAAACTCTGAGTACTAATCTAGTACTAGTACTGCTATTAAATAGTTTTGAACCTTGAATGAATTCTCTCTCTTCCTTAGGGGACACAGTTTCCTCATCTGCAAAATGAAAAATTGGACCAGAATGAAAAGGCAATGTAGTTGAGTGCTGAAGAACTGGGAGGCCAGCCCTAGCTGGTTTAGCTTAATGGATAGAGGGTTGGCCCACGGACTGATACTGGCTGTCTAGTTTTGCTTATTTGTCATGTGTTTTTATACTGGCAGCTTCTTTTTTTTTTTTTAAAGGGAAGGAAACCATTTCTTTAATTTATTTTTTTAAAATTTTTATTTCAGAGAGGAAGGGAGAGGGAGAGAGAAATAGAAACATCAATGATGAGAGAGAATCATTGATTGGTTGCCTTCTGCACGCCCCCTACTGGGGATCGAGTCTGCAACCTCGGGCATGTGCCCTTGACTGGAATCGAACCCGGGACCCTTTGGTCTGCAGGCTGACACTCTATCCACTGAGCCAAGCCAGCTAGGGCCTGGCAGCTTCTTTGGGGCCCTCAGCTATTTCATCAATAAGGGTATTTTGTAGAACTTTTTAGCATTAAAAATCTTATACTTAATTTTCTACAGTTTTTTCTGATTCTTTTAGTTCTGAAGCTAATGGGTACAGATTAATCTGTCTGTAATTAAGTTGCATAGGCTCTTAGGTCATACTTATTTTTCTTCAACTAATGTTTTGATTTTAAATTTAATAAATGTCATAAAGCCCAAAGGAATGTTATTCCTCAGCTGCCTAGCCCATTCTAGGAAAAGTTAATATTATAAGGGGAACTCAGCTAGAAGTTGGTAGAGCATGATCAAATGCTTTAAGAGATAAATCTGAGTTTGTTAAAGTCACTTTCAGAGTCAACAACCATGTTGGAATTCATTTTCGGAACCCCGAGAAACAAAGACTATAGAAATAGATGACTTTCATAATATACTAGAGGCCTGGTGTATGAAAATTCATGCACATGGGGGGTCCCTCAGCCCAACTTGCACCCTCTCACAGTATGGGACCCTAGGGGGATGCCCACCTCCTGGCTTAGGCCTGCTCCCCGAGAACAGATGATCTAAAAGAAATAATCATATCCTTGGGTAAGGATTTTTTTAAAAGGTAATGGTCACATGAAAATTCACTGCAGGCGGGGCTGAGGGGCCTGGGGGACTATGGTGGTGGGCACGCGGCAGGGCTAAGGGGACTGGGGGACTCCAGTGGCAGGCGCTTCACCACCTGCCACCCCCCCGGCGGGGCTGAAGGGACTGGGTGCCGCCATTTTGTGGCTGTGGGCACCACCATCTTGTCAGGGCCTGATGGTCAATTAGCATATTACTGCTTTATTATATAAGATAATTTTCCTTCACTGACTAAATGAGATAATTAAATCTTCAGTGGTTAAGGGACTCGGCTAGCTATTCCATTGTTTTGGAAATGTTTGTGAGCAAGTCACTCTGTGGTACCTCGATTTATAGTGGCAGTTGTAATGAAGATGATGATTTTTTTTTCCTCTGAAGGGTAAGAATGAAAGTTATATATTCATACATTTATTTTTAGATTTTCAGAAGTTCTCCTCTTTTCTATATAGTGTAGCTGCAGTACGCTGCCCACTACGGGGATCATTACTTCTGTGTTAGAGAGTTAATTAATAGATTAACATTGCCAGGAAATAAAATGTGGGAGTTAGATGGCCACAGTTGACAGATACATTTGTTACTCATAACTAATATTAGAGGACATTTTCCTCTAATCATAGTAACTTTTGCTTATAAAACATACCTAGCTAACCCCCGTAACAGAAGAGAGGTGGTGTGTTTTCTGGCTTGATGGGCAAAATAACCCTGAGAAAACTTTGTGCCTCACAGACAAGAAGAGAGAGCTCTGCTTGTTTAGGGATTAGATTTTATTTTAGGACTAGAGGCCCGGTGCACAAAAATTTGTGCACTGGGGGGGGGGGGGGGGTCCCCCAGCCCGGCCTGTGCCCTCTCACAGTCTGGGACCCCTCGGGAGATAATGACCTGCTGGCTTAGGCCTGCTCCCGGGTGGCAGAGGGCAGGCCCAGTCCCTAAGTGCAGCCCCTGGTCAGGCTCAGAGCAGGGCCGATTGGGGAGTTGGGGCGCTGCCCCGTCATGCACAGAGCAGGGCGGATCGGGAGGTTGCAATGCCACCCTCAGGGTAGACTGATTGGGGGGTTGGGGCACCGTCCCCTGTTACACTCAAGGCAGGGTCGATGGGGAGGTTGCGGCGCCACCCCCTGTCACGAACAGAGCAGGGCTGATCAGGGGGTTGGGGCGCTGCCCCCTGTCACTCACAGAGCAGGGCCAGTCAGGGGGTTGGGGCGCTGCTCCCTGTCACGCACACAGTAGGGCCAATCAGGGGGTTGGGGCGCTGCCCCCTGTCACTCACAGAGCAGGGCCGATCAGGGGGTTGGGGCGCTGCCCCCTGTCACTCACAGAGCAGGGCCAATCAGGGGGTTGGGGCGCTGCTCCCTGTCACTCACAGAGCAGGGCCCATCAGGGGGTTGAGGAGCTCCCCCCTGTCACTCACAGAGTAGGGCCGATAGGGGAGCTGGGGCACCACCCCCTGTCACGCACAGAGCAGGGCCCATCAGGGGTGTTGGGGCTCCGTACCCTGTCACGCACAGAGCAGGGCCGATCAGGGGGTTGAGGAGCTCCCCCCTGTCACTCACAGAGTAGGGCCGATAGGGGAGCTGGGGCACCGCCCCCTGTCACACACAGAGCAGGGCGGATCAAGGGGTTGGGCCGCTGCACCCTGTCACACTCAGGGCAGGACCAATGAGGAGGTTATGGTTCTACCCTGTCACACACAGAGCAGGGCCCATGGGGGCGGGGGTTTGGGGCACCGCACCCTGTCACACACAGAGCAGGGCCGATCAGGGGGTCGGTGCACTGCACCCTGTCACACACAGAGCCGCAGGGCAATCGGGGGATTGGGGAGCTCCCCCCCTATCAGGCACAGAGCAGGGCTGATCAGGGGGTTTGGGCGCTGCCCCCTGTCACGCTGATCCCGGTGCCGGGAGCCTCGCTGCTCCGCTGATCCCAGTGCCGGGAGCCTCATTGCTTCGCTGATCCTGGTGCTGGAAGGCATATTACCCTTTTACTATATAGAATAGAGGCCTGGTGCACGGGTGGGGGCTGGCTGGTTTGCCCTGAAGGGTGTCCTGGATCAGGGTGGGGGTCCCCACTGGGGTGCCTGGCCAGGCTGGCTGAGGGGCTGAGGGCTGTTTTCCCGCTGGCAGTTGACTAAAAGCTCCCAACCGCCCCTTGTTTTCTTTCTTTCTTTTTTTTTTTTTTTTTATTCTGGGCCAGCTTTAGCTCTGAGGCTTCGCTGCTGAAAACATGGATACAATGTTGCGGTCCGGGGCTGACAGAAAGCTGGTTTTGTTTAGCTTCTTATTTGCAACATAGTAATAGTTGCTTAGAGTTGCAGTTGAGAGTCTGGCAACTGAGGTGGGGAACGTTGGAGTCTGCAGTCCCTGGAGGAAGCAAGCCTCCCTGCTCGCTTCAGTGTATGGCTGCCGGCCGCCATCTTGGCTGACAGTTAATTTGCATAAGGATATGCTGATTAGCCAATGGGAAGGGTAGCGGTCGTACGCCAATTACCATGTTTCTTTTATTAGTGTAGATGAGTTGTTTGTGTAAGTATAGATATGAGAGAGTTCCTATCCTACATGTCCTATATGTCAGATGTCTTATTCTATTTTCCCAGAGATTTAATTCAATGCTTCCCAATTCCCCAAGTGTATACTTTTCGTATCTTCTCCTAATTGTGTAATGTTAATTACAGATGGCCCCCATCTACCCCCCCCCCATCTGTCCACATCCACCCAGCCCCTAGAGGGACAATATATCTTATTGTATTCAGTGGTTGATGGACATTTAGATTACTTCCGACTTTTGGTTATTATGAACAATGCTGCTAGGAACATTTGTGTACAGTTCTTGTGTTTTCATTTCACTGGGTAGATACCTAGGAGTAGAATTGCTTGGAACCCATTAAATTTCATATCACTACTTAGCCACAAAAATATTTCTTTTAAAGAGTGGATGATAGCGATATATTTGATAAGAAACACATTCGGTTGATTGGAGTATCATCCCACACACCAAAAGGTTGCGGGTTCAATTCCCTGTCAGGGCACATACTAGATTGTGGGTTTGATCCCCCGTTGGGGCACATGCGGGTTCAATGTTTCTTACATTGATGTTTCTCTCTCTCTCTGACTCTGTCTCTCTCTCTCAAATCAATAAACATATCCTCAGGTGAGGATTGAAAAAAAATTAAAAAGCCCAGCCAGTGTGGTTCAGTGGTTAAGCATCGACCTATGAACCAGGAGGTCATTCAATTCCCGGTCTTGCAGGCTTGATCTCCAGTGTGAAACATGCAGGAGGCAGCTGATCAATGATTCTCTCTCATCATTGATGTTTTTATCTCTCTTTCCTTCTCTCTTCTTCTCTGAAACCAATAATATGTATTTAGATATATATAAAGAAAAACACAAATGATAGAAAAGAATTAAAGGGTAATGATTGGAGCAGGCAAATAAAAAGTTCTAAGACAGGCAGTGTGACTATATAATAATGGAAACAACTTCAGGATTTATTGGTAGATGAGTAACTACTATAGCCTACTCCCAAGTGAAGGCAAATCAAATCAATGGGTATCTAAATAAACATTGAAAACTTTTGTTCCAAAAGAAATGGAAATGGGGCATCATTTGCATTCATTATGACAGAAAAATTAATATATATAACACATAAAATGTCCTTTCCAAAATAAAAGAAGGCCATCAAGATTATTGTAGATAAACATATGGCCAAAGAAACAAGCAGTTTGTTCAAGATGAATATATGTAATAAATATACATTAATCCTTGCTAGTAACCATAGAAATAAATTTTTACAAATTGGTTATTATATTAATTAACAAAATCAAACTGTCTAATGCTAGAAAGGTTGTTTGTGATAATGATGCTAGCTTTATATGTTAGTCTAGTCTATGTGCGAAGCAGTGTGGCAAAGCCTGTCCAGACACTTGGAAGAAATAAAATTCTGAGGTAACTTTCATTTTAGCTTCCTTGAATATAATTAAAATGTTTTAATAGTAAATTAATAAGAGAGGAAATAAACCAAAAGGTAAGAAAGCAGCCACACAGTTTTCCCATATGCTGAAATTGAGTGTGGTAGTGCTTTCTTCCCCACTCTGTCTGACTCGCCCAAACTCTAGAAGCACTAACCCAGCGCAGCTTTTTTCTGTCTGGTCTAGAGAGCGGCATGTTTGCTCTGCTGTGCTCTGAATCCTGCTTTTCCAGCTTTGGCTAATGACACACACCTTGGGAGTTCCCCCTATCCTACTCCAAGAAAATGCTGTTACCTTTCCCATGTCATGTCTTTTCTTTGTTTCACTGATTTTGCTTAGGTGCTCATCTGAAAATATGCTTCCTGTAGGTTTTTTTTTTAAAGTTCTTTGTGGCATTTTTCTGTATGGGTGGAATCAAACACTTGGGAGTCACTCCAAGTTAGTACAGCCATCCAAGAGTGAGTGATTTTTTTTAGATAGCCTGCCAAAAAGTGTAGATAAAGTAAAGCTAAAATCAAGAAACAAAAATCGAAAAAAAAAGAAGAAACGGAAATTGACCCTTGCTCTGTTATTTCTCCCTTTATTTTTCAAGTTATTTTTTTCTTCCAACATCAAAAATTCTTTCCATTTCTGATAAATTTTTATTGTATTGGTAATACTTTCCCCTAATTACTAGCATTATAGGTTGCTACATCATCCATGCTTACTTTTCATTGTCATATAAGGCTTATAAGATTTTATATAGTTAATTGAGTTTTGTGAAGTCAGGCGTGAGATAATGTGTAACAATCAAGAAGTCAGGAACGATAAAAAGTAAACATTTTTCTCTTCAGTTTATTATGATTAACAATAATTTTTGGTTTAATAAGAAATACATTACCAATTTTCTTTTTGTAGAGCAGCCGTGGGCAAACTACGGCCCGAGGGTCAGATCCCGCCCGTTTGAAATGAATAAAACTAAAAAAAAAAAAGACCATACCCTTTTATGTAATGATGTTTACTTTGAATTTATATTAGTTCACACAAACACTCCATCCATGCTTTTGTTCCGGCCCTCCGGTCCAGTTTAAGAACCCATTGTGGCCCTCGAGTCAAAAAGTTTGCCCACCCCTGGTGTAGAGCAACCATAAATACTCCTCGACTAAAACGGTAGATAATGTACAATTACGTTTAATCCCTTTAGTATTTTCCACTCAGATTGGCTTCACTACTTAAGAACCTTAGGAAGTGACCTAGCTGGTTTGGTTTAGTGCAGTGGTCGGCAAACTGCGGTTTGGCAAACTGTGGCTCACGAGCCACATGCGGCTCTTTGGCCCCTTGAGTGTGGCTCTTCCACAAGATACTGACTTCTGCGCATGGGCCACGAAGTTTCAATCACACTGTACGTGCGCGCGCACACGTGGTATTTTGTGGAAGAGCCACACTCAAGGGGCCAAAGAGCCACATGTGGCTCGCGAGCCTCGGTTTGCCAACCACGGGTTTAGTTGATAGAGTAGTCAAGGGCAGGTACCTCAGTTGCAGGCTTGATCCATGGCCCTGGTCCGGGGTTAGTACGGGAGGCAACCATCCATGTGTCTTTCACATTGATGTTTCTTTCTGTCTCTCCCCCTTCATTCCACTCTCTCTAAAAATTGATGGAAAAATACCTTCAGGTGAGTATTAACAAAATAAATAAATAAGGCTCCATGGCCTTATTTTTTTTAAAAAAAAGAACCTCAGGAGGAAATGGCCCTGATTTTTAAAATATTAATACAACAGAATTGGAAAATCCAGACTGTTATGTGATTTGACGCCTCCTGATCTCTGATCTCTGCCAGCTTATTCAGGTCACTACAGTTTTTTTAAAAAAAAAATCAATGGTAGAAGTATTAGCTTTTGGCTGTTTCCCTGGCCTTTTGGATATATCTTTTTCTGATTTTTCTTCTACCTTTCTGACTGTCCTATCTAAAAATACTTCAAGCATTTTTCTCCACTAATTTCTCCTTAAATGTTAGTGTTCCTAAAGTTCAGTCATTGTTTTCCTTGTAAATGTTATTTTTGAATCATCTTATATATTACCAGAGGCCCGGTGCACGAAATTCATGCACGGGGGGGGGGGGGGGGTGTCCCATCAGCCCACCTGCGCCCTCTCACAGTCTGGGACTTCTCGCTCCTTACCGCCCGCCTGCTCACTGCTCCTTACCACTCAGCTCGCTGCTTCTTAGCGCTGCCATGGAGGTAGGAGAGGCTCCTGCTATCACTGCTGCGCTCGCCAGCCATGAGCCCGGCTTCTGGCTGAGCGGTGCTCCCCCTGTGGAAGTGCACTGACTACCAGGGGGCAGCTCCTGCATTGAGCGTCTACCCCCTGGTGGTCAGTGCGCATCATAGTGACTGGTCATTCTGGTCGTTCTGCTGTAATGGTTGCTTAGGCTTTTATTATCCTATATAATAAAAGGCTAATATGCAAATTGACCAAAAGGCAGAATGACTAGTCTATAGGACACACACTGACCACCAAGCGGCAGATGCTCAATGCAGGAGCTGCCCCCTGGTGGTCAGTGCACTCCCACAGGGGGAGCGCCGCTCAGCCAGAAGCCGGGCTTTCAGCTGGCAAGCCCAGCAGCGGTGGCGGGAGCCTCCCCGCTCCCGGATTGCGAGAGGGCATGGCTGGGCTGAGGGACCCCCCTGAGTCCATGAATTTCATGCACTGGGCCTCTAGTAGATAATAATTTTAATAACCCCTCAAATCCTGATGCCCTTCAGATGTCTTGAGCCCTCGGTCTGAGTTTTCTACCCAATTGCCTGCTTACATTTACTTACTTGGATGTCCTATAGAGATTCCAAAAGCAATATACCTCAAACTGAAACAAATCATTCAACTACCCCCACCCATTAATATTTCCAAATACAGGTAATGGCATTATCATGTACACAGTAGCCCCCTCTAGAAGCTCCTGTCTTCAACACTGAGCACATCAGATCTTTCACTAAATCCCTTTCACTACTTTTAACGCTGTCCTAGTTCAGGACTTTATTATTTCTTATTTCAGTAGTCTCATAACTGTTATCCCTGCCTTTTAATAACCCCTCAAGCCATTCACTTCCTCAGTGAAATGTCAGTTTGATCTTAGTACTTCCCTGCCTAAAAACCCTATAGTGGCAAGGCCTGTGTTATCTATATGATAATAGTTGTTCTGCTTGATTTATCTTAAAAGGCTTAGTGACTGCTTACCTCTCCAGCCTCACCCTCACCTCCTGTCATTCTCAGTTTTGAACTTCACATGCCCTGCTCCTGTTGTTTCTTGCCTCTGTTTGCTCATGCTGTCTCAATTTCCTCTCCACTCATCCCTACTCACTCTTACTCTTCATGACTCAGCATGGGACAGCTCCTCCAGGAAGCCTTTTCTGATTCCCCAGGGTTAGGCTAAGGGCCCCTCCTCATTACTGGGTCATTTTTTGTTAGTATATGAAACAATGTGATTTTCCTCTTATTTAAAAAAAAATTATCTGAACCTACCTTCCCTTCTAGCTACTGCTCATTTCTTCTTTATCTGGTTAAAATATTTTTATTGAGGTATAATTGATATATAACATTAGTTTTAGGTATACAACATAATTATTTGATATCTATATATATAAAAGCCTAATATGTAAAGTGTCCTCTCAGGAGTTTGACTGGGAGACCAGGAGTTCGATCGCTCGCTATGACATGTACTGACCACCAGGGGGCTACATGGAATGAAGGAAGGCCCTGGCTGGCAGCCGGCAGCCAGGGAAGGGAGGCCCCATCTGGCAGCTGGCATCTGGGGAAGGGAGGCCCTGGCCGGCAGCTGGGGAAGGAAGTCCCTGGCTGGCAGCCAGAAGGAAGGCCCCGGCCGGCAGCTGGAAGGCCCCAATCAGCCCTTATCGCTGGCCAGGTCTAGGGACCCTACTCATGCACAAATTTTGTGCACCGGGCCTCTAGTTTATATATATTGCAAAATGATCACCATAGAAAGTCAAGTTAATATGCATTGCTATACATCCTATATAATAAAAGCCTAATGTGCTAAGTGTCCAGTCGGCCTGTCGGCCGTTCAACCAATCAAAGCGTAATATGCTAATGATATGCTAAGGCCACTCAACCTCTTGCTATGGCATGCACTGACCACAAGGGAGCAGATGCTCCGACCAGTAGGTGAGCTTGCTGCTGGGGTCCGGCCGATTGGGACTGAGCGAGATGGGCTGGACACGCCCTGGAGCCCTCCTACAGTCCCTACCCGGCTTGCCAACCTCCTGCGTCCTTCCCCGGCCCCGATCATGTACCTGTGGGGTCCCTGGGCCTGGCCTGCACCCTCTCGCAGTCCGGGACCCCTCCAGGAATGTTGGAGAGCCGGTTTTGGCCTGATCCCGCAGGCCAGGCCGAGGGACCCCACTGGTGCACGAATTTGTGCACTGGGCCTCTAGTACAGGGGTGGGCAAACTTTTTGACTCGAGGGCCACAATGGGTTCTTAAACTGAACCGGAGGGCCGGAACAAAAGCATGGATGGAGTGTTTGTGTGAACTAATATAAATTCAAAGTAAACATCATTACATAAAAGGATATGGTCTTTTTTTTTTTTTAGTTTTATTCATTTCAAATGGGCCGGATCCGGCCCATGGGTCGTAGTTTGCCCACGACTGCTCTAGTAGTTATAGAATTTCCTTGTGATGAGAACTTTTAAGATCTACTCTCTTAGCAGCTTTTCAGTATGCAGTACAGTGTTATTAACTACTAGAGGCCCGGTGCATGAACTGTGCATGGGTAGGGTCCCTAGGCCTGGCCGGCAATTAGGGCCGGCCAGGACCTTCCTTCATTCTGCGCTGTCCCCTGGTGGTCAGCGCACGTCATAGTGAGCAGTTGAACTCCTGGTCGGTCCAACTCCCAAGGGGACAATTTGCATATTAACCTTTTATTATATAGGATAGTTGCTGGATTGTACATTATTACACCCCATGACTTATTTGTTTTGTAACTGTAAACTTGTGCTTTTTGACTCCCTTCACCCATTTCACCCACTTCCACCCCCTGCTCTGGAAACCACCAATCTGTTCTCTGTGTCTTTGAGCTTGGGAGTTTTTTGTTTACTTTTAAGATTCCACATATAAGTGAAATTATATGGTATTTATCTTTCTCTGTCCATCTTATTTCACTTAGCATAATGCCCTCAAAGTCCATGTTGACACAAGTAGCAAGATTTCATTCTTTTTAATAGCTGAATAATACCTATACCACATTTTCTTTATTCATTCATTCATTAATAGACATTTAGGTTGTTTATGTATCTTGGCTATAGTAAATAATGTTCCAAGGACATGAGTTGCATACATATTTCTGAGTCAGTTTTTTCTTTGAATAAATATCCAAAGTGGAATTCCTCGATCATATGGTAGTTCTATTTTAAACTTTTTAGGAACCTCTATACCGTTTTTCTGTTTTTCTAAATATATTTTTATTGATTTCAGAGAGGAAGAGAGAGGGAGAGAGAGATAGAAACATCAATGATGAAAGAGAATCATTGATCGGCTGCCTCTTGCATGCCCCCTTCTAGGGATCGAGCCCAGCCATGTGCCCTTGACAAGAATCGAACCTGGGACCCTTCAGTCCTACAGGCTGACGCTCCATCCACTGAGCCAAACTGGCTGGGGCTATACTGTTTTTCATAGTGACTGCACCAGTTTACTTTCCCACCAACAATGCCCAAAGTTTCTCTTTTCTCCACATCCTCACCAACACCTATTTCTTGTCTTTTTTATAGTAGCCGTGCTAAATAGGTGTGAGGTGATATCTCATCCTTGTTTTGATTTGCATTTTCCTGATGATTAGTGATGTTGAGCATCTTTTCATGTACCTGCTAACCATTTTCTTTGGAAAAATGGCTATTCAGATTCTCTGCTCTTATTTATTTATTTATTTATTTATTTATTTATTTATTTATTTTTGAGAGAGAGGGAGGGAGGGTGAGAGAGAGAGAAACATCAGTTTTGTTTCTCCACCCATCTATGCATTCATTGGTTGATTCCTGTTAGTGCTCTGATGGGGGGTGGGGGGGGGTGGTTGGTAAATCACACCAGAAAACTTGGCATATGGGGACGACACTCTCAGCTGCCCGGCCAGGGCCCCTCTGCTCATTTTTAAATCTCTTTGTTCTTTTTTTCCCTATTGAGTTGTATGAGTTCTCTATGTTTTGGATATTAACCCCTTAGATAAATGATTTGCAAATATTTTCTCCCATTCAGAAGGTTGCCTTTTCATTTTGTTGATGGTTTCCTTTGCTCTGCATGCTCATTTCTTTGATTCCTTTTAGAGCAAAACTCCTGTATTTTTTGTTTAGTTTTTTTCTTCTTCTTTTCATCTTCCACTCTCTTCCTCTAAATGACCATAATATGATATTGATGATTTGGTAGGCTTATTGAACACATTTTTTTAGCTTTCTTAATTTTAAAGTTTAACTCTTAAGATTTTTTAAAAATATTTTTTTTATTAATTTCAGAGAAGAAGGGAGACGGAGAGAGTGATAGAAACATCAATGATGAAAAGAATCATTATGCTGCCTCCTGCACACACCCTATTGGGGATCAAGCTCGCAACCCCGGGCATGTGCCCTGACCAGGAATTGAACCGTGATCTCCTGGTTTATAGGTCAATGCTCAATCACTAAGCCACACAGGCCAGGCATAAGATTTGTTTTTGTGTAGATAAGCTGTGAGCTGTTTGTATACATTTGTTCAGATTTTTGTTTTCTAATGGTATATTAGAATATATCCTTTTTAAAAAATGGATATATTTAATTTCAGTGCCGATAATTCTGCCTCATTATTTTTGATGATTGTGATATTGTGGTTATGATGTCTGATATTTCATCAGGTGAGCATAGTTCAGTTTGGGTCGGCATTAGCTCTTTCCAGTTCTTAACTTCTTTTAATTTTGCTTCAGTGAACATGCTCATACATTTGCCTTTGTACATGTGTGTGAGTATTTCAGTGTTTCCGTAGGTTAGATTCTGGATGTTGAATTACTAATTCAAGAATGTAAACATTCTGCCCTAGCCGGTTTGGCTCAGTGGGTAGAGCATCAGCCTGTGGACTGAAGTGTTCTGGGTTTGATTTCTGTCAAGGGCATATGCTCGGGTTGCCGGCTGGATACCCAGAAGAGGGCATGCAGGAGACTGCCGATCAATAAAATGGAATTATGAAATCTGCTAAATATCACTTAGTTTAATTCATACTATTCATTGAGCTGTAAATTGCTCATCTATGTAATATATTCTAAGTGTATTTACATATACCTGAGTATAGTAATTTCCATTTTTATAAAATATATTTTATTGATTTTTTACTTATAGGAAGGGAGAGGGTTAGAGAGTTAGAAACACTGATGGGAGAGAAACATCTATCAGCTGCCTCCTGCACACCTCCTACTGAGGATGTGCCCGCAACCAAGGTACATGCCCTTGACCGGAATCGAACCTGGGACCCTTCAGTCCGCAGGCCAATGCTCTATCCACCAAGCCAAACCGGTAGGGCGTAATTTCCTTTTGATTTAAATTTTATTAGGGAATTCCCTAATCACATTGTGATATGTGTTTCATATTTTTCATAAAAGGTTTTCAGTAGTGTGAGACAAAGGCTTAGCTGCTTACCTTCTTGCACAGGTTGTGGTTACTTACAGTAATATTTATGTGTAATAGGCCAATGGCATACTATTTTTAATACCTGTATGTGTTAGAGTTCAGCTGTTACTGATCTATTTATATCTCTATCAGCTGTTTACTGTTTAAGTAATTAATTGGCAAAGAACTTTATTTTTAAGAATCTTGAACAATAGAGGAAAGTCTTACATCAGTTCCCTGACTGAAGAAAGTCAAAGTGACTTTATATGTATGTATAGTCTATGAATTTAAAAACAATAGCTGCCATTTGTTTAGCAGTTATTATGTACAATACTGTGCTAAATACTTAACATGCTTAACATAATTTAACCTTTATCACGAACACTCTTGAGGTAGGTACTAGTATCAATTTATACATAGGGATTTATAAATATCTCTTTATTACTAAAGGGATGCTCAGAGAGGTTAAGAAACATGCTCAAGGTCACATAGTAAAATAGAAATGATTGATGTTTCTCTCTTATCATTGATGTTTCTATCTCTCTCTCTCTCCCTCTCCCTTCCTCTCTGAAATCAATAAAAATAATATTTTATTTAAAAAGAAATGGAAAGGGAAAGGCAGTAGGGAATTGAGAGATTGTTCTGAGTCAGAATTCATAGGAATTGGTGACATTAGGTGAGATGCTCTAGTCTAGAGGGTCATAGAAACTACTTGTATTACTGGTAGTATTTGTTGTTACTGTTGTTTTGCATTTGCTGTAAGTGGCTTCTTATAATCACATATTCTTTCTATTATTGGAATGTGGCTGATTGCTGAATTCCTGTCTAGAGGTGCTCAGGAAATGGTGGGTAAACAATGGGTCTGGGTTGTAAATGTTACATTCATGAATTATTTATTTAAAACACTTAAATGCTTATTAACAGACATTTTGTTAATAAGGTCTAGGAATATCATTGATCCTGATCTTCAAGGAATTTGCCATAGTCATCAGGAGTCCAGTAGGCCTTGTTGGCTATTATTACGATCTGTATAATCTTTTGGTTTATGGTTTAAATCCTAACCCTGTCTGTGTGGGATACTGTTTATATCTTAGTATTCAGAAGTTTGCGTGAGGTAATGTATGTAAAGTGCCTGGCATAAGCAAATGCTTCTTTCCTTTCATCTTCCATGGGCACAGAAATTAGGAAACCCAAATTTATTAGGATTGTGTGTCAAGTAGGTGGAAGCAGATAGTGAGTTTATTTTTAAAAGAAATTTTAAAAGTACCTTTTCTGATGATGTGGTAGCATAAGGCCTGATGGCTGGTTTTATTTTTTTCTCCATTGTTACTATAGATAGGCCACTTGACTTGTGTGTCATCCTCGATTTACTCATCTATTAAATGAACAAAATCCTATTTTAAAGGGTGGTTGGGATGCATTAGAGATAGTGGAAAAGAAATTGCCAGACAAGCATAAGTAGTATAGCAGAATGGTTGAGATAAAAAAGATTAAAATGTACATTTCTCCCCATTACTAACTTTGGGATCTCCTTTGGCAACTTAGCCTCTTTTAGTCCTCATTTCTTTATCTGTAGTATAGGGATAATAAAACATTAAGATTTTTGTAAAGATTATTTGAAAGAGTACATGCAAAGTAGCTTATCCAAGCACATACTAAGCACTCAAAAACGTGTGATTATTGTAAATGCTTTGGTATCCTCTTGACACTGTTGAGCAATGAACTCTTCTTTATTTGACTTTGCTTTGTTGTTAAATTTTCTGTGTGGCTGGATTCTAAATATACTTAATGTTTCCTTTCATGATAGTGAAATAAACCAATGATCTTTTTAAAAGAAAACTTCACTTTGGCCCTCAAAGTTTTCTAGGGAAAAATGTTTAAGGCCTTGTGTTTAAGCCATAAATGGAGGTAGAATTTGAAATCTTATAAATAAGGATTGAAATATTCCATTTAATAGGATTGAAATATTCCATTTAATCAAACATATAGGGTCTTTATAATAATTAAATGAGATTGAAGTAAATGAAAATGGATTTGTAATTTCAAAACACTTTCTAACTTCATAGGATCGTTTGTACAGCATTATACAAGAAGGGAACTAGCCCTGGCCAGTGTGGCTCAGTTGATTGGGCATGGTCCCATGCACCAAAAGGTTGCAGGTTCGATTCCTAGTCAGGGCACATGTCTGGGTTGTAGGCTTATAGGGGGGATGCAGGAGGCAGCCGATCAATGTTATGCTCTCATATTGATGTTTCTCTCTCTCCCTCTCCTTTCCTCTCTCTCTCTAAAAAATCAACTAGCCAGTTTATATTTTTCTACCTATCCCCCACCCTATGAATGTGATACTTTCTACTATTAAATTTAAGTTCAAAATTAAATAAAAGAATTGCTGACTCTTAACTGGGGGCATTACCTATCCATCCTGAGAAGTAATGGATGTTATGAGGAGTAGTGAGAATAAACTGTGTTTGAACATCCTTTTTATTTTTTTAAAATTTATCTTTATTGTTGAAAGTATTACAGATGTCCCCTTCTCTCCCCCTCCCCATTCACCCCCTCCACCCTGAAAACCCCCATCCCTGCTCGTCTCCTCCCTGCCATTTGAACGTCTTAATCCTGTAGTGGCAGAAAAATGGGAGCTTCTGCACTATATTGAACCCTTTAAGGGGTTTGTTTGCATTTTTATTAATTCTACTTACGCACTTATGGTCCTGAGTTAGTGACTTTGTTTCCTTTTCTCTTAAAGTAAAATTATGATTTCTAAAGAACTCACCTATGGATTTGTGAATTATCAAAGCATTGAGGAGATAACTCTCTTGAAGACTTAATTATCACTAACAATAGAGAGATATGAGTAAAGACCAAGGTGTTTTAAACAGATGTACTATTTGCGTCTTTTAACATTTCCATTGAATTTGTTTGCCAAATTGTTTTATGTGTGGGCAATTTTTTCTCCCTATATAAGATCTAGATTCCTATGTTTTGCCAATTTTGCCAGTCTTTAATAGAAAACATTTTTAAAGTTTCTCCCTCTCCTCTAACTCTTAGGGACTATACAAATCAATATCAGCTGTCCTTAGATCAAGCCTGTTGTGTTCTTTATTAAACAATATGTAAGCCTATAGTGACCTTGTTCTATATTTCCCACAAATGTGATCACAATGATTTCCTTTTGTGGCAAACAAAGCTATTATTCTATGGGTGAGGTTTTTTAACTATCAGAGATAAAGAGTGGTGGTGCAGTTATTTTGTTGTTTCAGCTGATCTCAGGATGGTTTAAGCTAACATTTTGTGATTAAAATAATGACCTATAAAATATAGTCAGTATTGTGTATTTAAAATATCATAGTATTCCCTTGTTCTATATAATATGCTATAATATATGGCATTTTAATAAATACATACTTATTTTAAATATTGGAGTTCAATTTTTGAGAGGTTATTAGAGACCACTTGGGGTTAAAAAGATTGAGTTTGGAATCAGTATCTATTCTTTAATACCAGTACCTAAGTAGGAGGCTCAAAGAAAAAGTTGAATGCATCTTGCTGTGATTAACACACCATTACAGGAAAAAATAATTAGAATTTGCTTGCCAATGCATCAGTTTTGAAATGTGGCAAATAGGTTAATCTCCTATAAATTAGAATTTGGTGTAGGCTTTCAATAGAAACACCTCTCAGAACTGTAATTTTCAGATGATATGTTTATTTTGTATTTTGCTGAGCTTCAGAAATCTAATTTACTTTGTCCTAAAGCCTAGTGAAGGATTGTCACAATTTGATTACATATTTAAAAGAATGTAATCACTCTAGCTGTGTTTTGTAATGTTCTGGTTAAATTATTTTTAATTTTGCCTTTCTACCTTCTCTACTTCTGTCCTTCATATTCTTATTTCTGTTCTATGGAGAGAGAGAGAAATACTTTTTCTCCTCTTTCTCTTGTGGGCTAACTCCACAAGAAAAAACATTACTGTACAATGAATGTGTCTGGAATGTCACTTGGAGGTGGAAAAATCCTTGCAAGTTTATAACATTTGCAAGACCTCTGGTTATGTGTTGACAAGTTCCTTCTAGTTACATGTGAAATTTTATTTTGGCAAAAACATTTTATCACTTTCCTGTGTTTTTTTCTTATAGCATATGAATAAAATCTTATATTTTCCTTTTCAGTGGCACAACTTAAAAATTCCAGTCTCTGAAACTCGTGATACTTTGCTAGTCAGGAAGTTAGAAAGTTTATGTAAACAAATAAATCCTATCTAATAATAGACAAACATGGTAATTCACCGTACCTTCACCATGCCTCCCATTGGCTAATCATCACGATATGCAAATTAACCGCCAACAAAGATGGCAGCTAATTTGCATACGGCAGGCAGGGCGGGACAGCGCAAACTGCCAGCGCGCCACCATCCAGGGCAGGCCGGCCGCCCCAGAAGCCCCAGCAGCCAGCCTGCCTTGCCGCCTTGCCGCCCTGGGACCCCATCAGCAGGTCCCGGGTCATCAAGGCAGGCCCGCCCCAGAAGCCCCAGAAGCCGCCTGATATGGTAGTAACTCTATCAGTAAGCACTCTGAAAGTAAGTGGTATAAATGCACCAATTAAAAGACAGATTATGAGGGTGAATCAAAAACAAAACCCACTTTAAATATAAAGACACATATAGATTAAAAGTAAATGAATTAAGCTGCATCCTGTTTTGCTCAGTGGATAGAGCATTAGCCCGTGGACTGAAGGGTCCCAGGTTCGATTCCAGTCAAGGGCATGTACCTCAGTTGCTGGCTTGATCCCCAGTCCCTATCAAAGCATGTGCAGGAGGCAACCAATCAATGTATCTCTCCCTTTCCCTTCACTCTCTCTAAAATTCAATGGAAAAATATCCTTGGGTGAAGATTAACAAAAACAAAGTAAATGGATTAAGTAACATTAAAGAGATTATAAGAAAAATATATTCCAAATTTTGTTAGTTGTATAATGGTTATGTTTAAATTATTAACACCTAAGAAATTGGGTGAAGGGTACATATAATATGCTGTAGTATTTTATAGTTTTTTTTACATGTATGAGATTATTTCAAATTAAAATATTTAAAAATTAAAAATTAATAAAATATTAATTGAAATATGTATGCATTACATGAAAAATCTCCTAACTGCTTCTAGCATAATTTATTAAATTGTGCTAAAATTTACAAGGGTTCAATTAAAAAATATCTTAATTCTAAATGATATAATAGAAAATATATAATAGTGCAGTTATAAGCACTTATCTGAAAATAAAAATTTAAAGAAGTGAATTTAAAGAAGGGATTAGCCAAAGAAAATATATGCACAACCCATGGACACAGACAACAGTATGCTGATGGCCAGAGAGAAGTGGGAGGCAAGAGCTGGGTAGAGGGGACAAAAGGGGGGAAATAGGGACATCCTATATAATAATAATAAAAGGCTAATATGCACATTGTCTGAACGGCAGAAACCGGTTGCTATGATGCGCACTGGCCACCAGGGGGCAAACGCTCAATGCAGGAGCTGCCCCCTGGTGGTCAGTGCACTTCCATATGGGGAGTGCCACTCAGCCAGAAGCTGGCTCATGGCTGGCCAGCGCAGTGGTGGTGGCAGGAGCCTCTCCCACCTCTGTGGCAGCACTAAGAATGTCCAACTAACGGTTTAGACCCGATCCCTTGAAGGCCTAAGCCTTTAGTCGGACATCCCCCGAGGGCTCCCTGGCTGCCAGAAGGATGTCTGACTGCAAGCTTAGGCCTGATCCTCTGGGGAGTGGGCTTAAGTCAACAGGTGGACATCCCACAAGGGGTCCTGGACTGTGAATGGGCACAGGCCGGGCTGAGGGACCCCCCCTGAGTGCACAAACTTTTGTGCACTGGGCCTCTAGTCCTATCTAATAATAGACAAACATGGTAATTAACCGTACCTCTGACACGCTTCCCATTGGCTAATCAGGGCGATATGCAAATTAACTGCCAACCAAGATGGCGGCCGGCAGCCAGGCAGCTGAAGCGAACAGGAGGCTTGCTTGCTCCAGTGATGGAGGAAGCCAAGGTTCCCCGCCTGCCTTGTCAGCCTCTGAGCTGCACTCTAAGAAACAATGTTGCAATTATAGAAGCTAAACAAACCCCAGAAACCTGCTTTCAACCATCAGAGCTTGAGCGAGCAGGACCGAAACAATGTTGCAATTATAGAACCCAAACAAACCCTAGATTCCTGCTTTCACAGCGGAGGCCTCAAGCTAGAGCCCGCCTCAGAACTAAAGCCGGCTCTCAGCTCCAGTGACATCCATAGAAGGTAAATAAATCCCAGAATAAAAGAAAAAAAGGAGAGGCTGGGAGCTTCAGTCGCCCGCCAGCCTGAAAACAGCCCTCAGCCCCTCACCCAGACTGGCCAGGCACCCCAGTGGGGACCCTCACCCTGAAGGGGGTGCGACCAGCTGCAAACAGCCATCAGCCCCTCACCGAGGCTGGCCAGGCACCCAAGTGGGACCCCCACCCTGATCCGGGACACCCTTCAGGGCAAACCAGCCGGCCCCCACCCGTGCACCAGGCCTCTATCCTATATAGTAAAAGGGTAATATGCAAACTGACCCTAACAGCAGAAAGACTGGGAATGACTGGTCACTATGACACACACTGACCACCAGGGGACAGACGCTCAATGCAGGAGCTGCCCTCTGGTGGTCAGGGCGCTCCCACATGGGGAGCTCTGCTCAGCCACAAGCCAGGCTGATGGCTGCCAGTACAGCGGTGGTGGTGGGAGCCTCTCCTGCCTCCTCAGCAGCCCTAAGGATGTTTGACTGCAGCTTAGATTTGCTCCCTGCTGGCAAGTGGGCATCCCCCAAGGGCTGCCGGGCTGCCGGGCTGCCGGGCTGCCAGAGGGATGTCTGATTGCCATCTTAGGCCCAATCCCCTGGGGAGCAGGCCTAAGCCAGCAAGTGGTCACCCCCGAGGGGTCCCAGACTGCGAGAGGGCACAGGCTGGGCTGAGGGACCCCCTACCCCCGAGTGCACATTATATAGGCCTCTAGTCCTATATAATAAAAGGGGAATATGCAAATTGACCCTAACAGCAGAACGACTGGGGATGACTGGTTACTATGACACACACTGACCACCAGGGGGCAGACGCTCAATGCAGGAGATGCCCCTTGGTGGTCAGTGTCCTCCCACAGGGGGCACTCTGCTCAGCCACAAGCCAGGCTGACAGCTGCCAGCACAGCGCTGGTGGTGGGAACCTCTCCTGCCTCCTCAGCAGTGCTAAGGATATCCGACTGTAGCTTAGGCCTACTCCCTGCTGGCAAGTGGACATCCCCCGAGGGCTCCCAGGCTGCCAGAGGGATGTCTGACTGCCAGCTTAGGCCCGTTCCCCTGGGGAGCGGGCCTAAGCCAGCAGGTGGACATCCCCTGAGGCGTCCCAGACTGTGAGGGGGCACAGGCCGGGCTGAGGGACCCCTGCCCCCTGAGTGCACAAATTTTTGTGCACTGGGCCCCTAGTTTGCCTATAATGTGCACATAAAGACTTTTGTGTACACTTAAGAAATAAATGTTTGGTGACAAAAATGTACATATCATGGATCTCCCTTTTTCTGGTGACACCCACTGCAGTTCATCCTACACATAGCTGCCCAGTTGTCAGAGTTCTCTCTTAAAAAAATATCAACTCCTTAGGATATTCTTATCAAAATTTTGGTACTTAATTCATACTTTCTTAGTTTATTGTCAGTGTAGAGTTCCTCTGCATTTGATTTTATAGATGTTCAATCTCTGAGATAGGTGCCAAGTAAATAAATATTGTAGACTGACTGATTTGCCTTAAAGGTGGAGTTAGAGTTGAAATTGGCTCTTTCTATTCTGATTGTTTCAGGAAAACTTCATAAACAAAGTGGGATTTCATAAATTTGGACATAAAAGACTAGAGTATGTTTAGTTTAAGTAGGAGAAGAGAAAGGCAGAGTGGAGTTTTTGAAGGAATAACTGTCAAATCTGCAATAGCTGTGAGACAAAGGCAATTTACTTAATAAACCTACTCCTCAGTTTCTTACTGTATAAAATGGAGATGGTAATAATTACTTGGTAGGATTGTCCGGAGGATTAGAAGTTCCTGTACATAGCAGGCAGGCAATAAATGGTAACTATTATTATAATTAGGTACTGGTTTGGCCCAAGAAAATATTTGTAGGTTGAAATATGGCTAATAGGAGCTAAGTCATGGAAAATGGCAGAGAAGGAAGCTTCAAAAATTGGTTACTTCACCAAAACTATTATGCTAGGTTTGTCTGAAGCAATTAATTTGAAACTCTTGAGTGTAGTAAAACACTTGCAGCATCCAGCAGAGTGCTTATGAAGAAAGAAGCTGGTAAATTTTTGAGAATTTTGGTGTTTTGCATAGTGGCTACCATCTCATTCTCCAGCCCTTCGACAGGCAGCTGTGAACATGGTGGCCCATGATTCTTGGTATGACTTGCTTGTCCTTCAGAAATTGGAGTTGTATGTTTTGATCACTGTTTTTGATTGCTGGGGGGCCAAGCCAGCTGGGCTATTTTTAAAATTTATTTTTATTGTTAAAAGTGTTACAAATGTCCCCCATTACCCCTCTTTGCTCCCTTCCACATGCTCCTGCCCCACCCCAGGTCTTTATCACACTATTGTCTGTGTCCATAGGCCATGCATATATGCATATAAGTTATTTGGTTAATCTCTTCCTCTACCTCCCACCCCCTCCAATTTTGTTCTTTTTTTTTTTTATAATATATTTTATTGATTTTTTTACAGGGAGGAAGGGAGAGGGATAGAGAGTTAGAAACATCGATGAGAGAGAAACATCGATCAGCTGCCTCCTGCACACTCCCTACTGGGGATGTGCCCGCAACCAAGGTACATGCCCTTGACTGGAATTGAACCTGGGACCCTTGAGTCCGCAGGCGGACGCTCTATCCACTGAGCCAAACCGGTTCGGGCCAATTTTGCTCTTTTTAAAGACAGTTTTGCCCTACCGGTTTGACTCAGTGGATAGAGCAGACTGGAGGGTTGTGGGTTCAGTTCTGGTCAAGGGCACATACCTTGGTCAGAGGTTTAATCTCTGGCACTGGTTAGGATGCATGCGGGAGGCAACCAATCAATGTGTCTCTCTCGCATTGTTGTTTCTCTCTCTCTGTCTCTCCCTCTCCCTTCCACTCTCTCTGAAAATCAGTGGAAAAATATCCTTAGGTGAGGATTAACAATTTTTTTAAAAAGGTAGTTTTGCCTATTCAGGGCCCATTGCAATTTCATATGAATTTGAGAATCAACTTCAAATTCTGCAAAAAAAAAGAAAAAAAAAAGGCTATTGGAATTTTGATAGAGATTGCATTGAATCTGTAGATCACTTTGGTTAAAATTGACACCTTAATATTAAGTCTTTCAATCTATGAATATGGAATGTCTTTCTATTTATTTAAGTCTTTAATTTCTTTCAACAATATTTTGTAGTTTTCAATATGCAAGTCTTTTACCTCTTTGATTAAATTTATTCCTAGGTATCTTATTTAGATGCTACTGTAAATGGAAGTGTTTCCTTAATTTTCTTTTTGGCTTGTTTGTTGGTGATGTATAGAAACACAATTGATTTTTGTGTTTATCTTTTAAGCTGTAATATTGTTGAATTCATTTATTAGCTCTCATCGCTTTCTTATGAGTTCTGTGAGATTTTTCATATATAGAGTCTGTCATCTGTGAGTAGACATAGTTTATTCCTTTTTTCAATTTTTTTCTTTTTTTAATCTTCACTTGAGTATATGTTTATTGATTTAGAGAGCGAGAGAAACATCAATGTCAGAAAGAAATATTGATTGGTTGCCTCCTGTACACACCCTGACTGGGAATTCAACCCACAACCTAGGTATATACCCTGCCTGGGCATCAAACCTGCAACATTTGTTGTGTATGCGACGACGCTCCAACTGAGCCACCTGGCCAGGGCTTTCTTCTTCAACTTTTATTTCTAGTGGTGCCTTACACAGAATCTTTAAAAAAATATTTTTTCAATTACAGTTGGCATTCAATATTATATTAGTTTCAGGTGTGCTGCAGAGTGGTTAGATATTTATATAACTTACAAAGTGATCCCACATAAGTCTGATACCCACCTGGCACCACACAGTTATTAACAGTATGTTATTGACCAGCCGTGGGCAAACTACGGCCCGGGGGCCGGATCCGGCCCATTTGAAATGAATAAAACTAAAAAAAAAAAAAAAAGACCGTACCCTTTTATGTAATGATGTTTACTTTGAATTTATATTAGTTCACACAAACACTCCATCCATGCTTTTGTTCCGGCCCTCCGGTCCAGTTTAAGAACCCATTGTGGCCCTCGAGTCAAAAAGTTTGCCCACCCCTGTTATTGACTGTATTCCCTATGCTGTACTTTACATCCCTGTGATTATTTTATTTTATTTTTTTTAAAATGTGTTTTAATTGATTTCGAGAGAGAGGGAAAAGAAGAGGGAGAGAAAGATAGAAACATCCATGGGAGAGAAATATCAACATTGATCATCTGCCTCCTGCACACCCCCTGCAACCCAGGAATCAAACCAGCAACCTCTTGGTGCATAGGCCGAAGCTTAGCCACTGAGTCACACCGGCTGTGCCCCTGTGACTATTTTGTAACTGCCAATTTGTACTTCTTAATGCCTTCACCTTTTTTCACTCAGTTCCCCAACTTCCCTCCCATCTGGCAACCATCAGTTTCTTCTCTGTATCTGTAAGTCTGTTTCTGTTTTGTTTGTTTATATTGTTTTTGAGATTCCACATGCAAGTGAAATAATATGATATTTATCTTTGTCTGATTTATTTCACTTAGCATAATACCCTCTAGGTCCATCCCTGTTGTCACAAATGGTAAGATTTCATTCGTTTTTATGGCCAGATAATATTCCATTGTAGATATGCACCCCATCCTTTTTATTCAGTCGTCTATTGATAGACACTTAGATTGCTTCCATATTTTGGCTGTTGTAAATAATGCTGAACATAGGGATGCATATATCTTTCCGAATTAGTGTTTTGGATTTCTTCCATTTCTTTCCAATGTGGATGTCTTTTATTTCTTTTTCTTCTGCTTGGCTAGAACGTCCAGTACATTATTACAAAGCAGTGGTGAACGCAGGTTTCCTCATCTTGTGCCTGATCTTAGGAAGAAAGCTTTCAGTCTTTTACCATTGTTATACTACCTGTGGGTTTTTCATAAATGGTCTTTATCATGTTGAGGAAATTTCCGTCTAATCCTAACTTTTTGATAGTTTTGATCATGAAAGGGTATTGGACTTTGTCAGGCCTTTTTTGCATAAACAGGGATGATCAATGATCCTGTGTGTGTGTGTGTCCTTTTTTCTATTAATGTGGTTTGTGTCCTTTTTTCTATTAATGTGGTATATTGGTTGGCTTTATTGTATTGAACCACTGGGGATATAAATCCCACTTTTTTAGCCAGTCACTTAATTTTTAGCTTGGGTTAGTTCCAAGTTAGGCTACCAGGGGTCCTCAAACTATGGCCCGCGGACCACATGCAAATACACATATTGTATTTGTTCCCGTTTTGTTTTTTTACTTCAAAATAAGATATGTGCAGTGTGCATAGGAATTTGTTCATAGTTTTGTTTTTTTTTTAACTATAGTCCGGCCCTCCAACGGTCTGAGGGACAGTGAACTGGCCCCCTGTTTAAAAAGTTTGTCAGTCCGTCAGATAGCCCCCAGATAGGTTAGAACATATAGAGACAGTAATTGGAGATTTAGGTCTGTTTTGCTCCCTCCAGACCCAGGTATCAGGATCCCACACTGGGAAAGCAGGCTCATGTCTTCAAGACTTCTATTGTACTGGGAAAGGGGATGGGACTAGGGTAAGTAATGCCACAAAGATTTCTTACCATTTTTAAGTTGCCTTTTCTTGATTCAGTATTCACTAACTTCTGTAAAACTTTGTTTTCCAGAGTTCTAACAAAGTTGATTCTGACATTGTTTACTTGTTTTCAAAGTTTCTGAAGGGAGTGGGGAGTTTAGAGCTACCTACTCCACCATCTTATTGATGTCACTTTCTTAATTTCTTTTTGATTTTTAAAAATTTCCTCCTTTTTACCGTTTATTTCTATAAATGCTTTATTTGTTATATTTAAGCACTCGTGTCCTTTCTAATTTTGTATTCATTTCTGAAGTGATTTTTGCTTTTGTTACTATTTCTTTTTGGAGTTCTTTCACCTTTTCT
Source organism: Myotis yumanensis (assembly GCF_028538775.1). Classification (NCBI taxonomy): domain Eukaryota; kingdom Metazoa; phylum Chordata; class Mammalia; order Chiroptera; family Vespertilionidae; genus Myotis; species Myotis yumanensis. Next base: position 44,529,723 of record NW_027223765.1, read on the forward strand.
GGAGTTTTATAATTGTGATTTATGTTTTTCTTTCATCCTTGAATTGTTTTTTTAAATGCCTTTTAGCTTGTTTTAAAATAGTATGTTATAATTTGATGTGTGCCCGAGGTCTGTCTTTCATTATCTGTAGGGATGTTACTCTGTTCTTCAGTCTCTTTTTTCTTAAAATAACTGTACGGGATGGGACCTTGACATTTTTCTGTTTCTTATTTTTATGTGAAGTTTTGTTTTTCTGAACTTTTAGAAGGGGTCATGATTTAGGATAACTTTTCTAATGGCACAGAGCTCCCTCTTCTGGTATTTTTTTAAATTTTTTGTAAAATGTTAAAAAATATGGTGATTTCTTTCCCCTTCTCTACTTTTACTGGACCTCGTCTTCCCTTATCTCTATTGTCCCTGTTTTGCTCAATTTTGTGTCCACACCTAGCAGCTTTTCCTCAGTGTGGAGTCCTGTTGTGGAAGGCAGCTTTGGTTGGGGGGTTGATTTTAAGAATTTATATGATTCAGACTGCTCCAGCCTTTTCCAGAACTTACCCGACACTCACTTGTGATTGGATTGGGATAAACCTTTTTAATTTTCAAGGTTCTCTTCTCAAATTGGCCATCATACTATCCAGTAAATACCTACTGATTATTTGATGTTCTCCTTAAGTCCCTCAAATGCCCAATTGCTTCCCTATGCATCCTCCTGCACAGATACTGACTTCATGCAGGTCCTATGGCTGCTGATGGTTTGCCCCACTCCTATTTTGAGGTCCCTAACCTAATTTTAAATAGCTTCTGTTCAATGTAGACTGAATAACGGCAGATTGTTTCATAGGTGGTGCAGAAATATTTTTTATGTCAATCTTTCAAAGCAGCCAAGAGCAGAAAGTTAAATCATATCAACAAAAATATTTCTTCAGGGAAGTAAAACAAATGATGTCTAACTCTCCACAAACGCAGAGACTCAGAGGCATATGTGGAGGTTAGTGTGGCTGGGAGGTATGAGGAAATAGAATGGTGGAAGTGAATGAGTTTGGAGAAGGAACCAGGAACCAGATTATGTAGGGCTTTTCAGGTTATAATGGTAAGAACTTTGGACTTTATTCTGAGGTGTGTGGAAGCCATTAGATTGAAAGCAAGGGAAGAATGAGCAACTAATGTAAACTATGTTCAAGCTAAATGGGTGCTGCTTTGAGCAGTAATATAGCTATGTCAGCATAAAACAACCTGGGTTAATATTGATTTTTTTATTTGCAATTTTATGGTTTTAGATTTATATAAGAGTTACATACATGAGGAGTACACACACACTTTTTTGTTTACCAAAGTTTGCTAAATAGTACTGAATCTCATTTCAGTACTATTTAGCTGATATTCTTATTTATCTTCTGTTCTCTTTAATGTTTAAAATGAAATACTAGTTGCATCCCATTAAATTAACTTAGTAACATTAATGGATCAGAACTTGAAGTTTGAAAACCATTATAATTCTAGTATAATCCCTTTACTTGGGTTACCATGGCACACATTACTGAAAATGACCAAACCAGAATCCAGATATCATCACATTTCCCAAGAGTATATTTATTTAAAAACAAAAAAACAAACTCCCTTATACAGTGTAACATTAAGTTAGTTCTAGTATAGAAAAAATGTTGAGGATAAATGTTCTTACTTGAGTGTGTTGTCTGTGCTATTCTCCCTGGTATGAAATGTTAAGGACTCTAAGTTTCAAATGGATTTGTAAAATATTAATACAGTTTTCTTTACTATGGTCTGTAATTAAATATACAAACTGCTAGCTAAAGTAACAGTTGGTCTCTTTTGAATTATAAACAGAGCCTGGACAGTGTCACTAAGTGGTTAGCATCAACCTGTGAACCGAGAGGTTACTGGTTCGATTCCCTTTCAGGGTACATGCCCGGGTAGCGGGCTCGATTCCTAGTAGGGCATGTACAGGAAGCAGCCTATTGATGATTCTCTCTCATTGATGTTTCTATCTCTCCATCTCCCTCCCTCACTGAAATAATTTAAAATATATATATATATTTTAAAAGGAATTATAAACAGAGTAAATCATATTATAGGCAGCCTGATGGCCTTTATATTGTCACCTAAGAATTAATGAAAACAATTGTCATTTTCATATTTTCTGCAAATTGCTTATTCTTTTGTTGTGTTTCACTTTGGAAGAGAGCCTGTGGGAGGAGTGAAGCACAAATGAAACATAAAGGTCAGTTGAAGTAATGGGAAAGATAGTTCTGTTAATTCTCTTATTTGAATCCTTGCTTCTGTGTCCGTAGCTCTGTGACCTTTGGAAAAGTACTTGCCTGGGCCTCACTTTTCTCATTTATAAAAGGCAGTAATATCTATATCACAGCTTCAATATTAAGGTTAATGAGAGCCTGGTGGTGTAACACACATTTTAATAAACATTAGGTTTTTGGATTTTTTTTTCCTTTCTTCCTTAGGAAGGAATTCAGTGAAAATATGTTGCTAGAATATTCAGGGCTGGAGAGTGTAGAAAATTTCAAAAAGAAAGGTACATCTTTTCTTATTGGTTATTCTCTTTCTGGTAAGTCTATTGTGTGTGGCCCCAGTTGTTCCTAATTTATTTTGGGATAAATAAGTGATAAACAGGTGGGCTTCCTGTGCTTCCTCCTATCCCTTCCCTTTTAAAGATGGAAGATTATGTAATCTAAGTGATGAAAGGCAACTTTAGGAGGCCAGGAAGTAGTATCTTCATAGTTGGTTCCAATATTTTAGTTTCTAGTGTCTCCAGTCTGCTTAACAAAAAATTTTACTGAGGATGTATTGGTCCTGATATCAAGTATGCTAGCTAACTGATAGCTACTAGTATTAGTTATAAGTGTTACCTAAAACCATTTGTCCTGCCTGTGGAATGAACAACACTTTCTTTGACTTAACCCAGACAACCTAGAAAAATTACAAAGTCAGAGTGAAATGGAAAGATAGAATTTTATCTAGCTGGCTTTAAAAAACAAAACAAAACAGGTTTATCAAGATGTAATTTGTTTACCATAAAATTCATCCTCTTAAAGTGTACAATTTAGAGGTTTTTAATATATTCACAGTTATACAACCATCACCACTAATTTTAGAACATTTTAATCATTCCAAAAAGAAACCTTATACCCATTAGTAGTCATTCTCACCCCATGGTCTGGCACCTCAGCCCCTTGGGGATTACTAATGTAATTTTGTTTATATGGATTTGCTTATTCTGGGTATTTTATATAAATACTAGAGGCCCGATGCACGAAAATCATGCAAGAGTATGTCTTCCTTTCCCCGGCTGCCTGCACCGGCTTTCCTCTGGCACCCGGGACCTGGGCTTCCCTTGCAGAGGGAGACCCCACTCACCCGCTGCAGCCTGCTGGTTGATGGCCTGGGCCTCCCTCTTTGGGGCCATCGTGGAGCCCCCCAATTGATTGCCCCACCAGCCAGTGGCCTGGGCCTCCCTCTGTGGGGTGATCATGGGGCGATGGCCAGGCCCCTGACCAACCGCATCACACCCGCCTTGGCTGGCCTGGCGCCAGTGGGTGTCATAGTGTGGTCTGGGATGGTCATCTGGATGGTCATCCTGCTGTTTGGCTGTTCAGTCGTTTTGCATAGTACGCTTTTATTATATAGGATAATAACACAATATATGGTCTTTTACTTAATGTCTTAAAGGTTCATCCATGTTGTAGCATGAATCAATACTTCATTCTTTTTTATTGCCAAGTAATATAACATCAGATGAATAGACCATTATTTTGTTTACCCATTCATTAGTTGGACATTTGGGTTGTTTCTACTTTTTGGCTATTATTAATAAATGCTGCTCTGAACATTGTGTATGAGTTTTTGTGAGGACATATGTTTTCAGTTTTCTTAAATATATACCTTGGAGTGAAATTTTTGGCTCATATGCTAACTTTATGTTTAACATTTTGAGGACCTTATATACTTTTTTCCAAAATGATTGTACTATTTTGTTTAGCTCGATTTTAAACCACTGATTTTAGTGTTGTAATTTTATATATATCAAAGGAGAACCTTAGCTGAAAAAGTGGTTTGAATTGATAGTGGGGGCAAAATTCACCTGCACTAGTTTGCAAAGTTGGAAGTACTTTTTAAAATGTAGATTTATAATTATTACTATTAATCTTTGGCTTTTCAATTTTATTTTTGCAGTTTTATCTCCAAGACACTAAAAGTAGTAATGGTACCTTTATAAATAGCCAGAGATTGAGTCGAGGCTCTGAAGAAAGTCCACCATGTGAAATTCTTTCTGGTGACATTATCCAGTTTGGAGTAGATGTGACAGAGAACACACGGAAAGGTACGGGTATGGATCAATTTTTCCTATTATTTGTCTTTTTAACTTTATTTTTATTCTATCATTAAATGTTACAAAATATGTTGTGCTTGTAGAAGCAATTTAAATACAGCATTATATGCAGTGAAAGTTAAAAGTCTCATATCTCCTATTTTATAAAATTTTTAAATCTGAAATGTTAATAATTAATCTATATTCTTCATTACAGTATGACTACATAGGTCATGACTGTGTCAGTTAGGAAACAGTATGCAGTGACTCCATACCCAATCAGTAGGAGCTTAAACCATAAAGGTAGTTATTGTTAATAAGAAGTCTGGAGACAGGTAGGTCCAGACTTTGTTCTCTTGACTCAGTGATGTTATCAGGAATCCAGGTTCTTACTGTCCTCACATGCTATTATCCTTAACATGTTGGCTTCTTTGCTTATGCTCTTTGCCTCATAGTCAAAGTGTGCCAGCTGCAGCCCCAGGCATTATTTACCTCACACCAATGTTCTAGACCAAAAGGAGGAGGTGGGGACAAAATGCTTTCCTGTGTGGCTCTCTTTTCATGTTGAAAGAATAGTTTTTTATAGAACCCTTCCAGCAGATTTCTCCCTTTTGTCTCAATGGCTACATGGCTATGTTACATACATAGCTACAAAGAAGCCTAGGAAGTTACTTACCTGGCAGAGGTAAGAAGGAGATCCATAATTGATCAATTATAATTTATCCCTTCCAGTTGTGCATGCATTGTTTTCTCAAACAAAATTAGAGCTCTGAAAGCAGCTAATAATACCTGTCACCGTTATAAAATTTCATGTCTCAGTGTTTGAAACTAGAAGTTCTCTGAATAAATGTAGATTGTCTGTATGTTTAGAATTCTGAAGCTTTCTGGCTGTAGCTAGTAACTCTCTACATATGACCATGAAATTATATAGCTGAATCAAAAAACTAAATGAATAGGAAACAAAAGAGTGCAGTTCCACTGTCTTAGTTTAATATGGATAGTGGACCCAATTGGCAAGTTTCTTCTTTCATTTCTCTGAACATACTCTGATCTGGTGATACCCTGAGTCATCAGTCTCTTGACATTTTACTCAGTGTATACGGGGATTGGTGGTGGTGGTGGTGATGCTGGTGTGCGTGTGCATGTATATTATATTTTTACTTACTTTCACTGGTGTTGCAATTGCAATATTAGTTTTACTGGGTTTTGTTGGCCTCCTCAGGAAATTGAGTTTTGATATTTGAATTTGTGTAGGGCCACAGTTTTAGAAATTTCCATTTGTAATTGTAAAATAGAAAAGTTTGTATTTTGATGCAAAATATTTAGTACTCCTTAATTAAAGAACTCAACTTATGTATGGCCATAATGAGAACAGCTACAGTGGACACTCTAATGTCTGCTATTGCCAAATCACACCTCTTCTGCTACCAAGTCATTCAGCAATCATTTAACTGAGCCCCATGTGTGAGTAACCCACAGAACACATATAATTGGATTAAACTGTCCTCTCCAAGGAATGCCTATCTCCTTAGCTTTCATTTCCCAAAGAGAATTAATAAGTGTTTATTGATAAAAGAATAAGGTAATCAAATATATTTAGGATTTAACCCAAGGTAATGGGGACTTCCAGAGCTTTTTTTTAAAATTAAATTTATTGGGGTGACATTGGTAGACAAGATCATATAGGCTTCTGTGTTATAAGATCTATATATTGTACCACGTGCTCACTACCCAAAGTCAAATCTTCTCCTGTCACCATATATAGGACCCTTTTTCCCTCCACCCCCAGAGCTTCTAATATGCTAACATATATGCAGATCTCCAAGGGGGTGACTGTTACAGAATGCTCTTTCCCAATTCCTTTCTACTCTTCTTCCTTATCTAGCTGTAAGGGATACTCTTTTCTTTCTTTTTTTAATCTTTACTGTTGAAAGTATTACAGATGTCTGCTTTTTTTTCCTCGCCATTGACCCCCTCCTCCCCTCCCCTGCCTTTGCCACACTATTGTCTGTGTCCATGGGCTAAGCATATCCTATCTAATAAAGAGGGAATATGCTAATTGACTGCCCCATCCTCAAAGATGGCGGCGCCCACAGCCAATAAGGAGGGAATATGCTAATTGACTGCCCCATCCTCAAAGATGATGGCGCCCACAGCCAATAAGGAGGAAAATGCTTATTGACTGCCACACCCTCAAAGCTGGCAGCGCCCAGTCCCCTCAGCCCCAGAGTCCCCCAGTCCCCTCAGCCCCCCAGCCACCCAGGGCCAGCCCAAGGCGCAGGCAAGCCTCAGATGGCAGCTGCCCAGCCGTCCAGGGCTGCCCAAGGCTTGCGCTACCAGCAGTGGTAGCAGTAGAGGTGTGATGGGGGCATCACCTTCCCCTGATCACCGGGTTCCTCCTGCCCCTGAAGGCTCCCAGACTGTGAGAGGGGGCAGGCCGAGCTGAGGGAACCCCCCCAGTGCATGAATTTTCATGTACCGGGCCTCTAGTATGCATATAAGTTTCTTGGTTAATCTCCCCCCCCCCCCCCCTACACCCCCTTCTACTTTCCCTCTGAAATTCATCAGTTTGTTTATGGTTCTATGTCTCTGGATCTATTTTGTTCATCAGATTATTTTGTTCATTAGATTCCACATATGAGTGAGATCATATGATACTTGGCTTTCTCTGACTGGCTTATTTCACTTAGCATAATACTCTCCAGGTTCACCATGCTGTTGCAAATGGTAAGAGTTACTTGCCGTGTAATATTCCATTGTGTAAATGTACCACAGTTTTTTTCTCCACTCATCTGCTGATGGGCACTTGGGCTCTTTCCAGATCTTGACTGTTATAGATAATGCTGTTATGAACATAGGGATGCATATATTCTTTCTAATTGGTGTTTCAGGTTTCTTAGGATATATTACTAGAAGTGGGATTACTGGTTCAAATGGGAGTAATATTTTTAAAAATATATATTTTTATTGATTTCAGAGAGGAAAGAAGAGGGGGAGAGGTAGAAGCATCAATGACAGGAGAGAATCATTGACTGCCTCCTGCACCCCCTACTGGGGATCGAGCCTGCAACCCGGGCATGTGTCCTTGACTAGAATTGAACCCAGGACCCTTCAGTTAGCAGACTGACACTCTATCCATTGAGCCAAACGGGCTAGGGCTGGCAGTTCCATTTTTAATTTTTTGAGGAAACTCTGTACTGTTTTCCACAGTGGCTGCACCAGTCTGCATTCCCACCAGCAATGTACTAGGGTTCCCTTTTCTCCACATTCTCGCCAACACTTGTCATTTGTTGATTTGTTGATGATAGCTATTCTGACAGGGGTGAGATGATACCTCATCATTTTAATTTTCATTTCTCAGATGATTAATGACTTTGAGCATTTTTTCATATGTCTCTTGGCCTTCTGTATGTATACTTTGGAGAAGTGTCTAGGTCATTTGCCCATTTTTTAAATTGGATTGTTTGTCTTTTTATTAAGTTGTGTGAATTCCTTATGTATTTTGGAAATTAACTCCTTATCAGATTTATCATTGGCAAAAATGTTCTCCGACACAGTAGGATCTCTTTTCACTTTGTTGATGGTTTCTTTTGCTGTGCAGAAGCTTTTGATTTTGATGTAGTTCCATTTGTTTATTTTCTCCTTAGTTTCCTTTGCCTTAAGAGATTTATCAATAAACATATTGCTGTGAGAGATGTCTGAGGTTTTGCTGCCTATGGTTCCTTCTAAGATTTTTATGGTTTCACTAGAGGCTCAGTGCATGAATTCATGCACAGGTAGGGTCTGGCCGGCCCGCCCCGATCGGGGCCTATTGGGCTGGGCCGGCCTGGGGGAGGGGGTCACAGGTCGAACTCCTGGTTAAGGGGACAATTTGCATATTAGCCTTTTATTATATAGGAGACTTACATTTAGGTCTTTTATTCATTTTGAGCTTATTCTTGTGTATGGTGTAAGTTGGTGGTCTAGTTTAATTGTTTTGCATGTACCTGTCCAGTTTTCCTAACACCATTTATTAAAGAGACTGCCTTTACTGCACTGTATGCTCTTGCCTCCTTTGTCAAATATTAATTGAGCATAATGGCTTGGGTCAATTTCTGGGGTCTCTGTTCTGTTCCACTGATCTATATGCCTGTTCTTGTGCCAGTACCAGGCTGTTTTGAGGACAGTGGCTTTGTAGTATAACTTGATATCTGGTATTGTGATTCCTCCAACTTCGTTCTTCTTTCTCAAGATTGTTGTGGTTATTCAGAGTCTTTTGGTTCCATATACATTTAAAAATATATATTTTTATTGATTTCTTACAGAGAGGAAGGGAGAGGGATAGAAAGTTAGAAACATCAATGAGAGAGAAACATCGATCAGCTGCCTCCTGCACATTCCCCACTGGGGATGTGCCTGCAACTAAGGTACATGCCCTTGACCGGAATCAAACCTGAGACCCTTGAGTCCGCAGGCCGATGCTCTATCCACTGAGCCAAACTGGTCAGGGCTCCATATACATTTTTGGAGTGTTTGTTCTATATCTGTGAAATATGCCATTGGTATTTTAATAGAGATTGCACTGAATCTATAGATTGCTTTGGGTAGTATGGACATTTTAATGATATTGATTCTATCAATCCATGAACATGGGATTTTCTTCCACTCGTTTATATCTTCTATATCTTTTTTCAATGTCCTGTAGTTTCCCGAGTACAGGTCTTTTACCTCCTTGGTTAAGTTTATTTCTAAGTATATTAATTTTTTGTTGCAATGATAAATGGGATTTTTTTTAGTTTCTCTTTCTGAGAGTATTATTGGTGTATAAAAAAGCCATCGATTTCTGAGTGTTAAGTTTGTATTCTGCTACATTGCTGAATTCATTTGTTAAATCTAGTAGGTTTCTGGTGGAGTCTTTAGGGTTTTCTGTGTACAATATCTTGTCATCTGTGAATAATGACAGTTTTACTTCCTCCTTTCCAATCTGGATGCCTTTTATTTTTTCTTCTTGTCTGATCTCTAAGGCTAGTACTTCCTGTATTATATTGAATAATAGTGGTGAAATCAGACATCCCTATCTTGTTCCTGTTCTTAGGGGAAATGGTTTTAGTTTTTGCCCATTGAGTATGATGGCCAGTGTTGGTTCAGTTGGATGGAACCACCGCTTGGTGTACAGGTTCAATTCCCAGTTTGGGCACATACCCAGGTTGCGGGTTCAATCCCTGTGTAGAGGCAACCGATAGACGTTTCTCTCTCACATTAATGTCCTCTCTCTGTCTGTCTCTGTCTCTCTCTCTTCTCCCCTTTCCTCTCTTCCCTCTCTCAAATAAAAAAACCCTCCAGTATATATGAAATTTACTTAATACCTATGTGTAAAAGGAAACTTTAAAAAAGAATATATAATATATAGAAGTGTGTGTATATACTAGTAAAGTCAGGATTTTGTTAGGTGATATGAGCCTGATGTCATTGAACATATCAGTTTATATAACTGTTTCTTCTCTTCCCAGCTCTTTAAAACCAGCTGATTTTGTTTTTTGGCTTTTTATATAGTGTGGCTCCAGGGAGGAAGCTCACTGATTAGTACTGTACTAACAACCTGCCTTTTTTTTTTTTTTTTTTTTTTTTTTTTTTTCCTCTTAAAGTATTACAAAGGGTATTACATAAGTATCCTTTTCCCCCCCCCCCCCCGCCCTTGACAAACCACTACCCTCTCTTACCCCCCAGTGTCTTATGTCCATTAGTTATGCTTATATGCATGCATACAAGTCCTTCGGTAACAACCTGCCTTATAGATAAAAAATAATCATTGTAAACAAATAGGGTGACATTGTAATGGATTTTTTATTTTTAAAGGAAGGAAGGAATGGAGAAAGCCAACCTATCAGATCCCCCTAGAATGGGAGCCTTAGCAAACTAGCTACTGGCCACCACTTTGTTCCCAAACCCACAGACTGCTCAGACAGGATATGGATTTTTTGGGTCACACAACATTGCAGTCCTCTGTTGAAAAGTTTGGGACTCGTTAGTTCTATAAAGTTTACATATAACTTCTATCAACTCATCAGCTCAGGTCCACTTCACCAATATCTGTTCCTGAGTAAGTCCCTATGAAAAAAGAGCCTATTAAGAGCAAAGTCGAGAGCTCCCCTGGAAAGGTAAAAAAAAACAGGGATCTGCGCAGGAAACTTTGCCAGACCTCTGAGCCCAGAGGGTCGGAGGGAGACCGTGTGGCAGACAGCCGCGACTCTTGGGACAGACACAGCCCCTGACTGGGGAAAAGAGTTCCGCGGGATTCCTGGCACCGGGGGACTTGAGATTTGGATTCTGTGATTACGGAGGACTGAGCCTAAAGGGGGCAGCCAGATCATGCAGTGCTGCAGATCCAAGCAACAGCAGCCTCCTGATCACCACACCCTCTGTCTGAGGAACAGCAGCTGTACGTGAAGCCTCCCCTCACCAGCCAGAAGAGCCACCACAGCCGTGAACAGCACCCACCAGAGGAGCTGCTGCCAACTGAGGAGCAGCTGCTACCACAACCACCCAAGGAGCAACCACAGCCCAAGGAGCCACTGGCACCCAGGGAGCAGCCACTGAACGACTCAACATCTAGATATGTCAGTGAGATCAAACATGGGCAGGCAAAGAAACCCCCAAAGAAAAGAAAAGGAGGACTCGCCAGAAAAGCAGCTAAGTGAGACAGAGATATGCAACATGACGGAAAAAGAATTCAGAATAAGGGTCCTAGCGTGCATAAACCGGATGGAGGAAAAAATCAACTACTTTTGCAAGAAGCAAGAAGAAACAGATGAAAAAATCAATAACTTATGCAAGACCCAAGAAGAAATGAAGAGCGATATAGCTGCAATAAAAAACACCATTGAAAGCATCAACAGTAGACTAGGAGAAGCGGAGGACCAAATTAGTGAATTAGAAGACAAAGAAGCAAAACGCATCCAAACTGTACTGCAATTGGAGAAAAAAATTAAAAGACAGAAGGAGAGCCTAAGGGAGCTTTCGGACAACATGAAATGAAACAACATACGAATAATAGGGGTGCCAGAACAACAGAAAGAGGAACAAGGGTTAGAAAACCTACTCGAAGAAATAATATCAGAAAACTTCCCTGAGGTGGGGAAGAAAAAAGTCACACAAGCACAGGGAGTCCCAAACAAGGTGAACCCGAAAAGACCCACACCAAGACACATCATAATTACCATGGCAAATGTTCAAGACAAAGAGAGAATATTACAGGCTGCAAGAGAGAGACGGAAAGTTACATACAAGGGATCTCCCATTAGATTACCAAATGATTTCTCAACAGAAACACATCAGGCCAGAAAAGAATGGACGGAAATTTACAAAGTGATGCAAAGCAAAGGACTGAATCCAAGAATACTCTACCCAGCAAGGCTATCATTCAAAATTGAAGGGGAAATAAGAAGCTTCATAGACAAAAAAAGGCTAAGGGAGTTTATCACCACCAAACCAGCAATGCAAGAAATGCTAAAGGGACTGGTGTAAAAAGAAATAAAAAGCACAGAAAGAAAACAGCCACACACAAAAAAGAAATGGCTAAAAACAAGTACCTTTCAATAATAACTTTAAACGTAAACGGACTAAATGCTCCAACCAAAAGACATCGAGTGGCTGAATGGATAAAAACACATGACCCATACATCTGCTGTCTACAAGAGACCCACCTCATTAGAAGGGACTCACACTGACTGAAAGTGAAGGGACGGAAAAATATCTTTCAGGCAAATGGAAATGAAAAGAAAGCTGGGGTAGCAATACTTATATCGGACAAAATAGACCTCAAAGTGACGCCATAACCAGAGATAAGGAAGGCCACTTCATAATACTAAAGGGATCAATACAACAAGAAGATATATGGTAAACATATATGCACCCAATGCAGGAGCACCCAAATACATAGAAAAACTCCTGGAAGATATCAAAGGAGAGATCGACAACAATACAATCATAGTAGGGGACTTTAATACACCACTGACATCACTGGATAAGTCCTCTAGACAAACAATCAGCAAAGAAACAGCAATCCTAAATGACTCACTAGATCAGATGGACTTAATAGACATCTTCAGAACACTTCACCCCAAAGCCACAGAATATACATTCTACTCAAGTGCTCATGGGACAGATTCAAAAATAGACCACATATTGGGTCACAAGCAAAGTCTTCCCAAATTCAAGAAGATTAAAATCATAAAAAGCATCTTCTCAGACCACGATGGCATAATGTTAGAAATAAACTACAATAAAAACAACCCAAAATACTCAAACACTTGGAAGCTGAATAGCATGTTATTAAATATTGATTGGGTTACCGATGAGATCAAAGAAGAAATTAAAAACATCCTGGACACTAATGACAATGAAAACACAACAATCCAAAACCTATGGGACACAATGAAAGCAGTCCTGAGAGGGAAGTTTGTAGCTCTACAGGCCTATCTCAAAAAACAAGAAAAAATGGTAGTAAATCATCTAACTCTTCAACTCAAAGAATTAGAAAGAGAGCAACAAGAAAACCCCAGAGTGAGCAGAAGGAAGGAGATAATAAAGATTAGAGCAGAAATAAATGACATAGAGACCAAAAAAACAATTCAGAAAATCAACGAAACCAAGAGCTGGTTCTTTGAAAGGATAAACAAGATTGACAAACCTCTAGCCAGGCTCACCAAGAAGCAAAGAGAGAGGACCCAAATAAACAAAATCAGAAACGATAGAGGCGAAATAACAACAGACCCCACAGAAATACAAATGATTGTTAAAAAATACTATGGGCAACTCTACTCCAACAAACTAGACAACCTGGAGGAAATGGACAAATTCCTAGAAAAATACAACATTCCAGCACTCAATCAGGAAGAATCTAAAAATCTCAATAGGCCAATAACTATGGAAGAAATTGAAGCAGTCATCAAAAAGCTTCCAGCAAACAAAAGCCCAGGACCAGACGGCTTCACAGGGGAGTTTTACCAAACATTCAAGGAAGAACTAAAACCTACCCTCCTCAGACTACTACAAAAAATTCAAGAGGAAGGAACACTTCCAAGCTCATTCTATGAAGCCAGCATCACCCTAATACCAAAACCAGATAAAGACAACACAATGAAAGAGAATTACAGGCCTATATCCCTCATGAACATAGATGCCAAAATCCTCAACAAAATCTTAGCAAATCGGATCCAGCAGTACATCAGAAAGATCATACACCATGACCAAGTAGGATTTATTCCAGGGATGTAAGGATGGTACAATATCCGCAAATCAATAAACGTGATACGTTACATAAACAAATTGAAAGAAAAAAACCACATGGTCATATCAATTGATGCAGAAAAAGCATTCGACAAAATCCAACATCCATTTTTGATAAAAACTCTCAGCAAGGTGGGAGTAGAAGGATCACACCTCAACATAATAAAAGCCATATATGACAGGCCCACAGCCAACATCATACTCAATGGACAGAAACTAACACCATTTCCCCTAAGAACAGGAACAAGACAGGGATGCCCACTCTCACCACTCCTGTTCAACATAGTACTGGAAATATTAGCCGTTGCAATTAGGCAAGAAGAAGAAATAAAAGGCATCCAAATTGGAAAAGAGGAAGTAAAACTGTCCTTATTTGCAGACGACATGATATTATATATACAAAACCCTAGAGACTCCATCAAAAAGCTACTAGATTTAATACATGAATTTGGCAATGTAGCAGGATACAAAATTAACCCCAAGAAATCTGGGGCATTTCTGTACACCAATAGTGAACTTTCAGAAAGAGAGATTATAAAAACAATCCCATTTACCATCGCACCAAAAAAATTAAGATACCTACGAATAAACTTAACTAAAGAGGTAAAAGACCTCTACTCAAAAAACTACAGGACGTTGAAAAAAGAGATAGAGGAAGACATAAACAGATGGAAGAACATACCGTGTTCATGGACTGATAGAATCAACATCATTAAAATGTCCATACTACCCAAAGCAATCTATAAATTCAACGCACTTCCCATTAAAATACCAACGGCATACTTCACAGATCTAGAACGAACTCTCCAAAAATTCATCTGGAATAAAAAAAGACCCCGAATAGCTGCAGCAATCCTGAGAAAGAAGAAAGTAGGTGGGATCTCAATACCAGATATCAAGATGTGTTACAAAGCCACTGTTCTCAAAACTGCCTGGTACTGGCACAAGAACAGGCATATAGATCAATGGAATAGAATAGAGAACCCAGAAATCGGCCCGAACCAATATGCTCAATTAATATTTGACAAAGGAGGAAAGAACATTCAATGGAGCCAAGATAGTCTCTTCAATAAGTGGTGTTGGGAAAATTGGACAGATATATGCAAGAAAATGAAACTAGACCACCAATTACACCATACACAAAAATAAACTCAAAATGGATAAAGGACTTAAATGTATGATAGGATACCATAAAAATTCTAGAAGAATTCAAAGGCAACAAAATCTCAGACATATGCCAAAGCAATTTCTTCACTGATACATCTCCTAGAGCACTTGAAACTAAAGGGAAATTGAACAAATGGGACTACATCAAAATAAAAAGCTTCTGCACAGCAAAAGAAACCATCAACAAAACAATAAGAAAACCCACTGCGTGGGAAAACATATTTGCCAACGTCATATCTGATAAGGGCCTAATCTCCAAAATTTATAGGGAACTCATACAACTTAACAAAAGGAAGATAAACAATCCAATCAAAAAATGGGCAAAGGACCTAAATAGACACCTTTCAAAAGAGGACATTCAGAAAGCCAAGAGACATATGAAAACATGCTCAAAGTCACTAATCATCCGAGAGATGCAAATCAAAACAACAATGAGGTACCATCTCACACCTGTCAGACTGGCTATCATCAACAAATCAACAAACGACAAGTGCTGGAGAGGATGTGGAGAAAAAGGAACACTCGTGCACTGCTGGTGGGAATGCAGACTGCTGCAGCCACTCTGGAAGACAGTATGGAGTTTCCTCAAAAAACTGGAAATGGAACTCCCATTTGACCCTGTGATCCCACTTATAGAAATATATCCCAAGAAACCAGAAACACCAATCAGAAAGGATATATGCACCCGTATGTTCATAGCAGCACAATTCACCATAGCTAAGATCTGGAAACAGCCTAAGTGCCCATCAGTAGATGAATGGATTAGAAAACTTTGGTACTTTTACAAGATGGAATACTATGCTGCTGTAAAAAAGAAGGAACTCTTACGATTTGCAACGGCATGGATGTAACTGGAGAGCATTATGCTAAGTGAAATGAGCCAGTCAATGAAGGAAAAATACCACATGATCTCACACATTCATGGATAATAGAGACCATTATAAACCTTTGAACAGTAATAGATACAGAGGCAGAACTGCCTCAAACAGATTGTCAAACTGCAGCGGGAAGGCCAGGGAGGGTTGGGGGGCAGGAGGGAGGGGGGTAAGAGATCAACTGAAGGACTTGTATGCATGCATATAAGCATAACCAATGGACATAAGACACTGGGGGGTAGGGGAGGCCAGGGGATTGTCAAGGGCTGGGAAAAAAAGGGACATATATGTAATACCCTTTGTAATACTTTAAGCAATAAAAAAATTAAAAAAAAAAAAGAGCAAAGTCAATGGTATCTTCCTTTTGCTTTATGCTCCCACAGCACTCAATTACTTTTACTCCCCACAATAAACCTTGCCTTTTCTGGCCTTCAAGCCATTCATTGCACACACATGTGTTTTCCTTCACCTAGAAATGTTTCTAGGCTGCACAAGGTGCCCTTCCATGTCCCCATTACACACTGTGCTCCTCCCCTTTATGTGTTTGCCTCCCTCACTAAACTGTGAGCTGTGCAAGAGCAGTCATTGTATTTGTCTTCATTATAGAAACTCCACTGAACCTGGCACCAATATTGTTGATAAATTTTAAAAAGTCCCATGAATCTTCATCCACCATTTTACAAACTTCTTTTTATCATATTAACTAAGATTTTTTACAACCTTCCTCCTAATACGAGGATTGGAAATTGGCAACATTCTTGTTACCCACTGCCCTTTTTGTTCTGCTGTGACTTAGTTACTTCTCCTTACCCTGCCTTAAGCTTGAATTTCCTCATATTATGAAATGGGACTCAAGGGTTTTGATAGTGTTCAGTGTTCACACTGTGACACAGTGTTCAATGTGAACATTGAAAGGATGTTATGAAGTGCTCAGTGTAGGGCAGGGTACTTTTATTATCACTAAAACCCTTGCCAGTCATTTGTATCTTTTTTTTTTTTTTTTTTTTGCCATCAAGTTTACCCTTCTTTCTCAGTAGCCTTTACCTTTCTGTCCTTTGGAACCATCATTGGCCATTCAAAGATACTCTCACCAACTAGACTACTCCTTGACTTTTGGCTATGCTGGCTTGCTTGTTCCTGGCTCTTGGTAACTTTCACTATAAGCTTTACTTGCTTCTACTTTCTAGCTCCTAGGGAAAATCACAAAGCTGATTCATCACAGACCACACCAGATTTGCCATGTTGACTGAGAGAATCTTCTGATGTCATGGCAGTGTACCCAGGATGTATACCAGAATTACCTGCAGAGCTTTGTAAAACTACAGATGCCCGGATCTCACCCATTCAGCCCTAAGAAGAATTGCTGGGTGTGGGACTTGGACATATCTAATTTTTAAAAGCCTCAAGTTGTTCTTTTGGACAATGAGGTTTAAGATCTCTGCTCGGTTAAATTTCTGGCAAATGTTTTATATGCTTTCCCTTATTTTCAAGTCCCAAGTTTCACTTCTTGCTTTGTCTGCTGTGAATCTGTTCATACGGGCTCTATACCTGTATTTCCAGCTGCTTGTAGTTGTTTCCTTTCGAGTGTCCACTGTCACCTTACTCTGTACAAAGCGTAATTTAGTCTTCAAATGAGAGTATTCTACTGACGTCCCAATTTCTTCTATTCCATCGTTCTCCCAAACACTCTAGCTTAGCTTCTTGGTATCTTATCTCCAGCAGTTATGTCATCTACACCATTTGCCCTCCATTCCCTGCTATTTCTTGTTTTTCCTGTTGCCAACCTAGAGTGTTAATAGCAGCTTTCCACTTCTGGCTACCATTCTTCTGTTACAGATTTATTTATGTCATTCTGCTTTTAGAAGCCTTAGTGACTGTGCCAATTGCAGAATAGTCTGAAATGCTTAATTGTACACTTGAAGCCCTCAAAAATATGACTCAATTTAGCCTTTTGCTTTTATTTCCCTTATATATGTTAAGCTATTAACTAGATTGTTTTGAGATAAGAGGGTATATGGAAAAGATTCTTTTGAATCCTAGCACTGCCACTTGCCAAAGGTGTGATCTCCAGCAAGTTATTTTAGTCTCTTTGACTTTAGTATGTAAAGTCAAGTGTAAAATGGGACATAAAAATAACTATTTGCA
Source organism: Myotis yumanensis (assembly GCF_028538775.1). Lineage (NCBI taxonomy): Eukaryota > Metazoa > Chordata > Mammalia > Chiroptera > Vespertilionidae > Myotis > Myotis yumanensis. The sequence continues at coordinate 44,547,498 of NW_027223765.1, forward strand.
TGGTTTGTCATAAGTAGTTAACATGTATAGTGTGCTTAGCATGAGGCCTGCCACGTTAGAGGGCCTTGAAATACATTCTTTATCTCATCTTTTCAATCTTCTCTCCTTAGATTTGTGCTCTCTCATATCCTTCTCTTTTTCTGTTTCTTTGCTTATGCCATTTTCTCTGCCTTTGCTTTCCTTGCCCTTGTCCATTCCAAATTCCCACAGTGTTTTATATTTATTGTAGTATTTGTGAAAGTTTCTCCCTTTGTTATGTTAAGTATTTCTAGTTCTCTCTCTGTAAATGAAATTGAAATCCTAGCCATAATCATCTTGTTTTCCATCATTCTCAGCATACTGCTTTGTAGCCAGCAGGTTCTCAGTGAATATTAAACAAACAGGTAAAGCCAGAGAATCACCACTCCTCATCGGTGAATAAAAAAATATGCCAAAGAGCAATATCATTTCACAGTATGCTAGAGAAAGTGGAAAATGAATCCACCTACCTAGAGAAAGGATTCCTCTCACCAAACAAATATGTAGAAACAAAATTCCTGGAAGAGATGGTAGCTGATTCTGAGTCTACCATCTCTCTATGATTTCATGTTTGAGCCTGGAATATTTATCATACTAGAAAGCAATGAAGCTATCTAAGATTGCTGGGTTTCTGTCAAAGAACTCGGGAATTAATGTGGAGTTCCAATTGATCAAAGATGGGACACTTTGATCATCAAACAATAATAATAATAGCAGTAGATTGAAATGTATCAAATTTGTTTGAATCCATGAATGCACCATGATTCTAAAAGAAAAAGATTTGATTACCTTTAGAAGAACTTAGGAAGCCTATTTATCAACCTGCAAACAAAAAATGAGAAAGATTAGCCTGGCCAGCAGGTGTGGTTCAGTGGTTGAGAGTCAACTTATGAACCAGGAGGTCTTGGTTCGATTCCCAGTCAGGGCACATGCCTGGGTTGCGGGCTCAATCCTAGCAGGAGGCAGCCAATCAATGATTCTTTTCATTGATGTTTTTCTCTTTCTCCCTCTCCCTTCCTCTCCAAAATAAATAAAAATATATTAAAAGAAAAAAAGAGAAAGATTGAAGTATTTATGCTACCTTTCCTATAGGAATTACACCTGCAGTAAAGTTTTTATAACTGAACTCGGCTCACAAATGAAGATAGAATGATACAATATCAATTTAAAAATATTTTTGCCTGCCCAGTGTGGCTCAGTGGTTGTCCATCAACCCATGAACCTGGAGGTCATGGTTCGATTCCCAGTCATGGCACATGCTGGGGTTGTGGGCTTGATCCCCAGTAGGAGGTGTGCAGGAGGGAGCCAATCAGTGATTTTTTCTTGTCATTGATGTTTCTATCTCCCCCTCCCTTCCTCTCTCTGAAACCAATAAAAACATATTTTTAAAAAATTTTTTTAGAATTAAAAGTTTTCTATTCAGCTAACTTTCCTTGCCTCTTTTCTAACTTGAAAAAAAAAAAAAGGTCTTTGAATTGAAAACATTATGAAGCAAAAACTTTAGGAGTGAAAGTTCAGTAACTCTTTTATTTTAGATTTCAGTCAAAAGGAAGTAAGTCCGCAGCTTGGGAAATTATTATTATTATTGAAACTATGTATTTAATACAACAGCATCATCTTTTTGTTTTGTTTTGTTTTGTTTTGTTAATCCTCACCTGAGGATATTTTTCCATTGATTTTTAGAGAGTGGAAGGAGGGGAGAGACAGAGAGAAAGAAACATTGATGTGAGAGACATTTATTGGTTGCCTCCTGCCCAGGCTGGGAATTGAGCCTCCAACCAAAGTACATGCCCTTGACTGGAATTACACCTGGGACCCTTCAGTCCACAGACTGGTGCTCTATCCATTGAGCCAAATGGGCTAGGGCAGCTTGGGGAAATATTAACACCTCTAAGGGAAATTTTAACACCTCTCATTTAGCTCTTGGTTTTTTAAAGTTTTTTTTTGGGCTTTTATGGTCTTACTCATTGTACTTCCTATTATTGCCAGTCATTTCAAGAGATCCTTCAAACTACTCAAGTGTAGGTTTATTAACCTTAATAAGCAATGCAAGAATGGTGATAGAACTAGACTGCAACATACTTCAGAAGTTTTAGTTTCTCAGTCTAGGGCCTTAAACAGTTTTTCAACTTATCAAAGTGAACATGGGTCCTTTAAGTGGTGTTCATGTGAAGAGGCAATAGAAAAGGCTGGCTGCATACCATAAAGTAAATATATTAACTCAAAAGCAAAATAAATAATCTCTGAGATAACAGAGAAAAAACCCATATAAGTGGCAGTCAGCTGTTGTAGTCTTAATTCTGGTTTTTCATCTCCTAACTACAGCAGGTAATTGCAGATTTTTCTTCCACAAACACCTTGTTTCCCTGATTCAGACACACCTGTTTTTCATGTTTTAACATTTCTGAAATTTGGGGGAAGCTTATAAGGGTAAATATATATTTAATATGGCAGTGTACCTATGGAATTCTTACCCTCCCTAAGAATCTTTTTTTTTTTTTTAATTTGAGCAAGCTGGATTTATTACTCATTATAGAAAAAAAGAGAACAAATAATTTGAGTAACCAGGGGTGTCACACTAAGAAGTATTAGAAAAGATCTAATATAGGATTAGGGCTTTGGTTGGATGATTTGGGGAGGATCCAAGAAAGCAGGGATTTGAAAGGGGAGTGGGCCTAGCTGGGGTGGCTCAATAATTGAGCATCGACCTATGAATTAGGAGGTCACGGTTTGATTCCCTATCAGGGCACATGCTCGTCTTGCGGGCTCGATCCCCAGTGCAAGAGGCATCTGACTAGTGATTCGCTCTCATCATTGATGTTTCTATCCTTCTCCCCTTCTTTCTTCCTCATCTTTGAAATAAATAAAAATATATTTTTTTAAAAAAAGAAAAGGGGGTAGGATTCTATGATTGGACATTTCAGTAAATTGTATCTTTAGAGAAGGCAAAGTAGAGCTAAGGCTTAAGGCTATAATTGGTAAAGAAGTAGCAGGAACTCATATTAACGAGGAGAGAGGAGTATTTGCTATTTTGCACAGTGATCTTGTTTTTGTCAGTGCTTAGATGAAGTTATGAAGTGGTCTTGTTTTCTTCATAGTCTCAGAATGATCTTGTCTGTTATTAGTAAGATTACTTATGTCCTCCAGGAGAATAACATGGCCTAGCAGCTATAAATATTAGAGCAGTTCCTAGATGCCAGGGCTGGTTTTTTTGTATGTTTTTTTGTTTTTCACTTCTCATCATTGTACCTAGTACATGGTATTCATGCATTAGTTACTTTTTGAAGTTACTTTCAGATGTCAAGTAAATAAAGAGTTTTTACTGTGTTCTGAAGAACGCTTTTCGTGGCCAGGTAGAGGAGAAAGAAGATGGCTGTGCAGGGTGAGAAGTCACGCAATCTGTTGTCTGCAAGCTGGAGAACCAGGAAAGCCAATGGCTCAATTCAGCCTTAGTCCAAAGGCCCGGGAACCAAGAGAGCAAGTGGTAATGATAGAAGTCCCAGAATCTAAAAGCCTGTGAACCAGGTGCTCTGATGTACAAGTGCAGTAAGTGATGGATGCCCCAGCTCAAGAAGAGAGAGAATTTCTGAGAAACTTTTACTTTTTAAAAAAATTTTTTTATTCATTTCAGAGAGGAAGGGAGAAAGAGATAGAAACATCAATGATGTGAGAGAATCATTGATCAGCTACCTTCTGTATGCCCCCTACTGGGGATGTGCCTTACAACCTGGGCATGTGCCCTGACGGGGAATTGAACCATGACCTCCTGGTTCATAGGTTGATGCTCAACCACTGAGCCACACTGACCAGGCCTGAGAAACGTTTAAATTGTGTGTTTTACAATCAGTTTTATCTTTGAGTCTTTTAAATTCAGTAATAATGCTTCTGGGTGAATTTGGAGAGCATAGTTTGTTTTAAAAGTACTTAATAAAATACTGTACAGCAGCATTTTCCAAAGTACAAGGGGGGCAAAAGTGGATTAACAGTTGTTTATATGGAAAATAATACAATAATTAATCAATAAAAATACAAGAATAAACTGTGTTTCACATACTCATAACTTTTGCCCCACCCCGTATTTTCTTCAAAATACGATATATGCCATATATATATGTGTGTGTGTATGATTATGTGATTATGGTTATACCAGTGTGTGTGTGTGTGTGTGTGTGTGTGTGTGTATGATTATATATATATATATATATATATATATATATATATATATATATATACTGGTATAACCATAATCACATAGTTCCTTTATGTGTTCCTAAAAAGGGAGCAGGGATGCGCTCAATGGTTACATAGGTTTTGAAAATGCATCATGATGTACATTAAGCTCTGAGAAAGCCTGTGATTTAAAAGATTAAAAACTCTTTCAACTTCTTTTAACCAAATATTTTCTAAGCTCCTCTAACCCCACCTACTAGCACTCCATTTTGAGAAATGCTGCTATATAGAGTTGATTAATGCAAGTTTTAGAACAAAACATTTTCATCAGATTGCTTTTGCATATTATTAAGGAGGTAACTGACATTTCTCTGCATCTAGTTGTCACAAGAACCTTTTCAAAGGCAGGGTTGGCTACATTGTTAGTGTAGTCAGACCGTGGTCTTTAACTGCCTTCAATAGTGCGGCAACCTATATTGCCCAGTAAGTGTTAGCCCTTGGTTCATCTCACAGTTTGTACACCACCAGTCTAGTTGCTGGACTTCCGGGTGACATATCTGAACAATAGAAATCCTGATGTAACATATAGTTTGTCATCTTAGCACTGTAACTCACTACACCTACTTTTTTTATAAACAATTTTCTTATTAATTTAAATATATTGGTAAAGTGTCAGTTTTGCTGGATCTTTTTGTATTGTGCTCCTGTATTTATTGTAGCCTGTTTGTAGTAAATTTCTGAAGGAGCCCTAGAGCTGGAATAAATTCATCCCTTCCCTATCTTTAGCCAGGGAAAGGTGGGAATTAGGTGTTTCTTGCAAATAGAGATGAACCATGCCATTCTCAAAGTGAGAGGCAGGCAACTTCACCCCTGAGTAATGGAAGCTGTAAAATATTAACCAGACATGTTCTTTGATGTATTCAATAAACATTTACTAAATGCCTGCTTTGTACCAGAAGCAACCAATCCTTGTTGCCCTCAAGGAGTTGAATCTAATTGTTGAGACAGCAGTTGTGTAAATGATAAATATTAAAAATGCAGTGTGCTTGGTGTTATAATAAATAGATTTAGGAGGCTTTGGGGACACAACTTAGATTCTGAGCTTTGGTGAAGGAACTAGAAAAGTCTGAGTCTGGAGGATAAGTAGCATTTGATCATGCAGGTCAGGGGATAAAGGACATCACTGATAAGACAACTTGTGTAAAAGGCATGGGGTTGCCCTAACTGGTTTGGCTCAGTGGATAGAGCGTCAGCCTGTGGTCTCAAGGGTCCCAGGTTCGATTCCGGTCAAGGGCATGTACCTTGGTTTCGGGCACATACCCAGTAGAAAGTGTGCAGGAGGCAGCTGATTGATGTTTCTCTCTCATCGATGTTTCTAACTCTCTATCCCTCTCCCTTCCTCTCTGTAAAAAATCAATAAAATATATATTTTTTAAAAAGGCATGGGGTTGTGAAAAGTAAGGTGTTTGGAGATGCAAGTAGATTTGTTCTCATCTAGGGTATTTATGGTAGCAGGGTGGAGGAAGAGGAAGGAAGGAAGGAAGGAAGGAAGGAAGGAAGGAAGGGAGGGAGGAAGGAGCTCAGTAGTTCATGGCCATAATTGTTATGTTAGGCAGAGAATTTAAAAGACTGTCCATAGATGGTTCTTAATATGTGCTAGAACTTTTCATATAATAAATAAGTTAATGAAAATTAATATTGAGTAAAGTTGCTAAATTACTTAAATTTAATGTGTATTTCCAGATGTCAGAGTAATCATTACTTCATGTTTATAATACCTTCTTGATGATTTGTAGGACTTATCACTTAATAAGTTACCCTCCTATAAGTACATTAGCTCTATTCTTTAAAAATCAGTTTTATTGAGATATAGTTTATTTATATCAGTTTTATATTGTATATACAATTCAGTGAGTTTTGACAATGTATCGAGTCACATAACCACTACTCCTCTAAACATGATATAGTATATTTTCATCACCCTGCATTCACTTTTAATCAGAGTTTGGTAAACTAAATAAATTAACTCTTTGAACCCGGGAAGAGGTTCTATCTGAAGAATAGAGAAATTTAAAAAAACTGTCAACTTTTAAACCAGCCCCCAAATTTTATTTTCTATGAAACCCACACACAAAGAGAAGCTTTCTTGCCTTGGCCAGTGTGTTCAGTGGTTAGAACTTCGGCTCATGCACCAAAGGGTTGTGGGTTTGATCCTGATCCCTGGTCCCGGTCAGGACGCGTGTGGAAGGCAACCAGTTGATGTGTCTCTCTCACGTGAATCTCCCCCCCCCCCCCCCACCCACTCCCCCAAAACCTTCTTCCCTCCCTTCCACACTCTTTAAAAATTAATGGGGAAAAAAATCCTTGGGCAAGGATTAATAACAACAAAAAAAGAAGAGAGAGAAGCTCTCTGTACAGTGTTACTTTGGGGGCTTTTGTCTCTTGAAATCTTCAGAAGGAAAAGGAGGAAGTAAGAAGTTGTCTATAGCCCTGGGTGGTGTGGCTTAGTTGGTTAGAGCACTGAAGTGTAACAGGTTTGATTCCTGATTAGGGCACATACCCAGGTTGCAGGTTCAATCCCCATTTGGGACACATAGGGGAGGTAACCAATCAATATTTCTCTTACATCAATGTTCCTCTTTCTCCCCCCACCCCCATTTTCTCTCTCCCTCTCCTTCTAGAGTCAATGAAAATCATATCCTCGAGAGAAATTAAAAACAAAAAATTTCTTGAAAAGCAAAAAGGGAGTTGTCTACATAATGACTGGTGTAAAGCTATATAAAGATGTTTGGGGGAAGAAACAACCACAAGAAAATAAAACCAAAATTATAAATACTGAACTAGAAACGTCATACTTGAAGTCTAGCAAATAGCTCTGGTACTTTATAGCAGAGAGTTGTAGCAGCAGTTTCATTTGTCTGAGGACTTAGTTTTCTCACTCATGGTGAAATGAATGGCACATTTCAAGCTGTATTATACTGAACTGTAGAGTTTTATGAGGTGTGGATAGGAGTAATAGGTTGGGGACAGGAGAATTAGGAATAAGGGCTAAATTTTAATCTGGGGAATAGTTGGACTTAGGTTCGATGCTGGCAAATAGGGAAGACAGTGCATTCCTCCCTCCCCACCCCTTAATTGTACTTCCATATATTAAGTTTACCTTTTATTGACTTGTTATAGCATAGGAGGTTAGGAGACTTTTCTAAGCAGAATTCTACCTGTATTTGTGATTTGTTATGGGTAGGTACAAGTTTCTCCAGGATAATGAATATTGTCATTAAACCATCAGGTTTATTTTTTCCCCCAGAAGTTATTACATATAAGAATAAAATATATATTTACATATAAGAGGTATGAAGATTCATATTTTTAAACAATTATTTTATCCATCTTATTTGTTTGTTTTAACCAGTTACCCATGGGTGTATTGTTTCCACAATAAAACTTTTTCTACCAGATGGCATGGAAGCCCGACTCCGCTCAGAGTGAGTATAATTCAGTGCTATAAAATTTTGTTTTAATTACCTTGGTTAATAATATTATAGATGATGGTGTACCATTAATACTTTAGGATTATTCTAACAATGTTAGAAAATTCATGTATTACTTTTGGACTAATGCACTTCACTTTGTTTTTAATATTAGTTGTAATTCTAAGTAGGCAATAATGGAAGCACAGGTTATATTTGTGCTTCCAAATTTAATTATACAGTTTATATTTTGATGAATAAATTAGTTGTTTTCTAAAATATTTAGGATATATAAGTTATTGGTGAGTGATAGTTGGCTACATTCATTTTGACCTGCATTTAATGTAGGGCTTCTTAGACTATGATTGCCTCTGAGGTTAATGCCGGTGTCACAATCTTATAGAACCTTAAGGATGTTAATATAGTTAGTAGTACATTTTGGTGGGCTTTTTTGGAGAGATTTTTCAGTGCTGTAATTTTTTAAAAAATTGATATCAGAGAGGAAGGGAGAGGGAAAGTGAGATAGAAACACCAATGATGAGAGAGAATCAGCTGCCTTCTGTACACCCCACACTGGGGATCGAGCCCACAACCCGGGTATGCTCTCTGACTGGGAATCGAACCTTGACCTCCTGTTCATAGGTTGATGCTCAACCACTGAGCCACGCCAACGGGACTTTTTTAGAGATCATTTAGAGAAGGACAAATCTAAAAGAAAAAAAAATTAGTCAGCATCTAAATGTTAATATGTAAACATAAGTACATTTTGACTTGTACTTTTCACAGATTATCATTATGAGGTGTTGGAGGAAGCTAAATAATCTAAAATTCAGCATTTTTTATTTTGGGGGAAAACCTTGAATATGCTAGAAGTTTGTTTCTATATCTAATATAATATTTTCTGCTTTTCAAAAGCAGAGAAAAAGATCTAAGGGTGGGAGGTTGAGAGAACCACAGTGTAAGGCAAAGTATAGAGTAGTCAGTAGGAAAGAGAGATGGAAAAAGAAAGCAAAGTGCATAACCCATGGACACAGACCAAAGGGTGGTGGAGGCCTGGGGTGAGGGGCGGGGTTAGGTTATAAGGGATCAATGGGAGGAAAAAAAGGACATATATAATACTTTCAACAATAAAGATTTTTTAAAAAGAGGGTATGCCAATCTTATAAAAAGAAAAAGAAAAGAAAGCAGAGAGAAATCTTCCTATTACTGTGATAGTCTGTTCATTCATTAGAATGATATATTACTCTTCAGTTAGAAGCTACCAAGTTTTTTTTTTTTAGCTTCAAGGATATCTGAAGCAAAGCAGAAATTTTAAAACATTATAAATTTAGCCCTGGCCAGTGTGGCTCAGTTGATTAGAGCAATGTACTGTGTACCAGAGGGTGGTGGGTTCATCAGGTCACATGCCCAGATTGCAGGTTCCATCCTCATTTGGGACGTGTGCAGGGAGGTGCCAGTTGATGTTGTTTCTCTCTCATATCATTGTCCCTCCCTCCCTCCCTCCCTCCCTCCCTCTCCCCCCTTCTTCAATAAAAAAATAAAATTAAATAAGAATTTTTAAACATTATAAATTTAATAATAAAATTAAAGACATTATAAATTTAAGACATTAATGTTTCCTATTTTTAATGATAGTTTAATTATTAAAAATAAAATTAACTTTGGGAACTTGATTGTGACTCAGCTTTTATGAGTTAACATTTTAAAAAGAAGAGTAACTGTTAATCAACTAATGAAGTATGGCTTCTTAAAGACCTTGATGTTTGTATTTGATAATGAGATTTTCCTTTCCTTTAGTCAAAAGTTTTGAGCAATTACATAAAGGGTCATCTGTGTACTAGGTTTCACCCAGTAGGACATGTGAATTTTTTCAAAATTTATTTCAGAGAATTGTGTCACTATCCCTCTTGTTTCCCCAAAACTTTTCATCTTTGCCCAATTTCCTTCTCATTGTTCGATTTTATTTATGTGGTTAAATATTAGCATCACTTAAAATTTACTGTCAATTTCATTGTAAATAATCTGGCTTACTTTATGGATGAGATGAATTTTGAACAGGCAAGTCTCTAGAGCTGGAGGAAGGTCAGAATGTTCTTTAAAGGAGGATGGTCCAGTTCAAGGCCTGTTCTGTGACTTGATCAGGCCTTCCTTTTCTCATTTGAAAAGGAACATAGCCCTGGCCGGTGTGGCTCAGTTGGTTGGAGCGTGGTCTAGTACACCAAAAGATGGGCTCGATTCTGGGTCAGGACACATACCCAGATTGGGGATTCAATCTCCAGTTGGGGCTCATGTGTGTGGGAGGCAACCGATCAATGGTTTTCTCTCATATTGATGTTTCTCTCTCCCACCCTTCCTCTAAGATTAATTAGAAAAAAAAAGAAAATGGAGCCGAAACTGGTTTGGCTCAGTGGATAGAGCGTCGGCCTGCGGACTGAAAGGTCCCAGGTTCAATTCCGGTCAAGGGCATGTACCTGGGTTGCGGGCACATCCCCAGTAGGAGATGTGCAGGAGGCAGCTCATTGATGTTTCTCTCTCATCGATGTTTCTAACTCTCTCTATCTCTCTCCCTTCCTCTCTGTAAAAAATCAATGTAATATATTTTAAAAAAAGAAAAGAAAATGGGAGATAATAACCTATTTAGCAGGAATTTTATGAGGAGGGTTAAACAAGATTGTGTACTTAAAAGAGAGTAATACCTGGTATATAATAAGCACATGATGTTTCTTTTATTGTAATTTAATATTTTTAACAATCGAGATGCTTTTAAGTATGCAAAAATACTTAGAGTTGAAGGGACATTGTATACATAGCATTGAATGCTTTTAAAGTCTTCAGTAGTTCTGAAAAAGTTTATTCTTTTTTTTCCTTGATTTTTATTATATTGTACAAATAATTTTTATTGATTTATTTGAGAGAGGGAGGGAAGGGGGGGGAGAGAAAGAGAAATTTATTGTTCCACTTATTTATACATTCATTGATTCTTGTATGTGCTCTGACCAGATATCAAACCCGAAACTTGGGGTATCTCATGAAGATGCTCAAACCAACTGAGCTGCCTGGACAGGGTTTTACAAATAATTTTTAAATGATAAGAAACAAATCCCCCCACCCTAACATTAAATAACAATTTTCCTTTTCTACCTTTCTTGTTGCATATGAACTTTTTCCATAATTCAAATAGAATATATCCATATCCAAGATAGTTTTGGTAAAGTACAAATATATATCACTTATAAAATGTTTTGATTTTTAGCTTTTTAAGATCTTCACGAGAACAAAAAAATTTGTACTTGAGTCACTAAGAAAACTGGAGTTGTACATAATTTTTTAGATCTTCATTAGGCACCAGCTTTGTTAGGTTCTTGTGATAGGTTCTGGGGGTAGAGAGATGAATTGGTCACAGTGCTGGGGAACACAGATGGGAAATCAAACAAGGAGAGTAAAGGATTATAAGGTCTCAGTGAGAGTCTGTACAGGATATCTATCAAAGGTGCTCAGAAGGGAGAGAGGTGCTGGTACTTAATGTTCCTTTTCGTTCAGCACTTTAGTATATTCATGATTAATTGAAACAGTTTTTTAGGATGTTTGCACTTACTACAATGGGATCAGAATTGTCATTTCTATTTTTAAGCCCTGAAAGATCAGTTTCTCAGGGGCTTACATATGATTAACCAATTGAATCTAGGGGTTTTACCCAGTCAGCCTTCAAGCTGACTCTCACCAGAGTGACCTCTAGGATATGGTGCCATTAGAAACTGGTAGGGGACATGGATGGCATCCTTGCTCTTTGCTCCCTCTACTCAACCCCAGCCCACATACATCATCTTACAGGACATTGTAAGATAGGAACCCTGGCTTCCTTACGCTGCAGTGTTCTGATGGGAGTGGTGGTAGTGATCAAGTGCTACAGTGCCCTAGGTACTGTTTTAAGCTCTTTATTTATACCAGCACATTCAGTACTCACAATAACCCATGGGGTTGGTTTTATGATTATTCCCTTTGTATGGATGAGAAAGCTGAAACCCAAGATTACACAGCTGGTAAGTAGAACTGGACCCAGTCAGTGTAACTTCTGAGCCTGCATGCCTAACTGTCATACTTCACTGCCTCTCTGTCAGTAGTAACTTTATAAGGCCAAAAGACAATTAGTACCAGTTAATACTATCTGTTTACTGTTTATCTTTAAGAGGATATACTGAGTTTAGTTTCATACCTACATCTAAGCTTTCAGTTGTTAGTTGTGTGAGGCGGCTGGGTGGAGAAGACTAGTACTACTCTTTTGACTAGCTAAAGTTGTTCTGTACTCAAACAGGCTTCCAAAGTATAGCTTTCTTTTCAATAGAACTATGTTTTTTAAGAATTTCTGTATAGGAATATTTAATTTTAAAAGAACTTAATTTACATGTTCCAAAATGGATAATTTGGAGTGCTGCTTTTTCATATAGAAGTTGGAAATGGATAATTTAAGGAGTGCTTCTTTTTCATATAGTTCTTATGACCAAGGAATTCACCATAGCTCTTATTAAGTAGAGGATTCTTAAAGAGCATTTAATACATTGTGGATTTTGAATTTGTGTTTAGAAATATATTTTGTATGAAAGGTTTGTATATTTATTATCTTATTTTCTATGAAGGATTAAAAATAATTCACATTTTTTTAATCATGTAAAGGCAATTGTATGTCAACTTTAGGGTTTAAGATATTCTGGTACTGTCATATTCTGTTTCCTCTGTTGTCCGGAAATTAGATAAAAATTCTAATTTTTACTTTTCAGTGTCATCCATGCTCCATTACCAAGTCCTGTTGACAAAGTAAGTTGCCAATGATTGTTTTTTTCCAAACTAACTTAGCTCTATTGCTTTGAAAAATGTTTCTGTTTGTTTTTAATATGCTTTACTTAGAAACTTATTTCTCTTTTGTAACAAAACCTATAGAATGCATATAGATATATGGTTGCTGTAGTCTTCTGATCTTCAATATCTGGAGAATTTAGACTGGATGTTTCTTAGGAAAAAGCCTTTGTTATCTCAAGTAAATGGCTATGTAGACTAGAAGTACTTGTTTTGTGCCTAGCCAAAAGTAAGAAGTGTTTGTTACTACTCTTTATTTTGGAATACAGTTCTGTCTCGAAGTATTTATTAAAGCTTTCTGCACAGAGACTTCACTCTACATATATCTACACATAGAAATAACACAGAAATATGGGTTTATAGAAATTGCTCTTTTATTGTCCTTGCAGATTGATCAGTTTTAGCCTGATTTGGTCAGAAATTTTGCAATAATTACTTGTTAGAAAATATTTTTTCTTTTGTTCAGAAATAATGGTGTATTAAACTGTAGATATCATTGCTAAATAGTGAAGGAAAAAAACCCCAAGCATCTTTTGTATCTTTTGACATTAATGTATATGTGAGTTTTCTTAGTGCAGTAACTAAACTATTGGGGAAAACATTTTACATTTTTTTCTTCCATTTGGATAAAGAATGAAAGCCTGTTTGAAGCAAAAGTGCTCTGTTAGATTCCTTTTTTAGAAGTAAAAGTGGTTAGTCACCAACTTCAGGAATACCAAGAATTATTTCAGAAGTAAATGATGGCCTTGCTGATTTAGGACTAACTTTAAAAAATAATGCCGCCTCTCTGTCTTCTTGCTAGCATATTAATAAATATGAGCCTAATCAAGAATGACTCTGTTAGTGATCATGAATAACTTGGTAATGGTGTGATCATGAATAAGTTAAGATATGAGGCTTGGTAGTGTTGAGAGTGTGGGTAAATGTCTCAGCAACCTATTAGTGCCCGTCTTTTGTTTGTTGTTGTTTGGAATAATGCCATGGTTTTATATTCCACACTTAGAAGAAACCCATTATGGCAGGTATTTGTTCTTATACTCTTGAGTTCTAAGCATTTGACTGTTACTTGTAATGTTTAAACACCATAATTTCCCATCTTTTTCTTCTTAAAACCGACCTGTAGTTTAAAGGGGGGAAAAAGACAAAACTATTTTCGTTGCCTATGGCCATTGGATTCAGTGTTACATTTCTTTTTTTTTTTTTTTTTTTTAATATATTTTATTGATTTTTCACAGAGAGGAAGGGAGAGAGATAGAGAGAGTTAGAAACATCGATGAGAGAGAAACATCGATCAGCTGCCTCTTGCACATCCCCCACTGGGGATGTGCCTGCAACCCAGGTACATGCCCTTGACCGGAATCGAACCCGGGACCTCTCAGTCCGCAGGCCGACGCTCTATCCACTGAGCCAAACCGGTTTCGGCAACATTTCATGTATTTCTTCTCCCTGTACCCCCACATACAAATACCATTTTGAAGATGGCTACTTCTAAATGAATTGTGACTTATTGACATATTAAAGAACTATTTAAATATAAATTTGAAAGGGGAGGGAAATGTAGATAGATCTATTGATTTAGGTGGTATTATTTCTGGATTAAGAAAAGGCTCTGTAGCTATAAGTTTGTGATTTGGTTTATAAGGAATATTTTCATGAGAAAGACTTGTTCTATCATCCTTCTTATAAATCTCAAACTGGCCAGCATGATAAATACTACTTATAAATTCTAGACATAGGGCAGAAATATTTTGAAAACGAAAGGAACTGGTTAATTTGAAAAAAAATTATTTTGCATTATTTCGTGAATGGGCATTTTTGGGACTTGGTTTGGCTTTAAAGTCTTTTATAAATATTTTGTATGACTGTTGATACTATCATTTTGTTTCTAGGTTGCTGCTAACACTCCAAGTATGTACTCTCAGGAACTATTCCAGCTTTCTCAGTATCTACAGGTAAAAATAAAGCTTAAGAATTCTTAGTCTTTAAAAGTAAAATTAAACAACTTAGGTTTGATTTTGTTAGTTCAAAAATATAGGCTAAAGAAATATTGGTTAGATATAAGTACTAAATAAATACCTTTTCATAGTAAAAAAAATGGATTACAAATACGTCTTAAGAAGAAAGAATAAAAAAAGAGGATTGTTAAGTCTAGAGAAGATAAGGTTCTGTTTGCAAGAGAAGTTTTTTCTTCAAATATGAGGATGTGTCAGAAAAAGTTCTTTACCTATAGATGACTTTTAAATAAAAGTAAACCTGGAGAGATGGTTGCTTAATATGATATTAAGAGCAAATAATTATATAGTACTTATTATCTTGGTTCAGCTACTCAATGAGTTCTGTGACCTTGGGTGAGTCATTATGTTGGAAGTCTTCAGTTGCCTTTTGTTTAAAACAATAGAACTAAACCAGTGATCATGGGTCCCTACATTCTTTTATAGGAATCAGTTAGAACAGTCCTACCTCAGTTAAGAATGTGCACATCTTTGAAAATAAAATTATCAATGTATTAATCAGATCTTATCTTCCACTGGGGATCATGTAATGGTGCATAGAAAAGCAGCTTTACACACTTGGAGTTTAGTTGAGTATTTAAGAGCGTAGACTCTAGCCAGAATTCCCTGGACTTGATCTGTGGCTTTACCTCCTGACCTGTTGGAAAAGTTGTTTAACTCTTTTGTGCCCCATTTTCCTCACCTGTGATATGGGTATAGTAATAGCACTTACCTCTTAGGATTGTGAAGAGTAAATGAATTAATATATCTAAAGCACTTAAAACAGTGCCTGGCACATGAAATGTATTCCATAAATGTTAGTAGTTGTTTACCATATAGTAAGAAAGCACAATAATTGACCTAGATCGCTCATATAGAGAGATGGAAGTAAACTTTGAGATTCATTTAGTCCAAATGTCATTTTTCATATGAGAAATCTGGGGCTCGTATAGGTAAAATGATTTCCCAAGGCTATACACTTTTGTTACTAGTCATCATGGATGGTGAATTCAATCACTCGAGTACTCTCTAACTTTCTTACCAGTTTTTTAAATATTCATAGTAGGAGTAATCTTTCAATGGTCTTTTATTAATTCGCTGAGAGAAAATTATACTGCACTGACTTTTCTGTATACATATTTTTGAATTGGTAAAGTTCTAATGTAAGTTGTAAACCTTTTGAATAAAAACTAGAATAGATGCAATTCATCCCTTAGAACCAAAAGCCTATTCCTGAAAGTATTAGATTTATGTTAGGACTTGGTTTGTGGAGTTATGAAGTTTTAAGTCAGATTGAGTAAAAAAAAAAAGTGTAATTACACCATCTAGTGCAGTGGTTTTCAACCTTCCTAATGCCGCGACCCTTTAATACAGTTCCTCATGTGGTGACCCCCAATTTCATTGTTACAAATTGAACATAATTAACGCATAGTGATTAATCACAAAAACAATATGTAATTATATATGTGTTTTCCGATGGTCTTAGGTGACCCCTGTGAAAGGGTCGTTCGACCCCCAAAGGGTCTCGACCTACAGGTTGAGAACCGCTGATGTAGTGGAAGTAGTGGTTGTTTGGTGGTTTTGTTTTTAAGTAAAATTTGCAGCTCGAGTGTACTTCCTGAATATTAGGAATGTTTTAGAAGTTTAAAATAAACTTGGCAACTAGTCTCTTATAAGTGTTAGCTGTGTTTTAATGTGGGTTCTGAGCAGGATGGCTTTTATTAGATTCTTTAATCTATACTCTTAGAGTTATATTAAAAACCAGTACTCTAATTCCAATTAGACCAGATTTTTCCTAACCATTATTTATCAAGGATGTGGAGAGCAATAAGTGCATGCTTTAAACCTCAAGTATTGTATTTGAAGCATATGCTTCTTTGTTGAGGTGGCTCAGAGGTATTAGGGTGGTAAGTGTTCTTCTTTAAGGAATAACAGAAATAGAAGAAATGAAGTTTAAAGATATGCCAAAACCACAACTGTGTGAGCATTTCCACCTTGACTTCCATGAAGGAGTCCCTCTTAATAGCTATCAAATATTAACAAGTGACCTAGAGATAAGGCTTTACTTGCCAATGTCTTTCTCTGTAAAAACGTTTCTTTGCAGTTGCCAAGTAGTTATATAACTCCTTGACTCCTTAATTACATTCAACAAGTACTTGGATTCTTAACTTATTTTTGGCATATTTAATTGCTAAGTCGTATACAGTCACAGAGATAATCAGGACACCTGCAAATGCAGTAGGCTTTGGAAGTGAAGTAATTTCTATAATGTGTTTTTTTAAATAATGTATATATATTTGTATATGTATATAACCTTTTAAACAGGAAAAATTAAAAGATACTTTTATTTTAGCTGTCATACCCATGCAGCTAACCCATTAAGATGTATTTGCTCCCAGCCTGTGTGGCTCTGTTGGTTGAGTGTAGTCCCACACACCAAGAATTTACTGGTTCAATTCCCCATCAGGGTACATGCCCAGGTTGCAGGCTTGATCCCCAGTAGGGGGCGTGCAGGAGGCAGCCAAGTGCTGTTTCTCATTGATGTTTCTATCTCCTTTTCCTTTCCTCTCTCTAAAAATCCATACAAGTATTTTTTTTTTAAAAAAGAAGTATTTGACAAGATTGTTTTGACTTAGTTTGCCATAAGTTTCATTAGTTTATGATATTGAGAAGATTGAATTGATTGATTTAAAAAGATATTTTTGTTGATTTTTAGAAAGAGAGAGGAATATCAATGGGAGAGGGAAACATTGATCGGCTGCCTCCTGCACACCCCCTACTGGGGATCAAGCCCTGACCTCGTATTGAACTGGCAACCTTTTGGTGCCCTAGATGATGCCCAACTAACTGAGCCACACTGGCCAGAGCGGATTGATTGATATTTATAAAATTTGAGGTTAAAACATTTGTTGCAGCCCTAATCAGTTTGGCTCAGTGGATAGAGCATCGGCCTGCGGACTCAAGGGTCCCAGGTTCGATTCCGGTCAAGGGCATGTACCTTAGTTGTGGGCACATCCCCAGTGGGAGATGTGCAGGAGGCAGCTGATCGATGTTTCTCCCTCATCGATGTTTATAACTCTCTATCCCTCTCCCTTCCTCTCTGTAAAAAATCAATAAAATATATTTTTTTAAAAAAACATTTGTTGGATTCTTCTACTGTGGGTTTTTGTTTCTGTGTGTGTATTTTTTAACTCTTGTGAATTATGAGTTAAAGAAAAAAACCAAGGTGACTTGTGTTCTGTTAAAAGGGAAGTTGCTGTTAGAGCACACCTAACGGTAGTACTTGCAGCCAAACAAATGAGGCTAAAATGATGTGACCTGTGTATGTATATTTTACAAAGTAGATTTATCATGTTTGAAAGTAAGATACAAAGTGGAATGTAATATGAGAGTATTTTCAGAATGTGCTAAAAATTAATTACTCTTCAAAGGAATCAAGGTTGAGTTTATTAGAATCTCTTGTGCTTTGTAATATTAGGAGGCCTTACATCGGGAACAGATGTTGGAACAGAAGTTAGCCACGCTTCAGCGGCTACTAGCCATCACCCAAGAGGCTTCCGATACCAGTTGGCAGGTATTCCAGTTGCCTTTATTTACAAGAAGCATTTAAGTTTAATGTCCCTTAGATGTTGATTAAACTAAAACTAAAATTTTGTAGCAAGCAAAAACAAAGTTTTTTTCTAATGAACAAATAATGAAAACTTAGCATTTTACACTGGATATTGGTCAGTTTTATGGTTTTCTTTTTTGGGCAGTGGCAGTCTTTTTTATATGTTATTTTTTTTAATTGCTCTGGGATTTTATTTGTATTTGATTTTTCTTCAACAGGCTTTAATAGATGAAGATAGACTCTTATCACGGTTAGAAGTTATGGGAAACCAATTACAGGCATGCTCCAAAGTAAGTATTAATCTCAAGTACATAAAGAAAAATATGTACTTTTTTTTTTTTTTTTTTTTTAAATATATTTTATTGATTTTTTACAGAGAGGAAGAGAGAGGGATAGAGAATTAGAAACATCGATGAGAGAGAAACATCCATCAGCTGCCTCCTGCACACCCCCTACCGGGGATGTGCCTGCAACCAAGGTACATGCCCTTGACCGGAATCGAACCTGGGATCCTTGAGTCCGCAGGCTGACGCTCTATCCACTGAGCCAAACCGGCTAGGGCGAAAAATATGTACTTTTTATGTAGCTTCAATTTTTTGTCATTTTAAGTACATGCTAAAAACAATTATACATTTCACTGTTCTTTTAAATCCTTTGTCATTATGTGAAATTTCAAACATACATGTATGTAGAAAGAATTGTATAGTGAATACCCATGTACAACTCTTTATCTTTTTTCACAGTTGATATTTGTTGGAGAATCTGGGTCATTTGTCCTCTATTTCTCTCATTCTGGATTGTTATTTAAACATTCTTCTAGCCCAGCCGGTGTGACTCAGTGGTTGAGCGTCGACCTATGAACCAGAAGGTCACAGGTTCGATTCCGGTGAGGGCACATGCCAGGTTGCAGGCTTGATCCCCAGTGTGGGGCATGCAGGAGGCAAGCCAATACTCTCTCATCATTGATGTTTCTCTCTGAAATTAATAAAAATATATTAAAACAAGCAAAAACATTCTAACTCCCCATCCCATACCATAAATTGGTAGTTTGATCTAGAGATTTGATTTGATTTAGGTTCAGTTTTTTTTATGTGTGTGTGTTTTTATTTTGCCAATACACTTCATGAGTGGTATTGTGTACTTTTACCAAGAGGTATCATATGTCTAGTTGTCTTTCTTTTGGGGATATTAGCAGTCATTGATGATCCTTGCCTACATCTGTTGTTTTATTCAAGGTTGTAAAAATGGTGATGTAATTTTATCATCCCTTCATTTACTTGGCTTGCCTGAAGTACACTTTCTTTAGGAAAAAGCAGGGTAAATGGGTTTCTCCCTTTATTACTAGATTTCAAAATAACGAATTGGTTCCTTCTCATCCACCAAAGAATGATCATGAACTGTTTTCTCCCCTTAGATTTAATATGTTTGGTGTATTTCGTCCTATAGTGTTTGTTTTTCTTATTGATGCACAATTACCCCATCATTAATCCATGAGAACTTCATGTTGGCACCTGAGTCCTTTTGATAGAACCCTAGCAGACTCTGTCTGATAGCTTCCTGCTTTCATATCAGACAAGACATTCCAGGCTCATCTTGTACATTTCCTGCCTCAGACTTCGGATCAGCTTTTCCCTCTGGTGGTCTTACTCCTTTTGGTTTAACCATTGTTTTAAAATGCGTGGGCCCTTTGAAAGTGATAGATGATTTTTGTCCACAAATGTAAATATTGTGGCTTACAGAGAATATGAAAAATAGCAGAGATAATTCATTTTGTATAGTTGAGAGAAATTCTTAATTGTCTTTGATTTTTTTTCTGTTGGAAGTATGAATATATTTGTGAAGGATAATTTACTAATGAAATCTTTTATTGATTGATTGTGATTTTATTGATTTTAGAGAGAAAGGAAGGGAGAGAGAGAGACAGACAGAGACATTGATTTGTTGTTCCACTTATTTATGCATTCATTGGTTGATTCTTGTATGTGACTTGACTGGAGATCAAAGCTGCAGTCTTGGCGAATCAGAACAACACTCTTACCAAATGAGTTACCTGGCTAGAGCACTAATGCACCTTTTAAATACAACCTCATTTAATTACAGAGCCAACACCATCTGTGTTTGAAGGTATAGTAAACCCTTGATTTTTTGGACCTTGATTTAATGAATTTCAGACTTAATGGACAGAATTTCTGGTCCATATGTCATAGGTGAAAATTAACATCCTGTTAATTTTTAAATGTTTTTAACCAAGATTTGCTTATAATTAAATTAATGGGTGTGTTTTATTTTGTTATTAATTCACTATGATTTTTAACAAATTTTAGCAAATAGGCCATCCGTTGGAGAAAACACTGTAATAATTTCACCGACATAAATAAGTATTACATATCTACAATTCTGGCCTACATATTTAAATCCAAAAGTCACCACTTGTAAACAATTTTAGCATGTGATCACTTTGCCTTGCTTGCGGTAATTAGTTCTGTTTTCTTGGGACCTGACTTTCTGCAGCAGTTTTTCTCTTCTTTTTTTTTTTTTTTGTTTTTGATTGATTTCAGAGAGAGGAAGGGAGAGGGAGACAGGGATAGAAACATAAGTGATGAGAAAGAATCATTGATTGGTTGCCTCCTGCACTCCTCGCCCCCTACTGGGGATTGATTCTGTAACCCAGGCATGTGCCCTGATAAGGAATCAAACCATGACCTCCTGGTTCATGGGTTGATGATTAACCACTGAGCCACACTGGCTGGGCTTTGCAGCAGCTTTAACTCCTACTGGCTAGGCCACACCCCAGCCATGTGTATTTGTTTACTCATGGTGATTGGTGAATGCACATGTTTATTAGACCTGTTCATTATAAATTTAAAATTACAGTAATGCATAGAAAACTTTTCTGTGAAATTAAACTTTTCATACATACTTAATTTTAATTACACAAACATGTCTACATAAATAAAACATGTAAACTAATTTGTTAATTTTTAAAAAATATTTTTAATTGATTTCAGAGAGGAAGGGAAGAGGGAAAGAGAGCTATAGAAACATCATTGATGAGAGAGAATCGTTGATTGGCTGCCTTCTGCACCCCCGTATTGGGGATCGAGCCCGCAACCCAGACATGTACCCTGACTGGGAATCGAACCATGACCTAGTTCCTAGGTTGATGCTCAACCACTGAGCCACGCCAGTTGGGCAAATTTGTCAAATTTTTAACATAATATATTCGGGAAACCTTTATTATATTACAGACTTTAGACTTTAACAACACTCCCTCACCCAAATTAGTCCGTTATATCAAGGTTTTACTGTATCTTCATATAGAATTCAAAGAGCATCATAATTTGTTATTTTTTCAAATGGTAAATACTTTCGAAAAATAACTTGACTATAATTATAAATATCTTTTAATCCTAGAATCAAACAGAAGATAGTTTACGGAAAGAACTCATAGCATTACAAGAGGATAAACACAACTATGAGATGACAGCCAAAGAGTCTCTGAGGCGGGTTCTGCAGGAGAAAATTGAAGTGGTTAGAAAACTTTCAGAAGTTGAGGTATTTCAATTTAATAAATATTAAATAGTAATATGATTTTTAAATTTTAGCATAAAATGGCTAATATTTCAGGAAACTTGGATAGTGTTATTTAGCTAGCAAATATTTCCTGTCCGTCAGGTGGGAGGGAGCAGCGAGCTGTTCTCATTGTCAGGAATTCTCAACATAACCAATAAAACTATGTGAGTTCTCTTGCTTATGGTCCCTAGTTAGTGATAGAGGAAATAAAAGCCTGACCAGGGCACCTTACTATTTGCACTCTGCTTAGGATTCATCTTGCACACAATGGTCCAGGATATGTGCCAGGGAATTATCTCCTGTCACCTTAGTTTGCTTTTCTTCCAGTTGAGGGTAATCAGTATAAAGCAGAGAATTTACACCAAATGTTTTTACTTTACCCATCCTCCAGAGAGGAAAACTGTCTTAACTTTAAAGATTCAAAGAAGAAATTATCTCTAAGGTCCTTCTTAAGTCTTTTAAGCAAATGTGATATTCATTGCTTTAAAATGATCTTATTGATAACACAGGTCATTCCTTTGAACCAATGTAAAATTACCACAGAAGTTACCTGTTACTAGATTTGGTTAAAATGCCCATTGTAAACTAAATAGTATACATACCTCCATATAGGGATAGTTTCTATAATAGCTCTATCCCATAGTGACTGATTCACTGTCATGTCATTAACTTGACATGCAAGGAAAGAAAGTTGCTAGCTGTTTTATAACTTTCTTATTAAATTGATTGCTGCATATTATTGAACTTTCTTTCAGGAATTGAGAGACTTAAAATTTTTTCAAGACTAAATAAACGTCATACTCAGTGGTCTTTTAAAAGTGTAATTATATAAAGGTAGCATTCTCTCCTCCCTGTCCCTGTTTTGTTGTGTGTGTTTTTAATTCGTAGTTGTATTTTCTGTTTTAGCATGCATCTGGAGTAAATTGAAATCCTTGTTATTTACATGAAGTTCAGGGCAGATGTTGATTTAGAACAGCCCACAGAGTTACACTTTTTATAAATGGACTTTAGAATGTGGATTAATCCTAAATCAATTGCCTGTAAAATTGAATTGCAGCGAAGTCTGAGTAATACTGAAGATGAATGTACCCACCTGAAGGAAATGAATGAACGGACTCAGGAAGAATTAAGAGAATTAGCCAATAAATATAATGGAGCAGTTAATGAGATTAAAGATTTATCTGATAAACTGAAGGTATGTGTTTACTCAACTTGAAAGTATATTAAGTTAATTGGCCCTATTGCGGAACAGTTGCTGATGTAAAATTTGGTAATCATTGAAATTTATAGTAAAAATAAGGTGCTTATATTTAGCCCAAACCCCATTGCCATAGATAATTGAAAGTATATAAAAGTTGACATAGTTTCTCTTAATGGAAATAAATAGTCAGTACCTCACAATAGACAGCAAAACCCAAGGTACTCAGACTTTTAAAAAAAATTTGCATCTGCTTATCTTTTTTTTTTTTTCATTTTTGCCAACATTATTTTTAAAAAAACAAACACATTTCCCATTAATGGTTTTAGTCAAGAATGAGAGTACAATAACATAGAAAACCTAAATTTATTTGTTAAGCTATTACAAAGACAAAACAATTATCATGTGGAGTACTTTGAGGACTTCATCCCAATTTCATGTGTTCTGCTACAGAAACTGAATTAAGAGGCTACAAATGAAAGGATATAACATAACCTAAGAAGCTATAATAGAACAGACTGGTGAAACATGGTGAAAAGAGCAGAAGCTAGTTAGAAGAAAGACTTGTGTTAGTATGTGTGGCTGGGATGTTTCCAAAAAGGCTCCCTAGAGATGCCAGAATGAATTTATCTGGGTCCCAATAGTAAAAAGATCCTTACCCCTGTGGAGAACGAGCAGAGGCCAGATTCATCTGAGATCTTTGTCTTTCTTTTTAAGGGTAAGGGTGTCCTTAGGCCCTAAAGAGATCTATCTTAGATTCAGCCTCTCTTCCATCCCGTCTACCAACACCTAAGTGCCTGTGCATTTTCATCCCATACCCCTGCTAGATTACGGAAGATACATACACTGAAGGCAGGAATTATAGGCCTACTCAGAAGGTACCTAAACACAGAAAGTTTGGGGATAAAAGATAAACTACAAATACCCTCTTGGTTAAGTAAATTCACCTTGGTTTATAAAGGTCATAGTTTCTTCTGCTGGTGACAACTTGTTGTCTCATACAGTCTGTCTCAAGAAAGAACTGGTTCAGGAAGTTTTGGAGAAGGAAAAATATTTTCATCAACACCCACTCCACAGAGGAAAAGGCACCAGGTTCTCTCCTACAGTTATGAGCAGAATCCCAAAGCAACATAAAATCATTTTCAGTGATCAACCACTGCATCCTCAAACTGTCCAGCAACTGTGGGTGTAGTATCTACTCCATCCCATATTCATAATCTCTTATTGAATCTTCTGTCTGGACTCCAGCCATGTTATACTGACTGCTCACAGACTGAGAAAGCATTCCTTCGAATCTCTCCAGTGTGGCCTGGCCTTCGGCCGTTAAGTGGAATAATCCTTCTTCATAGGTGTAAAATGTAGGCATGTCCCCCTGCCCTTGTTCATGTGCTTCCACATCATATTCTTCTCCATCGTAATCATCTGAATCTTTGTCCTCAGGATCTGGATGCAAAGCCTGGCATTCACACATTGCAGTGAACATTGCCTCCAATGCTGATTTATCACTAGGCACAAATCTAAATTCAGCAATAGGTTCAACATCATCATCACTGTCTTCCTCTTCTTCATCAGTAACAGATTCTTTTGATTCTTCTTCAAATTTGGCATTCACCATAACATATAAATGCTCTCGTGGATAGGCATTTAGGTTCCTAGACACTGCATGCAAACTAATGGTGGGGTATTCCAGTGAGAATCCCAATCCAGAGCCATCTAACCAAGACAGGCAGCTCTCAGTGATGTAAAGAGTGCCGGTGCCCCGGCCCTTCCCGTTCAGCACCGCCTCGGTCTCGGGCTGCTGCCGCCGGAGCCCCTCAGCCGACCCGGGTGGCGGGAAACTTTTGAGGAAGCTCCTTGCGGTAGTGAGGGCCAAGATGCAGACCAAGAGGGAGCTGAAGCACAGCAAGACCCAGCTCACCGCATGCCGCTCCGGAAGCGATCTGAATCTGCTTACCTTTAGGCAGTCCCAAAGGCAGGGCCCAGCTGTTAGCGTTGAACAAGCCCGGAGAGAACCTTGGAGTGATCTGCTTGCACCCTGTAGCTTCCCAGGGTGCCTTTGACTCTGCTTCCCCTTCAGCTCTCTGTAGCTATAGGGACATATAGGATAAGGACAGACCAGACCATAGGTAACGGCAAGTTGGTCCTTTAAAATGTTATAACTGAGTTTGTGAAGACCCATCTGTATGTAATTCAAACCATGGATTGAGTGGCTAGAAGAGATAACATTTGTTAGAGAAGGCGAGAGCATACCTCTTGTTGGTCTTGTAAAAAGGAGGTTGTTTTGAAAAGTGATTGTAACCATCATTACTGTAGTTAAACATAATTTTGTTTAAAATTTCAGAATAAGTTTTATTTTAGAACTTATAAACTAATTGCAACAATAGTAATTTCATTGGAAAACCTTATTATTTCCCTCTTTAAAAATCTGTTTTTCATTTTGACCACTTTATTTCTGTATATTGAGCCTACTTGCTTGCTACAAGTTTTTTTCTCCTAGGTGATATGAAGGCATGACCCCAATGCAGATCACTTTTGACATCATTTTGCTATTTACAAATATGTTCTATAATATTGAATATTCTCCTTAGAAGCTTTGTAAATAAAAGCAGTTCTGCTTTAGGTTTCTTAAAACAAGGTCAGGTTTTATTAAATAACTGAATTGTCTATTTCTTTCTCAACAGATAGCAGAGGGAAAACAAGAGGAAATCCAACAGAAAGGACAAGCTGAGAAAAAAGAATTACAACATAAAATAGATGAAATGGAAGAAAAAGAACAGGAGCTCCAGGCAAAAATAGAAGCTTTGCAAGCTGATAATGACTTCACCAATGAAAGGCTAACAGCTTTACAAGGTAAATTAGCTCATCCAGAAATAGATTTAATTTGATTTTTTTTTCTTTTTATCTGTGAAATATCTTTTTCTTGGACTTTTATTTACAGTACGGTTAGAACATCTTCAGGAGAAAACTCTTAAAGAATACAGCAGCTTAGGTAGGTGTCATCAAACTTCTTAATTAAAGCTGAATTTTATCATTAAACTTTTGATGTTTACTATCTCACACTGGTTACTTATTTTCTTTAAGAGTGATATTTTACATATCAGGTATAAAGTATCTACACTCTTTCATAAAATTCCCTTTAAAAATATGCTTGATTGCCACCAGTGGGCACCATTGTTTAATCCTTTGAGATGAATGAAATTTTTGCATCTGAGATATTCCACTTAGAGATATTTAAATGAGAAAAATACATGACCAGCAGGATCCTTTTTATTTTTATTTATTTATTTATTTATTTATTTATTTATTTTTTGAGGTTCATGGGAAGACTACTAAACAGTCTTTTCTCTGAGTTGATAGAGGATGGCAAGTTGGACACTTCTTGTAAAAATAAGTGTGAAGTGTTAGTAGGAATACAAAATGCCATGGTTACACGAGAGACCAGTTTTAAAGTAATCCTTTCTTTGATCAGGCAATGATACACTGTCTTAATCCTAGGGATACAAGTTGATGACTTCTTACCTAAAATAAATGGAAGCACAGGAAAAGGTAGTGTAAAAAACTTAAATATTTTTCTTTCATGATATCCTTTTATTTAATCAGGATAGAGAGGTCAGGTTTTTATGGTTTTAATTGTTTGGAATGAAAAGCATGCTGTTCATAGACCATTCAATTCCTTTGTTTTGTAATTCTTAGTGCTGTAATCTATGGTTGGGAATCCTTTGTTATATGGAAATTCTGATTATTCGAATAATAAAATAATATGGCTTTCCCCGCACTATATTTTTCAAAGAACTATACTATTATTTTCTTTTATCAAGTACTGCTTCCTGGGGATAATTGCCCCCCCCCCTTTTTTAAAAATATATTTTTATTGATTTCAGAGAGCAAGAGAGAGGGAGAGAGAGAGATAGAAACATCAATAATGAGAGAGAATCATCGATAGGCTGCCTCCTGCATGCCCCCTGCTGGGGATTAAGCCTACAACTTGGGCATGTGCCCTGACCAGGAATCTAACCATGACCTCTTAGTTCTGTAGGTTGATGCTCATTTTTGATATTTGTGCCCCAGCCAAGAGTTTACTTAACAGCCTATTGAGCCCTTGAACACGTCATAGAAATTGCTTTTTTATTCATTTATTTCATAGATCAGAGAAAGCAGGGCCAGTCATTCTGCCATCTGAAAAATCCTTTATTAGTTCGTGATACTATGATCCTTTTTTTCTGGATAGTTTGGGTAATCTCTTGCCAAAAATCTATAGCCACTATTGGTTTTCTTCCTATTACATGGGGTACTTTTACCCAGGCTTCTAAATTCCTTCACTCATCAAAATACCAACATACTCTTCCCTTCCCCATCTATCCAACTTTAATTGAGTACCAAATAAGTGCCAGATTCTGCATTAGATGGTTGGAGTATAGAATGAATAAAACTGTTTTCTGTGTTTGCAAATCTGTGTGCCTCTCAGCTCAGTTTTTATACAGATGTTAGTAGAAGATATCAAGGTTGATACCCAGAACTTCTTAAATATTTTTTTCTTGTATAAGGGGAAATCTTTCTAGTTCTTGGGCAGCAACCAAACTCTGATAAAGTTAGAAGGCACTGTTTTTGTTTATTTTGCTTTTATTTGTTTTTTAATCAAGTACTGGCAAAATAGGCTCAGGTAATCGTGTTTATGTAAGCTGCAAAGTCAAGACCTAATATTGAATATGTAATGAATTTTGAAACTAAATTTTTAAAAAGTTTCACTAATCATTGTTATTTGACTGGTCTTTTTATAAAATATATTGACATTTTAAAATTCCAATTTGAGTTTCAACTTGAGAATTTTTAAAGGTGTAGTTTTATTCATTGTACTTTTTTCTGTCTCTTAAGTATATTGAGCAAACAAATGTAAAGTGACTTAAGTGGTCTAAAAGCTTGTCATCCTTAAATGATTTTGTTTTCTGTTATTATTTTTCCTTTTTATTATCTTTCTGGCATGTACATTTTTTCAAATACATCACCCTTTTGATTTAGCATGCATTTATTTAATATATTAGTGTTCACTCAAGCTGAGAACATTCTGTTTCTTCAGTTAAGAGATGCCTTAAATATATACTGAACCATCTTTATACTATTTAGAGTTGTCAAATTACTGCTTACATTTTTTTGCCAGTTCCAATTGATGTATATGAGAATACTTGTAGATAACTCCTTGATTTAAGACTGAATAAGAGATTTGGGATACTTTAAGGTATTCCTTGCTATTACTATTTTTCCCTGCTGGTGTGTTTGTTTTTTGAATGGTGATAAGTTGAGTAGTGTGAGAGTGACTAATGGAATATCTTTAAAGAAACGGAGTAGTAAATATCTGGATGTGCACAAAAACTTCATTATACCAGATTTAGTTATAGAGTGGATTTTGGAATAAGATGGATCTATTCTGAATTATTTGTGATAAAATAACAAACCAGTTATCAAGTATTCCAATGTTACCAAAGTCCATAGCCATAATGGGCTATCAGACATGATTTTAACTAAAATTACTCTACAAATAATAGAAAGACAGCTAAATATAGAAGTAAGAGAATATTTAAAAAATGCCTAGAGATGTTAAGATTAAAACTTCTATAAACTCCATTTTTGAAATTAAATCTAACATAGCTACTAGAAGTACAGGTTTGTACTATAAATTTTAAATATATTTTTCTAATTAGCATAATTTGA
Organism: Myotis yumanensis; assembly: GCF_028538775.1. NCBI lineage: Eukaryota > Metazoa > Chordata > Mammalia > Chiroptera > Vespertilionidae > Myotis > Myotis yumanensis. The sequence goes on from NW_027223765.1 coordinate 44,576,085, forward strand.
ATATATTTTAGAGGGTCTAGAAAAGCACTGTCTAATACTTTTTTTTTCTTATAGCCAGTTTCAGGGACCTTAATAACTTCAATGTCTGTAAGGCTCATAACATGGCTTTACTATTGCTAGCTTTCTCTAAATTTCTGAGAAAAACGAGAGCCACATACATAATTTAAAATTTTTTGGTCACTACGTTGAAAATATAAAAAGAAACAGGAAAAAATTTAATAATATTGTTAAATAACTCACTATATCAAAAATATTGTTTTAACATGTCAATATTAAAAGATTATAAATTAAGTATTTCACATTCTTTTTTCTTTAATAAGTTTTTGAAATCAGTCTATATTTGTTTTACACTTAACAGCACATGTCACTTTTTAAGGGCTCAGTAGCCACAAGTAACTAATGGCTACAATATTGGACAACACAGGTATAATCAATAAAAATCCATAGGAAATTCATATGTATAAATAAAATGCATTTTAAGTATCGTGGAACTCTTATTATGTTTCCGTATCTGTCTTTTTCTTTATATCCCTACAACCCTATTTAGTGTCATAGACGCACCACACTCCTTTTGGATTATCACTAACATCTTTTATAGTTTTGGCAAAGTGAGTTCCCAAGGGCCAGAATTCAAATAATAGGGTATTAAAAGTGTCATGACACAATCCTTTACATATATTATCTGAAAGACATTTCTCTAATGTATCTCAGGAGATGGCTTTGTGGAAGTCATATGTATATTTATTTTTTCATATTAACCTTGTATTTTATCTAAACTGGTATAGTAAATATTTTCATGTAGAATCCTGATATTAAAATCAGAGTAGATGAAAGGGTGATTTTTGGCTTGGTGACTAATGGTGGGATGTCCTGCATTAATCAATGTCATCTAAAGTCCTGTGATGTTAGTTTGAAATTTGGTTTCAGATAAGTTTTATGAAGTCCTTTAGTTAGGTTAAAATTTGGTTTCAAATGAGTTTTCATATTTAGCAGTGATGTTTGTATAGTTTGAGTTCTAAAAAATGTTATAGCTCAGATAGGATTTATGTAAAACAGCTTTTTTTATCTTGGTAATTGCTATTGAATTGAGCGATCCTGTTTTGGATTTTTTGGCTCCAATTGGCAAATGCTATTTATTAGACATTTTTTAAATTTCAAATTTCTGTTGCAGTTAGTCTTTTTCTTTTTGGGGACTATATTGTATCTTTGTTCTGGATATGTAAGGCATTGGTCTCTAAAACATTTTCACAATCTTTCTTCCTATGTTTTTGTCTTATACTGAGGGTGCTTATAGACTGGAGGCTCTGCACTCATGTAACTAGATAAAGGAAAGTGAAGAAGGTTGTCAGTAAGGATGTCAAGGGGGCTAACGAGTGATCAGTGTAGGAGATTTCTGTCCCTCAAGCAAAGTTGAGATGAAGGGTGAGGAAGAAGAAGAGAAAAAAGGGTTTTACAGAATGGTACTAACTCATTGTCCTCTTTGACAGGTTGTAGTGCTTTCACACCTTCCTTCCAGATAGTCATCATGTTGGAGTATATTTTTAACACTTGAACTTCTCAAAGATAAAAATATGTAATTGAAAGATGTTATCCAGATCTAGAAATTAACTATTTGAATCAAAGTAAAGATTATTGTAATAAAAGAACTAAAACTTTTATTAAACTACTGTGTTAGATTTTGATTCTCTGCACCCATTAAAAACCAAAAACCAAATTCTGTTTGACCTGAGGAAAACCATTTACCAAGCTTTTATTTTCAAATATGCAGGCATTCATTTTAATCATTTGGACAGAAATAAATAATGTAGTGCTTTGATAGTATATGAAGTACAGATTAAAAGGCTCAAAAGGTAAGATTGGCCCTGGTCTGGTGGCTCACATGGTTGGAGTGTTGTCCCATACACCAAAAAAGTTGTAGTTTGATTCCCAGTCAGGGCATATTACTAAGTTTTGGGTTAAATCCCCAGTTGGGAGGCACCTGATTGGTGTTTCTTTCTCTCTCTCTCTCTCTCTCTCTCTCTCTCTCTCTCTCTCTCCCTCTCCCGCTTCTCTTCGTCTCTAAAAATCAATGAAAAACATATCCTCGCATGAGGATTAAAAAGAAAATTATGTTTTAAAAAAGGAAGACTGAAATGAAAGTTTAAAAATTAAAATATTACATCATTTTCTTTAAAATTTTAAAGGTATTCTTAAAATATCTTTTCCTCTTAACTCAGATGAATAGTTTCAAAGAGGGACTGTTAGAGAACAGTCATTTGAAAATGTATTTAGTAAGAACAAATGTAAAATTTTGAAATTAAGATTATTTATTAAACTCTCATAGAGAAAAGTATGTTTTTAAAATATTACAAAGTTTTTAAAGCAATATTTTTCTATGGTTTTCTTGAACACTTTGGATAGAAACTGCACCTTTAAAAGCTAACCATTCAGGGTATAAAATAATGATTATATAACTACAATTTTTAGTCATTTCACTTTTAACTCCAAAAATGTCTACTGTTAGTATTAAAATATATTAAACTTTTATTAATGGCATTCAGAATTACCCATGTTAAAACATTTCAGTTTTTCTACCTTTGCTGTTGGTTTTCAAAAACAGCAACAAACTATATCCTTAAAGGTGTTTCTTTCTTTATTAGAGCACTTGCTTTCAAAGAGTGGCGGGGACTGCACTTTTATTCATCAATTCATAGAATGCCAGCGTGAGTACAGAGTATTTTTCACATCGATTTTAATGAAGTGAGGGGCTGAAATTGAGAAATGAGAGGGAGAATGAAGATCTCAACATGTTTGTTATTGTGGTGGTGCGCAAAGGACCATCTTCAGATAGCAGTGAACCCCTTCATACTGTTTATGTTTCTCTCTTTTGAGAAAAATATTTCTGTTGCAATATGAACATTTCATATGGCCCACAAAAACAAAGAGAAAGTTTCAAACTTGTTAACTAAAAATCATTGTTGAGCGGGGAAGAAAATAGAATGTCTACACCTAAGCTTAAGAGAGAGTAATATTAACCTGTTTTATTAGGGCTTAAGTCACAGATTTGGATTTTGAGGTTCTTAAATAAATTTCTTAAATGATGCATAAAACAATGGTTTACTTTAGGCACTCAGGTATGAAAATGACCTTAGGGTAGCAGGAGCTTTCTAGGGAAGGAGTAGCAACAGATTGTCCTATAGTCTGACATGAACTACCTCCCCTTGGGCTACCTTTAGTAATATTTTTAAAATAGATAGGTTGACTTTTGAGGTGATTTATACCTCTGCTGAATTCTGAACACAAGTATTGTGAATTCCCTCTTACTTGAAAATTACGTGGCTACTTAAATTTATAACAGTCACAAGCTTGAGGTAGTGTCTTCATCTCGTTAGTGACAATTAAAGGTCACTGTGCATAGTAAAATTCATTGATGACTTCTATACTTTTTCCTATCAGACACACACTTTGTCAGGCATTTTTCTCTTCCTCTTTACTCTCTTGTTTTTGAAATGAGTGGTTTTTTCAAGTTTCTATGCTCATGAAGTCACTTAGTGGGTGTGCATGCATGTGTGGTATGCTTCCCTCCCACCCCATCTAAGAGTATTTGAGGTTATAAGGGTTACTCCTGGTAATTATAGCAGACATTAACTCAACAGATCAAATGTTATACTCCTTAGAGTTGCTTTAAGGGATTTCATTTAATAGTGTTACAAGAGCTTCTGTTTTACTCCATTTTAGAGACTATAATATTGAGTGGAAGTTTAATATTACTTTGAGGCAAATGATTTAATAGGTATGACATATTTCTTTCTCCTTTAAAATTTTATAAAGCAAAAATAAGTGCATCTTTTTATCTTTTGATAACTAAATATCACTTTTACAGGAAATTGGCACAGGGATTTGGGGCAAAATAATTGGTACCCACTGAAACCAACTTAGAGTAGAATATATAATATAAACTATAAATCTTTAGGAGAAGGATTTTATACTTAGTTTTATTACATGTGACCATTTTTAAATGTTATTTTTATTTTGACTTTTGGGATTTATATTTGAACGCAAAGATAAATATAACTATCTTTTTTTTTTTAAAAATATATTTTATTGATTTTTTTACAGAGAAGAAGGGAGAGGGATAGAGAGTTAGAAACATCGATGAGAGAGATCAATCAGCTGCCTCCTGCACGCCCCCCACTGGGGATGTGCCCGCAACCAGGGTACATGCCCTTGACCGGAATCGAACCCGGGACCCTTGAGTCCGCAGGCCGACGCTCTATCCACTGAGCCAAACTGGTTCGGCAATCTTTTTTACTTTGGGGATTTATATTTGAACACAAACAGAGAACTATCAAAAGAATGTAATACTAATTTACAATTTGCAAAAATAACTTAAAAATATTATAAAATGTGTGAAGTATTTACTTGTAGTTGTAATGCAGAACAAAGTTTGTATTAAAAAAAAAAAAAACAACGTTGGAAACTTTTTTTGGGTTACAGGGAGAAAATGAACCAAATAAACATTCAGAGGTAGAGCAGAAGTTGAGTAAATTACAGTAATCCCCTCAATGGGGATATTAGCCAATAAGATGTTTATGGGGACTATGTAATGGCATGGTAAAATGCTAAATGTAGTACACTGGGATTGGGGCTGGTGGTGGATAAGAATTAAAGTCCTGTTCTTATGGAAAAAGAATGAACCAAAGAACGGGGGACAAGTATTTCTAGACATTTGAATCCATTTAGTCTCTGAGTGCAAATAGTGAAAGTTTGGACTGTAGGTTCAGGTAGCTAGGGATATAGCCCATTATATGAATGTGTTTGGTTCCTGAGTTTCAGTAGCAAGAGTTTGGTTAATGAGAATACTAGTTTTATATTAAAACTAGGGGCCCAGTGCACGAATTTGTGCACCTTGAAAGGAACTGTGGGCCACAAGGCTGCGGTGGACATAGGGGTGGGTCTTGGCCCATCCTCTACCTTGGCCAGCCCCACTCCCACTGCTGCTGCTCCCAGTGGCGCAGAGGATTGGGGATGGCGCCAATAGTGGGTACGAGCAGGGCCGGCACCGTCAGTAGGTGTGAGCAGTGGCTGCTGCCATGATTGCCCCTCAGGAGCAGGGGGAGGTTAAGAAGCCCTCAGAAGCGATTGGGGCCGGCAGCTGCTGCTTACACCTGCTGAAGGTGCCAAGCAATCAGCACCGGTGCTGGGTGTGAGCGGTGGCTCCGGTGCCGGCTGTGGGTATGAGTGGGGCCAGCTCTGGCAGTAAGTGTAAGCCATGGCTCTGGCACTGGCAGCAGGTGCGAACAGGGCCATGACAAGCAGTGGGTGCGAGCGGCGGCTGCCACCCCTGATCACCCCTCAGGAGCAAGGGGAAGTGGAGAAGCACTGGGGTGATCAGGGGCAGCAGCCGCCGCTCACACCCACTGATAGCACTGAGTGATTGGGGCCAGCGCCGGGATCCGGCAGCGGGTGTGAGCAGGGCTGGCGCCAGCAGCAGGTGCAACCACCAGCAGCAGATGTGAGCACCCGGCGTGACTATGATGCTTAGGAGCAAAGAATTTTCAGTAACCACCAGAGGCTCACCCAGATGACAGCAACTGGCCCCCGCCTTGGTCTGGTGCCCCTGCTCACCTGCTCCACCATCCTGCCACGGCTGATGCCCGCCATGTTCTGTGCTCTGCTGCTGATGCCCGCCATGTTTCGCATGTGCCCCCTGGTGGTCAGCGCATGTCATAGCAACTGGTTGTTTGGTCATTCTGCCGTTTGGTCTATTTGCTTATTAGGGTTTTATGAATATAGATTTTCCAAATATGTTTTGTTCCATAAATTTGGATAGCCAGAGTTGGCATAGTAAGGGTTATCTCTAGTTCGATTTGTTGTTACAGGGGACATTTTCATTATTTTATGACAAGCTGCCATTATAAAAATTGTTGTGTGTAATAAGTATTATGGCAAGCAAGGCAATTAGCAAAAATCTTCAAGTGAACTTCTGAAATAATTTTGGATTATTTTTTGACAAGCACAATCAAGCGTTTTACTATTATTTTTATTGATAGGCATCTTGAGCTGATTTATGATCTTGAACATGAAATATATATTCTGTGAGCAGAGACACTTCATGTTCTTGTTTCCAATCTTGTAGAAAGCGAATGTTAAATACCTAGCTTTCGTTATTTACCGTACTTGTATACTAAATTCACCTGTGTTTTAAAAATTAGAAAGCCAATAGTTCACTTCTGTAGGATTCTGCTTGTCTGTTTTTAATTTATTGAGAGATTTTTTTCAGTTTATGTGTATGAATCTATAAGAGACAGTGTGGTTAGTGGCTCTCTCCATTATAAAGTAATTTTGAGGAAATTAATGGAGTTGGAGCACATTTCTATTTGTTTTCTTTTTATGGTAAAACACACTGTGTTTCTTTTTATTCTTTTTAGGAGAAAAGCTTTTAATCCCAGGCAAAGAGATTATATTTGGACAGACTTTATAAATATAACCTTTTGCATAATTCCAGAACTGTGAAGTAAATTTTCTGTATAAAAATACACTACATAAAACCTACAATTAACCAGTAACTTTAATAAAATTTGCTAAAAAGGCCTAGCAATATTTCCTTCAGAGTTTCAAGCATGAGGTTTAAAGAGAACTTCACATTCTGTGTTCCCTGCAAATTTTAGTTACTCAAGGTTTACCATGAAACTTAATGTATTGAGACTTTTGTGTTCCGCTAAAGATGCTTTCTCAGTTAAATTGTGCATCTCTAAATCTGTTTCATATGTATTTTTGAACTCTATCACTTGATTAACTTGTATTCTGAGTGAAAAGATAAAGAGTAAAAGGGGGAGAATCTGAGGACATGGAGACCTGCCATTACTTAGCCTTCTCTGGACCCTGACTCATTGCTCTTCCTACTGTTTGTCCAGGAGAGGGCAGAGGCATCAATGCTGGATGCCGGAGGAACTTTCCTCTGAGGGCTCCTTTGTAGAGGTAAATTATGCCCTCCCCCAAGGGCATCTCCCTTTTATGATGGTCAAAAAGTGCCCTGAAATAAACCTCATGTCTTTGAATTCTTTGTTTTTTAAATTTTATTTTTATCACCATTTATCTACACCCTCTTCCACCTCCACCAACCCCCCTCCATCTTTGAATTCTTAATCTGTGCTTATTAGAAGACTTACGGTTTTTATTGTTATTAGGCAAGAGTCTATCTAATTCTCTTAATATTTCATGTCTTACTGTGTTTTTTTTCTGATCTTTGAAAACATTTTTTATTGGTTTCAGAGAGGAAGGGAGAGGGATAGAGAGATATGAGAGAGAAATCATTGATCGGCTACCTCCTGCAGGCCCCACTGTGGGGATCAAACCTGCAACCCGGGCATGTGCCCTGAATGGGAATCGAACCATAACCTCTTGGTTCATAGATCAGCACTCAACCACTGAGCCACTTTAGCTGGGTGATTTTTTTCCCTGACTTAAAAAAAAAATTCTCTCCCTGCCTCCCAGTCCATTCTGAAATCACAGTCACTATCTGTGTATGTCATTCCCTCCTCCCTTCTTTTAAGGCTTTGCTTCACATAGAAATTGCCTTATGTGGAGTGATGAATGCATCGAATCTCTTGCTCTTGTGATTGTTTTCATCACTATGAGATCAGTCTCTCTGAACAATCTTTGGATTGGTCTGATTACATAATCTACTTAAAACATATTTAAAATTTTTCATTTTTTAAACTTTTATTTTCCTCAGCCAAAGCACTTTATTTATGACAAAGAATAGAAAACACTTGGTGTGGTTCCCACCCTACTCATATTAGTTTATGGCCTCATTAAAAGAAAACTCCTGAGTTTAAACTAGATGTTACTAATTTTCTCTTTCTTTATTCTTAAAGTAGTAGTCCAGCATAGGATATTGGAGGGATTTTGTTTATTTGTACCAATCATTTTCCGGGTAAGCTATCTTTCTAACAGATTTGTTTCTGTGTTCTTAATATTGGCCCATTTCATTTAGTTTTCAATCTATCTTGGAATTCCAGTTTTTTCTCTTATTTATTATTCCTTATTCTTATGTTTTCGGACAAATAGCTTCTGTAATTGTTTTTATAAAAATGTAGGCTATCTTCTGTAGCAAGAATTGCTTTAATTAATTTTATTTTGCTGCAGAAACAAATCTGCCTTGTAAAAACCTACATTATTAAAATTAAGAAAGTCATTGGACCTCCCCTATGAGGTAAAAAAGCTCTCTATTTTGTGAAAGTCTGCTACTTTCTGAAGGGAAATAAATTGTTGGTTTTATTATAAATGCTGATTGTTTATATTTACTTTTATTGTATCTTGATGTTAATTCTAATGTCAGTTTATTTACTGAATTTCCTTTTAATGATCTGTTAGATGACTTCAGCTCATTTTCATTTATGATGTTTAGAATAGGATCAGAGGGATCTTTTTTTTCTTTTTCTTTTTTTAAATTCTCACCAGAGGATATTTTTTCCATTGATTTTTAGAGAGCATGGAAGGAAGGGGAAGAGAAAGAGAGCAAAACATCGATGTGAGAGAAACATATCAGTTGGTTGCCTTCCACACATACCATGAGGGTGGGGATCCAACCTGCAACCCAAGTATGTGCCTTTGATGGAGAATCGAACCCTTGACCCTCTGGTACATGAGCCAATGCTCTAATCAACTGAGCCACACTAGCCAGAGCAGCATCATAGGGATCTTGATGTGAATTCTGATTTGTTCCCTCACTGGCAATATGACTCTGGGCAGTTGACTTCTTTATACCTCAGTTTCCTCATTTATAAAATGGGATGGCCCTGGCTGGTGTAGCTCAGTTGGTAGGAGTGTCATCCCGTACACCAAAAGGGTTCAGGTTCAATTCCCAGTCAGGGCACATACCTAGGTTGCCAGTTTGATTCCCGGTCCCAGTTGAGGTGCTTTCGGGAGGCAACTGATCAATATTTCTCTCTTTCTCTTCCTTCCCCTCTCTCTAAAAATCAATGAAAATGTCCTCAGGTGAGGATTAAAAAAATAAAATAAAATGGGATGGTAGTACCTACTTTATAGGATCAATATGAGAATTAAATGAGATAATATTAATATTCTAATGTCTGGCACACATGTTAACTGGTAGGTAGAAAACTTACTCATGGGGTGGGGATGGTTGAAACAACTTGTTTTCCTCGTTTTTATTCCCAGTCACAAGATAATGAAAGCTGATTGATCTGGCTTTTTTGTTCCTATTAAAGTAATGTTTCTGACAAATCTAGAGATTAACTTTTAATTACTAGTACCAATGCCATTTTAAAAATTTGGTCTCAATCACATTATTTTGATGCCTTACTCATAACATTATTTTTTGGATAAAACCTAACTTTGAGTTTAAAAATATTTTTCAGGGTGGCAGTTATAACAGCAGATTATGTAGTTCTTTTATATTCCTCTAGTAATCTTCTCTCTGTCAGTATAAGATCCCTAGCTAACTGACATCAATGTCTGAGAGTCAGTACTGTTTGTTTCTGCTTCAATTAGTTGTAGCTGTCATGTGAAAAAAGTGGCTCTTGTCGGGAAACCAAGATGGCGGCATAGGCAAACACCTGAAATTGCTGCCTTGCACAACCACTTCAAAAATACAACTAAAAGACAAAACGGACATCATCCAGAACCACAAAAAGGCTGGCTGAGTGAAAATTCTACAACTAGAAGGAAAGAGAAAAGCACACTGAGACTCAGAGGAGGTGCAGAAGTAAAGTGCAGAGGTACAGAAAGGGCTGGCAACTGAGGACGCGGTTGTCTGTTTCAATCGGGAGGGAGTCACAAGCTCCCAACTGCTCTGAACTCCAGTTCCGGGCGAGTCTCTGGGGACCCAGACTCATAGGGGGAGAAACTGGACTGTCTGGCATCAGTCAGAACTTGAGGGCAGCTTTCTCTCGGAGGTTTTTTCAGCAATTATTGCAGGACACTGAGACCCAGGGCCTCTTAGGGCAGGACTGAGGATCAGCCATAGCTGTTTGCTCCGCCCTGTTGATTCTCTGAGACCCCGCCCCACCCAAGCTGTGCTCAGAGGCTTTTGCATATGAATGGCCTGGCACTTTGCAATCTGAAATTACCTAACAAACTGCAGCTGGGTCAGAGAGACCCAGAATATCCAAAAGAAGGCCCAAGGCCTCACAGCAGCTTGCATTGCTTTATAGCTGGGCTTCATCTGGGCACCTCCAAACCCCAAACAAAGAAGAGGAATCTGCAGATCTCTCCATAGCTCCTGCTGGGTAGCCTCAGGCAGAGGCTAAATTAGCACCTCCTTAGAGATCCAAGAGCCAGTGTACCCAGTGCTCAGAGTGGGACCATCCAGATTACAACTCCTCAGATCCATAAGGGACACACTCAGGGGGCAGACTCAGTGAGCACCAAAGCTCCGTTGAAGCAAGTCTTGCCCCAGAAGGGTGTCTCCAGCACAGAAGTTCTCCCACTGTAGACACAGCGGATTCTCACAGCCAATTGGTCTGGAGGTCAATTCCTCCCAGTGATACCTACAACAATCAAGGCTTAAGTGCAACAAGACTGTGCACAAAGCCCACAAAGGGGTGCACCAAGAGTGTCCACCTCAGGTAATTGGGGAGGCTGAGCCACTGGGCCCTATAGGACACCTAGCACACAAAGCCACTCTATCAACACAGGGAAGCATAAAAAATGCAGAAACAAAGAAACAGGTCACAAGTGTCAGAAATGGAGGAAAGCACACTACTGGATATAGAGTTCAAAACCACACATAAGGTTTTTCAAGAATTTTCTAGAAACCGCCAATAAATTTAGTGAGACCCTCAAGAAATCTAGCAAGACCCTCGAGGTTATGAAAAAGGACCAACTAGAAGTTAAGCATACACTGATTGAAATAAAGAATATTATACAGAGATCCAACTGCAGACTAGAGGATCACAAGAATCAAGTCAAAGATTTGAAATACGAAGAAGCAAAAAACACCCAACCGGAAAAACAAAAAGAAAAAAGAATCCAAAAATATGAAGATAGTGTAAGGAGCCTCTAGGACAACTTCAAGCGTACCAACCTCCAAATTATGGGAATGCCAGAAGAAGAGAGAGAGCAAGATATTGAAAACCTATTTGAAGAAATAATGACAGAAAACTTCCCCTACCTGGTGAAAGAAATAGACTTACAAGTCCAGGAAGCACAGAGTACCCCAAACAAAAGGAATCCAAAGAGGACCACACCAAGATACATCATAATTAAAATGCCAAGAGCAAAAGACAAAGAGAGAATCTTAAAAGCAGCAAGAGAAAAACAGTTAGTTACCTACAAGGGAATACCCATACGACTGTCAGCTGATTTCTCAACAGAAACTATGCAGGCCAGAAGGGAGTGGCAAGAAATATTCAAAGTGATGAATAGCAAGAACCTACAACCAAGATTACTTTACCCAGCAAAGCTATCATTCAGAATTGAAGGTCAGATAAAGAGCTTCACAGATAAGAAAAAGCTAAAGGAGTTCATCACCACCAAACCAGTATTATATGAAATACTGAAAGGTGGTCTTTAAGAAGAGGAAGAAGAAGAAAAAGGTAAAGATAAAGATACAAATTATGAACAACAAATACACATCTATCAACAAGTGAATCTAAAAATTAAGTGAATAAAAAATCTGATGAACAGAATAAACTGGTGAATATAATTGAATCAGGGGCATAGAAAGGGAGTGGACTGACAATTCTCTGGGGGAAAGGGGTATGGGGGGTGCGGGAAGAGACTGTACAAAAATCATGCACCTATGGATGAGGACAGTGGCGGGGAGGGGTGTAAGGGCAGAGTGTGGGGTGGGAACCGGTGGAGGGGAGCTATGGGGGGATAAAAGAGGAACACCTGTAATAATCTGAACAATAAAGATTTAATTTTAAAAAAAGAAAAGAAAAAAGTGGCTCTTTAGCTTTAAGAACTTAATCACACCTATGCTCCACTGGAGCTTCTTTTGACTACATCGTTTGCTTTGTTCCTAATTTTTATTTAGTGTGCATAGTAGTGTAGTTAGTGCATAATTTATTTTTATCAACCAGGAAATAAATTTGGTTATGATAGTTTTTGCAACTCCATCATGTTTTCTGACTAAACTAAGTGTTTAATGATGGTTCTCAAATATTATCAAACTTACACTCATCAGTTCTACTCCTTGGTATGTTCCTTACAGAAATGCCTGCACATATATATTGGGTACGAATTTAAGAATTTTCATAGCCACATTATTTACAGAACTTCAGATGAGCCCAAAAGACCGTCAGTAGTCAAATGGATTAAATACACTGAGGTATATTGGATAAAAGAAGCCTCATACAACAGAATATATACTGTAGTATTTCATTTACTTAAAAGTCAAAAGCACTAAAATTCTATTACTTAGTCATGCATATATAGGTATTGTGGCTATAAAGAAATGTAAGAAATAGCCAAAACCGGTTTGGCTCAGTGGATAGAGCATCGGCCTGCGGACTGAAAGGTCCCAGGTTCGATTCTGGTCAAGGGCATGTACCTGGGTTGCGGGCACATCCCCAGTGGGGGATGTGCAGGAGGCAGCTGATCAATGTTTCTAACTCTCTATCTCTCTCCCTTCCTCTCTGTAAAAAATCAATAAAATATATTTTTAAAAAAAAAGAAATGTAAGAAATAAAATACCATAGAACTCAGATTGGAAAGGGGAATGTGGAAGGCTTTGGGGGAAGGAGTTAGGTTCTGTTTCTTGATTTGGGATGTAGTCATACAAACATTTACTTTAAAAGGGTTTATTAACCTGTACTTTTGTGTTTTACGCCCCTTTTTTCATGTTGTTTTCACAATATGGTTTTAAAATAGGAGAAAATGAGTAATTATCTATCCCTCAAAAAATAGGGAGTTTTCCTAAAGAAAGAAAACCCTCTATTTTAACTTCTAGCTGTGCCAGCTCTTTTAAGACCTCGTGTCCATACTTGGAAGTTCTTGTTGTGTCCCTGAGAGGTCTCTGACGTTTTTTGTTTTTTTTAGTACTCCTAAAGGGCTGAGGTCTCCATTCCAAGTTTGTGAACCAGTGATTATAAATTTTTTAAAAAATAATATGTTTTTCTTCTTTAATCATGGACCACTAATAATTCACCACATTTGATAATAAATGTAACCTTAAATAATGTCAATAGTGATAGTAGCAGCAAGTATTTATTATTTAGCACTTATATACTAGTACTATTCAAAACTTTTTATATGTATTTAATCCTTAGTTTTAAAATGAGGAAAATAGCCCTAACTGGTTTGGCTCAGTGGATAGAGCGTCGGCCTGCGGACTGAAGGGTCCCGGGTTTGATTCCAGTCAAGGGCATGTGCCTTGGTTGCGGGCACATCCCCAGTGGGGAGTGTGCAGGAGGCAGCTGATCAATGTTTCTCTCTCATCGATGTTTCTAACTCTCTATCCCTCTCCCTTTCTCTCTGTAAAAAATCAATAAAATATTAAATAAATAAATAAAAATAAAATGAGGAAAATATTCAAATAATTTTTCCAAGTTTGAGCCCTTTAAAAATTTATTTACTCAACAAATATTTATTAAGTATCTACTGTGTATATACCAGGCATTATTTTAGCTGTTGTGGGTATAGAAATGAACAAGACAAAGAAAGCTTTGCCTTCATGTTGTTTACATTTCCTTAAAGAGACAAAAACTAATAAAACAACAAAATAATATGTTAGGTGATGAGTCCACTGAAGAAAAATAAACGAATATAATGCAGTAGGGAGCGACAAAAGTAATAATATATGGGATTTGAACAGAGATAGTACAAAACTGAGTGAGTTATACATGTATCTGGGGAAATGTCTGTGAGATAGAAACTGTGTGAAAACCCAAGGCGGATTTGAAATTGGAGTTTTAGAATAATAAAAATGCTTTAAAAAAAAAAATAAAGGGCCAGATAGTAAATATTTTAGGCTTTGTAGGCTATAAGGTCTCTGTTGGGACTGCTAAACTCTGCCATTTTAGTGGAAAGCAACCATGTCAATCTGTAAATGAATGGACCTGGCTGTGTTCCTATAAAACTATTTACCAAATAGGCAGCAGGCCGGATTTGGTCCAGTGGGGCTGTTGATGACTGACCCCTGGGCTAGATCACATGGGCCTTATAGGTCATGGTAGAAACTTCAGATTTTATTTTAAAAGTGAGAAAGTTGTTGTTTTTAAATATATTTTTATTGATTTCAGAGAGAAAGGGAGAGGGAGAAAGAGATAGAAACATAAATGATGAGAGAGAATAACTGATCGGCTGCCTCCTACACATCCCCTACCGGGAATTGAATCCACAACCCAGGCCTGTGCCCTTGACTGGAATCGAACCCGGATCCTTTAGTCCGCAGGCTAACGCTCTATCCACTGAGCCAGACCAGCAGGTGAGAAAGTTTTAAGCAATAAATTACTCCTGATGTGATATGTGTTTATAATTTTTTAAACAATATGGTACTTAAATTTTCAACATACTAGAGAAAGTTTAGAATAGCTTTCAAAGTCTGTGTTTATATTATTTTATTATTTGCTATATTCGTGTAACAAGCATTTGTGGAACTTGTATTTTATGTCAGAATTGTATTAGGGCCCTGACCGGTTTGGCTCAGTGGATAGAGCGTCGGCCTGCGGACTGAAGGGTCCCGGGTTCGATTCCGGTCAAGGGCATGTACCTTGGTTGCGGGCACATCCCCAGTGGGGGATGTGCAGGAGGCAGCTGATTGATGTTTCTAACTCTCTATCCCTCTCCCTTCCTCTCTGTAAAAAATCAATAAAATATATATTTAAAAAAAAAAGAATTGTATTAGGTATAAAATTATTAGTAAGATAATAATTTTATACCTAATATAAAATTATTCCTGCTTTCTGTAGACAATCAATTCCTAGACTTATTACATTTCTCTTGATAATCTTTGAGGAGTACCTAGTATTGTACCTGGTGCATAGTTGTAAATATTTGAAGGAATCTTAAAAGTTCATAGTATGTTGGGAAAGGTAGACATAGAAAGTTGAAATAGCTTAATAGAGATATGAATTGAAAAGGAATGGAAAGAAGGGAAGAGAGAGATACCAAGTCCATCCAGAGGAAAAAGGAATAGAAGATAAATTCCATTTTAGGCACGGTGAGATTAAGTTCCTGAGATTGCTGAGTGAAGATATGTGGGAAGTAGTAAGACAATAGGGTTCTGAGACCTAAAAGAGAGATCTAAACTAGGCATCAATATTTAGAAATTATAAATGTGGCTCAGTTGGTTGGGTGTTGTCCAGTGCACTGAAAAGTTGCCAGTTCAATTCCTGGTTAGGGAACTTGCCCCAGTTTCAGGCTTGTTCCCCAGTAGGGGGTGTGTAGGAGGCAGCTGAGATGTTTCACTCTCACATTGATGTTTCTCTCTCTCTCTCCCTTCCTCTCTCTCTAAAAATCAATTTAAAATCTTTTTAAAAATAGTGTAGCATATAATGTCATTAAAGCCCACAACCTTGAAACACAAAAAATATAGGAAGCAGAATAAAACTTTATTATTATTATTTTTAATCTTCATCCAAGGATATTTTTCTATTGCTTTTAGATAGAGTGGAAGGGAGGAGGGAAGGGAGAGGGGGAGAGAAAAATATTGATGTAAGAGAGACATATTGATTGGTTGCCTTCCACATGTACCCCTGGGCCGGGGGTGGAGCTTCCAACTGAGGTACATGCTCTTGACCCGGAATCGAACCCGAGACCTCTCGATGCATGGGACAATGCTCAACCAACTGAGCCACACTGGAGGGGCTTAATTTGGCTTTTTAAAAAGGAGGCTGGGGCAAATCGTGTCACATACAATAAAGAGCCTAAATAGGAGGGAAAAAATTGAAAAGGAGCCATGGGTTTGGGCAGATAGGAGGTTATAGTGATCTTGGAACAGTTTCAATTATTGAGTTGTGGGTGTAGACCAAGTTGTAGTAGGTTGAAGAGTGAAAGAATAGAGGAATTATATCACATATGGCAAAAGTATAAGTTGAAGGAGACCAACTGACATACAGGGTTAAATAAGGGGATATACAGAATAGCTATATCATCCTCCTAAGTGAAATTTAGAATATGAAAATCTGACTTTAAATAAATTATAAAGAAGCTACATTATACATTTATAGATAACCCCCTATAAAAGTTTATTTTTTTAATAGCTCTTCTAAAATTATTCATTTGATTGAAAAAAAAGTTATATAGGCATCTCTGCTGAATAGTATCAATAAGGAAAAGTAAACTCTTGGTATAACATAATTTGTATTATTTCTTTATTTAAATAACGTGCCTTCTCAGAATTCCTTTATTTCAACTTAATAGCCTTGATTTAAATAGGATTGCTTTGTTTGTTCTGAGAACTTTTTAAAAAATTGCTAGGCTTTAAAATAAGGTGGAAACTAATGAAAATAAAAGGTAAATTGTTCCCCTACCTCCAGATTTCTGCATTAATCTGATTGTTCTATTAGAGAGTTTGATTTCTCTGAGTTCCCCGTCCAGGGTCTAGTTCTTGTTCAAGCCTAGTCATGGGAGTAATGTTACCATCTTTAAATTTGGTCATGGAATGTGTTGCACTGACTGCCCTGCTCAGGGAAATGCTATTCGGATTGGGCTTGGATAGTAACGTTTATTTTCTTTGGCAGAGAAGCTGATCGTCGAGGGGCATCTAACCAAAGTGGTAGAAGAAACAAAGCTTTCAAAAGGTTTGTGTTCTGTGGGATTTTTCTGTGGGTTTCCCGACTCTTGGATAATGAAGGTTAGTGTATATTTTCAAGGTCATTGTATTTTAAAAAATCAGTTTATTTCTTATAGCTCAAAAAATGGCTGTCCTGTAATAGTGTTATATAATAATATAAAATAGTTGGAATTCTATTTTAAGAAGAATATCTTAATTGGAAAGTTTCTTTTTAAAAGGGTATATATGTGTGTGTGTTTTTAAATGCTTAGAATAGGTTTCTTTAGCTGTTAAAGATTTGTTGCTATCTCTTTCACTTCAGCTTTGATCTCAAACTTTTAATCAAATACAATGTAAATCTTATTTGAAACAACAGGTAAAAAATGTTTGCAGTTCCATTTGGGAGGATATTATACCTTTAACATTTCTTATGATAATATTTTCTTCATTTTTGGTATCTCAATTTGATTTAAACAAAAGTGAATATGTAGAATCTTCTTATATTTTATCATGAATAGTCCTATAATTGCCTGAAGTAGTTTATTCTGTTCATTCTTTTCTGATACAGTTGTCAGACTTAGAGGAGAAAAGTGAGTTTTAAAGCATCATAGTGTCAAGTCACTTTTGTGCATAGGGAAATTGGGCAAATTTTATGGGATATGCTTCTTGTTATTCTACGACTTCTTTCAGAACATACCAGTTTAAAATCTAAAGCTACATTCCCAATTATTTTGGTCATTTAAAACAACGAGTGATAAAAGTTTGGAATACTCAATTTCAGTATATTCTACTTAGTGAAAATAATTGGATTTATTTGGCTTTTAAAAATATTTTAAAGGATAGTGTTATTTCAAATATCTGGTGGCTTCCATTCTGAATTTTGTGCATGGCAGATGCCATATTTGGGGAAAGAATGCATAGAGTATGCATCACTAATATTGTCTGGCAAGCAGGCATTGAGTTTCAGAACGTGAACTATTTTTAGTACATATGGCAATTTATTTCATCTTATTAAAGTGAGATGAGAACAGACTTTAAAATAGCTTGTACTTCATCACCTAAATATCTATTCAGATTAGTTGGTTGAATAAGCAACACTTTGAAGTAGAAGTAGAGCCTTCGGTGGAAAAATGAATGCCTCTTTAATTAAGAAAAGTATCTTGATGCTTCTTTTTAATGCATTCTGAATTAAACTATATTTGCTCAAAATTATGTGATGTCATTTTTGAAAGAAATTTGTGCAATCTTACTGATTTCCTTTTGAAATTTGGCTGTAAAATACGTATTGAACATTTTAAAGAGCATGCTTTTTAATTTTTATTTATTTTTTAAGTATTTTTTTATTGATTTCAGAGAAGAAGGGAGAGGGAGAGAGAGATAGAAACATCAATGATGAGAGAGAATCATTGATTAGCTGCCTCCTGCACACCCCCTACTGGGGATCGAGCCTGCAACCCGGGCTTGTGCCCTTGACCGGAATTGAACCAGTCCACAGGCCGATGTTCTATCCACTGAGCCAAACCAGCCAGGGCTAAAGAGCATGCTTTTTTATCTAGCAGTTTTACTTCTGGCCTTTTTATCTTAAGTAAAACATCAAATGTGCAAGGGTATTTTAGTGTTACTTTTTTGGTTTTGTTTTGTGCTTGTTTTTGTTTTAATAGATTTTTGTTTTGAGAGGGAGACAGAGAGAGATCAATTTGTTGTTCCACTTATCTATGCATTCATTGGGTGATTCTTGTATGTGCCCTGACCAGAGATAAATTCCACAACCTTGGCGTATTGAGACAACACTCTAACCAACTTAGCTACATGGCCAGGGCCTGTTTTAGTGTTGTTTTAAAAAGCAAAAAGAGAAAAACATAGGTGTCCATTAATAAATTATAGCAGATAAATTCATGCAAGAGAATAGAATACACCCTTTAAAAATAATAATACAGATACAAATGTTATATACCCAGAGATATTTTTTGTCTCCTATCAGCATTTTACTAGTACTTCTCACAGTAAACATGCAGAGGTAATACTTGTAACAAACTAGATGGCTGAAATAAGTTACATTTTAAATATTTTATATCTGGCTGTAAAGTATTTTCTTTTGCATCTGGCCAAATTGTGTTATTTTTGTTTTATTGGTAATGTTTTTAGGGGAATTTTCTGCATTGAAAGTATCAGTTGCTAGAAATTGCCAGTTATCAGCTGTGCAATCTTAGTATTTTACCTGATGCAAAATGTAATCATTGGCTGCATATGCTTTTTGTTTAAGCCCTTACTCAACTTGCAGTTAGTGTGTGTTTACAGTTGCTTTAGGGGTGAAAGTAGTAAGAAAATAGTAGTTAGACAGCTGGATTGAACTTCAAGTTCTACCGCTAGCTATATGCCATCAGATAACTTACTTTAGTTCTTTAAATCTCAGTTTCCTCATTTGTAAACAGGGATTGGCAATATTTAACTTGCAGGGTTTTGTGGGAATTTAATGAACCATTGCTTATAAAGCAGGAAGCACCACACTGGTATTCACACAAATGTTAGTTCTCTTTTTCCTTTTTTTTTTTTTTTTATATGTTTTTGTTGATTACAGAGAAAGGGAGATGGAGAGAGGGATAGAAACATCAATCATGAGAGAGAATCATTGATTTGCTGCCTCTTGCACACTCCCTACTGGGTTTTGAGCCTACAACTTGGGCATGTGTCCTGACAGGGAATTGAACCCTGACTTCCTGGCTCATGAGTAGACATTCAACCACTGAGCCACACCAGCCTGGCATCTCTCCTTTTCCTTCTTATCCTGATCCTTAACCTTGCTCTATTTCCTGGTTCTAATGGTATACAAAGTGGTCTATGGCCCATATGTTTGTTTTGCCCATCCATTGTTATGTCTATTGAAAGATACAGTGAAAATAGTCACCTTGTTGTAGATTTCCCAGTTTGGGAATAGTCTTGGTATTGATGTTGGTAGCTATATTTTTATTTCCTTCTGTATACTATTGGTATGTATCTTAATGATTAAATACTGCAGAGAAAATGAACTAGTAATGACTTTTTATTTTTTTATTTTTTTTATTTTTTAAATTAAATCTTTATTGTTCAGATTACATTTGTTCCTCTCCCCCCCCGCCCCCCGCCCATAACTCCCCTCCTTCCAGTTCCCGCCCCACCCTCCACCCTCACTCCCCACCCACTGTCCTCATCCATAGGTGCACGATTTTTGTCCAGTCTCTTCCTGCATCTCCCATTCCCCTTTCCCCCCCAAGAATAGTCTGTCCATTCCCTTTCTATGTCCCTGATTCATTATAATCACCAGTTCATTCTGTACATCAGATTATTTATTCACTTGATTTTTAGATTCACTTGTTGATAGATGCATGTTTGTTGTTCACAATTTGTATCTTTACCTTTTTCTTCTTCCACTTCTTAAAGGATACCGTTCAGCATTTCATATAATACTGGTTTAGTGGTGATGAACTCCTTTAGCTTTTCCTTGTCTGTGAAGCTCTTTATCTGACCTTCAATTCTGAATGATAGCTTTGCTGGATAAAGTACTCTTGGTTGTAGGTTCTTGGTATTCATCACTTTGAATATTTCTTGCCATTCCCTTCTGGCCTGCAAAGTTTCTGTTGAGAAATCAGCTGACAGTCGTATGGGTATTCCCTTGTAGGTAATTGAGTCTCTTTCTCTTGCTGCTTTTAAGATTCTCTCTCTGTCTTTTGCTCTTGGCATTTTAATGATGATGTGTCTTGGTGTGGTCCTCTTTGGATTCCTTTTGTTTGGGGTTCTCTGTGCTTCTTGGACCTGTAAGTCCATTTCTTTCACCAGGTGGGGGAAGTTTTCTGCCATTAATTCTTCAAATAGGTTTTCAATATCTTGCTGTCTCTCATCTTCTGGCACTCCTATTATTCTGATATTAGTCCGCTTGAAGCTGTCCCAGAGGCTCCTTACACTATCTTCACACTTTAGGATTCTTTTTTCATTTTGCTTTTCCAGTTGGGTGTTTTTTGCTTTCAAAACTTTGGTTTGATTCTTGCGCTCCTCTGGTCCGCTATTGGGTATAATATTCTTTATTTCAGTCCGTGTATGCTTACTTTCTAATTTCTTTATCGTAGCATCGAGGGTCTCATTAGTTTTCGTGAGGCTCTGCTCAAGTTTATTGCAAGCCCTCAAAATTGCGATTTTTAGCTCCATATCCTCCATTTCTGTCATGTTTTTTTGTCTCCGCATCTTTTATGCTTTCTTGGTGCACCCCCTTGTGGTCTTTGTGCACAGTCTTGTTCTAGTTAAGCCTTAATTGTTGTAGTTAATACTAGAGGGATTTGACCACCAGGCAGACTGGCTGTGAGAATCAGCTGTGGGAAAACTTCTGTCCTCTGGGGAGGTGCTAATCTAGCCTTTGCCTGAGGCAATCCGGCAAATGGCTCTGCCCAGGGCTTGGGCAGGGCGGGCTCAACAGGGCGGGTGGAGGGAGCAGCTATGGCTGCTCTCAGTCCGTCCCCAGGGGCTCCGCCTCTCTGTCCCAGCAACCGCTGCAAACCTCGGAGGGACCGTAGCCAGACAGCCCCGCTTCTCCCGTTTGAGTCTGGGTCCCTAGAGACTCACCCGGATCTGTAGCCCAGAGTCTGAGACTCCCTCCTGATTGAAAACGACAACCGCGCCCTCAGCCACCAGCCCGCTTTGCGCGCGCACCACCATACCTTTAAATTTTCCACACTGCGCCTCTTCTGAGCCTCGTAATGCTGTTGTTTTTCCTTCTAGTTGAAGAGTCTCTCCTCAGCCAGCCTTCCTGTGGTTCTGGTTGATGTCCGTTCCGTCTTTTAGTTGTATTTTTGAAGTGGTTGTTTGTGGCAGCAGTCTCCGGTGTTTACCTATGCCGCCATCTTCGATTCTCCTCTAGTAATGACTTTTTTTTTTTAGAGGAATAGCATTTTTTTAAAAATATATTTTATTGATTTTTTACAGAGAGGAAGGGAGAGAGATAGAGAGTTAGAAACATCGATGAGAGAGAAACATCGATCAGCTGCCTCCTGCACACCTCCTACTGGGGATGTGCCCGCAACCAAGGTACATGCTCTTGACCGGAATCGAACCTGGGACCTTTCAGTCCGCAGGCCGACGCTCTATCCACTGAGCCAAACCGGTTTCAGCATCTAGTAATGACTTTTTAAAAAATTTTTAAATTGATTGGGATGACATTGGTTACTAATGACTTTTTATACTAGAAAGTTGGGTGCTGCTTCATAGCTGAAGAATAGGGGTAGAGACTTTACCAGTTATTTGTTGTGTCTTGTGCTTCATTCTTTTTTATTATTATTATTGATTTCTTACAGAGAGGAAGGGAGAGGGATAGAGAGTTAGAAACATCAATGAGAGACATCGATTAGCTGCCTCCTTCACACCCTCCATTGGGGATGTGCCCGAAACCAAGGTACATGCCCTTGACCGGAATCGAACCTGGGACCCTTCAGTCCACAGGCCGACGCTCTATCCACTGAGCCAAACCGGTTAGGGCATAGTGCTTCATTCTTAAATAGACTTAGTTTGCCTTTATATAATCCTATATAATAAAAAAGGCTAATAGATGCAAATTGTCCCCTCCGGAGTTCGACCGACCGGGAGTTCGACCACTCGCTATGACGTGCGCTGACCACCAGGGGCAGCGTGGAACAAAGGAAGGCCCCGATCAGCCCTGATCGCCGGCCAGGTGTAGGGACCCTACTCGTGCATGAATTTCATGCACCAGGCCTCTAGTAACTGTAATATCAGTACATAAATATGGTGGATCATGAGTTGACTAAATAAAAAATCTACTTTGCTTTTTTATTTACAGTAGATTTGTGCCTTCAGTCATCCTTTTTTAAAAAGCAACTACTATGAACTGTGCACTGTTCTATGCGGTAGGGTGGGGGGGTTTATAACAATTAACAAAACTGAAAAAAATCCCTGCCTTCATGGAGCTTATTTTCTAGTAAGACCTTAATGAAAAGGTTGGACCAACTTTTAAGGCAATTTTACCTTCCTGGATAATACTCTAAATATAAAACAAATGTTCTTTCTAAACCAGAAGAATGCTTTTGAAAATATATCCCTCTTGGTTTTACCTCAATACCTTGATCATAAAATTGCCAAGAATATAAAAATCAGAAGAGAGTCATTTTTCTGTTTTCCTTTCTGTTACCCAGAGTGGTTCCTTTTGTATGTATATAGATTAGGTGTACTAGCTACCTTATTTGAGACTACAACTTTGTGATCAAAACTAGGACATTTGGAAATGTCTGATTATAGCACGTTATGAATGCACCAGAACAGATTGGATGCCCATGGATCTTCATGGTCAGTGACTTCACTTCTAATCTCAGTTCCGTCTCTCAGTAGTCAACCTTTGACTAGAAAAGACAGTTAGAAAAGAAGCAAAGGCTTTTTGTAATCCATCATCCTTTTTACAAGTTAAGCCACAAATTCTAGGGGTGTTCTTAAATGGAATAGCCATTACAAGTTATATTTTAATATTATATTTAATTTTGACAGTAATGATTTTAGATAGATTTCTGACTGTTTTCAAAATGGAAAATATGCCTTAATTTAGTTGATTATAAGACAGTATATATTCACTATAATTTTTCAAATAATTTATGACTGTGAAATTAGAAAGTAAATGTCTACCATATCCCTGTTTCCAGAGTAACTATTGGTATCTCTATTGTAGGTCCTTCTACATTTGAATAAATATATACAAAAGAATTTCACAGCTAGTTGTATAGCTGTTTTCAATTTTAATGGGGTCATATTATAAATACTGTTCTTTAACAGATTTTATTTTTGCTTAATAGTACTCAATATATCTTTTTTTTAAAAAATATTTTTATTGACTTCAGAGAGGAATGGAGAAGAAGCAAGAAATAGAAACATCAATGATAAGAGATAATCATTGATTGGCTGCCTCCTGCACGCCCCTACTGGGGATTGAGCCTGCAAACGGGGTATGTGCCCTGATCGGAAATCGAGCCGTGACCTCCTGTTTCATAGGTCGATGCCCAATCACTGAGCCACACCATCCGGGCTCAATATATCTTGAATATTTTCCATTTCATAATAAACAGTGCTGCAGTGAACATTTTTATAGATACTATATGTAGTTTATTTTTTCTTTAGGGAAAGTACGAAAAGTAGATATGTGCATTTAAGTTTTGATACATTATCGCCACAAACAATACAAATGTATAACATAATAAAAAATAATCATATACTTAGGGAATTTATAATCTCACTAAGGAAATAATATATATGTACAAACACAGAATGGCATGAAATAGAACATAATTAATTTCAAAAACATGATACAATAAAGAAGATGCAGTATAAAGGAGCGGCATCCTGGAGATAGATATGAAGACTTCCTCAGAGGTGATGGGGCTTAAGCTGTATCTTACAGAATGAATAGGACAAGTAGAGAGAATGGTCGTTGAGTTTAGGGGAATTCAACTTAAGCAAAGAATTGCAGGTCATAATGAGCTGACATGCATTGGCTCTCTAAGAGGCTGGCCTAATTGAAAAAGAGCTCATGTGGGAATTAATGCAGGGACAAGGTTATGGCTAATTGGCTTATGGAGAACAGGGAGATGCTAAAGAATTATGATTAGAGAAATAACCATCTCTGTAAATAGTATCATAATGCATATCATAGTATCCACAGATGTGTATTTTAGATGAGAAACTAGGGCCTAATTAATTCCCAGTCACCTTTAATTAATTGTTGGAGTTACAGTTAGGATTTTTGAGAGCACTTCATTGAAAACTATACCTAGGATATCTTTATTGAATCAGGCAGCACACTACTTGAAAATACAAAACTTTTTAAAAAGTTTTTTTCTCAATGTGGTTCAGGTACAGTTATATTTTCTTTAGATATAAAAGGCTCTTGCCTTGGCCAGTGGTGTTCAATGGTTAGGACATAAACCCAAGCACCTAAGGGTCACAGATTCAGTTCCTGGTCAAGGGCATGTACCTGGGTTGCAGGTTCAGTCCCCAGCTCCAGTCAGGATGTGTACGGAGGCAACCAATTGATGTGTCAATTGACATCTCTCACATTGATGTTTCTCTCTCTCTTTTCCCCTCCCTCCCTTCCTTCCAGTCTCTCTTAAGAAAAAAAAAAAAAATCAATGGAAAAAATATCCTCGGTTGAGGATTAACAAAATAAATAAATAAAATAAAGATGCTTTCAAAAAATTAAAATAAGTTAAAGGCTGTTAATTTTACTGTCTTAAGTTTTAC
The DNA here is from genome assembly GCF_028538775.1 of Myotis yumanensis. Taxonomy (NCBI): domain Eukaryota; kingdom Metazoa; phylum Chordata; class Mammalia; order Chiroptera; family Vespertilionidae; genus Myotis; species Myotis yumanensis. The sequence goes on from NW_027223765.1 coordinate 44,601,010, forward strand.
CTTTATAACAAATAATTATTTTACTTTTGTTATAAGTATAAATATTACTAAGACAAACTAGTGTTTTTTATGTAATAGAACCATTTTCTTTCATCATCTTCATAAAATGTCCACATTTTCCTGAGAGTTTTGTTATATTTGTTGCAGTTTTCTAAATACTTTAGCAAAGCTTGCTTCATTTTTGTTTCCAGTTGGCCAGTGGACAGCCTTGAACAAAAGCCCCAGCCCTCTGCACAACAGACATGCTCCACATTATAATTTAATATGAGCTACGTGTAATAACCAGCATTCCATTTTGGACTAGAGTGGTGAAGAAGTAAGAGATTAGTGACCTGAGTTCATTTTAAAAGTATTTTGCATAACAGTAGATTTAGAGCACGCATAGCCTGAAGTAGTTTTATTGATAGAAGCTATTTAATTATAATGAGATTCTGCTTTTTTTTCCTTTTTGGTAGAAAACCAAGCAAGAGCAAAGGAATCTGATTTATCAGATACTCTGAGTCCAAGCAAAGAAAAAAGTAGTGACGACGCTACAGGTGAGTTTTAACCTAATGTTTACTAATTTGCAGATGTTATTATTACCAAGCAGTTTAGATATGCAGGTTAATGTGGGTGGAGATTTCAAAGTTTGTGTTTGAGGGAAAAGCAGTGCTTTCATTTACCAAGTCATTTTCTTGAATCCTGAATATATGGATAAAACTATCCAAATAAAATAGCTATATAAATTTCAACTATTCAAATACAATATAAGTATAAATTTCGGTTATTTATTTTAATAGTAACAGCTTGCTGATAGAGTTGACTACTGTTTATAATTATCTTTTTTCCCTCTGTAGACGCCCAAATGGATGAGCAAGACCTAAATGAACCGCTTGCTAAAGTGTCCCTATTAAAAGGTACTTTAACATGTTTTTATAACATTTTAAACCAGGGCATCAGATTTACATACCCTTTGCCACAAATCAATTCCATGTATAATGTGAGATTTTCAGTTTTAGTTAAAAGATTATGTAAGATAGGTTCTGTAAAGTAGCAGGAACTAAAATTAAAAACGTTGGTGTTGGTGTCAATGCTTCAAACAAAAATATTTAAATTGTAAAATAATGTTTATCAGTCTAGATTATGAAGGGAAAAGCAGGAAGTGATAAAATATGATATGCAACAATTTTTTGTATGTTTACCTCGGTACCTCTGATAGAAACTCATTGCTGCTTTTAACATAAATTAGTAAAAGGTGAAAATATTAACTTCCTTGGGGAAAACCACCTGTTTGCTCTATTATCATATTATAGCAGTTATAAGTGTCCTAATTTTCTCATCATTCTCTTCTCCAGTAAAGATACCCAGGTTCTTAGGACACTTCTATAAATTTCGGGTGGGGGTAAAGTAAGCAATGCTTGTAATAAATTTTTTCATTTGTTTCACTTCTAAATAAGAAGTATATTTATTTATTGATATTTACTTGTTTAAAATGAAATGGATAGGCAATAAATCAACATTTAAGTGTTTTTAAAATGAAGTGCCTTGGGTTGGCTTATTTATAAATCTGTGGTTATCAGCATTTAGACTCTTATATTGCCTTAGTGTACACAAGGAAAATTGAGATGTGAGTTCAGACCAGTTGGTTAAACATGTTGGTAGCAATGGACTAACACCGGGCAGTTCTCTGAAATCAGCAGCAGAAGCAGCCTATGGAAGTTTCTTTTTTTTTTTTTTGGTAAAAATACTTATGCTCTGGCTGGGCTATTAAGGGATCTTCCAGTCCAGACCCTGAGCTTTGGATTATTTATAGAAACCTTAATTTCACCCTGCATGACTCTTCTGCTGGCCTGGTGGTGCAATGATGGGGATTGAGGGTGGCTAACAAAGAGATTACTTAGATTCTCTTAGAGTTCCTTAGTCTGAACATCCTGGCCTTCTTTTTTCTTCCACGTGGATATTAAAGCTCACTCACATGGCTTTTTGAGCCACCTTTGATTGAATTCCATTACCAAGGAAAGTCCTAAGATTACTGGCCCAGGCAACGAATTGCCAACTTGTCTTCAAATATGAGCATAGTTTCCAGCAGGTCACCTTTGATGTTAAAAAGGCATGATTTCTTTCTAGTATTGTAAATAATAAATCTACATTAATTTTTTCAGAATCCAGAAATTTTATCTTGGAATATTTCTGATTCTTTGCAGAAATACAGTATTGTTATTATATAAAAAATTGTTACTGAAAACATGTCAGAACCCCTGGGCCTTTGTGGGAACATAGGAAAACAAGAGAAAAGGTGAATGAGTAATGAAAAACTATCATACAAATTAGCTGTTCTTGTGGTCTTTTTTACTATAGAAATCTCCCAGAAATCTTTTTAGCAGCCAAGTTCAGATTGATTTATAAGTAGCATTTATGATTATATTAATTACATTCAACTTGTTATTAGTACTTTTGTAATTTTATGTCAGTCTGTTCTAAATTTTATTTTTATCCTCTTGCCAGAAGTTCAGTAAAATTTACATATTTGTTGAATGAATTAATAAAAGACCTCTTACATCAAAATTATAAAACCACAAGAGTGTTAGGAAAGTAACATTCTAGACAAAAAGCTAAGAGTCAAAGAGGTCTGGGCTCAATCTCAGCTTTGTTATTTATTTGTGATAGGTCCTTGGGCAAATTGCTTAACCTCTGTGCTTCACTTTTTTTCATTTGTCAGACTGGGAAAAACCAACTTCATCAGGTTATTGTTAGGATTAAATTAAATAATGTATTTGCCATGGTGTTAGGAATATAACATGTTAAGATTGGTACCATAATGAAGACACTGATTATAATAATGATAGTAATTGATAAAAATAGACTTGTCTGTTCAATAGTAACTTTTCACTCATTGAATAAGATTGTGAGGTTTAAAATAAATATTTCCTACTTTATCTTTTAGGGAAAAGCAGGTGGTGGATATTTTCAAATTAATAATAGAGCGTGCCCTTCTAGTTGTTAGATGGTATGCTGCCCAATTCACAAATCACATAATAAAGCCACTTAGAACTTAATAATAGTTAATAATAATATCTGTTTGTTACTTTGCCACATGTCAAGGAAATTTTTTTTTTTAAATCCTTGAGCACCACAGTAAGGCTAAGTCGTTTCTGTACAAGTACTCATAAAAGGGAAAGTTGTGGGAGAGAAAGAGACTGGAAAATGCAAGGTGCATGTAGAAGGAGGATGGGTGTACTAATGCTGCTAGTAATCGCTTGGGTTGCCATTGGTTAAGATGGGTCAGAATTCCCTAACCTTCCTTTAAGTCAGTGGTTCTCAACCTTCTGGCCCTTTAAATACAGTTCCTCATGTTGTGACCCAACCATAAAATTATTTTCGTTGCTACTTCATAACTGTAATGTTGCTACTGTTATGAATCGTAATGTAAATATCTGAGATGCAGGATGGTCTTAGGCGATCCCTGTGAAAGGGTCATTCGACCACCAAAGGGGTCTCGACCCACAGGTTGAGAACCGCTGCTTTAAGTTAAGGTGACAAAAACAGAACCCCCAACTTCTCTTACATTCTATATAATTGCCAATTCTTGTTAATGAAGTACTATCTTTATCAACACCTATTGAAAGATTTTGCAGATTGATTTTAAGAACAGACTAAGTCAGTCACTGATTAAATGTAAAGAAAAATCAACCAGTTTAGAGTCAGGCATATTTTAGAAGTGTTTCTAAGAAAGTCACCATGACCCTAAATAGTTGTTTTTCCCATTGCTTTTTTTCTTTTGTAAGAGTTGTATAAATTCTTAAAAATAATGTATTCACTACCACTTACTAGAAACATTTGGGTTATGCTTGATTATGTGTGGTTGTGCTTGGTAATCTGTGTAAGTTCAGTAGGCTGACAGATTTTTTTTCCTAAATAAAGAGTAAATTATTAGACCACAATGTTAACATTTAGAGTTGTAAAAAGGAGTTACATTTAAGTAATCCCATTATTTTCCCCACTGAACCCCTATGCCCGACTTCTGGAACCATTATTTTTTAATTTTATTTTTCCTTTTAAAAAAATAGCCAATCTTTACTTAGAATTATAGTATGCTACTTTTCATTTTAGTTATCTAGGGTTAAGAAAATAAGCTAAAGTAGATGAAAAATTCACCATAAGATGTAAATAAAAGGATGATAGCAATAGTACCTTTGTCCTGAAATAAAAATCATTCTTAACCAACTTATGCCACTTTTGAAAGAGAAATGAAGATGTGGCTTTAACCCAGGTTTTTATGTGCTTGAAATCATTTCCCTAAAAACCAATAAAAAGAAAACTAGAATTTAGTCCAAGTAGTATTGAACACAAGTGGTCTATTTAGGGACTGTGCCAGAGCCTGCCATGGTTTCAAAGTCTGGTAAGACTGTCCTTGGAGTTTGAGAAAGTTCTAGTCAAAAGGTGATAGGAAAGTTACAGATGATAAACTGCTTCTTTGTTGATGTTGCCATTAGGAGTCAAAGTGGGAGTAAGAATGTTCAGATTTTTTATGGTTCTTTTTGTTTATTTTGGAAGATGGGGAGGAAAGGCAGTTTGAGCTTCATGGAATAAGTATCATTTGAGATGACCCTGAAAGTATATCTATCATATTATATATGACGTGTTCAATAATTTAAAAAACAACCTGAATCTGGTCAACTTGAAGGTCGTTAAAGATTAGGGGCACATTCAAAATAATGTGGTGTGCGTACAACAAAATTAGAATGTGGAAAATTCTGTAGGACAGTGACCCAGTTTCTTCAAGTAAATTTCGAGATTTAAGAGATGTGTCAACTAAATGCAATGTGTGAACCTTGTTTGGATCATCATTCAAACAATCCAACTGCAAAAGAAATTTGAGACAATGGGACGTTTTTAATACTAAGTGGATACTTGATATTACGGAATTACTTATTATTTTCAGTGTGATAATATTATTAGTTATTTTTGTTTTTAGTTCTTGACTTTTGGAGAATATATTTAGATATATTTTAAGTGGTTAGGATTATAAGAAGAGAGAGATATCTTCTCAAAGAAAATATTAAAAACTACAAGCTTTATAATATGGGTTGGTTTTGACAAGTACAGTATAATTAAAGTTTGTTCACATAATCATTTGAGTGTTTTTTTAAGTTGGGGTGATTATTTTGGCAAAACTCAGTGGCTTCTGAGCACAGAAATTTGCTCAGACCTGTATTTTTGGGAGATTTGTTGGATGAATTGGAATAGATAGAAGCTCGAGGTAAGGAGGCTTAGGTAATTATTGACGGTCTGAATTAGGGTGACTGTTGTGGAAATTTAAACAAAAGAACAAAATTGGCCTCTGTTGTTCTTTCTTTGGTAATTATCTGAAATCCATAGGCCTGAGAAGCAGAATATTGAGAGAAAAATGAAAGTCAGATATTATTTCTGGAAGAAGAGGTATCCTGGTGGGAAAGTGATGGTTCTAATTTGGCACGTGTTGAACAGGAAAGGTGACCTGGTGTGCCTGTTGTCCCAGCATAATTATTACAAGTGCTCCCTTTCACATTTAAAGGTGTCCTTGTTTCATATTGTTATCCTAGGAATTAGAAATGCTTTAGAAGTGCAAGACAGAAACTAGGACTAGAGAGTCATTGTCATTTATTTCTGAGACATTTATTGACCTAAGAAATACAGAGAGATAAGACACATGCAGAGGCTATGGTCTTATGGAAGATAGTGTTGACAGGGTATAATTAGGCGTGGTGAAAACTTTGGAGAGCATATCTAACCATGTTTTGGGAATTCTATGCATAGGGATGGACCATCGTAGCAAGGGGAAATTACAGAGAAAGAACGAACAATGGGGAGGAAAAGGAGCCAATAAAAGATCCAGTTATCAAGAAGGAGCCTAGCTGGTCAGAAGGAATGGCAGAGGGGTGAGAATCAACAATAAGAGGTTGCTGCCTAGAGCTATCTCATATGGCTGCACATACCCACGACAGAAAAATGGTCTTTCTCCATTGTAAAGGTTGTTCTCAACTAAGCCTGCAACTACCAGACCTTCCAAAGGGAGGAGTGCTATTAATAAAAAAAGGATACTCCCACCTGGCCAACTGCCTCAGTCAGATCTTTTATCAATTGACGAGTTAACAGATGTTGTGGCTACATTAGCCTTCAGCAAATATGCAAAATAGAACTTGGGAAAAAATACTTTGATTTGGCCTTTTACCAAATCAGATGTTCATAGCATCTCATCCATGTTTAGAGCAAAGGGAAGGTTTAAGTTAACTCTCCAGTCTTCTGAAGAAATTTAATTAGGACATCATATAGGTATTGCAAGTGACAAGGCTGGTTCATTTAGTGGGTTTTTGTGTGGTATGGACCTCTTTATAGGATTTACCCTTAGTCTGAGAAAAGCTAGCCCTTGGCCTATACTATACACCAGGTAGTTCTAAATATAAAGCATTTGTGTTAAAGGGAAAATAGATCTGTTATTCTTTCCATGCTATCATAGATCCTAAAAACATTTATTTCCACCCGACTTGCACAGCTAAATAAAGTAGATTTGGCTCAGTAAGGCTTCCATTTATCTTCATCTAAACACTTTGAACTGATACTTATCACAAGACTTTTTCCAAGATTATGAAGTACATTGTTACAAAAAGTCTGTGACAAAAGTAAGGTACCACGACAGTGGACCCAAGCCATAATAAACTAATAATGCATTTTCCCACAGAACCCTATGAAGTACAATGAGCCATTGATCAACCGTAGCAGAAAAAAGATTTGCTCATTTGTCTTTGGCAAAAAAAAAAAAAAAAAAATTTTTCTTTTAAATTGTCACTTGGTTTTCTGAAAAGAGGATCAACACATTGACTACTTGATTAGTTTGAATATAGTCATTTGTGTTTATATTAAACTTAATTTGTAAAGATTTGGAGTCAATATCTCTACTTCTATGATCAAACTCTAGAATTTTATATTTATACTAGAGGCCCGGTGCACAAAAATTTGTGCACTGGCGGGGGAGGGCGGGGGGGAGGGGGTGTACCTCAGCCCAACTTGTGCCCTCTCACAATCTGGGACCCCTCGGGAGATAACCACCTGCTGGCTTAGGCCCGCTCCCCAGGTGGCAGATGGCTCCCCTCCGCCCGGTTCCCACCCCACACTCTGCCCTTACCACCCGCCCCCCCCCCCCCCCACTGTCCTCATCAATAGTTGTACGATTTTTGTCCAGTCTCTTCCCGCACCCCCCACACCCCTTTACCCCCCGAGAATAGTCAGTCCACTCCCTTTCTATGCTCCTGATTCTATTATATTCACCAGTGTATTCTGTTCATCAGATTATTCACTTGATTTTTAGATTCACTTGTTGATAGATGTGTATTTGTTGTTCATAATTTGTATCTTTACCTTTTTCTTCTTCCTCCTCTTCTTAAGGGATACCTTTCAGTATTTCATATAATACTGGTTTGATGGTGATGAACTCCTTTAGCTTTTTCTTATCTGTGAAGCTCTTTATCTGACCTTCAATTCTGAATGATAGCTTTGCTGGGTAAAGTAATCTTGGTTGTAGGTTCTTGCTATTCATCACTTTGAATATTTCTTGCCACTCCCTTCTGGCCTGCATAGTTTCTGTTGAGAAATCAGCTGACAGTCGTATGGGTATTCCCTTGTAGGTAACTAACTGTTTTTCTCTTGCTGCTTTTAAGATTCTCTCTTTGTCTTTTGCTCTTGGCATTTTAATTATGATGTATCTTGGTGTGGTCCTCTTTGGATTCCTTTTGTTTGGGGTTCTCTGCGCTTCCTGGACTTGTAAGTCTATTTCTTTCACCAGGTAGGGGAAGTTTTCTGTCGTTATTTCTTCAAATAAGTTTTCAATATCTTGCTCTCTCTCTTCTTCTGGCACCCCTATAATTCGAATGTTGGTACGCTTGAAGTTGTCCCAGAGGCTCCTTACACTATCTTCGTATTTTTGGATTCTTTTTTCCTTTTTCTTTTCCGGTTGGGTGTTTTTTGCTCCTTCGTATTTCAAATCTTTGACTTGATTCTTGCGAACCTCTAGTCTGCAGTTGGATCTCTGTATAATATTCTTTATTTCAGTCAGTGTATGCTTAATTTCTAGTTGGTCCTTTTTCATAACCTCAAGGGTCTTGCTAGATTTCTTGAGGGTCTCACTAAATTTATTGGCGGTTTCTAGAAAATTTTTGAAAAACCTTATAGGTGTGGTTTTGAACTCTATATCCAGTAGTGTGCTTTCCTCCATTTCTGTCACTTGTGACCTGTTTCTTTGTTTCTGCATTTTTTATGCTTCCCTGTGTTGATAGAGTGGCTTTGTGTGCTAGGTGTCCTATAGGGCCTAGTGGCTCAGCCTCCCCAATTACCTGAGGTGGACACTCTTGGTGCACCCCTTTGTGGGCTTTGTGCACAGTCTTGTTGCACTTAAGCCTTGATTGTTGTAGGTATCACTGGAAGGAATTGACCTTCAGGCCAATTGGCTGTGAGAATCAGCTGTGTCTGCAGTGGGAGAACTTCTGTGCTGGAGACACCCTTCTGAGGCAAGACTTGCTTCAACGGGGCTTTGGTGCTCACTGAGTCTGCCCCCTGAGTGTGTCCCTTATGGATCTGAGGAGTTGTAATCTGGATGGTCCCACTCTGAGCACTGGGTACACTGGCTCTTGGATCTCTAAGGAGGTGCTAATTTAGCCTCTGCCTGAGGCTACCCAGCAGGAGCTATGGAGAGATCTGCAGATTCCTCTTCCTTGTTTGGGGTTTGGAGGTGCCCAGATGAAGCCCAGCTGTAAAGCAATGCAAGCTGCTGTGGGGCCTTGGGCCTTCTTTTGGATATTCTGGGTCTCTCTGACCCAGCTGCAGTTTTTAGGTAATTTTCAGATTGGAAAGGGCCAGGCTTTTCATATGCAAAAGCCTCTGCACACAGCTTGGGTGGGGCGGGGTCTCAGGGGATCAACAGGGTGGAGCAAGCAGCTATGGCTGCTCCTCAGTCCTGCCCTAAGAGGCCCCGCATCTCAGTGTGTCCTGGTAATCGCTGCAAGCACCTCTGAGAGAAAGCCGCCCTCGAGTTCTGACCAATGCCAGACAGTCCAGTTTCTCCCCGTGTGAGTCTGGGTCCCCAGAGACTCGCCTGGAACTGGAGTTCAGAGCAGTCGGGAGCTTGAGACTCCCGATTAAAACAGACAACCGTGTCTTCAGTTGCCAGCCCTTTCCACGTGCACCTCCGTACCTCTGCACTTCACTTCCGCACCTCCTCTGAGTCTCAGTATGCTTTTCTCTTTCCTTCTAGTTGTAGAATTTCCACTCAGCCAGCCTTCCTGTGGTTCTGGATGATGTCCGTTTTGTCTTTAAGTTGTATTTTTGAAGTGGTTGTGCGAGGCAGCAATTTCTGGTGTTTATCTATGCCGCCATCTTGGTTTCTCCAAGATGGCGGCATATTTATTTATTTATAAATATATTTTTATTGATTTTAGAGAGGAAGGGAGAGGGAGAGAGAGAAGAAAAATATCAATGATGAGAGAGAATCACTGATTGGCTGCCTCCTACACATCCCACACTGGGGATCAAGCCCACAACCTGGGCATGTGCCCTAACTGGGAATCAAACCGTGACCTCCTGATTCATAGGTCAATGCTCAGCCACTGAGCCATGGCCTGGCTGGAGCCTGGGTTTTAAATGATGGGCATATTTGGAGGAGTACAGGAAAATGGCATGAGCAAAGTTAAGTGAGGAAGTAGTCATGAGTTGGAGTTACTAAGGAGACTATTAAGAATTGAGTATATTAGTGAATAAAGGAAAGTAAGTAATGACTGGATTATGGAGAACTTTAAAGGCTGATAAAGATAACTGGACTTGATACACAAGGAAACAATATAGGTTCTTAATCTAAATAAAAGAATTGTTCTAGTTTTATAATCTAATATAGATGAAGAAGGGCAAGCAAGATAGGTTAAGGACAAGAATTTAGGAAGAAATGATTGGGGTTTGTTCTAAGATTGTATTATTAGCATCGGTAATTTCAAGAGATGCTTTTAATTATGAAAACTTTCAAACACGAGAAAAGTTGAAGAGAACCAAAAATGCCCATATATGCCCATCACCAAGATTCAGTAATTGTTAGTATTTTACCGTATTTTCTTTACTTGTATGGGTATATTTGTAGAAATTTTTCTTTTAACTTTTTATTTTGGTATAATTTCAGACTTATAGGAAATTTTTAGGAATAGAGCAAAGAATTGTTGATACTCTTTATCCAGATTCTCCAAACATTAACATTTCACACTGTATGCTGTTAACATTTTACCAAATTCCATTTATCTCTCTCCTTCTCCCTTTCCATCTCTCTATGTCCCTGAACTGTTGAGAGTATATTGCAGACATCATAGCCTTTACTCTTAAATACTTCTGTGTGAATTTTTTGTTTCTCTTACATAACTATCATACAGTTCCCCAAATTTAACATTGATATACTAGTATATTACTGTTATCAAATCCACAAGCCTTACTCACATTTTGTCAGTTGTCTCAATAATGACCTTTATGACAAAAGAAAATCCTGAGTCATGGGTTGCATTCTTTTTTTGTGTGTCTCTTTAGTCTCCTTTAATCTGGAATAGTTCCAGTCTTTCTTTGTATTTCATGACATTGACATTTTGGAAGAGCAGTATTTTATAAAATGTCCCTTAGTTTATCTGTACCTTGTGTTTCCTCATGATTAGATTCAAGCTATGCATTTAGTAGGGATATAACAATAATAGTGCACATCATATCAGGAGGATCTGATATTGAATTGTTCTATCGCTGGTATGTAAATATCCTGTTACTCCTATTACCTACTTAATTTTAGCATCTACTGATGATTCTTGCCTGAATTAACTGTTACTACATTAGTTGCCAAATAGTGATTTTCTGATTCTGTCATTCCCTTTACATTTACTGGCTGGCTTTCTACTGTAAGGAAGCCTTTCCTCTTCTCTTCCCCTTTCCCCATGTAATCAATGAGTATGAAAATATGTGTATGTAACATCTGAGACTTACTTAGATTGTATTGTGAAATTATATTCTCAGCTGTTTTTTTTTTTAAATTATTTTTAGAGAGAGGAAGGAAGTGGGGAGGGAGAATGGGTAGGAGGGAGAAAGAGAAACATCAATGTGAGAACAAAATATCAATTGGCTTCCTCCTGCACGCCCCCTACTGGGGATTGAGCCCAAAAACTGGGCATGTGCCCTGACCGGAATCGAAACTGAAACCTTTTGGTGCATGGACGACACCCAACCAACTGAGCCACACTAGCCAGGGCCTCAGCGTTCGTTCTCTCTCTCTCTCTCTCTCTCTCTGTCTCTCTCTCTCTCTCTCTCTCTTGTTAATCCTTACCTGAGGATATTTTTCCATTGATTTTTGTTTGTTTTTTAGAGAGAGTGAAAGGGAGGGAAAGAGACAGAGAAAAACATCAATGTGGGAGAGAGACATCAATTGGTTGCCTCCCGCATGCGCCCCAACCAGAGCTGGGGATTGAGCCTGCAACCCAGGTATGTGCCCTTGACGGAATGGAACCTGGGACCCTTCAGTCCACAGGCCAACACTCTATTTACTGAGACAAACCAGCTAGGGGCAGCTCTGTTTTGATGGATTAAAGTTGTTATGCCTCAGCTACTTGTAAACCAAAGTAATAGTCAAATAGAATATACTGGAAGAATATGGCCTATCTGATTTATTTCAGGCAATGTGCAGTAGCAGAAAGTTTTAATACAATGAAAGATGAACAGAATGGCTAGAAAGGAAAGAAATTAGGGGAAGGATATAGTTGAGATGTAATAGTAGATCTAATTTCTTTCAATAAAATCATTTAAGTTATTTCTTACATCATTTAATAATTCAACAAATATTTGTTATGTGTGTATTGTTCGGAAAACAGTCATGACAAAGTGAGTACAGTGCAGCTTTCAGCCTAGTTTTTATTTTGTATCCCACAACTGTGGAAATCATGCTAAAAATACTTTTTCTGGAAGAAAAGTTTGTTTCTTCTTTTTTTCACTTCCAGTTAAGTTAAAAGTGAAATTGTTCTGATTTTGTTATCAAAGAATTTCAAAATTGGTAAAGAATAACATTATGCTTGTCTTACTGACATTCAGGCCTTACATAAGCTCTATATGAGTGAAATTTATAATTTTAGTATGTATTAATATATGTTTTATAGTAACATGTCATGAGCTACTAATATATTTATTTAACTGTACTTGTATTCTTTCTCCAAGGTAAAATGACTAAAATGCTTAATATAATTTGCTCCCAAGTTTTATTTAACTCAGTTATGCTGTGTAGTTTAATTATGCATGTCTAAACATGAGATTGCTAATCTTTGGTTATAGAGTTTATATTGTGATACTAACTTTTGCTTTTAAAATAAACATATTTTTATCAGATGACTCGCAGGGTGCACAGTCAGAAATTGAGGCAAAACAAGAAATTCAGCATCTTCGCAAGGAATTGATTGAAGCCCAGGAGCTAGCTAGAGCAAGTAAACAAAAATGCTTTGAACTTCAAGGTGAGATCAAGATTACTTTGATTCTTTAGGGGATATGGAGGCAACATGATATAACTGAATGGCCCCAAACTTGGAGTCTAGAGGCAAGGTATCTTGTTCCTGATCCACAACTTTATTAGGTATGTAATCTTGGGACATTCACTTAAACTCTCTGAACTTAGGTTTCACATCAATAAAGTGGGGAGAGTTCGGTTGCTCTACTTCTTTCACATCTTTGATGTGAACATCATGAAAGATCTCTGCCAGTGAAAGATCTTCATAGTTAATTACATATTGAGTACAACAACGGGAAAAGCTATGTATATAAACTTCTAAGTTTTAGTTAACCTAATGTTAGCTACTCAGTATAAGATAAGGGAGATTTATATTCCCTGTGACTTTCCAGTGTACTCAGCAGTAAATGGGAAGAATCAGGCTAGATTAAGGTATAGAAAGAATCTTCTAATGTCCCAACCATTTCTTTCCTAGTAGCTCACTTAACTGTAGTGTCATAGCCCAGTGGAGTCATAGGCTATTCCCTAGAGCTTACACTTCTGTATCATTCACAGTAACTGCCAGCTTGTAGTCAATAGTACATTAGAAAGTTTTAGAGTGAGGAGAAAGTGAACGGCCTTGGCGTCCTCATGTTCTCTAAGAAGGCCTTCCTGACCAGGAGGAAGACTCTCCGGGAGAAGCTACTACTCCCTTCCTTTCCTGCTTCTTGAAGAAATTAGAGTTGCTATGCATTGAACTTAAACCTTGTGGAGGGCTCAGGCTAATTTAATCAATTATATTAAAAAAAAAAAAAACATTTCCCAAACAGCAGTTATTTAGTCAGTACTTTCTATGTACTTGATAGTACACATTAGGATTTAAAGTTCATTTTTTTTTTAAATTTAAGCTCAAAATGCTGATTAACAATTATCAAGAATGTTTCTCATGTGAAGAATAGCACATATCTTGGTGATACAAAATCTGGGAAACCCCACTACTCAATTGAATAGATTTATTACTTACTACTTACTGTTTTGTGCTCCTAAAACCTTTAAACTGTCTAACTGCTAATACCGGTGATACTTACTGCCTAACTTTAGTTTTCTTCAATAAGCTTTAGGAGAGAATTTTTAAGAAATTTCCCACTGCCCAATTCTGAATACTTTTATTAACTTACAAAATCAGATATACTGTGTTTTACTTTTAGCTCTTTTGGAAGAAGAAAGAAAAGCCTATCGAAATCAAATTGAGGAATCCACTAAACAAATACAGGTTCTTCAAGGTATGGACACTCCAAGGGTATTTGAGATAGTTTTTAGTGATTCACAGGGATTGGAAACTAAGAGTGCAGAGCATTCCCTTTGTTCTTCCCTAGAATCTGAGACTATAACTGGGTGAGCTCTCTCCCTCCCTCCCTCCCTCTTTCTTTCCCTCTCTTCCTCCCCCTCTCCTTCTCTCCCTTTCTCCTTTCCTTTCTTTCTATATAAAGGAAGATTCCCCTGTACTCAAACAATAGACACTTGGGTTGGAAGAGCAAGGGTGAAGGTGAGGATTTGGAAAGGCTGTCACTTTCTGAGTTATTGCAGTGAGTTACTACAGAGAGAGCCTTCAGATAGGAAATCAGTTTGAGCTGCTCTGTGCATTAGCACTTTTAGCTTATGTTGCTAATGTTCATAACACACTTGGCATTGCAACAAAAATTATATACCACACGAAACAGAATAATGGTCCCAACACTGCCTTTAGTGGTAAAGACTGCTCTTCATAGCCTCCATTTAGTGGGCTATCACAGAGTCATTGCAGAAATGAGCAGAAAGACCCTCTGCCTGTCACGAGTTTTCTTTGAACTACAGCTCCTGGTACTGTGAGGCTATAATTGCGAGATACCCCAAGCGAGATCTTTCTTTTCTATGCTATTATAAGATTCCTAAGCAAGATTAATTTGCCTTCATTATCAAAGAGGGAACTAATGTTATTTAAATTTTTAGTTTGCGAGATAGGGTGAGAAGAAATTAGACAATCTCACTTCAGAAGAAATGGGGAGCCATGGTATGAGGCCTGTGATATTTGTCCTACAATATCCCAGAGAAAAGCCAGTCTTTGGGTTTTCTTTTGAGTGAGATATTTGAGCTATTAAAATTTTTAAATTTTATTATGGTCAAATTAGAATTTCTGGTATAGGTTGTATATCATTTTAAGTTGAAAACTTTTTAAGCCCTTATTATAGTTTAATGCTATTATTCATTAGTTTATATAAATGTTATTTGGATCTATATTGCCATCCTGTATTGTACATGGCAATTTTCTGTGACAATTCTGTGACTTAGTGCTGCCTTTTGTCTTTAAAGATGTCTTACATAAGCATCAATGAGTGCCCCCTAGTGCCAGCATGTATATTTCAGGACTTAACCCACAAATCCATGGTCATACCATCACTGGCCATTGTGTCTTTTCAGGTTTTGAACCTGTTACCTCTCAGTGTTTCCTGCACACTTAAAAGGCCTAATATTTTCTTTAATATTTATTTATGGAGCAACCTCCTCCTCCTCTCCCCGCCTTAAATCCTCTTGATTATTTTAATTATTCTTTTCTTTTGTCAAAGGAACTTTTTTTACCTATAATTTTCTTGTGTTATAGTAACCAAAACTAGTATGCTAGTCCTAAACAAAGTATTATTTCATACAAATTATTTCCAGTTCCATCATCAGGGCATAAAACCAGATCTTTTAAAAATGTACCTCTTTGAATGGGGACATCTGTAATAGTGTCAACAATAAAAATAAAGTTTAAAAATTAGGCAGTATTCATTAATTTTATTAATTCTTGATTGTTTGCTAGTATTGGGGATAGAACATGCATGAGATGTACAGTCTAGTGAAAAGATAAACAACAAACAAATATATAATGTGATATCCAAAAAGGTCAGGGTAAATAGCTAGAGAATGACAGATAAGATTTTTTAGGTAAGTCATCAGAGAAGGCTTCTTTAAGGAATTGACATTTGAACAGAAAATTGAATCAAGAACATCAAAGATTTTTCTAATGTTTACCATTTGATCAAGCATTCTCTATCTAGGAATTCACCCTAAGCAGTATTGTTTAGAATAATTAAAAACTAAACAGTCTACAATTTCTAAAATAAAGGATCCGCCAAAAAAAGTTACAGCATAACTATTTTGTTGTTAAGAGATGTTCATCACTAGCAGGATAGAGAGCACTACACATATTTTTATCCCTCCCTATTTTGTCTTCTACGTGTATAGATGCATAGAAAATACCCAGAAGAATAAGTCCAAGTGTTAGAAGCAATTTTCTCTGTGTGGGGGAAATAAAGATTAATTTGTTTGTTTGTTTTCTCTGTGTGTTTTTGTATTTTGACATTTTCTACATTAAACATAGATTGTTTGTACAGTCTAATCAAAAACAACAAACAGCTGTGATAGCTTGGGCTGTGTAGTGACTACAGTCCCATATGGGCTGTTCTTTTCTTCCTAATTGCTATGGACTAAGAAAATGATAGATAAATATACTTTTGTAGCCCAACTGCAGAGGTTACACATCAATATTGAGAATCTCCGGGAGGAGAAGGACAGTGAAATCACAAGCACTCGAGATGAACTGCTTAGTGCCCGAGATGAAATTTTGCTTCTTCATCAAGCAGCAGAAAAGGCTGCCTCTGAGCGGGACACTGACATTGCTTCTTTGCAAGAAGAGCTTAAGAAGGTGCGAGGTGAGCTTGAGAGGTGGCGGAAAGCAGCGTCTGAATATGAGAAAGAAATCACGAGTCTGCAAAACAGTTTTCAGCTTCGATGTCAACAATGTGAGGACCAGCAGAGAGAGGAAGCAACAAGGCTACAAGGTGGATAAGTGTATTTTACATAAGCTCTAACCTCTTGACAATGATAACCATATAACTTATAAAATTAACAACCCAGGCTCTTCTTCTTTTTGATAGCAATTGATTATACAAAGCAATGTCTTATAGTAGGGCTATAAAAACTTCAGGTCTGCAAGTTCTAGAATAAGCTAAATGTTTTATAATTTTATATTTTATTTAAATACTGTTAAAAATTATTTGTCTTATAAAAGTCAAGTGGGGAGGGGGATTACAAAAGTTCAAAGTGATGGGGCTTCTCGTGAGGTATAAATGCAGAGTAATAGGAATCTAAGAATAGCCATGTAAAATCTACATGTTTTTAAAGGGGGGAAAGTATGTTGTTCTCTGAAATTTTTCACCTTTTTTTCTCTTAATCATGTAAGTTATGTTCCTATGTTAATGAATATGTTTTGGGATTCTTTTAGGTGAACTAGAGAAGTTGAGAAAGGAATGGAAATTATTGGAAACTGAATGCCATTCTCTAAAAAAGGAAAATGTTTTGCTATCATCAGAACTGCAGCGGCAAGAAAAAGAATTGCACAAGTATGCAAGAACTCTTTTTAGCTTTGAAATATTTCTTTATCTTACATTTTAATTTAAAGTTAATTTAATTTTGATACTTAAATATTTTTGGAGCAAAATGTTCAGCCAGTCTCATTTTGGCTGTTTGGCAGGTTAACCATGCTACATGACTACTTCAGCATTTTTTTTTCTACCACCACCATCATGATACACATTCTTTCCTTTTGGTGTACTCATGGAATATAGGTTCATTAAATGCTCCCTCCCCCCAAAAATATTCCTAAATGAACAGCAAAGATCTTTAATTAGTGATTGAATTTGTCCTATAAGCTAAATGATAATAAATTTCAAATACAAGTTTGCTTTCCTTTCACGCCAGTGATCGCTTCTTTTACAATAAGGATGATATGACCATGACAAAGAATTTATACAATTAAAAGACACAAATTCAGCTTCTGGACTTCAAACAGGGTTACATAAAGAGTAATAATATATAAGATCAAGAATTCTCTAATCAGTTAAATCTTTCTAGCATCCAGTACCTTAAATGCAAACCAATCAATGCAGTAGATTTACTTCAACAGATTAGTGGAGTCCTGTTTTCCCACGGGGATTTGAACTCTGCAAACGTTTGTTACAGAGTTCAAAATTTTTTTTTTTCTTAAAAATTTAATCTGTTCTATATTTTTATTTAAACAGCATTTGTACTCTTATTCAGAATATGAAAGTAGTACCTGTTTATTATTAAAGCTACTTTTAATCCACCTCCTTCTCCCCAGTACACCAAAATGGAAGTCATTATTCTTGCTAGCTTTGTGGTTACCTTCCTCAAGAGCATTAAGGTTAGCAAAAAGTCAGTGATCACCCTAGCTGGTTTGGCTCAGTGAATAGGGCTTTAGCCTTTGGACTGAAGAGTCCAGGCTTCAATTCTAGTCAAGGTTACCTTGGTCTTAGGCTCGATCCCCAACCTTGGTCAGGGCACATGTGGGAGGCAACCAACTGATCACATGGATGTTTCTCTCTCTATGTCTCTCTTCCTCTCTCTAAAAATCAATGGAAAAAAATATCAGGTAAGGATTTTAACAAAAAAAGAAAAAAGGGCCCAGCTGGCGTGGCTCAGTGGTTGAACTTCTACCCAGGAACCAGGAGGTCAACAGTTTGATTCCTGGTCAGGGCACATGCCCGGGTTAGGGGCTCAATCCCCAGTAGGGGCGTGCAGGAAGTAGCTGATCCATGTTCTCTCTCATTAATGTTTCGATTTTTTGTTGCTTGTTTGTTTAAAGGAAAGTGTGTGTATGTGTGTGTGTTTAATATATTTTTGTTGATTTCAGAGAGGAATGGAGAGGAAAAAAGAGATAGAAACATCACTGATGAGAGAGTCATTGATTGGCTGCCTCCTGCACGTCCTGGTGCCCCACAACAGGGATTGAGCCCACAGCCTAGGCACGTGCCCTGACTGGGAATTGAACTGTGACCTCCTGGTTCATAGGTCGATGCTCAACCACCGAGCCATGCTGGCTGGGCTCTCATTGATGTTTCTATCTCTCTATCCTTCTCCCTTTCTCTCTCTCTCTAAATCAATAAAAACATTATATCCTATATAATAAAAGCCTAATATACTAAGTGTCCAACCGTTTGTTCGACCATTCGACCAGTCACTATGATGTGTACTGACCACCAGGGGGCAGACGCTCCGACTGGTAGGTTAGCTTGCTGCTGGGGTCCAGTCAATCAGGACTGGGTGAGATGGGCTGGACACGCCCTGGAGCCCTCCCATGGTCCCTCCCCGGCCCTGATCATGCACCGGTGGGGCCCCTCAGCCTGGCCTGTGCCCTCACAATCCAGGACCCCTTGGGGGATGTCAGAGAGCCAGTTCTGGCCCGATCCCCGCAGGCCAAGCCGAGGGACCCCCACCGGTGCATGAATCCATGCACCAGGCCTCTAGTATATATATAAAAAGTCACAGAGTTTGGAATATTCATACTAGATCGTTGGTTAAGCTGTCTGCCTAAATTGACATATACTATTTAAGACAAATTAATTTCTTAAACTTCTGGTTTAGTAGTTCTCTAAATTTATTTGGTAAGCCTCCCCAGCATACTTGTATTTAGAAGCTAGTCTTTCTTCACAGGTTATTATCTGCCATTTAGTTCCTGGCTGTATTGGCTTGACATCATATCTGCCCCCTAAGAATCTGCCTAGCAAAAGAAAAAAGAATCTGCCTAGCATACAATCAAAATGTGATTTACTAGTATACTACACTAGAGGCCTGGTGCACAAAATTTGTGCACTGGAGGGGGGTGGGGTCCCTCAGCCTGGCCTGCGCCCTCTCGCAGTCTGGGACCCCTCGGGGGATGTCTGCTGAGGGATGCTTAGCGCTGCCCCTGTGGGAGTGCACTGACCACCAGGGGGCAGCTCCTGCATTGAGTATCTGCCTCCGGTGGTCACTGCGCGTCATAGCAACTGGTCATTCCACCATTTGGTCGATTTGCATATTAGGGTGTTTTTATATAGGATAGTACCTCAGTTACATCCTGAGTCTTATGACTCATCCTGAGAGGCATAAACTCTAATTTTTAAGACCTTATCCTCCTTTAGCTGTTTCATTTATATATGAGAACTAAATGATCTCTTTAACCCTTTGCACTCCGAACCATTCTGGACATTGGCTACCAGCTACTCAACGCTACTTTGCGGCGGAAACGTGCATTTACAGACCCTCGTATTATTTAGTATAATTTTGGAACCAAGTAACGTATTATAATGATATTGGACTTATATGAATTGGGTGACATCGAGGAATGTATATTTGCAAAAAAAACCAATATTTTATTTTTTATAATTTTGTACAGTATGATAAGTTTTGTAACACTCCCCAATATGCATTGCAGGCTGATTAGTGCATGTTTGACAGTAATAAGTGGTTTGACGCCTGCCACCAGGTGTTTTCCTGTTAGAACACACAATGCAGTCCCGTTTTCTTTGTCCCACATCGGGAATATGTAGTTTATTGTTTAATCTGACACAAAACCCGCTGACATTTCTTGTATATATCTTAGTAATTTTACGATATTTTGATTTAATTTCTTGTGCCATTTCAAGATAAAACTTCAGGGAAACATGCATGTCTCAAAAAATTGCGTTGAAATAACTCAATTCCCCGTAATCACTAATAAACTGCAGTGTCCCCTGAGAGGGGACATCCGAGTGATATGCTAGAATTCCGATGTCCCCTGAGAGGGGACAGCAGAGTGCAAAGGGTTAACTGATTTGAGAGAAAGAAAGAAAGAAAGAGAAATATCGATTTGTTGTTCCACTTATTTATACATTCTTTGGTTGATTCATTATCTGCCCTGACTGGAGATTGAACCCACAACATTGGTGTATTGGGATGATGCTCTAACTAAGCAAACCAGCCAGGTCCTGGAAGCCAAATTCTTTAACACAACTACACTCTTCAGGTCTTTTGTTCTTTGTTGTCTGTGATGTAAAAGAATTTCTTTTTATGCCTATAAAACTGTTTTCCTAGTGTGTAAATTGTGGTTGTTTTTTTAAATCAAGTTTTAAAATTTAGTAATCATAGAATTTAAGCCAGAAAACAGCCTCAGAAATTGAGTTCCGTGGAGGGCACTGAGACTCTCCTTGTGTTATCTGTGTCTGTATAACATGGTGCCGGCACAGATCTGAGAGCTCAGGAAATGCTTATCAGAGAATGGTATTATACCAGTTAAGTGACTTGCTTAACATCCCACAACCAAATAGGGGCCCCAGCCTCCTGGTTCTTTGTCCTATGCTTTTCCCCATTTTGGTGTGTCTTCTCATTTGAGTAGGTTTATCTTTACTTGAATTGGCAGTGACTTCTAAACTGAGTTTCTATCCCCCATCCTATTTGTCAAGTACTTGTAATAAATAGTTGAAGCACATGCTATTCTTTCCTGTAGAAGACCTACACTGAATCTTTTTATGATAGTTAATATAATGTGATATAACAAAATATAGTCACCTTCTACTTCTACTTTTAAATTTCAACCTTTATATATATCTGATTATCTGCAAATAGGACACAGCTTTAAACTTACTTGCATTCTTTAGTGTTTTGACACTTTTTACTTATTGAAACTTATTTTTTATATACTTTTCTTTTCTCTGAAATCCACTCCATCCCTCCTAGAGAAATGTTTAAGGAATTGGACTTCCTGCTGTGTCTAGTTTCTACATGAATAACTCTGTGAATATTTATCTTACAGTTCTCAGAAGCAGAGTTTAGAGCTTACCAGTGATCTTGGCATCCTTCAGATGACGAGAAAAGAGCTTGAGAATCAGATGGGATCCTTGAAAGAACAGCATCTTCGGGATTCAGCTGATTTAAAAACTCTTCTCAGTAAGGCTGAAAACCAAGCAAAGGATGTACAGAAAGAGGTAAAGCGGAAAGACATTATAAGCCCCATTATGGTTGGACTTACAGCCAAAAGCAAATCAGATATTCATGCTAGTTAGAAATCAAGTTACGTTACCTGTCACGAAGTTGATACTTGGAATATCTCTGCTTGGTGATTTCTAGCTGTGTATCATGGTCCATATATAGAGAATTTATATTTAGGCCAAACCATTAAAAAATATAAATATATAAGATTACATTAAAATTTTTTCTGTACCAGTTAGTTGACCTATATGAAAAGCCCTTTGTACCAAATCACTTAACCCTCTCAAAGACAGTATCTTACTTAGAATACTTTGGAAAATGCTCAGCTGTTGTGGCTCAGTGGTTGAGAGTCAACCTATGAACCAGGAGGTCACAGTTCGATTCTCAGTCAGGACACATGCCTGGGTTGTGGGCTCAATCCTCCACCCAGTGTGGGGCGTGCAGGAGGCAGCCGATCAATGATTCTCCCTCATCATTGGTGTTTCTATCGCTCTCCTTCTCTCCCTTCCTCTCTGAAATCAATAAAAATATATTTAAAAAAAAAAAAAAGGAAAGAAAGAAAGATGCCGAAGCCGGTTTGGCTCAGTGGATAGAGCGTCGGCCTGTGGCCTGAAAGGCCCCAGGTTCAATTCCGGTCAAGGGCATGTACCTTGGTTGCAGGCACATCCCCAGTAGGAGATGTGCAGGAGGCGGCTGATCGATGTTTCTCTCTCATTGATGTTTCTAACTCTCTATCTCTCTCCCTTCCTCTCTGTAAAAAATCAATAAAATATATTAAAAAAAAAAAAAAGAAAGAAAGAATACTTTGGAAAATAAAGTGAGGCCACACCATAATGCTATTTAAACCCCTCAGGTGAAACTGGCCTGAAAAGTTGCTTAAAATTCACCTAATAGCCAGCCAGCCAAATACATATTCTATGACCTTTTACTTTCTTCCCACAACCCCCATCTCATTTTCTCCTTCTTCACAAATATGCATGCTCCTGTTTCATGTCATTTTGCTTAAAACCTTGACTTGGTGGATTTTTTTAAAAAATCATGTTAAAAATGGTGAAGGTTGACTTTGGAGCAGAGACCCCACCCAGCCTCTTCTGAGCAAAGACTTGAAGTTGACAATACAGCAGTAAGAGCTGTGTTCAGTCCTACTGGCCTTGCACTCCTGGCCTGCATTGCCTCCTGACCAGCTCTGGGCATGGAGAAGCCTAGTACATTTTGATCTACTTACTGGTAGGGCCCACCCCAGCTGTAGACTCTGTTAAACAAAGGATTCGTTATAAATAGAAGGAAGTTGAAGACAGTTCTCTGTCTTTAATAATGAATTTTCCCAAAATTGTTTTTAGAAAATCTGTTTAATCAATGCAGTTTTCCTTTGCACTTTCCTTTCCTTGTAGTATCTTGAACTTGGAAATGATTATTGTTCTGTCTTCATGTTTGTTCCTAAAGGAAAAAAAAAACCTGTAACAGTATATGTGGCCATATTGATTTTGTAATATGTTCATTTTTATCCTCTTGCTAAGGATATGTGTTTGGGGAGAAATCTCATTTTATTTAGTTGGAACACAAATTTTGTGCCAAAGTAAATACCCAAGTATTTAATACTGTAAGCACTTTGTGTTCTTCCAGTCCATATGTCATAATTCTTTCAAAATCTGGGAAGAATGCTGTGGTTGGAAGATGATTCTGTTGTATGTTACTATGAATGCATTACCATTTTGTTGCATTATTTGTTTGCCTGTTTTTGGTTACCAAGCCATCAGTGCAAAATGCTTTAACTGTTTCCATAAATTGCAGTGGCATGTTGTCACAGCATCTAAATTGTTGATAGCCTTTGGATTGCATTAAATGCAGCATATTTAAAAATATGTCTGATCTTGTCAATATGTTTCTTTTTTGTTTTCTTGTTCAGTGTTTTCCATTGTGAAATGATATGTAGTCATCACACTTCTTTGTAATGTAAATTTGCTTCTCTTTCTGTTTGTTCTGATGTCAACTATTGGATACTAGTCTGTAACTAAACTGTTCTTTACTGAGGTTCTTATATCTGTGTAATCCGTTGCAAATGAATTACTACCTTTTATTAATGCACATATATTCTTCCCTTTCAGTATTCCCCTTTGTTCTCCTTTCTCTCATAGAATCATTCGTAGTATCATCATTATGTATCTTGAGCACTGTAAAAGGCTAAAATATTATCAGCTAATAAGCAAGGTTATTTAAGAAGAAAACCAAAAGTGTTGGTAATATTGTGTGGTATTTCCCTTTTAATCAGAACTGAGCTCATTTCTCACCTCTGAGTTAGAAAGCAAGATAGAGCAAAAGTGATATTCAAGCAAGATAGGAAACTAAGATTGCAGAAGGTGACCTTTGTTCCAACAATTAAACTTTTACATGTGGCAGCTTTTATTTGAATATTTAACAAAGAAAAAATACATGAGAACAGTACATTTTACCCTCAGTATTAAGAGAAAAATAATAGTATAGCATCTTTATATTTGACTTTAAAAAGCATCTACATATTTTAATTTAGTAGGAATATCTATGAATTTATAATACATTGAATATACAAATCACCTTGCAAAGACTAACACAGCGAAGTTGTTTGGCCTCACCATCTTGTTCTGAGGCCAGAGTTCTTCCCACCCCTCTCACATGCTAAAGGTAAATAGCCGATCTTCCGACTGAGCTGCCTTCCTGTCTTTCAGCTTCACAACTCCTGGAACGGAGAAATGGCTAAGTGCTTTGGTATGAATGGCAGGCTGGATGTCAAATGGTGGAAAGGGAAAGTAAGGGGAAGTTTAGGTCAGCAAAGCACTTTTCGTTTCTGCTCTATTACTCACTGTTAAGAATCAGATCATTGAGAATTGATTATGTTCTAAGGCACACAGACTAGTCTAGGTACACTGAATTTGCCTTGGCAGCCTACCCATAACCTTCTACCTTCTGGAAGGAAGTCCGCAGACCCCACACAAAAAAGCTATCACGAAGTCCACGAATCTTACTCCTTAATTCACTCTCTGGTATATTACCTGGACTTGTTCTGGGGACTTTGGTAGGTAATAAGGTGCCCCTTTCATATTTTACCTCCTCTGTACACATATCTTTCTCCCCATTTTCTAGTGACTTTTCTGCTGACCCTAAGCCCCTTACCCCCACCTCTTCTGACTAATGTTTTTATACATTTTTACCCTTCTTAGTTCTTTACCTTTTGGGATGCATAATGATAAACTCCAAGGTAATTGCATTATTCAGAAGCACCATATCAAGGTGTATCCTTCATTGAGGAATTTCTAGGATATAGGCAGAAAGGGTTAGAAACTTTCCAGCCTCATGGTCTATGTTTAGGGAAGAGGAGAAACCTTTCCAGTATGGCAGACCCATGGTATATTTATTTTATACTCAGCCCTTGTCTTTCTTTCTTCCACAATCTTCAGAGATGGCAGCGGAGGCCGAGACAAAGGCACAGCCAGCAGCAGAACAGTCTTTGCTCTTTGACTGGGAGCCCAGCTTGCATGTAAGATGCAATATCTAGAAGTGGAACCAGTCTAGAATTCCTGCCTCCCGGGGCATTTAAGTAGGGGCACACCATACTGCATTTCCCATTAACCTCACCTGTGTTTTTGAGGGCTAGCTAGTGCATCTGAAAATTATATACTGTGAACTGTTTTTCAGAGCAGGAAGTAGTTTGTTTCACTTTTCTATAGACATTTTTCTATAATGTCTATCAGGAACACATTTTTAAAAATTACTTTTAATTGGCGCTTATAAGTTTAAGTTGAGAGATAGAAATGTCCCTACTCATAGTCGTTGGTATCTTAGACCAGTGGTCGCCAACCTTTCGGACCTCACGGACCACCGGTGGTCTGCGGACCACCGGTTAGCGACCGCTGCCTTAGACACATTTCTTTGCTTTATTTGCCTAGAAATTCATTTATCTGGAACATTTTCATAACCTGTGATGCTGGATTAAAGGAGGACTAATGGGAATTAATACTTTCTACTTCGCGACTAAACTAGCTTGGTTGATATTGCTTACCAGGATATAAACTCATACTTTCTAACCTTACCATTTAATTAAGCTATGGAGTTTTTCTTCACTTGTTTTCTTTTGCTCAGTTTGAAATTTTATTTTTCTCCTCTAACTCACTTAGTGGAAAAAGTGACCCTTTATATTAGAAACAGATGACACACTAGTGACTTCTCTTAATTTTTTTTTAACTTCAGAGCCAGAAAATTCTTACATAGAATCAAGTTAATATTAAAGACTTCTTATTATTAGTGTAAATGATTCTTATCCTTCTTAAAACAAAAAGGTTTGACTTTGGTGTTGCAGGTGACTAAATAGGGTCTGGTATATAAGCCTGACTGACTAGAACATAACTTCATACCCATTTAAGTTGAGTCTGCACACTCTTTTTTCTTTGCCTTTAGTATGAAAAGACACAGACTGTACTCTCAGAACTGAAGTTGAAGTTTGAAATGACTGAGCAGGAAAAACAATCAATCACAGATGAGCTCAAACAATGTAAAGACAACCTGAAGCTGCTCCGAGAAAAAGGAAATAATGTAAGTCTTTGCAAACTTGGCTTAGCTTTGATTGAGAGGCAGGTGAGAGCCCTGAAATCAATTCTTCAGAGGATTTTATTACTGATTTGAGAAACTAAGGCCTATAATACACATGAACTAAGCTTTTCGTTATGAAATGCCATGATGGAATCATTGTGTTGTCAAAATTTTTAGTTAAGAATTTGCTCCTTTAACCTGTACCCCTAGAAGAACCTGAGGACTGCCTGGAGCAAGAGCCTTGTTTGCAAGAGAATAATTACCTAAGAACTGTCAGCTTTTCCCTGATGAATCTGAACTTCTGTCCCACTTTCTGGCTCTTTTTTTTTCCTGGCTGGGAAATGAAGCCTTGTACCACCAGAGTCCCACCTAAGAAAGAGTAGTTCATGTTGACTCCTTAGCATTTGGCTGTATCCAAAAATGGAAACTTTATTATGGCTTTTATTTTATAGTAAGAATTTTCTCACTAAGGCGCATTCCTAAAAAACGTAGTGTCTTTTTGGCCTCCCATAAATGTTAGGAAATATTAAAGAGTTTCTGTAGGGCTATGTGTGTGCATGTGTGTGTGCGTGCACGTGTGAAGTTGGAATGTTTTAGTATAAACTGGGTTTAATAATATTAATTTGTTTTTCATTTGCTAGAAAGGCAGATGGTCTTTAAAAAGATGTGGTACTAAATAAATGTTGTGTTCCATGTTTTGGTGATCATTGCCTTTGTGGGACCTAACTGATGGATGATGTTCAGTGTGGTTGGATGTGCTGTGACTTACTTCAGACCTTTGCCATGGCTTGGACACTGCGGGAGACACACACTTCCTGCAGAGGAAGGCACTTTGCTTAACTCGCAGCACAGTGCAAAAGAGTGGTGTTGCATGGCTGTCACAGAATGCTCATGAGTTGTGTCCAGCTGTCCTTCCTTTGCCAAAGAAAGTCTTAGTTTTTTAGAAAATAAAGGCATGTGGCTTAGTTAGAAGACTTTTAGAAGTTAATGAATGGGGTCTGGAGGCTGTATGCTAAGCAAAAATAGAGTGCATTTATTTTGAAAATATAGATTACAGAACTCTTCTAAAATCAGATCATAATGGTTTGATTCCAAGTTTGATTACTCCTGTCTTTTATGTTAATTCATATCCTTCTGAGTATGGAATTTCAGTCTACCTTCTACTAAATTAACCTATGAAGACATCTAGCATAATCAGAATGGATTCCCTGCACCATTTAGAGCCTTTTCTAAAGTAACATTATTATTATTTGCAGTTGCACAAATAATTTACCTTAAGGGTAAATTTCCTTTTATTTCTAATATGGACGTGTGGTACTAAAATGTTACTCTGTAATAACACTCATTGTGGTAATTTCCTCCCAATTTAATAATTGTTTATATTTGGTAATATAACCCAAAGCCCTAAGACTTAGTTGACTGTCTTCATATACCAAATAATTATCATACATTATGTCAGCTCTCTTACTTGGTTTAGAAAACACACACCATAGGGCATTTATTTTTAAGCTTTAAAGCAACAGCAAAAGAGTTTTGGTTTTTTAAAGAAAGGTTTTGATGGAGAGATCAAATAAATTTTAGCCGTTTCCAATATACTCATGTCAAATAATGGATTCCAAGTATGAAGCAAAAATAACGTACTGTCAAGCAGAGCATCAGTTGTTGAGGTATTGTCCTTGCTCTGTCTTAACATACTGCCTTTCATTAGGATGTTAGGGACACCCACATTGCCCATTCCTCCAGCTGTTCCTATTAGGCTGTAGTTTGTCAGCTTACATACCACAGTCCATCATTCTGGATTGTATTAGATGTCTTTAAAATGTTTGAATCAGTGCAAAACCTGAGTGCTAATACTTCAATTACCTCAGTCTTTCTACCCTTGCTCCCACCCCCTTGGGGTCTAAATCATCTTATCTGATTTTTTATAGCATAAAATGATTTTAATATCCCTTCCCTTCTTTAGCCTTCCATATTACAACCCGTCCCAGCCGTATTCATCGGCCTATTCCTGGCTTTCCTGTTTTGGTGTTTCGGTCCATTGTGGTAGAGAAAGGTACAAGCACTACTGTTGAGTCCTTGTCTGTTTGTCCCCGTCACCTGTTTGTACCATATTTGTAATATAGTGCATGGCAAAACCACACGGGTATTTTGTTACCTGAAGCAAACCCTTCATTTAGTATGCCATGTATTGTGTCATTTGAATGAACTGAACAACCAACTAATCATGTAACATTTTGTCTTGTTTCCTTTGTAGTAATGCTAACAATGAATTAATTCCAACCTAACCAGTTGTTAATATTCTGCCTTTAACTGAGTCTTTGTCTCTAGCAAACTGGAGTAAGCTATGAATTTCTGCAACATTAGTACCCCTTTCCAATTACATTTTTAATCAAATTTTAATGAGAAATGAAGAGTTTGCCTCTTTGAAGTTTTCAGCCAGCTTTCTTACCCCTCTTCCCTTCCCTCTTCTTTTCCATAGTGTAGAGTTTCTTTGTTTCAATCCTTGTCTATATTTACACAATGGCTATGAAGATGAAAAAGGATGAGATTAACATAATGGACCATTGGCTCACAATCTCAGCCTCAATGTGCATTGACTTAGGAGAGTAAATTTATCCCATATCTTTCTGAGCCCTGATCTGCAACATTAGAATATTTCCGTAAAAGCCAACTTTCTTAATAAAAACACTAATAAAAATAAAGCTATCAACCAAAAGCAAGTTGATATTATAAAGCCCTCTGAAAATTAACAGGGAACAGCCCATCCATGTTTGCCTCCAACAGGCATGCATGTTAGTAGATCATATGAGATGATCACATGACATTATTACACTGGACATGGTCTTTACCAAAAGTATCAGATAGGCAGAGTCCCTAAGTAACACTTCCCCATCTTGAACCCCATCTGATTTTGTCTTATGTGGTTTCAAATTCGAGCATCAAAGCTTAGACCATTTTCTTTCGATCACCTTACTGACCAGCCTTTTGTATAAAACTACCCTACTATGTGAGTCTGGTTTTTATCAAGAAATAAACACTTTAGGCAGAAACATACTCCAGGCATCTGTGTACATCAGTTAGTTGTAATATATGGGTACTGGAGTAAATAAAGCAGGCTGAGCCCAGAGGGTTTCTTAGAAGTCACTGTTGGGTTTTAGCTGTAACAAAACTGAAAACTGCCCAGGACTTGCCTGAGATGTATCGAGACACAGTGGTCCTCTAAAAGAGTTCTTGCTGTTAGGGCTCTTCTCACACCTGCTCTCCCGCACCTTTATTTCCTTTCTTTTTAAAATGTTTTCTTATGCAAAGATAAGGTTTTTCTGATAGTCAAGTATTCAGGACTCTCTGGAAACCAAGGGGTTAATATGTATGAAAAGAGGGGAGAATGTGATACTGACTCTTGGTTTCTTTCCACACAGAAACCCTGGCCCTGGATGCCCATGTTGGCTGCCCTGGTTGCAGTAACAGCCATTGTGCTGTACGTGCCAGGTCTGGCCAGAGCTTCTCCATGAGAGCGTTTCTTGAGTCCGTACACCGTCCTCCCTCTAGAAGCTGGCATCACACTCATGCTGGGGACAAACAGAACCATTTTCTTCCTTTTTACCTCTTAAAACAGCAGACAGAAGTGCAAGAATACAGCTGTAGGGTCATTGCTTTAAATTATATAAAATGTATCTGTCTATAAAGAGAATATAAAATTGTGACTTTATTGTAAGCAATAACTTGCTTGCAATTTTTCATGTAATTTTTAAATTAGTATGTTGGGGTTCTGAATATTATGGTGGCCTAAAGTAGGCTTCTTGGTACACCAGATTATTTATAACATTAAATTTATGGGTATTTTACTCTGAATTCTAAAGGCCAGATAATTCATTTTTCTGATTCGTTAATTACCCAAACCAAACAACCGATGTATACATGGGAAGAGAGGCCCTGTGTGCTCAGTGCCTATCAGTTTGAAATATATACACATATATATATTTTTTACATATTTACACCATTTTTACTTGTTATAAAACCACTGAGCTATTGGGAACAAGACTTATAGACAACTCTTTGTGTGGATTTTTTTGTTTAAGGAGAAATAATGCACTTGGAAAGTATTCTACTCTAGTGATACTTTGGGCAATATGTGCTCGCTTGTTCAGCCTTAATGTGACTTGACGATGTGGAGGACATCAACTTTGAAAAACTTTCCATGAGAGTATTTTCTCGAACAAACTAAAATTTCTCGAAGCAAAAACATAGTAATTATATAATTTCAGTGCAGTAAACCAAACTTTTGAGTCAATTGGAATGTAATTTATTAAACCTCATGTATTTAAAGAGATATTTTCTTTAAAGCCAAGTTACTTTTTCATATACAGCATTTTAGGAAGCATGATTTTTTTTTCTATCATCTCTTCCTCCAAAGCATGTTTAATTGAAGAAAGAATTAATTTCTCTTTAGATAAGCTTTTACTGACTTAATTTGATTATGGTATTTCAAAGCTAATTCATGTTTGAAGTATACTGTTATTACCTACCAACAGATTTCCTGGTTGGGTATGCAAATGGTTATTTTCTTTTGTTAATTGGTATGTTCTGTTAATGAGAGCACTATTCCCAAGATTAATAGCGTTCCAGGCTCAGTGAAGCACCTAAACACTGCTTGATATTATAAATTTAAAACACAGAGATGGTTTTGTGCAGCACCACAGTCATGTCAATAAAGTTTATTTAGATCATAGAATATCCTAAAGTATCACATAGTTAAATTTTTCAGTCAATGAAGGCCAGGAGGCAATATCAGTGAACTGGCTTGAATGTTCTGTGGCAATCCACAGGCCTAGCCAAATATTGAAATAGAAGTTTAGGATATAATTTGCCTTGTGATGTTTGGCAGTCATTGTTTGTACTTTAAAGGTTATGTTTTAAGCTATTCGGGATTGGCTGTTGGGAGGATCACTAGATTTATGGAGGAATTAGTCACAGATGACTTGTAGGAAATACTGTCACACATAGTTCATTTCATCATTTTCTGTTGCAGGAAGCCACTCCACCACAGAATGCTAATATGCCAGTGGTACCCAGTACCTCTTGTATATAGGTTATTGCAAATATTGTTCTGAAATGCTTAACTTCAGAATTACATTTTTTAAAGTAAATAATTGTTTTAAATCTATTTTGTAAAGATATAAAGTACAATAGAATTTCTGGAGTACAGATTAAACTATTTGCACTAACACACGTGATGTGCATGATTTAATAAAATAACTTTACTCCCTATGCATTTTTGAGTTGGATATCATTGAAATTCTTAGTGCTGACTCTACTATTGGATTGTTAATAAGTCTTTTCTTAAAATGACTCTTTGTGCAACACATATGTTTGGTATTCTTCAGGGTTTAAAAGAAAACACTGAGCTGTTTCCTCCAGGTTTTATTAGCCTTTTATTTAACATAGTGCTTTAATTTTTTTTCTCTTTTACTATGGTTATTGTTAAAACATGGCTCACTTGCCAGACAAGTCTCTCTAAATGTAAAGTCCAGTATCAATATTTACTTTATTTAAATTGAATAAATGAGGTTTTGTAGTTACTGCCAGTTTTTCTTAAGAATATAAATGAGCCTATTCATAAGCAATACCTCCAGCTTTGTTTAGTTCACTTCCAGGTTAAATAAAGAGTATGATTATTCACTGGTAGTGATAGAGCCATTAAGAAATTTTAGTCGTAGCCGTTAAGAATTGAGCAGCCTATAATGATACATTAAAGAATTACACAAAGGCGCTACGTGGCTGGGTCAGAAAATGAAAAGAACGTGGGGGTTTGAAGCTAAACAGAACCCAGCTGGCATCCTGACTCTGCCTTTTGTCAGCTGTGTTGCCTTGGGCAAATCATTTATATTCTCTGAGCCTCCACTTCCTCCTTTATAAAATGGAGAGAATAGCATCTATATTTTTAGTGGTGGTATGAAAATTAAAAAGATAATGTATGTGAACTGTCATTTGAGTGCCAAATGAGTGTTTAGAGAATGTCATACTAGAAAAAATACTGCAATTATTTAAGTTAGGTGAACCATTACAGCTGTTTAAAGTGGATTGGCTCAAATGTTGAGATTTTCTGTGTGTGAATGAGGTATAACTGCAAAGTAATGAATCTGAAGAAAGCATCTTCACCAAGCTCTGTCCCCTTCATAGTTGTGTCTGGAAGTAATATGCTTAGTTTGATAATGAGCCTGTTGTGACCGCCTTCAGAACTGCTTTGAGTGGAATGTGAAAACAAGTCACAGTGCTGAATAGTAGAGGCTTCCAACCAAAACTAGTATTGATTGCCTCACTTGATCTCTCACTTTAATCACCAAACTTGACCCCAGTAACTTTTAGCTGCTTCCAGTGATTGTATCTACTATCAAAAAGATGGAAATCTGGCCCCTAGCCAGTTTGGCTCGGCGGATAGAACATTCATCTGCAGACTGAAAGGTCCCAGGTTTGATTCCAATCAAGAGCACATACCTCGGTTGCAGGCTCCCATCCCTGGTTGGGACGTGCGGGAGGCAACCCAATCAATGTGGCTCTCTCACATCGGTGTTTCTATCTTCCACTCTCTCTAAAAATCAATGGGAAAAATGTCCTCAGGTGAGGATTAAAAAAAAAAAGATAAAGATAATAAATGTAACAAGTTAAACACAGACACACACAAAGATGGAAATCTACTAAAGAGAAAAAAAACTGCATACAAAACAGCTGTCTTAAAAATGTACAGCCTTGCTCAAAAAAATTCACTTCTGGAAATTTATTCTGAAACATAATTAAACATAATTGTGTGCACAAAAATTTAACTACCATTTAGTGTAGGATTTTTTTGGTAATAGTGATGGGTAACAACCTAAATATCCAGCAATGGGTCATTGGTTATGTTAATATTGCCATTCTACACATTACTCTGCTTGCAAAGGATGTGAAGAGAGAAAGGTTACCAGGGTAGAATAATCCTGGTTTTATAAAGAAATAATGCAGACATACAGGATATGTTTCCAGCAGGAGGACTCAGAAAGATTTATACCCAGGCCACAGTAGTGCTTCTCTCTCTCTGGTCATAGGTCAATTCTCTTCTCCTTTTATGATTTCTAATTTATTTTAATATATGTTGCTTTTGTAAATTTTTTAAAAGTTTTTTTGATTTTGCTTTGAATTAGAAACAAAAAGAATTTTTCAGGATTCCAAATTGGTTTCCATGATTAAATGAGTAAGTAACTTGTCGAAGTATCTATATTTATTTTTTTAATATATTTTTATTGATTTCAGAGAGGAAGGGAGAGGGAGAGAGAAATAGAAACATCAATGATGAGAGAGAATCATTGTTCTGCTGCGTCCTACATGCCCCACAGTGGGGATTGAGCCCGCAACCCGGGTATGTGCCCTGACCAGGAATTGAACTGTGACCTCCTAGTTCATAGATCGATGCTCAACCACTGAGCCACACTGGCCAAAGTATCTACATTTAAAGAGGCTAGTGTTCATTTGCACATACGAATTCTGGTGTGTTCATTTAAAAATCAGTCTTATAATTTGAAACCTGGTTTGTATACATGTACCTAGAATGTTGGGGGAGGTCTTAGCAATCCATTCTCACCTTTTTGCCAATCGGGGTGAAAGTTCAGATAATTTTTTACTCAAAGTCAGAATGATACTTATAAAGTTGAGAAGTAAGATAATTATTTTTTTGCTACTCCACATTGTCTCCAAGCTTCAATGGTTTTATATCCATTTACTTAGCAAATAATATTGTCTAATGGGAGACACTGTACCAGGTCCTGGCAATACTCAGTCCCTGTTGAGAGGGGATACAGGCAAGGTAGCTGGCAGTTACAACAGAGTGAACTAGGCGACACAGGAGCCTGTGGAACCATGGAAGAGGCTGTATTCTTTCTCACCTTCAACCACCCCATCATCCAAGCCAGAGATGCTTGGCTGCAGAGCCAGAGGTGAGTTTTCCTTCTCCTTAGTCTGGGGAACAGGATGGGTTTCTCTCTCTCTTTTAAATTTTTTTTTGATTAATGTATTGATTGGTTTTAGAGAGAGAGGGAGGAGAAGAGAGAGAGGAACATCGATTTGTTGTTCCAGTTATTTATGGATTCCATGGTTGGTTCTTACATGTGCCCTGAAGGGGGATCAAACCCGAAACCTAGGGGTTTCAGGATGATGCTCTAACCAACTGAGCTACCCTGCTTATTTTTAATTTAAATAAGTTTATTTAAACAACAAGACATTTGACTTAAGGGAAAACTATCTAGAACTCTTTTAGAGTAATTTGTTCCTACTTAAGGACAGATTGTTCTACATGTAACAGCTATGTACAAAAAAGTTATAAAATTGTCCTTGATTTTGCAATAAGTGAAAACATTAAAATTTTCCAAAGGTATGCAAGGATTTTTATGTTTGTTTGTTTGTTTTTGTTATTAAACAATGAGAGCAAAATAACTTACTGGACTATAAGCTGAATGAGCTGCTAATGGAGAAGGGGAGTATTTTCATAGAACCAGCATTTTTCCCCATCCCATCTCCATTTGATGTCTATCAAAACATTCCATTAGCACCCAGCCAGTGTGGCTCAGTGGTTGAGCATCAACCTAGGAACCAGTAGATCATAGTTCAATTCCCAGTCAGGGCACATACCCCAGTGGTGC
Organism: Myotis yumanensis; assembly: GCF_028538775.1. Taxonomy (NCBI): domain Eukaryota; kingdom Metazoa; phylum Chordata; class Mammalia; order Chiroptera; family Vespertilionidae; genus Myotis; species Myotis yumanensis. The sequence goes on from NW_027223765.1 coordinate 44,635,552, forward strand.
ACTTGAGCTCCAGTAGGGGACGTGCGGGAGGCAGTCAATTGATGGTTCTCTCTCATTGATGTTTCTATCTCCCTCTCCCTTCCTCTCTCTGAAATCAATAAAAACATTTTTTTTAAAAAGAATTAAAAAAAAACAACAACCCCACATGCCATTGGCCATTTAGTTTTAAAAATGCAAATGTTTGTGCACATACATCAGTTACTTTATTTCCAGTAAAGGAATGGGAAAGGGGAAAATGAAAAAAGAGAAAACTATATTGTAATAGGATGCGATGGAACCAAACTCCTTGCAGTTTTATTACTCCACAAGTTCTGGAGTAAAGTAGCAGTTCCCCTTTTAGCAGACGCCTCCCATCTGCTGCAGGAACACATCACTTGTACCTTCATCCTCCATGTCCAAGTGTGCAGTGTCTGTTTCATCGATTGGCTGCCCATCAAATCGGAATCGCATCTCGCTCATTGACAAACCCTGTTGTCCACAATAGGCTTTCATTAGTTTGCTAAGGGGTGTGTGCCTCTTAATCGTAAACTGCACCCCAGAGCCATCCTGCCCCGCCACCTTCAACCCAATATGATTGCTGTTCTCAATCTTGATGAGTCTCCTCAGCTGCCGCTTCACAGATGAGGTGCCAAGTCCGCACCAAACAAGCACATAAGCAGCACCAGGAGCTGCAGATGGAGGTGGCCAGGACTGGTTTCTCTTGAAGTACCTGGTTTTGCAAATGATTGAGATCTGAGGTTGATTTTCCTAGAAAAGGCATTGTGATTGGGAAGCCAATCATGAGAATTCTTTTAAAAGATATTAGCTTGTAATAACATGTAATAAATAACTTGAAAATGCAACGGGTATTTAATTTTAAAGCGTGCCTTTAACATGTAAAACGTTTTTTGTACTCCTTCAATTGAAACTAATCTGGCCACTGGGTAAAGCTAGCAATAAAACTACTGGTCCGCAATGGGTTAAGAAACAAAAGACTCAGAACCTTTGACCCTCTCCCTTATCTGCCTAAAGGAATTAAGATTTTAAAAAACCTGCTTCAGGCCCTGACCAGTGTGGCTCAGCTGATGCACTGAGAGGTCCCAGGTTGGATTCCAGGTCAGGGCACATGCCCAGGTTGCTTTCTGGATCCCAGTAGGGGGTGTGCAGGAAGCAGCTGATCCATGTCTCTCTCTCTCTCTCTCTTTCTCTCTCTCTCTCTCTCTCCCTCCTTCCCTCCCTCCCTCCCTCTCTCTCTTTCTCTCTCTTCCTCTTTTTAAAATCAATAAAAACATGTTTAAAAAAATAAAAGCCTGCTTCCGGAAGGGAGCCTTGGCATATTTACCCTGACATGTCTGAATTGAGTGTGGCGGACAGGGAGAAATCTAGCAAAGCTTGTTTGTCGGACTCCCCTCTGTGTCCCATTGTTTCTGGCACATTTGTTGCCCACATGTTTGCGCTCTCTCATCCACCAGTGAGTTGCCCACTTTCCCTCTGAAGTCCCAGACCCCTGCCCCCCTTCTTAGTCCAGATGGCACAGAAGACTCAACTGCCCAATGCGACCTCGGGTCTCATTCTTAGGAAACCCCTGCATGTACATAATGTAATAAATTTTAAACATTTTCTGTTCATCTGTCTCATGTTAATTTATTAGCCCAGCCAGAAGAACTTAGAAAGGTGGGAGAGAAATTATTTTTGTGTCCCCACACCTTGTATCATTTATATTGATTCCGAATGAGTTACAGAAAGTCCAAAACAAGGAAATGCATTTCTTTGGATGAATTATCAAGTTTGTGTATCCTCAAGATAGCTGTCATACCTACAATTTACATTTAGAAGTGTTTTTGCTTTTTGGTTTTGGTTCCTCTTCACCAGAGGATATTTTTTCACTGCTTTTGAGAGAGTGGAAGGAAGCGGGGAGTGAGGGGAGGAGGTTGGAGAGAGAAAAAGATAGATGTGAGAGGGACACATCAACCAGTTGTCTCCCACATGAGCCCAGACCAGGGGCTTGGAGTGAACCCACAACCAAGGTGTGTACCCTTGACTGGAAATCCAACCCAAGACCCTCCAGTGCTTGGGCTGGCCCTCTTGCCTGGAGCTGGAGGTAGGAGTAAGGATTGAGTGCATATGAGCCCAGTGGAACTTTTTAACAATGTGTATATTTTTATTGATTTCAGAGAGAGGAAGGGAGAGGGAGAGAGAGAAACATCAGTGATGAAAGAGCACCATAGATCAGCTGCTTCCTGCATGCCCCCTACTGGAGATAAAGCTGACAACATGCATGTGCCCTGACCGGGAATCTAACCATGACCTCTGCTTCATAGGTGGATGCTCAACCACTGAACAACACCAGCTGAGCAAATTTCAAGGCTTTTAATAAAGCCATAATGATTTAGAATATAGTATCAGAGCTACACATATATCAGTGGAACAAAAGAGCCCAGAAAAGTTCATCTCTATACCTTATACAAAAATAAATGCCAGATGAATTAAAGACATTAAACTATTAGCACCCTAGCCGGTTTGGCTCAGTGGATAGAGTGTTGGCCAGCAGACTGAAGGGTCCCAGGCTCGATTCTGGTCAAGGGCACGTACCTCGGTTGTTTTGCAGGCTTGATCCCCCACAGGAGGCAGCAATGTTTCTATCTCTCTATTTTCTCCCTTCCCCTCACTCTAAAAATCAATAAAAACATATTTTTAAAAAATTTAAAAATAAACGATTAGGGGGAAGGGAGGGAGGGACAAATAATTTTATGAACTTGGTGTTATGTCAACTTACGAAGGTAAAAATAAGTTCAACTATGTTAATGTTAAAAACTTGTACAATAGAAGATATTTAATAAATTAGAAGACAAACTGGGGGATGTTATTTGCAACACATATAACAAAAGATTACTATCTCAAATTTACAAGTAACTACAATCTAGTAAGAAAAGTCCAAAGGAAAAATGGTCAAAGGATATGAACCAGCAAGTCTCAGAAAAAGAATCCAGATAGCCAATAAAATATAAAAAGATCAGGGAAATGCAAACTAAAACATCAATGAGATATCCTATAAAAATTGCCATGTTTATTTTGCTTTTACTTGTGCCCAGATTTCAGATGTTTTAAATGCATCTTCACATTTTACATATTGACGGTCTGACAATGCTAAGTGCTAGTAAATTTATGGAAAAACAGGAGTTATCATTTGTTGCAGGCAGGAATGTAACTTGACATGGCCACTTGGGAGAGCAATTGAGCAATATTTAATAAAGTTGAAAATGTGTAACACTTTGACCAATAATCCCTCTTCTAATGATATATATTAGAGAATCTCAGATGTATGTGTACAAGGATCTTTGTTCACAGAAGCATTCTATGTAATAGCAAAAATTTAGAAACAAACTAGAGGTCCAATGATAAGGAAAGAGATGAATTGTGGTTATGTGATGGATCACTATACAGCAGTTAAAATTTTAAATGGGCCCTAGCCGGTTTGGCTCAGTGGATAGAGCATCAGCCTGTGGACTAAAAGGTCCCAGGTTCGATTCTGGTCAAGGGCACATGCCCTGGTTGAAGGCTTGATCCCCAGTAGGGGGCGTGCAGGAGGCAGCTGATCAATGATTCTCTCTCATTATTGATGTTTCTATCTCTCACTCTCCCTCTCTGAAATCAATAAAAGTATATTAAAAATAAAATTAATAAATGGGTTTATGAGCATCAACTCTGCTAGAACTCAAACAATTTGAATGAAAGACAAAAACCACTCTGTGTTTTTTATGTAGTGAAATTGTAACTAGCAACAGTAGGATTACTAACTTCCTATATTTGCTTCTGGGATGGTGGTGCAAGGACGGTAAGATTCAGAGAAGCGAAGGAGGAACAGGGAAGAGGCATCAGCTTTCACTGAGATGATGAACACGTTATTTACTTTTTAAAAAGCACGGTGGCAGAATTTAACTCTTGTTCATTTATGATGATAGGTACATGGATGTTTCTTATATTGTCTTCCATGCTTTGTACTTGAAGAAAAGAGTTCCGTCTGTTTCCATTAAACAGACTGTCTCTCTAAGGGTGGCATATTGTACCTATACAGTAGGCCCTCTTATTTGCGGGAAATATGTTCCAGGATCCCCAGTTGGTGCCTACAAGGGCAGATAGTAACAAACCCTACATGTGCTATGCTTTTTCCTATACCTAGATACCTAAGGTAAAGTTTAATTTATAAATTAGGCACACTAAGAGATTAGCAACAATAAAAATAAAATGGAACAATTATAGCAATATAATAACAGTTACAGTGAATGGCTTTGGGGCCATTAGTAAAGTAAAGTGAAGGTTACTTGAGCACCAGGACTGCAATTCTGCAACAGTTGATCTGATAACCGAAACAACTACTGAGTGACTAAGGGTTGGGGATCCTATACAGCGTTGATATGCTGGACTAGGGGATGATTCACGCCCTAGGTGGAGTGGGGTGGGACGGCTCAAGATTTCATCATACTACTCAGAATGGCATGTAATTTATAACTTACGAATTATTTCTGGAATTTTCCATTTAATATTGTTGGACACGGTTGTCCACAGGTAACTGAAACCGTGGAAAGTAAAACCATAGATAAGAGGCAACTATTGTACAAAGTGTTATGACCAAAGTGTTAGTTCTGTTTGGACAGGTATAGGTTGAGTAACCAAAAAAGGTGTTTCAGATGCACTACTACCATCTTTTGAGTCTTTTTCCTCAGAATACAGTACTGCATCCTTGTGGACAAGGACTCTATCCCATACAGGCTTTCAGCAGCTGGGCCTGAAGCAGGCTGTGGCAGTATTTCTGACAGTTGCCGCTTCTGCAGGAATGTCTGTAAAAGTGAGAAGTAATTCCTAATCAAGGGAGGTTTTTTGTTGTTGTGTTTTGTTTTTTTGTAAAAGAACATTTATTGGGTAAATCACAGAGGTAGAAAAAGTAATTTTTAAAAGAAATGATCTTAGAAAACAAGTTATAGAGGTAAAAGGAAGGCACTTGGAGCTTGGGAGTGAGGGAGCTAATGGGAAAGTGCCTTGGAGAGGGGGGAGGAGGAGGAAAGAGGGAAGGGAGAGAGCGCTCCGGGAGATGTTTTGTCATCAGCTAAGGAGCTCCCCGTGTTGAGCAAGTTGCTCTTGGCCTGCTGGCCTCCCAGCAGCCCCCTAGTTTTAGGTGGAGGTTTGGGCTGGAGCACCGTTCCTACTTGGAGCTGGGGACCCGCAGTCCTGCGAGGGAAAGGCAGGCTCTGGCCTGTGCAGTGCAGTGAAGCGCACAGGTGTTCCAGGATAGAGGGTCCAGCAGGAAGCAGGGGGGCACCTGCCCCATGGCCCCTGCTGATCATGTGCCACGCAGGACTGCTGTCAGCAGCTTCTGAGTTTTCAAGGGAAACTGGAAACCGGACTTTATGTTCACGTTCCAGATTAAAGGGGAGGGGAGAATGCACCGAGTGAGGCAAACAGAACGTGCCCACAAGCTCGCTGTGGCCAGTGGGGCCACCAGCCGGCAACCTGTGTTCTAATCAAGAGTGAATTTGTAACGCGCCCAAGTGCCTATGCCAGAGCTGGACTTCACAGGACAATGCAATGTTCCAGAAATTTCAGAGCTAGATGTAGGGTTGCCAATGTTTTACCAAGCAATCACATTTTTATTAAAAAACACGTACACAGCTTCTATTTACTTTCACCATTTCATTAGAGGAAGTCCATTATACCTCTAAAAAGTAGGATGCACTTAACAGTGGCCCACATTTGCTTATGAAATCCTGGAAGCCAGTTTTTTACATTTTTGAAAGGTAACGTGGTTCGTATAACACTCCATAGTAAAACATAACATTTCTACAGTGAACCATATGAATATTCAACTACTAGTAAGTAGAATAAGGAGAGGCTATAAAAAAACTGTATCTCCATTCAGGACAGGATTTGTTGCCAAATGAGTTTTGGTGCCAAACCAAAAATCCTGGTTTGCAGACCTTTCTGGATTGTGGACCCCCGTCAAAAAAGAAAAGCCCTAGAAATGGATTCTCTTTTGAAAACCTCAGCATGTTGCCCTGGTTTTTCTCAGGTCACCCCAGGCCACTGGAGACCACCCTGATGGTTGACTTATGTCGGCTCAGACAAGTCTCCCCATGCTTCCCACTTTCACCTGCCTCCCTAGACAACAGGGAGCACAGGCCGCATCCGGCAGCATTTCATAACGTAAAGTGGCCCTTGCCAAGGGAGCCCTAAGTCCTTGTATCTCTAAACTGCACTGGTCCTAGTTCTGAAACCTTTGCCATCCAGAACTCAACTCCTGTCATGACAACTCTTCGTCTCCTGGAATGCACCTCTCCAAGCTGGCATAGTCCCAACAAACTTGGCTTCTTCCAAGGTGCATGTGACAAGGTTGCCAGGTTGCCTGCCATGCTGAGTGACTTCTGGAGCAGCCAGCGTTGGAGGGCCAAGGTTTTCAAGAATGGCTCCAGAAGGACCTGGACTGCAAAGAATGTGGTGGGATCGGTCCGTTCAAAATCGCTTTCTGCTCCTGCGTCCGGAGGGAGATGTACGTGTTTGAACAACCAAGACATACTAAGGGCTCCTACTGTTTCAGAAGCAAATGACTGTTTCAGAAGCAGCTTGAGCAACTGGAAGGGGGTGAGACTTTGCAGACTGGCCTTGAAAGAAAGATGTGGGCTTGTTGGGGATGTAACAGAAAGGCATGGCAAGGGAGGTAGGGCGCGTGGGAGTGGGTTCACGCAGACTGCAGCTGGGCTGGAGGAAGGGCAGGGTTTGGGAGGAGACTGGGAAGAGAGGATTTCAGGTGGAAGAAATGGCTGAGACAGGGGGAGCTGGCTGTGCAAAGGCGGCCCCACTGCAGTTACCGTTTAGTAGTGAGGAGTCAGGGCTGCCTTAAGCAGAGGGAATTTGTCAGGAGACAACTGCAGGGCATTTCTGTTTCTGTCTCTCTGTCTTTCCCATTCTCCAGGGAGAATTCCCCCAAGCAGCCCCGCTGCTTGGCCTCTGGAGGACTTTTTCTGTGACTCCTCCCCCTCCTGCCCCAGCACTTTCCACCCCAGGACCCCCTATTAACCTGTGAACTCCTAATGGCAAGGCTGTGGCTCACGGGCCCTTGCTGCCCTCCAGCTCCCCACCCCCACCCCCCACTGCCCTGGGACACATACTGAGTTTTCAGATTTTCTCCCTGTTGACCCTGCCTTGGCCTCCGCATGGGTGGGACCCAAGATACACCCTCCAAGTTACCGCCTCCAAGAGTCCCTTGCAAAGATTCCGATCTCAGGCGCAGGCATTTATTGCATTTTTTATGATCAAAGCTCTGGTCCCAGCAGGATGTTTTCCATACCAGGACGCTTAAGAGGACCCAGAGTGACCAAGGGAAGAGGAATGAGGTGATCACAATTTTCTCCAGTTCCTGGGTGGGTTTAGCAAGAAAAAGGGTGGCCCCTTTGCTTGCTTCTCTGAATACCAAGCTGAGCACCTTCTTAATTCAGCCACCGTACTTTCTTTGTTTTGTACCTTTTTGTTTTGATGTGATTTCAAACTTACTGAGACATTGCAAGGATAGCACAAGGAACTCACATTGCCCCTTCACCCATTTTGCCCCATTAGCTTAATCACCCTCTACATATGTGTAAATACACACACACACACACTTTTTTCTGAACTGTTTGAAAATGTCAACTCATTCATCGTGCTCCTTTGCATTAGTATGCATTTCCTAAGGACACGGACATTCTCTTGGTTTTTCACTTCTCTCTGGGAGTGGTGGATTTTTGGCCCTGACTGGGGTTTACTGAGAACTGGGGGGAGAGGAGAGCAGCCGTCTCGAGGACCTGAGGGGTTTAATCACACCTGTGTCACAGTGTTCCTTGCCTCCCACCAGACCCTGCAGGGACAGAAACCCATTCTAACAAGGGGTGGGCTGGGTCACCTTCCAAAAGTCTGCCTGTGGTTTCTGGGTGAAAATTCAAGCCTTGCCACCGCTCCAAAGCCAAGTACGATTTGGGGAAAGTGGCATCGATGAAGTGAGCCGGTCTCAGGCTTTGAAGCCTGTTTACTGTCCACGTGGTGCCAGAACCCAGAGGAAAAGAGGTCAGGCAGGTGCAGAGGAAGGTGTCTCTTCACAGCTGGCCGGAAAGTTGTCTTCCTGCCACACCGTCTGTGCCAGGGCCCTCAAACCCCTCCTGCTCTGACCCAGGCTCCCAGAGATTCAGAGGCTCCCAGAAGAGCCACTACACCTCCCACGTAGGATCCCCACTCTTTTGGTAATTCCTGGTGGGTGGATGGACAGGCAGATCAACCTTTAGCTTTTCTGATGATAAAATTAATACCTGTTTAATTAATACTTGGGGGGATTCATAAACTGAGAAAAGTGTGAAGATGATCCAGACCCCCCGGAAGCCTCCTGCAGTCCTGGGGTGCTTCCGCTCCGACTCCCTGTGCCAGGAGTGAGCAAAAATCAGGCCCCCACTCTGGGTGGTGAGAACTCCATGTGGTTCTGGCTCAGCCATTACTGCCTGAGTAAGAGGACTGACTAAACTTTGAGATCCAGTTTCCTCATCTATAAAATGGGATAATAATAATAATACTTGCTTAAATAAGCTAATTCAGCTCAGGGGCTTAGTCCAAGGCCTAGAAGCAATTGCCAACAAATGTTAGTTCTAAACAACAACAAAAGGTCCTGTGCCTTTTCGCTGGACAGCAGCCTGCTGCGTTCTGTCCACAGAGGTTCATTCAGTCCACATATTTTTCTGAGCACCCATTGCCTCCCAGGTGTGAGTCCTAGCAAGCCAACTAAACAAAACCTTTGCCCTCAGAGAATTTACGTTCTAGTGGGGAGAGAGATAACAAGCCTGCATATCTTATGAAGTATATCAGGTCTGATAAGTGATCTGGAGGAAAATTTGGCATGAAACAGCAGACAGGGACACCAGTGGTGGGTTGCTATTTATGGAAGGTGGTCAAAGAAGGCCTCTGAGAAGGTGACATTTGAGCAGAAGTCTGAAGGAAATGAGGGAAGGACACATCTGGTAGAGGGAACGGCATGTGCCAGGACATGCTTGTCATGTCTGAGGACAAGCCTGGAGGCCCTTGTGGCCAGGGCAGAGTGAGTGAGGAAGAGAGTGGTAGGAATAGAGGTCAGAGAGGTAGTGGGAGCCCAGCTGCTTCAGGCCCTAGAGGCCAGTGTAAGGGTTTCGACTGTTCCCCTGAGTGAGACGAGAACTCTGGAGGGTTGAGAGAGAGGAGTGATGTAATGGGACCCTCAGTAGGTCTCAGTACTTGTGTGTTGTAGATAAAATGAAAGCTGCACAGCTCCTCCGACTCCGTCAACCAGCTCCCCCAACTCTGAGGGCCCCTCCCCACATGGAGCATCACTCAGCCCACTGCCCAGCCTGACGCTTCCCCCGACACACCCTGTTTCTCTGGATGGGACTTACATCCAGGTGACTCACCCAGATGCTTCCAGGCTAGACCACACGCCCAGCCAAACTGTAAACCTCTCACTAGCTAATGGTCGCCCTGGACAGAGCCCCTACCCCGGGAACTCCTTCAGCCCTCACAGCCGCCCTGCCTGGCAGCCACCATCACTCTCCCTCTGCCGCTGGTACCACGAGCCATTAACGTGCACAAGGTACTGAAGCGAGCAGGCGCAGAAGCCAGGGCCCCAGCCGGTCTGTCAGACGCCCAGGATGGGACCGTGGCCACCCCGACAGCAAGAGAGAAGGCTGAAGGAGTCATGCTCCTTGGCCCTCCCCAAGCTCTCACTCTGTTGAGAAAATGTCGGAGAAAGCATTTTACAAGTCCGTGTAAAGCATCACACCAATATGAGGGCAGTTAGGAAGATGGTTCGAGTCTGAAATCCCAGGCTTGGGTTTGGCTCCTAAGTTTCCAGATAGCTGCCTCCTGCACCCCAAACACCTGAACTCCCCCAAATCTCAGCGTATTCCCCAGCTTCTCCTCTGCTTTGCTTGAAACAAAGCAGGTCTTTTATAAAGAGGGTGGGGGTGGGGTAGGGGGGTGGCCTTGCTTTGGGGAACATGCTTTCACCTCCTTCTAGTTCATTGTTTTTATACAAAATTCCAGGCGCACAGGGCAGGCAGACAGAAGTCTCATTCATAGTCCCTGACCCCCTCCCCCCGCAGCCCCCCACCTCCTGCTGGTGTGTTTCCCGCCTCCTTCCCCTTGCCTCATTTCAATCTCCTGTTGAAGTCGTGATCCACAGAAGGCTGGGGAGGTAGACGCAGAGCAGAGCAGATTTTGTGCACTGCTTATGGGGGTGGGAGGGCATCCCCGGAGGCCGTGGTGTGGCGGGAAGAGCCCTAGATTTGCTTGCCCAGAGACTAGACTGGTTTCCAGGCTGGTTCTGCGGATCACTAGTCCAATGACCTTGTCACTTTCCCTTTCAGCCGCTACCTGTTCATCAGAGTCAACATGTGCTTATTATGAAATCATGTGCCTGCTCCTTCCCTGTTTGGCTAAGTTGGCACAGAGCTGAGCATGAAGGCTAACGCATAGGACACACGTTTCTGCTTTCCCACTGTTTTCCCTCTTTGGGCCCCACACCTCCCTGATTTTTGTCACTTGCAAGTGGTAAAACTGCCAACTGTACTGCACACACACTTTTTTAAGGCTGAAGTCATCGGCTCCCTCAGCGTCACACCTGGTGGGCACAGGGCACTGCTATGCAGGCAGGGCCGGACAGTGGGACAGCGCCAGCCACGTGGGGTGGGGGTGGGGGTGCCGATGGGGAAGGTGTCTGATCACGAAGTACAAACTTGTAACGTGTTGCCGTCTTTAGAGGAGCATTACTTTGGCTCTGGGCACTGGAGGAGGTGTGGATGGCTGGTCTCGGAGATTTTCTGAGCAATTAAAGAGAATGAAAACAAATGTGCACTTCACACGGAGTGGGCTGTCTGCGGGGTGCTGGTGTCCTGGAATTCGAAACCTTTACTCTGTATACTTCTGTGTGTCTGAACTTTATACTTTATGAGTGTGTATCAATTTTCGACCACATTTCATAAGTTGAAAGAGACCATCATTTTATTCGCTCCCATGAAGACAAACTGCTACCCATTAAACTACGTCACAAATTAGTAAGCCTCGTCTTACTAATTGAAATGTTTTTGAGATGTTAAAATATGAAAGAAATGTGCATCTGAGAATTAGTGGAATGCACATGAAAAGAAATTTTCCATCTTTGGAAAAAAATTTGCTTTTATCTCCCACCCTCCTGTTCAGAGTGATTTCCTAAAAAAAAAAAAAAAAAATGCCGAGGGAGTATTTGAGGATGACTTCATGTTACTATTTTTAGCATTGAGATGCCAGTTTACTCCAGGCTCTGGGCTAGGTGTGTTCTTGTGTCTGAGTCCCTCAAGGCCTCCTGGGAACTAGTGGGAAAGGTGGTCATTTTCCAAATAAGGGGCCTGATGGTCAGATTCTGGTTCCTGCTCACACGGCGAGTAAATGAGGGAGATGAGACGCAAACCTGCCCCCTGCCCCACTGCATCCCATCACAGGCCTGAGCTCGGAGGGGGTCCTGAGAGGGGGCACCAGTTAGCACCTGAAGCCCCAGGATCAAGGAGAAAGTGCCCTGCTCCCAGGCCCACCTGTGCACCCCCTTGTTTCTGGTTCTGGGGAGCTGACTTCCTCCTTGCACACTCTTCTCTGCCAATCAGAGTGAGTCAACCTCACAATGACCTCACTGTCCTCAGTGGGCTGTTTGGCCGTCTCCTGCTGTCACTGAGCCCCGGCCCCAGCACAGGCTCAGTGTTCCCCGCCCCACTCCTCAGACGTGGCGGCTGACCTGTCGTCCGGCTGCTAAGAACGGAACGACCATGGCTGAGAGGGCTGTTTTCCTCCCGCCACCGTCTCAGTGGACTGCCATCCATGGGCACTGGGGGCTTGGCCTGATTGTCCCAGTGCCTGGCACAGGGGCACGGACAGCGGGGACACTGCCTATCAGACAGCGGACGGAGTGAGCTGAAGTAACAGCTCGGGGTCCAGGCTATGGCAAAGGATAATTTTCAAAAGGATACTTACACAAGTATATAGTGGCCACATGTCAACGTTTATGTAAGTCATCAATGAGGGAACCAGCAAAATGACAAAGCTAGATGAGGAGATTTGAGGGGGAAAATGTTTGCCTGGGCTGCCATCACAGATTACCCCCAACTGGGTAACTCCTCAGCAACAGAAATGTATTCTCTCACGTGTCATAAAACCAAACGTTCAAAATCGAGGTGTAAGCAGGGTTGGCTCCTCCCGGAGGCTCCGAGGGAGACTCTGCCCGCCCCTCTCCTTGACGTTCCTCGGCTTGTAGACACAGCACTCCAGCCTCCGCCTCTGTAATCACGTGGCCTTCTTCCTCGTGTGTGTATCTGTAGTTTCCAAATCGTCCTCTCCTTATAAGGACAGCAGTCTTCGGATTTAGAGCCATCCTAATCCAGTATGACCTCATTTTAACTTGATTACATTAGCAAGAGCCTACTTTCCAAATAAGGTCACAGTCACAGGTTGGGGGTGTGTGTGTGAGGACTTGAACATCTTTTGGGTGACACAGTTCAACTTGTAACAATTACCAAATGCACGTCTCATTACTCAGCATCACAGACCCCGGCTTCACAGGGCCGCGGTGCCTGGGGTGTCAACTCTGATGGGGCTCTGGTGTCTTAGGGTTGAGCGCTGGCTTAGGGTTGACCAGGCTCAGGGGAAGGCAGGGCATCTCCATGGCAGAAGTCAGCACTGCACGGGGCACACATGGAGCCAAACTTCCAGGGCTCAGCTCCAGCTCCACGCCCCCCTGTCTGTGACTCCTCGCTTTTCTTCGCCTCTCTGGGCCTCAGTTTCCCCATCTGTGAAATACGGGCCACAGTGGTACACGCTTCATATGTGCACTCAGAACGGCACATGTGAAGCTCTGAATACGTGTGCACTGTTATTGGCCTAGTCACGCCCACTCACAGGTTCACAGCTTTGCTCCTTTTGGGTGAGAAAGGCTGTCCTACTGGAAGTACGGGAAAGTTCCCCCTCCCCCTGGGCCTGGTCATGGCAGAAAAAAGAAGTTTATAGTCCGCCTCAGTCTCCAGAAAACACAGCGAGTTCCTGGTTAGGACGGAGTTGGCCTCTGCCCAGGCGGATTGTAGGCCGGGGCGTTTGCTTCCAAACCTGCCCTGCTCTGGTGAACGAGCTCTCTTTTGGCTGCTGGCGCTGCGTCCGGCTTGGAAGGTGATTTCCCGTCGTTTACTGTCTGTGCAGCTGGCAGTTTCCTTTCGGACACTCATGACCCGTGGAGAGCTATCAGGGCCCAGAGGCAGAAGCTGGGACTAGAGCCTTTCCAGCCAGAACTAGGACCGGCTGGCCCGAGAGGGCAGCCTCCCGGGGGCCAGCAGGTGGGGTAGAGGCCTAGGCAGACGCCAGGCCTGGCCTTCGCCATCCAAGCTGGCAGGACAAGGCCTGTCTGCACCTGGTGAACTCCTCACACACTGGACCTGGGGAAGCCAGGACCTCCTGCATCCAGACCTGTCCTTTTGGGGGGGGGGGGGGGTGGCCAGGCCGAACCCTGAGCAGTACCACCGCTGCTGCCACTGTCATTAGCATCTGGGATGCAGGCCTGGGTTGGAAAGACTGAGCCGCACCCCAGGCCTCTCTGACCTTGAGTTGAAGCAGGAGGGGCCGGGCCCCGCACTCGAGGCCCTTCACGGAGACATCTTTTTTGCCCTCAGTCGTCTTCCCCTTTCCAGGCCTGAGGACAGCAGCGTTCTTCTTGTGTTTTTTTTTACTTTTTTTTTTTTAAAGAAGGTGGAGATTCCTAGAAAAGACAAAATTACAGAGACAGAAAGCAGACCTGTGGTTGCCTGGGGCTGGGGTGGGGTTGACTGCAGATGGGCAAACAGCGTGATGGAAACGTTTGAAAACGGTTTGTGTCGGTGGTTGAGCTGCTGTGGACATTCACGCATCAGACAGTGTGCCTGCTGTGGTGAGTTGTATGGCATGTAAGGGCCTCTGCGGGAAAGCTGTGTAAAGGCGTACATCTAAAAGGGAGCCCTCTTAAAACCACCGTTGGTGAGGGGTTACCATCTGCTAGGAACTTGGTAGAAAGTGTTCAGTCAATGGTTGTGAACTTGAAGAAGAGTGGAGGGGGCGCCGAATTGGAAGCCTTTATGTGGCCTGGGCAGGTCCAAACTCTGCCTAGGTCTGTTTCCCGAGTTGATGCCCTGGAGGGGTGAGAGGTGCCGGCCCCTGCAGGGGCTGCCCTGCCCAGCCCCCTGTGCTGCAGACATCCCAGGCGCCCGAGTTGATGCCCTCTTGATGCCCTTGGAGGAATGAGAGGTGCAGGGACGGCCCCTGCGGTGGCTGCCCAGCCCAGCCTTCTGCGCTGCAGACCCTCGGGCTGTCCCAGGCCCCGCTGTGCCTTTGCCTTTGCCACAGAGCACCTCTGCCTTCCTGCCTTTGTGCAGAGCATTTCCTCCCCTCAGCCCCTGGAGCAAACACTCAGCCGGGAACAATTGGAAAATCCGGATTGGCCTGGCCTCGTTTCCCCCCACCCCTGGCTCCTTCCCTTGACCGGGACCAGAGAAGCAACCAGGAGACTGCCCCGGAGAAAACCCCTCAGACCAAGGGGCCCACGCACCTCCTGGGCTTTCCTCTCCCCTCGCAGCCCTGACGGTGACCTCAGCCAGTTTACAAAGAAGATCAGAGATAAAGAGACACTTGTCCACAGAGATGATCAGTGCCTGGGCCAGCCTCCTTGCTCAGGGAGAAGCTGGGTGAATTGGTCGTTGGCTTGTTTGGGAATCACTTGCCTTCCTCTCCTTCTGCTTCTCTCATTGTTGTCAGATGCCAAAATGCCACCTCCTCCAGGAAGCCTTCCCTCAAACCTCCTCCCATTCACCCAGAAAGTTCCTAGGGTCAGGCAGCAGGAACCCAGAAGTGTGAGAAGTGCCTTTGCAGGAACTGAGTACCTCCGTGTGAGGATGGCAGGAAGGAGCCCTGAGAGTCAGAAGAAAACCTGGCCTCTCCCCTAGGGGCGTGGGGAGCTACAGCAGGTTCTGGGCAGGGTGGGACCAGCAGATGTGGCAAAAGAGGGTGGTTCCAGCTGCTAGGTGGAGGAGGGTCAGACCAGAGTGGGACTAGTGGGAGGCTGAGGCCACTGAGGAGGCTGAGCCAGCTCCCCGGGGAGTGCTCCAGCAGGAGGGCGCGGCCTGCCCCTCCCATCACCTTTCCCTTCCTACCTCGCACTGTTCCTGTCCCCAGCCACCTCCCTGGGCCCACAGCGCCCTGGCTGATAAACTCCAGGAAGCACTCCACTGCTTGGCGGCTGCTCCTCCCAGAGAGGCTGTAGCAGGTTCCTTCTGGAGATGATGCCCGAGGGCTGAGTAGTGGACCTGCCAGCCAGGAGGACTGCAGAGAGCGGGAGGAGAAGAGGGCTGGGAGCCGGAGCCCTCGCTGGAGCAGGCCCAAGGCCAGGGCTCGTGGTGAACCAGCCTGTCACTCCTGGCTGACTCAGACCCTCCTGCCCCTCTTATCAGGCCTGCGAGGTGATAAGGGCTCAGTTCCTGCACTGGATTCTAGGCCTTTGTTTGGGGCAGCCAGGAAGTGACTTGTGGGTTTTGCTGTGCCTTAAGGAGTGGGGCTGACTCACGGGGGTGGGAGCCTGGGTGTGCCAGGGGTGGGGAGAGCCTGCAAACGCCGGCCCTGCACCACCAAGCACCACCGGGCGGGGGAGGGAGGTCCCCAGTGGGAGTGTGTCTGACCTCCACACCCACCTCCTCCGCAGCCACGGAGAGGAATCCTTGCCTCTGCCTCCAGGATTAGGACGGGATGGGTGGCCCAGGGCGTCTCCTCTTTATTTTTCAAACAGAAAATATTTCCAGAACATTATTCCCCGAAAGTGTTGACTGTCTGCTAAGCACCAGACACGAAACGAAGGGTTTTGCTGGCACTGTCTCCTGTAATCTTCACCCCAGTAACAACCCTGGGGGGTGGATATCACTGTCCACACCTTACAGATGAGGAAACAGGCTCAGAGAATGGATGTGCATTGTTCAGATTTGCTCCTCCAGGAAGCAACAGATCCAGGATTCAAGCCCACTCCAAACTCATAGAACACTCCCTTGAAAACCCCCATAGAGAGGATAGGGCAGGGATGGGCCTCAGGAGGTTTGGGACGCTCTGGGGACTACCCATGGCTCCATCAGGTCCTCAAGGGCCCGGCCAGACCACCGCCCCAGGGGGCCCTGCCACGGTGGACAGTGGACCCGTGATGCTTTCCCAGCTGTTACTCCCTCCTCCCTGTGAGGAGCCGAGAGGCTGGGCCAGGTGTTCTCTGTGGGCCAGACAGCGGGTGAGTAACTTGAGTTCATCAATGACCAGTTGGGTGGCTCCTCGTCTAGGCTCTCGGAAGGGGGAGGAGGTGTGGTGCCTGAGAATGAGATAAAAGAACAGGAAATTCCCAACCAAGCGGCAGAATCAGGCCCCCATTAGTCAAGACGGAAAAGCCATTCCTAAAAAGGGAAGGATCTGATTCATCTATTTGTCCTCAGGACTCTGTCCTCTCCGCATTTATCAGTCAGACCTGACGTTGCTCTCTGCACGCCTGCGCGCCGGGTACCCCTGGCTCACGTCCGGCCAGCTCACTGGTCCTAGGGAAGACAGAGTCTCTGGCAGAAAAGTCCCAGAGAAAATTCTGATCACCGTCTCTGGAGTCACATGCTTCCGTGTTTGAACAAATCTCCATAGCCTGGGGCGGGGTTTGGGGATTGCCCTTGCCTTGCCTGGCATGCCCTTCCTTGCACTGGATCTCATTGTGGGGCCAGGACAGCAGAGCAGCAGAACCAAGCCAAATGGGTGGGAGGTGTGTGTGTGGGGGGGGGGGGGGGGGGGGGGAGACAGGGGGAGGCAGGCAAAGCCCAGGGGATCCTGGGAGCTAGCTCCCCACCTCCCCACCCACCGGGCTGTCCACCCCCAGGTGATTCTGGGCCATTCTTGTCAGGCCAAGGAAGCCAGAGGGTTATCGCCAGGAAGAGCCACTCAGTGTCTTAGCTTAGCCAGGGCATTGCAACCTCAGCACTATCGACATGGATGCCAGATACTCCCTGTTGTTGGGGACTGCGCTGTGCGGTGTAGGAGGGCAGCAGTGTCTCTGGCTTCCGGCCTCTAGAAACCAGTAGCATCTTCCCCCTCTTCACTGTAGCAATCCAGAATGTCCGTGGACCTTGCCTAATGTCCTGGGGACCAAATTGCTCCTGGTTGAGATGACCCCAGCAGCAGACGTTAGATGAGGAATTTCAGGAGCATAAGCAGGGGGTGGGGAAGTGGGGCAGGGAGAGAGCAGCTGGTCCCCGGCGTGTTAAAGGGCAGGTTATCCCTGTGGGGGACTGGGGCTTGGGGCCTGGGAAATGGTGTGGAGCAGGTGGACTGAGGAACCGGGGAGCTGGAGCAGGTCTGGGCCAGGCCCGTCAGTCCCCTGGAGGTGCTGGGACAGAGCGGGTGGGGCAGGCTGCGGTGTGGCACAGCATGGGCCCTGGCAACCTGGAGAAAGCTGGTGCCGGCAGCTGAAAGCTGGGCCTGGGACACTGCCGTGGTAAGGGTAGAGGCATATGGGACCACTCAGTGCCAAACAGAATCTCCTGCCCCCTCGTTCCTCGTTTCTCCCCTCCCAGCGACACAACCATGTCAGGAAGGACAGCTGGGTCTGGGCAGAGCTCCCTAGGGGTGTCAGGGCACCAGGATTGCTTCCATACTTTAATGTAATAGTTCGTTTTTGTGAATTTATTTTGCCTTGTGAAGATTGTGAATCGTGGCACTCAGTGGTAGATCCCTGGCTGCAAGTTTAAATTATCTGGGGAGCTTTTAAAAAACACTATTGCCTGGGCTTCCTTCTCCAGAGAGAGATTCTGTCTTACTTGTTCTTCAGAGGTTTTTTCTAAGGTCCCTGATGATTCTCATGCACAGCCAGGCTGAGAACCACTGATGTAATTAATCGTGTCTCTGGGTCTTCACAGGTGCTGTTCCCTCTGCCTGGAAGACCATAACCAGGTCTTCCACAGCTGGCTTCTTCTCATCATGCAGGTCTTGTGCTAAGTTCCTAGCGCTGCCATCACCAATGATCACAAACTCGGCAGCTTAACGCAGTAGAACTATATCATCTCACAGTTCTGAAGGCCAGAAGTTCAAAATTAAGGTGTCAACTCGGTTGGTTCCTTCTGGTGGCTCGAAGGAACGATTCATTCCATGCCCCTTCTCACCGCTGGTGGCTGCGGGCAACCTTGGGTGCTCCTTGTTTGGGGCTTCAGAATTCAGGTCTCTGCTTCTGTCTTCTTCATCAGGCCCTCTTCTCTGTGTTTTGTGTCTTCTTTTCTCTTAAAAGGATATTTAGGCCCTGGCCAGAGAGCTCAGTTGGTTAGAGCATCGTCCTGATATGCCAAGGTTGTGGGTTCGATCCCCAGTCAGGGCACATACAAGAATTAACCAATGAATGCGTGAATAAGTGGAACTACAAATTGATGTTTCTCTCTCTCTCTCTCTCTCTCTCTCTCTTCACCTTCTTCTCTCTCTAAAATCAATAACTAATTTTTTTAAAAAGGGTGTTTACTGTTGGATTTAGGGCCCACCCTCATCTAGGAGGATATCATCTTGAGGTCTTTACCTTAATTACATCTATAATAACCCTTATTCCAAATAAGGCCACATTCTGCTATTGCTGAGGGACATATGTTTTGGAGCCACAATTCAAACCACTGTATGTCTCATCAGCTTCCCTAATCATCCCTGCTAAGCCAGCCCCACCAAGTCTGTTGTCAGTGTTTTCTCTTCTTAGCATGAACCACTGTCTACTCGTAAGGACTTACTATCTGTCTCCCTCTCACTAAAATATAAATTCCAATAGAGCAGGACCATATTTGTCTTGTTCTCTACTGTATCCTGGTCCAGTGCCTGGAACATAATAAACACCCAATACATATGTATTAAAGGGATAAACAAAGTTGCCTTCTTTGCCTTGCTTGCTAGGAAGCTCAGAGCAAAACTGCTGACCTATCTCTAGTAAGTACTTTTATTTTGTTTTTGTTTTTTAATTGTTTTGTTTTTGTTTTTTGTCTTTTTAAAATTTAGCCCTCTAACCTTTTCTGCATGTAGTTCAGTGGCATTGAGTATGTTCACATTGTTGTGCAACCATCACCACTATCCACCTCCGAACAATTTGTCCTTTTAAATGAAACATCCGATCAAATGAGTTGTCTGTAGAACACGGTATTCAACGGTGTTCAGCTGGGAGGGGAGGGCGGGGGTTGGAACAGGGATGGGAGCAGAATAGCCATGCGAAATCTGCAAAAACCCCAAGCTGCGGGGGGGGGGGGGGGGGGGGCGGGGGGGGGCGGGGGGGCTGGGATCAGGCCCCAAACATTGATAGGATGCCCCACCACCCGTCTGTGTTAGGTCTTAAGCCACTAAGGTAGCCAGGCCAGGAGGGGCGGATCTCATGGCGTCATCTGGTCCAGCCCCCTGACTGGAGGCAGGACCACACCGATCCAGGCCCCGCTGACTCACCCTCAGCTGCTTACAGGAAAGTTAACCTGCCCTCTCCTCATCCTGCCTTCCAGGAAAACCAGGCTCTTTGGAAACTGGGGGCTAGAGTTTGCCTCTTCTAGTCTGGGGTGGAGGGTGGGGAAGGGGAGGAGAGGCTGGGGAAGTAGGAAGAGCTGGAGGGGGCGGCTCACCCTGACCTACTCACATTCTTGGAGCCAGGGAGTGGGTGGGCCAGCTCCCAGCTCCCTTCCAGCCTCCCAGAGTCGGCTGCTGTGCTTTAGGGCCTGACTTCCAGACAGAAGGAGAGTCCAGTGGGCCCCGAGGACCTGTCTGCTTCCACTTGGGGAGGAGAGCAGCACACACCTGGGTTCGAGTCCCCACTCTGCCACATTCTACTCCGTGACCCTGAGCAAGTTATTGAAACTGGCTGAGCTCAGTTCCCCTCTGTGAAATGGTGGTATCTAACAATGGCCTCTAACTCAGGGTTGCTTTGAGGATTAAATGAGATACTTCCATCTTTTGCATAGTCCCTGGGGCATGGTTTTTGCTCAGTATATATTAGTTACCTGGAAAGCTAACATTTTGAAGACAACGTGTTTTTTCTTTAGGTAGTAGGGCCTCCCAGCATTAGGTCAGAAGGGGCTGGCAGTGGCCCAGCCCAGGCCGGGGTGGTAGGGAGGGGCCCTGTGGTGGTGGAGGACTAGTGTTGTTAACGGGTGCCAGGGTTCAAAATCCCAGCTCCCTGTCATTAACTTTATTTATTTATTTATTTTTTAATTAAATCTTTATTGTTCAGATTACATTTGTTCCTCTTCCCCCCCTACCCCCCGCCATAACTCCCCTCCTCCCAGTTCCCGCCCCACCCTCCGCCCTCACTCCCCACCCACTGTCCTCATCCATAGGTGCACGATTTTTGTCCAGTCTCTTCCCGCATCTCCCATTCCCCTTTCCCCCCCAAGAATAGTCAGTCCATTCCCTTTCTATGTCCCTGATTCATTATAATCACCAGTTCATTCTGTACATCAGATTATTTATTCACTTGATTCTTAGATTCACTTGTTGATGGATGCTTGTTTGTTGTTCACAATTTGTATCTTTACCTTTTTCTTCTTCCTCTTCTTAAAGGATACCGTTCAGCATTTCGTATAATACTGGTTTAGTGGTGATGAACTCATTTAGCTTTTCCTTATCTGTGAAGCTCTTTATCTGACCTTCAATTCTGAATGATAGCTTTGCTGGATAAAGTAATCTTGGTTGTAGGTTCTTGGTATTCATCACTTTGAATATTTCTTGCCATTCCCTTCTGGCCTGCAAAGTTTCTGTTGAGAAATCAGCTGACAGTCGTATGGGTATTCCCTTGTAGGTAATTGAGTTTCTTTCTCTTGCTGCTTTTAAGATTCTCTCTTTGTCTTTTGCTCTTGGCATTTTAATGATGATGTGTCTTGGTGTGGTCCTCTTTGGATTCCTTTGGTTTGGGGTTCTCTGCGCTTCTTGGATCTGTAAGTCCATTTCTTTCACCAGGTGGGGGAAGTTTTCTGCCATTATTTCTTCAAATAGGTTTTCAATATCTTGCTGTCTCTCATCTTCTGGCACCCCTATAATTCTGATATTAGTGCGCTTGAAGCTGTCCCAGAGGCTCCTTACACTATCTTCATATTTTCGGATTCTTTTTTCATTTTGCTTTTCCGGTTGGGTGTTTTTTGCTTCTTCGCATTTCAAATCTTTGGCTTGATTCTTGCGCTCCTCTGGTCCGCTATTGGGTATAATATTCTTTATTTCAGTCCGTGTATGCTTAATTTCTAGTTGTTTCTTTATCATAGCATTGAGGGTCTCATTAGTTTTCGTGAAGCTCTCCTCAAGTTTATTGGCAGCTTCTAGCACATTATTGCAAGCCCTCAAAATTGCCTTTTTTAGCTCTATATCCTCCATTTCTGTCATGTTTTTTTGTCTCCGCATTTTTTATGCTTTCTTGGTGCACCCCCTTGTGGTCTTTGTGCGCAGTCTTGTTCTAGTTAAGCCTTGATTGTTGTAGTTAATACTAGAGGGATTTGACCACCAGGCAGACTGGCTGTGAGAATCAGCTGTGGGAAAACTTCTGTCCTCTGGGGAGGTGCTAGTCTAGCCTTTGCCTGAGGCGATCCGGCAAATGGCTCTGCCCAGGGCTTGGGCGGGGCGGGATCAACAGGGCAGGCAGAGGGAGCAGTTATGGCTGCTCTCAGTCCCGTTCCCAGAGGCTCTGCTTCTCAGAACCCCAGCAACCGCTGCAAACCTCGGAGAGAAAGCTGCCCTCACGTTCCAACTGATGCTAGACAATCCTGCTTCTCCCGTTTGAGTCTGAGTCCCTAGAGACTTGCCTGGATCTGGAGCTCAGAGTCTGAGACTCCCTCCTGATTGAAAAGGACAACCGCTCCCTCAGCCACCAGCCCGCTTTTCGAGCGCACCTCCGCACCTTTAAATTTTCCACACTGTGCCTCCTCTGAGCCTCGGAATGCTGTTCTCTTTCCTTCTAGTTGAAGAGTCTCTCCTCAGCCAGCCTTCCTGTGGTTCTGGGTGATGTCCGTTCTGTCTTTTAGTTGTATTTTTGAAGTGGTTGTTTGCGGCAGCAGTCTCTGGTGTTTACCTATGCCGCCATCTTGGTGGTCTACCCTGTCATTAGCTTTAAAGCCAGGCAAAACACTTAGAAATCTGTGGACCTGTTCCCCCTCTGAAAAACGGAGGAAATAATAATATCAGCCTCACAGCATTGACTCCTACATAAATCTCTTAGAATACTGCCCGGAACATAAGTCTGTGCTGGCCATTACCATCTTTGAGTCTGTTAGAGTCCCCTTGTCCCTACCCAGTCATAACAATGACAGCATCGGCAGCCACTGTTCTCTCGATGAACCCAGGACACCGCTCTCATCTTATAGCTGAGGCTCAGGAGTTCTGGGTAAGGCAGTGATGGCGAACCTTTTGAGCTCGTCGTGTCAGCATTTTGAAAAACCCTAACTTAACTCTGGTGCCATGTCACATATAGAAACTTTTTGATCTTTGCAACCATAGTAAAACAAAGATTTATATTTTTGATATTTATTTTATATATTTAAATGCCATTTAACAAAGAAAAATCAACCAAAAAAATGAGTTCAGGTGTCACCTCTGACACGCGTGTCATAGGTTCGCCATCACGGGGGTAAGGTGTCCAGGATCACACTGTCTAGTCAGGATTTGAACTCAGGTCTCTCTGACTTCAGAGCCCACACTCCGAGCTGTCTACTAAGTTGTACTTAAGGGCCATCACTGAACTTTCATGGGGGCTGTGGGAGAACTGGGCATCGGATACATAAACCCTCATGAAACCAACAGACCTGAGACAGACTGGCAGGTACCGCGCCAGCACCCAGTGCGCTGTGAGTGTGCAGAGAGCGGAACCCGAGAAGCCGGAAAGGCCGGCAGGAGGGGGCGGCCTGGCCTCCCTGAGGACTGGTGCGCTGGGATGGGTGCAGCTTCAGGTGGGAGCAAAGGTGTGGAGGTGGGGCTGGGCGGGGCCCTGTGGGACCTCGGCCAGGGGCAGGGCCAGGGATAAAGTCAGGGTGGGTGAGGGGGCTGGCCAGCCTCCAAGTGGAATTCAGGCACGAAGCAAAGGCTGAGCGAGGCCCAGGCAGGCTCTGAGCTCCTCCTTCTCTGCAGCCAGATCTCCCTTCTCAGAGACCCGACGGACTTGCGCTCTCAACTGGAGACTGTAGTCCCTGCCCCTCAAAATCCCAGAGTCCGGAGACTTAAGGGAACAACAGACTCTCCGCTTGGATTCAGCCTGGGACAGGGATCAAGGAGAGAGAGCAGGCCCCTTAGCCCCACTTTATTGGTTTGTTCTCTCGGGGTGAACACACCCAACATGGCAGCCGGGCACACCCAAGACGTGCTTCCGGCATTCCTCCCGGCAGGATGTGGACACACTGTCCCTCCAAAACCAAATCCACCCCCTCACCCGACGTGGAAGGGTTACTGATGGCTTCTTAGGAATGTAAAGGGCACGTTTCCTAGTGTGGCCAGACTTCCTGTAAACCCTGCCTCCCAGCCTACTCCTCCCCTAGGAACTGCTCTCCTGAGACTCAGCTTCGGACGTACACACCCCGAGTGCCTTAAGCAGGACCGGTTACAGGACGTGCAGGTCCTGGTGTAAAAGGAAGATGTGGGCTCTGGTGCAAGATGTTGACAACAGGGCGTGACATCAAACGCTGGGCCCTTCTAAGCACAGGACCCTGTCAACAGCCAGGGCCGCGGGCCCGGAAGCTGACCTGGCCCTTAGTGCCTGCCCTACGTGGACTGGAGCATCAAGTTTTAGACATTTTAGCCCTAACCGGTTTGGCTTAGTGGATAGAGCGTTGGCCTGAGGACTCAAGGGTCCCAGGTTCGATTCTGGTCAAGGGCATGTACCTTGGTTGCCAGCACATTCCCAGTAAGGAGTGTGCAGGAGGCAGCTGATCGATGTTTCTCTCTCATTGATGTTTCTAATTTTCTATCCCTCTCCCTTCCTCTCTGTAAAAAGTCAATAAAATACATTTTTAAAAAAAGTTTTAAACATTTGAAAGCGAAAGCCTGAGATTCACCCCCCACCTCCCCGTCCCCCTCCTCTCCCCCACCTCCCAAAGAATATTTGAGGACGGCTGCTTTGGGCTATTCCTGCCCCTGACCAACCTCTCACCTTCTATCCTGCCCTTAGGCCCACGGCAGAAAAGTTTGAGGTTTCATGTTTGAACTGATCATACCTTGGCCAAGTGCTCTCACACGTTATTTATGAGAGAGAAGTTACCCTCCCGTTTTACAGTGAGACAAACTGAGATCCGGAAACGCCCCACCCCAGCGGGCGCCTTGCTGGCCAGGAGCAAAGGTGGCGCCAAGACTCTGGCTTCTAGACCCCCCGGGTCTGAGCCATTTCCACCAAAAAGAACCCAGGCACCTTCTAGAGTGAGTGCACAAGTGATGCAAACCACGGCGCTGAGGGAATTTGTGTTCTTTCTAGCGTCACAGCAATTCCTCCTGCTGAAGCAGCCTCACCCAACCCCAGACAAACACCAGGCCCAGCGGACCTCGGCCGGCCCAACTGCTGAGGAATGCTCCGGGAGTGTCCGCACCCGTCCCTGACTCATCGCACCCAGCGCTCCCGAAGCCACTGACCAAAGAAAAGCTTCTATTCCCAAGGTTTACAGGAGGCTGTTGGTTTTACTTCATTCCTCGTTAAAATGTGGGGAACCTTTTTGTGTTGGTTTTCCTGTTCATCCTCACTAAGGACACCTTTTCCATTGATTTTTTTTTTTCTTTTTATTGATTTCAGAGAGGAAGGGAGAGAGAGATAGAAACATCAATGACATGAGAGAATCATTGATCGGCTGTCTCCGGCGCGCCCAGCACAATGGGGATTGGCCCTGCAACCAGGAGTCTAACGAGACCTCTGAGTTCATGGGTGGTCGCTCAACCACTGAGCCACGCCGGCCGGGCTCCATTGATTTTTAGAGAGAGTGGAGGGGGAGGAACAGAGAGAAACATCGAAGCGAGAGAGACACATCAGTCGGTTGCCTCACGCAGGCTCCCTGACTGGGGCCACAGATTGAGCCTGCAACAGAGGTACATGCCCTTGACCAGATTCGAACCCGGGACTCTCAGTCTGCAGGCTGACGCTCTAACCACTGAGGAAACCCACTAGGGCAGAAACCTTTTTTTTTTTAAGTGAACTTTTTTTTTAATATATTTTATTGATTTTTTACAGAGAGGAAGGGAGAGGGACAGAGAGCTAGAAACATCAATGAGAGAGAAGCATCAATCAGCTGCCTCCTGCAAACCCCCTACTGGGGATGCGCCCGCAACCAAGGCACACGTCCCTGACGGGAATCGAACCCGGGACTCTTCAGTCCACAGGCCAACGCTCTATCCACTGAGCCAAACCGGTCAGGGCTTTAAGTGAACTTTTTATTGTGGGATCGCTTCAGATTTACAGAAACGCTGTGAAGGTAACATGGAGAGCTGTCTCCCCCCGTGTCCCCCTTATTGACATTCATGTTATCGTAGCATATTTGTCACACCAAGAAGCTGACATGGGCCCATTGCTGGGAACTGACCTCCACACGGGGTTTGGATTTCACCTGTCTTGCCGCCAGTGTCCTCTTTCTGTTCCAAGACTCAGTGGAGGGAAGCACATGGCGTTTAGTTGTCAGGTCTCTCCTCTGACCTGTTTCTCCTGGGCAGCCTTGAGGACTGGCAGGTATCCTGTAGGCTGTCCAATCGGGGTTCATTTGGTGGCTTTCCCCTAATAGGACCGGATTATAGGTTTTCGAGAAAACGCCTTTAACGCATCTGTGACACCCACAGGACACCAGTGAGGTTCACCTGAGTTGTGGTTGAGGTGGTGTCTGTTTTGCTTCCCTGCTGTGCAGTGAACTTACTATTTTTCATTTGCCAAACTCTACCCTTTGGAAGTGAGACAATAAATCTAAGCCATCCTCTAGTGGGGAGGGTGGGAACTAGGCTCCACTTCCGGGAGGAACCTCAATTTTTTGAAATGTTAATTTAATTAACTTAGAAAAGAAAAATCTATGCTCTGTTTTGAAAAGGCAAAGGAACAGGGGAAAAGCCTCTCCCCATCTGTGTCCTTGAAAATTACCATTTCTCAGACTCCTTCCAGAGGTATTTTATGCACAGACAGGCAAATATATATATATATATATATTTTTCTCCACCTTTTTTACACAAAGGTAGCACACTGGCCACACTGTTCTGCACCCAACCACAGGGTTGCTTGGGCTACTGAGACTTATAAACCACCCAGTTGTCTGACCATGATGGATTACACGATTGTATAGAAAAGGCCTGGACACAGCCACCAGCAGTGACTCAAATAAATACTATCTCGTATCATGAAAAGTAATATGTCAAACAAAAATCGAGTGCAGAGTGCATGTGATTTCTACTGGGTGGACGCTGTTCTCCAGGAGGATGAAGTCAGAAGAGGTCACAGGAAGCTGTAAATCCCTGAGAGGAATGGAAGACTTGAGTATAATGTTTTGCCACATCGTATAAAAGGCAAATAAAAAGAGGAGGCTGGCCCTAACCGGTTTGGCTCAGTGGATAGAGCGTCAGCCTGTGGACTTAAGGGTCCCAGGTTCGATTCCGGTCAAGGGCACGTGCCTGGGTTGCGGGCTTGATCTCCAGTAGGGGATGTGCAGGAGGCAGCCTATCAATGATTCTCTCTCATCATTGATGTTTCTATCTCTCTTTCCCTCTCCCTTCCTCTCTGAAATCAATAAAGATATATTAAAAAAAAAAAAGAGAGAGAGAGGCTGTGAGCTTTCAGGGAACTCAATCTTGAGGACCTGAACCAGCCATAGGTGGACGGCCAGACCCTGCTGCTCTTTTCCTGGTCAGGGAGGTCAGGGCTGTCTGACTTTCTAAGCTGTCTCTGTGGATTGAGGGTGTTCACGGCATCGAGGAAGTAAGCGTAGAGCAAACACCCCACCCAGGGCAGGGACAGGATGCAGATGCTTCAGGTCACACACTTGTGATGCCTGCCTGAAGGTTGCCCATAGCCTGAGGGATAAAGTGTTGCCCTTCAGCCTGGCGCTTGTTTATTCATCTGTTCCATTTATCCATCCTTCGTTGATCTATCCATCCGTCTATGTACCTACCCACCCACCCATCCATCCACCCACCCTCGAACCACCCACCCACTTGTTTTCTTTATTCTTTCACTTATTGTTTGGCTGGCCCTGTGCCAGGTGCAGGGGTAAAGCTATGGCTGAGGTGGACACAGGCCCCCTTCACATGGCTGCTGAACGGCAGAGCTGGAATCAGAACCCAGGCTGCCTGGCTCCTGACTGTAGGTTTTCCTGGAGCAGGAAGGCTAACAGGTAACACCAAGTTCTCTTCTGCTCTCAGAGGACAGATGAGGTCATATCTGCAGATCAGGGGGCTGGGGCTGGGGGTCCCAGGGTTGGAGCAGCACCTCCCAAAAGGCCCTTTAAGTTTGGGAGCGATTGTGTGGTAAGGGCCCCACTTCCCTGTAGGACCTGCAGGGATTCCTCAGTGGCCTGGGAAAGCACCCCACTCCCTCCTCCGCCGCAGGGCCTGGCATCCAAGTCTGGGTTCTTTCCAAAGAAGGAGGAGGCTCTGTTCAGGGCAGGTGTTCACACGGCCCAGCAGCTGAATCCCGACCTCCCTCCCCCTTGCCCCACTTCTCCTTCCACCAGGGAAGATTCAGGTTCCACTTGGAGAGCAGAACTAGGAAACGGGGCTGAGGGCTAGAGTCCTAGAAAGAGCCGAAGGGTAAGTATGCTTTTACCAGCCCATTTTACAGATGAAGACACTGAGGCCACAGAAGTTAAGTTAACTGTCCTCAAAGCTGGGGCCCACCAAGCACAACTCAGGACTCTACCCCCAAACATTGCTTGCTGCTCTTCAGCCACCTTCTAGCTTTCTTGCCCTCGGAGGCCTGGACACTCAAATTCCTTAAACATACTCATACCTTGCTCTTAGGTCACCAAGAAGAACCAGTGGCCAGGCCGGGGCCTGTGACTGCTCCATGGAGCCCGTGGTGTGTGTCCAGCGTCCTTCCTCTCCGGACCTTGGTGCCTTCCACCCTGGCAGTGGAGATGCCAACACCTGCCCTCGGGCTTTCTCTGACGACGGAGGGACTCAATACAGGTCACACGCCCGAGACAGTAAGCCTTTGGCAGTACTCAGGAGTTGGCAGTGTGTATCACTCATTCCCTTCAGAAGTTGTGTTGTATAGTGTTTCTTGGAATGAACTAGAGGGAAATGTTCCCCCAAATACGTAAATAAATAACACAACTCTGAAAACTGCAATTTCACCTAAGTCCTTGTTTGCTTTTTAGTTTTGAAGTCTTTGCCCACGCTGGCCGAAGAGCAGCGGCCGGGTGGATGGCGGGCTGTGACGGGGTGGCCGGTGCTTCTTGCTCTCGCTCTGGCAGGTGAGTGAGTACCAGGGGGACCCTCCCACCAAGGACACCTAGAATGGCCCAGAAAGGTAAGCCTGGAGTTGGGAGCTCCTTTCCCCTCAGGCAGGCTGGCTGCCGCGGCAGAGGGCCGGGAAGCTCCAGAGCTTTGGGGTCTCGGGTCTGGGGGGACAAAAATAGGAGCGCAGACCTCACCCTGGTGGTGATTCTTCGATAAAACCCCAGGCTTGAGGCACGACTCTAATAACTGATGAACACGTTCAGGAAATTAGATAACAGGAATTTTAGCAGACACCTGGAAACCATAAAAAAGAAGCAAGTGGTCTGACCAGCGTGGCTCAGTGGTTAAGGATGGACCTATGAACCAGGAGGCCACGGTTCGATTCCCGGTCAGGGCACATGTCCAGGTTGAGGCTTGATCCCCAGTGTGCAGGAGGCAGCCAATCACTGATTATTTCTCATCATTGATGTTTCTATCTCTCCCTCTCCTTTCCTCTCTGAAATCAATAAAAATATATTAATAGAAGAAGAAGAAAAGAAGAAGCAAGTGGAAGTTCCAGAACTGAAAACACAATACTGAAGCTAAGAAAGGCCGTTGTTATGATCACCGGTCCTGGCCCCAGCCTTCACCACGTACAATGCCAGCCCTTGTTTCCTTTTCCTTGAGGTGAAATTCATACAACATACAATGAACCATTTTAAAGTGTACAGTTCAGTGATATTTAATGTATTCATAATGCTGGGCAAAAACCAGTGCTCCCGAGTTTCAAAATCTTTTCATCACATCCCCAAACGCCTCGTACCCATTAAGTTGTCGCTCGCTGTCCTCCCGGCTCCCCCATAGCCTCTAGTCTACTTTCAGTCTCTGTGGGTTTCCCTCTCGTGGCTGTGCCGTATCAGTTAAGCATACAGTACGTACCTTTTGTGTCTGGCTTTCACTTACCATGTTTTCAAGGCTCATCCAAATTGTAGCATGTGTCGGTATTTCATTCCTTTTCATGGCTGAATAATATTCCACTGTGTGCATGTATCACATTTCGTTTTACCATTCATCCACGGATGGATGTTTGAGTCATTTCTGCTTTTGGCTAATATGAATAATGTTGTATAAACATTCGCACACAAGTTTCCGTGTGCACCTGTTTTCATTTCTCTTGGGTACATACTTAGGTGTGGGATAATTGTTCCTTAACTTCTTGCAATAGTTTCCTTGTCTAAAAAATGGGGCAGATGGTGGTACCTAATACATAGTTCCACGAGACAATTAATCAAGAGGCTTAGCTTCATAAATGATGACTATAGATCAGAGTTGTGACCCAAGCAGGTTGTAAGTATTTGCTGACATGTTTGTCTGCTTAGCTAGGTCGCAGGGCCTTCCTGATGTCTGTCTGCACCCCAACCCCAGTGCCTGGCACCCTGCTGCCGTGGAGCAGACAGTGGCCTTACCTGTCCCTTGGCTCACCAGTGCCATGGGGAGCACAAATACTAGTGCTCTTTTTCAACCACTGGGGAAAACGAAGCTACTGGAAGTTGAATAACTTAATGCTACAAGACTAAAGAGAAGCAGAACCTGAAGTCCAATCTAAAACCTCAAGCAAGGGTTCGTTCATTCATTCATTCAACATCAAATATTTACTGAGCACCTGCTTTATGCCAGGCATGTTCTAGGCCAGGGGTGGGCAAACTTTTTGACTCGAGGGCCACAATGGGTTCTTAAACTGGACCGGAGGGCCGGAACAAAAGCATGGATGGAGTGTTTGTGTGAACTAATATAAATTCAAAGTAAACATCATTACATAAAAGGGTACGGTCTTTTTTTTTTTTTTAGTTTTATTCATTTCAAACGGGCCGGATCCGGCCCGCGGGCCATAGTTTGCCCACGGCTGTTCTAGGCAGTGGTGTCTTCATGAATTACTTGGGAAAACTATATAAACAAGATAAATAAGTTACATTCTGTATCTAGGTGATATGTGCCAAGCAAAAATAAGGCAGAAAAGGAAGATAGGGAGTCAGTCGCCTAGGGAGGGTGGGAGGGCTACAATTCCTACACAGCTCGTCAAGGACAGGATGGGGATTTGAACCTGGATCTGAGTCTGGAATCTGTGCCATGCCTGGCCTTCCCCTGGTTTCCTGGGGGGATTGTGGGGCTCTGGTTCAGAGCTGGGGCTTCAGAGTCAGACCTACTAACGGGCTGCTTGCCTAACCCCTCTGGGCCTCAGTTCCCACCTCACAGACGTATGTGAGGATTCAGTGTGGCCACAGACACGCATGGGGAGGTTGCTGTTAGGACTGTCGTTGTTAGTACTGTACTAGAGAAGGTTTGCCCTCTGAAAAGCTATCTGGTGCAGCGGAGACTCCCTCTGGTCCTACCCAACCTGGGGTCACACGACTGGCCAACCGTCTAGGCCGCCAGAAGTGAGAGGAGAAACCAAACCTTTCACCCTTGGAGAGCAGCGACCCTCCCAGACCCCGTGAATTTGGCCAACCAGGTTCTGTTTGCTCTCAGGTTACTTCTCTGTGAGCTTCTGGAGCCAGCTGCTCTCCAGTTTGGGCGTCAGGGTTACCAAGGAACACGGCTCCGTTACACTACCCGCCCCCCCGCTACCCCCCCCCCCCCCCCCCCACACACACACACAAACACTATTAAAGACCCACTCGGAGCATTTGCAGGGAGGACCGACTCCAGCTATTCCGGAAGGGCCTGTCTCTGTCAGGGCTGATTCTGGTCCGAGTTGAGAGTGTATTTACTGGCCAAAGTCTGCTCCAAAGTAAACATGTCATCACATTCCTCACAGCCTGTAACCTCCATGGGGAGAGGCCGGGCCACCGTGGAGCTAGGGTGGTGAGGAAACCTTATCTGACTCCATTTCAGCAGGATCCCACTTCGTTCACTGGGTGGGGGACACGGGGAGGAAAGAAGCAGAGACTCCTGAACAGGCCGGATGAAAGGACACATTTGGTGCAGTTGTTCTCTGCGGTGGTGAGAAGGGGATACTGGGAGGTTTAGAAGACAAACATGTGATGTAGTGAGAGAGCACACTCATTCATGTGGGTGTGCCTTTGAGTTTATCCTTATTGCTTTTTTCTACCCATAGACGTAGAACAGACTTCTTTTTCCTTCCTTCCTTCCTTCCTTCCTTCCTTCCTTCCTTCCTTCCTTCCTTCCTTCCTTCCGGTATTGACAGACTTACAGTAGACTGCATATATTTAAAGTGTATAATTTGATTTTTTAACACACACACACACATACTCATGAAACCATTACTACAATAAAAACGGGGAACATTTTGGTTGTATCAAACTTGTATATTAAATATAATCATGTTCTGTTTTTAAAAAAATATATATTTTATTGATTTTTTACAGAGAAGAAGGGAGAGGGATAGACAGTTAGAAACATCGATGAGAGAGAAACATTGATCAGCTGCCTCCTGCACACCTCCTACTGGGGATGTGCCCGCAACCAAGGTACATGCCCTTGGCCGGAATCGAACCTGGGACCTTTCAGTAGCAGGCCAATGCTCTATCCACTGAACAACACCGGCCAGGGCCCATGTTCTGTTTTAAAAAAAAGGGGGGGGGGCATAAGAATCACTCCAAAAAGTTTCCTCAGGGGTGACAGGAAGAGATAAACCAAAGAAGTATATACTTAGATGCATAGCCCATGGGCACAGGCCATAATAGGGTAGTGAAGACCTGAGGTGGGTGGGGAGGGTCTAGGAGGAGGGGAGGAAGGGAGGGGAAAATGGGAGATATCTGGAATACTATCAGCAATAAAAAATATATTTTAAAAAAAGTTTTCTCATACCCTTTTGTGCTCCTTCCCTCCCGACCCTCTTCATCCCTAGGCACACCGGGGTCTGCTTTCTCTCACTCTAATTGGTTTGCATTTCCTCGAGTTGTATGTAAATGGAGCCATACAGGATGTATTCTTTTTCTGCCTAGCTCTGTTCACGTAGCATAATTATTCTGAGATTTGGCTGTGGCTGTGTATATCCGTAGGTCCTTCATTTTTACGGCTGAGTGACTCGTGCACGGCGTGGCTGTACCGGTTTGTGCATCCACTCACCTGCTCATGGGCCTCCGGGTCCTTGCCCGTTTCGGGCAGTTACCAATCAAGCTGGTGTGGGTATCCAAGTGCAAGTCTTTTATAGACACATGTTTTATTTCCCTGGGGTAATTAGTCAGGAGTGGAAGGGCTGGATCATAGGGTAGGTATATGTTTCACTTTCTAAAAAACTGCCTTCCATGGCGGGTAAGCCACTTTATATTCCCACCAACGGTGCATGTTTAACAACGTTAAACATTTAAGACAGAAAGAACAGTCCTTAAGGTAGAAAGTAAAAGCTCTTATAAGTCTACCTCCTAGTGACTGGCCGGCTTCACTGTTTACTATAAATCCTGCAGGGTTCCTTTGTTTTCCTGTCCACACACAGAACCAGACTGAGGCGCTGAGGTGCCCTGGGCAGGCTAATAATCTGGCATGCCCTCAGCCTGATATTGCAAAAACAGTTGTTCAAAATTTACTTAGGCAGGCTGTGGAGAAACTGGTTCTCTGTTAATAAAATATATCATTCTTCTTTCCTTTCGAAAATAAAGGATTTATTACATGCACCGAATGAAACCTGACCTCTTCACTTCTTTGGCATGGTCCTGGAATCGTAGTCGTTCAAGCTTTTGGGGGCTGAAATAAAGGGCATAGGATTGGGTGTCACACTAACAAAACGTTAGGTCCTGGCGCAGCACGAAACGCCGACCAAGGACAAAGCTGACATGACCAAAGACCCAAGGGAATGGTCTCCTAGCGGGACTCAGGCCGTGGCACAGCCCAAAGCTGCCCGAGGGCCGGGGAAAAGAAGGTCCCAGTTTCCCCCAGAGGACGCTTGTTGCCTCCGATCACTGGTCTGTCCTGTGTGGAAGCCTAAGTCACTGGCCCTGTGTTTCATCTAGTTCAGTGCTGTCTGGTCCCCCCTTCTAGACTTGGTAGGCTGCCTGGCGGGCAGCTCGGTGCATGTATTAACGCAGATTAGTGTTACTGGTATTTTAAATGTGTGCATACAAATTGGATCATACAAATTCATGTTGGTCTGTAACTTGCTTTTCTCCCCCACCACCCCCCCCCCGGCCCCATTTAACAATAAATTCCAAGATCTTTCCACATCAGTCTATGTAGACCCATCACATTCTTTTTAAAGATACAGAACTTACCACTTGAACGAGCCCTCTGTCACCTTGGGGATCTTGTTAAATCACAGCTTCTGATTCAGCAGGTCTGGGCGACGCCCGAGATTCTGCACAGCCCAGGTGCTGCCCCAGCTGCTGGTGGGACCACACTCGGAGGAGCAAGGCCGGCGTGCGCGTAATAAGCAGCCTTGGATATCAGAGGAGCAACAGAGGACGGGTGTCAGAGTCAGAAGA
Source organism: Myotis yumanensis (assembly GCF_028538775.1). NCBI lineage: Eukaryota > Metazoa > Chordata > Mammalia > Chiroptera > Vespertilionidae > Myotis > Myotis yumanensis. The sequence continues at coordinate 44,669,418 of NW_027223765.1, forward strand.
CAGACACTGAGCGCTGGCCCTGGCACTGTGTGACGGGGAGCGGGTCACTTATGCTTGCAGAGCTGCCAGCGAGCGGTCACAACTGCCTTCCCTCTATTAGATCCTGGGGAGCCTTCAAGACAAACTGCCCCTGTCCTTGAGCCTCTAATAAGAACAGTAACCCTGGCTGGGGAGCACGGCAGGGGGGAGAAGGCGAGATAAGGACGGAAAGGGCTTTGTCAGCTGCGTAGCCGGCCACAAAGGGCCAGTTCTGCTCCAGTTGGAAGGCAGGCTGGTTTGCAGGTGAGCAGTGGCTAGAAGGGTTTTCTTCAGCAGAAAGGTGCTCTGTGGCATTTGTCTGCACTTTAAGAAAACAAACCAGACCCACACATACGTCTTCCAAAGAAGCCAAAGTCAGGCTGGGTGGAGCAAGAGGCCCAGTCCCTTGCAAATTAGTGTGTGTGTGTGTATGTGTGTGTGTGTGTGTGTGTGTGTGTGTGTGTGTGTGTGTGATTCCAGAAAGACAGGGAAGGTATGGGGCAGGCTCTGGCCCTGGGTTCCTCCTTGGGCTGGGAAGGCCCAGAGGGAGGAAGTCAAGGCCCTTCGCAGGCTCTGTCTCCCCGTTACCCCTGCTGAGTGAACAACACACAGATGTCCCTGAACGGTGGCCACCGCCTTCATTCCTTCACCATCGCCAGGCAAACTGTGTTTCTGGCAGTCAGGGCTGTGGGCTCTGAGGGACTGGAGAGCTTAGAGACTCAGAACTGGCCTCTGGACCAGGGTTTGAATCCAGACTCTGACACTAATACCAAAGGGACCCTGAGCAGGTGACTTGATTTTTATTTTGCAGCCTCAGTTTCCCTACTTGTAAAATGGGGGTGGTAATGATAGCACCAAGTTCACAGTGTTCTCGAGATTTAAAAGGATCACTCATGGACATGTGATGCTTAGCTCAGGGCCTGACTCCAGGAAGTGGTCACTGACTGCAGTTGTGGGATCAAAGGCGATACTATGGATAAAACCACAGCAAGCCCATTCTGAGCCCCACCTCAGCAGAGGGTGAGTGGGAGAAGGGGAAGGTCTGTGTCTTCTCCCTGCAGCCTGCTTCCCCACAGGCCCCCCCTCCTCTCAGGGCAGGGCTGGCTCATTTCCCCACCTAGTCCCTGGGCCTTCAAAGTGCCGTAGCTTTAGGCCAACCCTTGGTGGAGGCCTGCTGTCCCAGCCCTCTTCTTGCTGGAAGGGCTTTCTCCCAGGACCCCACCCACATCATCCAGGGACGTATGCATGGGGTTGGGGTAAAGGGTGACCCTCCCACCTCTCCGGGGAGGGAGCTGCCGAGAGAACCAGCACCTCTTCTCCTAGGAGGTGGACCGAAGAGCAAGTATTTTCATTTGGATTTTGCTTTTTTCCCTTTCTGGTGGGTGTGGAGCTTGGTGTAAATTACAACTAAGAAGGCCCGCCCTGGGGAGGACATACATTTATTTTCTAAGTCCCGGTGCTCCATCTCTGTTCCCTTTGGAAAGCAGGTTTCTAAATCGGGAACTTTTAGTCTTTGCTCTTTGATGTGGCTTGAGCCAGGCTAGTAAACCAGGGCAAGTGGAGCAGGGAACTGGGACATAGTTAGCCAAGCAGTTTGCAGCCATTGAGTAAATCCTATCTTCTCTAAACCACGGGCACCTAATAAATGGTTTGCACGTCTCCTCCCCAACCAGAGGGTAAATAGCTTAAATCACGCCACTCAGGGAGACAGATAGCAGCAATGTAATTAGTGCCATCTGTGCAAACCACACTCAAGAATAGATGAAGGGCTCTAGCCAGTTTGGCTCAGTGGCTAGAGCATCGGCCTGCAGATGTAAGGGTCCCGGGTTCGATTCCAGTCAAGGGCACATGCCTGGGTTGGAGGCTCCATCCTCAGTAGGGGGTTTGTGCAGGAGGCAGCCAATCCACGATTCTCTCTCATCATTGATGTTTCTCTCTCCCTCTCCAAAGTCAATAACAATATATTAACAAAAAAGATGAAGAGAATAAATCTCATTTTGGTACATCAGCATAAAGCTGATTAATATTTTATTGAGATCCTCCTCTAAGAACTCCCCTAAACTCCCAGCCTTTAAAAACCCTCAAAACAAAGGTCCCAGTGCCCTCTCCCTCCCAGGAGCACGCCTGTACCTTTCCTTCCCCCTCCCCTCTCCTTCCCCCACAGGCAGGCATCTCCTAACCTCTAAGGGAGCCCATGAGACTTGAAACCACCGAGCAATGGGCAGCGGCAGCTCGTCCCGGGCTAACCCCCTGACCCTGTCCCCAAGGCCCCTTTGTCTCTGACTTCTTAGTGAGCCAGAGCAACCTGGCCAGGGCTCATTTCCCCACCTAGTCCCTCTCCTGTTGCTGCTTCTCTCCTAGACCCTTCCTTGTTTCACTGTCCCCAGCTTTAATAAACATCTTCTAAAAATCACCTGGACTCCTATTATGAAATCTTTCCTGCACTAAGTCAGGAACCCACACACTACCAGTGGCCCGAGGTAGACCCACTCAGGGCAGACACTCCCGGGAAGTATATTGTTAATGTAGGCTACAGGTTGGTAAACAAAGTCAGGTGCAGTCCCAGTCCCTGCTTCTTAATCATGACTGTTGCCTTTCTTGGCCCTTCCTTAGTATCCTGTCTTTGTCACTCTGACCTTAGGCTTATGACTACTCCTCTCAGCCTCAGTTTCCTGCCTGTAAAATGGGGATGATAACTCCTGCGGTTGTCCTGATGATCAAATGTCAGTACTCAAGAAATGGCAGCTTCTATTATTATTTCTACCATTTTGAATATCCGGACATAGTAGTGGACCCCAGGATGCTGAGAAACCACAGAATGCAGGTTCACTGGCCCCCCCAGAACTGGGTTCCTGAAGAGTGCCGAAGGAGGTACACACGAGGCCACAAATGATAAAAAATTATGTCATCTGGAAACCAGATGGGCTGAGCCCACAGATGGCGTCAGCACCCAGGGACTGGGGTGTCAGAGGTTTTAAGGGCCCCCAAGTGGGCGTTTTTGGCGGGGAATTCTCCGGGCAGGTCCGGGTCCTGGGCGAGTCCCGAGGGGAAAGTTACTGGTCTTAGCAAATGGAATGTGGTCTCAGAGAAAGGGAATATCGGTTGTGAAATAATCTAAAGGCCAGTTTCCGAGGGGAGGGGAGTATTGATTTGATCATTTGATCAGACCTATCATGGAGGTAGGTTTCACATCTAAGGAAGAGATTCCCAGATCAGGAGCCTGGTGAGAGCATGATGGGTCTCCAAGTTGTTAACTGGTTTATTTCAATATCAAGCATATCTCTATCCTGCACTGTCCAATTGGAGAGCCAGCAGTTGCCAAAGGTAGCTATTGAACACTTGGCAATTATGCCGAGTCTGAATTGTGCTCTATGTGAAATATTAATTGCATATTGAAATTATAACTTTTTGGATATATTGGGTAGGGTTGTGGTAGGCAGTTAGATAGACATGAGCAAGGACGATGGGCCAGGTGCAGAAGGTCCTCAGGGCAGAAAGCTTTGGGTGCCTAACGGGCAAAACTGGGAAGACAAGGAGCTCACCCCCGGGGTAACCTTTCTTCCCTTAGCATGTGTGGTTTAGACCCCTGACCTCTCCTCTCCTGGCATGTCACTAGTCGTGCAGTAAACCCCCTTGGAGGAGGAACAAGGGGTGGAAGAGTGGCCTCAAGTGACTCCCATGCAGGCCCTCGCATGACCACTCCCTTACACAGTAACCCTGGGATAACATCAAGGTCTCAGCTCCTGTGTTTCAGCTCTAGGCTCAGAAAAGCAGCAAAACCAGACAAGCGAAGCCATGGCTGACATCAGGACCAGCTACATTGACTAATGACTGCGGACCAATCAGTAGAAACCTTAACTCTAAAAGGACACACCTGGAAAGCTGATGAATATTCTATTGGGATCCTCCCCTGAGTCCTGGAGATACTCTCAAAAAGAGGACCCAGCTCAGCTCTCTCTCCCAGGAGCACACGCTTGCCTTTCCCCGCCTCTTCTTCCTCCCACCCACTTCTACCCCGCAGGAGAATTACCTTTACCTTTCTCCTTAGCTCCAAAGGCCCTTCTTTTGCCTCTTAACTTGTTTCCTGACCCCATTTCTTCTACTGCTCACTTCTCCTACCTCTGACTTTCTAAATAAACATTCTCTTACAGTTTGAGTCTTGGCTCTGAATTCTTTCTCAGCCAGAACTCAAGTCCCGAGGTTGCCGAACGCAGGTCCAGTCTAACACCTGGTGCAGTTTTCACTGCCAGCAGGGTGACCAACTTATTTTGCCAGAGTCACTCTTGCTTTTAGCACTGAAACGAAAGGCTTACATCCCAGGAAACTCCTTAATCCTGGGCCAACTTGGACAGTTGGTCGTCTTACTGTTGGTTAAAATATATTATATTTAATCTTACCCTTTTTTTAAAACTTTTTATTAGAAAGTTTAAAATGACAACGTGGCTCTCGTTATATTTATATTGGACAATGCTGGCTCTATTAGGTCTTAAACCCCAGATTATACTCTGCAAGGGCACGGAGGTGACATTTTCCTCCGTCAGTCACTGACTACAGAAAATAGCAACTAAACTTCAGCAAAAAAGAAGCACTGTGACTGAACAAGCTGTGAGAGTGCGGGGACTAAAGGATGGACATGATTGTCCCGAGCTGGAGGGGAGAGAGGAGAGCATTCTTGGCAGAGGACACTGCCTGAGCAAAGGCATGGAGGTGGGATCCAGGGAGCTATTCTATAAGCACACCTGCTTGATTAGAAGAACCCTTTCCAACCCTACTCAGATGGGCTGATTTGGCAACTGGTGCGGCTTTGAGAAGTAGGCTCACAGGGCTTCCCCCTTCCGCCCAATGTCGATCTTCAGGTTCAGCCAGCCTCTTCCTTGGGATGCACCTGTGCGTCTGTGACTGTCTTGTCAGGTCCATGCTGACATGTAGCGGTTACTGCTCTGCTTATGTTTTCTTGGTCAGTTTATTCTCACCACGGTCTCTCGGGGCTGTGGCAGACGGGTGTCAATATCTGGGAAAAGATGTGGAAGGAGCCAGGGCTTCTTACAGAGGACTGGAGTCTGGGGAAACAACCACAGACCTGCTGGCTTCCACCGGGAAACTGCTGGGCTAGAAGCCCTTGCCTCTATCCTGCCCAGCTCCTCTTCCCCCAGGAAGCCTGCCTGCCCTGACTTCCCTCCCCCAACCCTGGGTTAGGTACCCCTTCTTGAGTAGAGGGGCTCCCTGTGCTTCTCTTACAGACATGAATTCAAGTCCTGTTTGTACTGTGTGCCCTGAACTAGTCACTTTACCTCAGTTGACTCTAGTCAAATGGGGCCAATAGCAAAGAAACAGCTTAGCACAGCTCTTGCTTGGTGCAGGGGCAGAGCAGGGACTGAAGTCATGCTAGCTACCACTCTTGACAGCAAAGCTCTGGCCTGGGTCTCCGCTGTATCCCAGCACCTGGCACAGAACCTGAGGACAGAGCAGGTGCTCAATACATGGTGTTGGTAGGCAGAATAATGGTCCCCAAACATGTTCACGTCCTATTTTCCAGAACCTATAAATATTACCTTACATGGCAAAGGGGAATTAAGGTTGCAGATGGGATTAAGACTGCTCGTCTCTGATTTTAAAATATTCTGGATTAACCAACTGGGCCCAGTGTAATCACAAGGGTCCTTAAGAGAGTTAGAGATAGAGGTGCTATGGAGAACCAGGGAGGTGACAACGTGAGAAGGACTCAGCCTGGCGTTGCTGGTTTTGAAGAATGGAGGAAGAGGTCACAGCTAAGGAATGCAGGAAGCTTTTAGAAATTGGGAAAGACAAGGAAATGGACTCTTCCCTAGGGCCTCCAGAAAAGAATGCATTCCGCCAATACCTTGATTTTTAGCTCAGTGAGACCTGGGGGGGGCGGGGGGGGAGGGGCGGGGGGCGGGGCTGGAGACCTCCAAGCTCACAGATCTGCAAGATAATACATGTGTGATTTTTTAAGACAAAGTTTCAGTAATTTGTTACAGCAGCATTAGGAAACATGTAGCACATGGTAAATTACTGTTCGTTTCTATTACTACTACTGCTGAGCTGTTTGTGACAGGTGATTCCTGCTTTTCTCTCCCATTTGTCTATGAACTAAAGGTTAGGGAACGTTTGTCTTATTTACCATCGGTTCATAGGCACTCAGAGGGCCGGGCACTCAATACATGCTATGAATAATAATATATATTATAATTCGTGAGTTTAATTGATAGGAATAATAAATGTCTGTTTCCTTCACGGTGCTCTACAGTGGCTTGCACACAGCAGGAGCTCAATAAAAAAACCAACAGGTGCAGCCCCCTCTCCCATGACCCACCCATTCTCTCCAGTTCCCTCCTTCTGCACGTCCCCTCATTCCGGGACGGTGACCTCCTTAAGGATCTGGGTGTCTCCCTCCCGACTTCCATTCCCATAGGCGGTGAGCACGGAGCGCAGGGTTCCCCGGAGACCGCGGGGCGCAGTGCCTGCCTAGGGCGGCAGGAGGCGACTGTGGCCCGGGAACTCCCGCCGGTGGGTTGGGAAGGGGCGGGGATTTGGGGCGGGGCGGCTCAGTGCGCAGGCGCGGGGCCAGCCGCCTCTCGTGGCCAAGGGCAGGCGGCCACAGAGCAGCCCCGGCCGCGGCCACGGTAGGAGCGAGTTCGAGTCCGACTGCCCCTCCGCTTTGGTTCTCGCCGCCCCGGCTCTTGGGCCTTCCGACGCCAGTCCCCGGCAGCTCGCTGCGCATTGCGCTCTCCCCGCCGCCAGGATGCCGGTGACCGAGAAGGACCTGGCGGAGGACGCGCCGTGGAAGAAGATCCAGCAGAACACGTTCACGCGTTGGTGCAACGAGCACCTCAAGTGCGTGAATAAGCGCATCGGGAACCTGCAGACTGACCTGAGCGACGGGCTGCGGCTCATCGCGCTGCTCGAGGTGCTCAGCCAGAAGCGCATGTACCGCAAGTACCACCAGCGGCCCACCTTCCGCCAGATGCAGCTCGAGAACGTGTCCGTGGCGCTCGAGTTCCTAGACCGTGAGAACATCAAGCTCGTGTCCATCGGTGAGTGCCCCTGCCCGGCCCGGCTCGGGCGGGCGACCCCTGCGTGCGCCCCTGCGGGAGGCTGAGGCTGCCTGCCGCGCGCCCACTACGCGCAGCAGCCGCGGGCTGGGTGTGCGCGCCGCGGCTGGGGGCGTCGTCCCCGAGGTTGTGGGGACACAGGGGACCTAGGCCCCCACCATGGTGCCACCCCCTGGGCTGTGACCTCGTAGGATAACTCCCCGCCGTGCGTCCTGGCGGGGGGTCTCTTGAGAGCTGGGGGTTGAGGATTTGGGTTGGGGCCGCACGGGGAGCGGTGGGGCTGTGGTATTTCCCTGCACCTAGGATGCCCCTGCCGGAACTTGGGGGACTGGAAACCTCTGTTCTGCGGTCCCCGGGGATGAGACCCTAGTCCGCTGCTCCCCGGAGCGTTCGCCCCGCTGCGCCCAGACCGGTGCGCTCGGCCGCGGCGAATGGGCGTTGGCTCTGAGGCCTGGGGAGGCGACCTGGGGAGGGACCGTTCTCTGCGCCTGAGGCCTCCCCGCCCAGGTGGAGACCGGGACCAGGTACCCTCCCCCGCTGCCTCGCAATGGGTGTGGGCCTGGAGGTGGGAAGGGGAGCCTAGGGGGTGTGTCGTCCTCGCTCGCTCCACTCCCAGTGCGGCTCTGGCTGGGCGCCGCCGGATGAGCCCGCTCTGGAGGCTGAAGTTAAAATTTAGAGATGGTGGTAGTCATGGGAACGGCTGCCTTGCAGGGACCCCAAACCAGTGAGTGCTGTGTGCCCACAGCCTTCTGGTTATCTCAGTCCTTACACATCCTGCAGGCTGGAGTGTTGGAGTGTTTGATCCATTTTGCAGACTAGGGAGTCCAGAGGATTAAATCGCTTGCCCAAGCCGTGGCAGCATGAGGGTCCAGCTGAGAATTGAAGGAAGTGGTGACAATTAAAGGAGACTTTGCTTTCCTCTCCCCGCCCTCCCCACACCGGGGTCTTCCTGAGAGGGGGCAGGGAGTTGGTGTTGTGTCCCTCACCCCCTGAGCTGGGGAGGAAGAATGAGGGTGAGGTCCCCACTAGGACCTGAGCTAGGGGAGGACTTCCAGGAGGGTCATAGGCTGCTGAGGGGAGGGCTGTCACACAGCATGTGCATAGAGGGAACATGTGTGTTCAAAGAGGGAGCGTGTGTGGGTGTGCGCCCGCCCGCAGAGAATGTGTGTGCATTTACATTGTATGTGTATGTTCTGCCAAGTGAGTGTCTTGCCGGAGAGGTGCTGGCCCAGGCCCAGGCCTGGGTCTAGGTCTCTTCCTGAGGAAACCAGGCCTTATTGTGACCCCCATGACAGGAAGAAAGTGAGGGGGGCGGGGTGTGTGGCTGCTGGGACTTTCTCCAGCCAAGGGGGTTCCCTCTAGGCTGAGTCTCCTCCCTTCTCCCCTCTCCTCCCCCACACCTGTCCTGGCAGGTAGGGCTGCTTCCTGGGCCCAGGCAGCAGCCACCGCCCAGCCAGCCTCCCCAGGAAGGGTGGCTTCCGTGCAGAGGGAAGCTGTGTGGCATGCTCTTGTTTCTGTCTATAACTCGGGGAGAGAACCTCAGTATTCTCCTGGAATTCTTTCCTCTTCAGAAACTAGCATCCCCTCTGAGGAATCTCAAGGCCTGGCTGGGCTCAACGGGGATCCCTTCTTCTTTGTTTTAAAATGTGTATTTATTTAATTAACCGAACAAAGAAACTTAAAGTAAACCAGGAGTATCCAAACATGACATGAAATCTCTTTAAAAAACAAAACAAATGGGAAAAAAAAAACAAAAAAACCCAAACCACAGCACCAGAAAATCCTGGACTGCCTCATTTACCAACTGTTTACAGGATTTGCAGCTGTTTCCAGCGTGGCTTCCATCAATGCCCCGAGCTTGGGCCTCATTCTAGACGTTGTCTGGTCCCTTAGGTATAGTTTTCTACTCAATCCTCACGATTTTCATTCCTGAACCCACCCAGGCCATAGGGCCTCCAGGGTTAACCTCCCCTTCCCCGGTTGTGGGCCTACGGGTGTTGGCAGCCACTTCCCACCACAAGTTCCATTGTTTTATTTTCTCCTTTTAAACGATTTCTTAGATCATATTCCCCAAAGTAGCATGCCTGGGTCAAAGGGTGCTACCACATTTATGAATCCTGTCATTGGCTGCCTAGTCGCTCTCCCAGAAAGATCTAGAAGCAGACAGGTTTTCCAGCCTCTGGAGAGAGGGAATGTCAAGTGCCAGGACTCCTATGGGGGTAAAGCCTGAGGCCTCTTCCTTTTGCTCCTGGGCCAGTCCTGGTATAGTCCTTCAGGGAAAAGGCACATCGAGCTCCAGTACTTACTGCTTACCGCTGTGTTGATTGACACCAGCTCCGATTTGGGGGCCTGGGAAGGTGCTCTGTTGATCACCTCATTGATCACCACCTGGAATTCTCAAGTGTTTTCCTTGTCTGTATAATGAGCTGCTTCAGCAAGTCGTGGGAGGCTTAGGGGCTTGCCCCAGTCCTGACCAGGTGCTTAGGAGATGGTTACTGTTATAACTGTGATTTGTTAGTATTGTTATCTCTACTTAAAGATGAGGAAATGGAAGTGAAGTGACTTGCAGAGGTCGCCTGCTAAGTAAATGGTGACTGGAACCCAGGTCTACCCAGTTGTTGAATTGAGCCCTCAGTGACCTGCCTTCCAGGGTCAGAAATGAGTAAATACAGCCCCTCTCCCCTGACCAGAGAGCCCCTGCAACAGGTGGTTAAGTCTGGGATGTTGGGGTAGCCTCCAGCCTTGAGCAAGCTCAGCGGGGATCCCAAGGCCTAGGATGCGTGAGAGGACTAATCCTCCCACCTGTGACAAAGGATCCATGAGGTCAGTGTTGCGTCTGGAGGTGAGCAGAATCAGTGCGCCTCTTCCGCCTTGTGTCCAGGTGTTTTGTTTAGGGACTGGCTGCTCTGTGTTCACTGACTTTTTTGAGGGGTGGAGGTCGGGGGGTGGGAACTTTTCTGCTGCCCAGCGGATGGTGTTTTACCCCATAGTCTGGATCTGGGAAGGTATCTTTGAATGACCAGAGCTTCGTATGCTTTGGACAACTCTCAACAGTATGCATGGTGGTAGTCATTGGCGTTGTGTACAGGCACCCAGCTCTGAGGTCAAGGAAGGTCAAAAGCCACCAGAGGACTGTGGCTTTTCTCCTTAGAATTCACCGAAAGATAGCCCTGGCTGTTTACCCACAATTGCAATTCATGGTGAGGTGGGCCCATCCTAGCTAGGCTCCATCCAAAAGTTAGAGATTTTCTTCAGTTTCTTGTTATATCCTGGGCAGTTCATAGTGAGGCCTCAGCATATTTAATTGTAGCCGTCTGCCAGAGCTGGCAGTTTTATTTACTTGTTTTTCCAAAAACCTTTCTGACATTGGGCAGGCCAGCCAACTTGGAGAAAAAGGGGTCTCCGAGTCCAGGAATGACAATCAAGGCTGCCTAGAAGTTTGGGTGGTGTGTTTTGGTTTGATCCTTCAGGAAAAAAAAAAAAGAATTTTTGCCTTTTTAGGGGATGCGGTAAGACCCTTGTGTTTACTTAAAGTGCCTGTGCTGGGCCAGTGCCCCAGAGCAGGTGGGGTGGGTGTTCCCAAGACCTTGGGTCACTGGGCAGTGTTTCCAGGGTGGTGGGTCACCGTGCCACTCAGCCCTTTTCCTTCCACCAAATAACGTACAACTAATCCTAAATCCTCCTCTTTTCTGAATTACCTAGCAAAATGCCAGTGCGCCTTTTAGGCAATATAGTTCAGGCCCGGAGAATGTTTAAAAAGTTACTAGCACAATAGCATGCTTTGTCAGAATTAACAAGTTTGGGGCCATTTGCAACAAGTAACACATTAGTGTCCCCTGTGCCCTGGTGGCTCTTGTTAAGAGCAATGATTCTTTGTTCAAATCCCACTTGCTGCTAAGTAGCAATTAAGACACTTCTGTGCCTTGGTTTTCTTTCCTTTTCTTTCTTTCTTTTTTTTGGTTAATCCTCACACATGATATTTTTTCCATTGATTTTTAGAGAGAGGGGAAGAGAGAGGGGGAGGGGGAGGGAAGAGAGAGAAAGAAACATTGATGTGAGAGAGACACATCGATTGGTTGCCTCTGGCATGTACCCTGACCAAGGAGGGGGATAGAACCTGCAACCCGGGTCCATGCCCTTGACTGGGAATCTGACCCCGAGACCCTTTGGTGTTCAGGCTGACGATCTATCCACTGAGCCACGCTGGCCAGGGCTGGGTTTTCTTATCACTGATATGGGGACAGTACCTATCTCTATTAAAAATCAAACACATCAACACTCAAAGAAGTGCTTAGAACAATTTGTGGCACCTAGTAAGTGCTCCGTGAGTGTTTGTTAAATACATCAGGTTCCGTCCAAGAATACTCTCAGGAGTCAACTGGAGGGCGTGCACACGGAGAGGGCTTGGTGGCCAGTGCTCATTCTGTTTGCTCTCCTAGGGCTATGGACTGCCCAGAGCGTGCCCCTCCTTGGAAGGAGGTGACCCCTGGCTGTGTTATGGCTGCCTCTGGGCCCATTCACAGCAGCTTTGTTTCCGAGATCTGGACGGGTAGCTGGTCATTCCAACCTCCCACCCCACTCAGGAATCTCTGGGCCAAATCACTTCCAGATGGCAGCCGGGCTCTGCGGAGCCCCTCCAGCGACGCGGAGCCAGCATGCCAGTCAGCAGCCGCCTTCATTCTTGGAGAGTCTGTGCTGAAGGGGGGCTTTGACTTGGAGCCAAGTTGTGTCTCGCGGCACTCCCCTGTCCCTGCCCGGGGTCCTGGTCCCGTGCTGTGAGGCGAGTGTCACTGGCTAGTTGAGGATAGCTCCTTGCTCCTTGCTCCTTGGGCTCTGAGCCTTTGGGCCCTGCCCGCAGCGGCTCCATGGTCAGAGGTACCACTTCATCCTGCTTTCCCTGTACTATAGAGCTGGTGAGAGCACTGTATTTGATTGGGTTAAGCTACTGCATGATGCTGGCATTATCATTAATCACATTATTGTGCTTTTGAACCAGAGTCCAGGACTGTCTTCCTTCTATTTTCTGCCAGTCCTACCACTGCGCTGTCATCTGGTGTGATAGCTGTTCCCTTCCCTTCACCTCTGGTGAAGATGCCTCCCCAAATCCTACTTTCTTCCTTTCCTCATTCAAAAATGTATAAAAGACGGACTGTGCTCTTGCTGGTTTGGCTCAGTGGATAGAGCGTCAGCCTGCGGACTGAAGGGTCCCGGGTTCGATACCGGTCAAGGGCACATGCCCGGGTTGTGGGCTCAGTCCCCAGTGGGGGGTGTGCAGGAGGCAGCTGATCTATGATTCTCTCTCATCATTAATGTTTCTCTCTCTCCCTCTTCCTTCCTCTCTGAAATCAATAAAAATATATTAAAAAAAATTAAAAAAAAGGATGGACTTTGAGGGCCACAGGAATAATGAGAGTCATGCCCCTGGCTTGTGTCACACATTGCTCAGCACGGAGGAGAGACATGTCACCAGGGAGTGTCCTTCTCAAACTTTTAGGCACACACAAATCACCCGGAGACTCTTAAAATAAATGTAGGTCCCATTCAGTAGGTCAGGGCTGAGGGCCGGCTTCTGGTTGCTGCTGTCTGCTCTGAGGAGAGGACCCAGCTGTGAGGAGTGAGGAGGGGAGGAGAGGATGGCCTTCCCTCCGGCTGGAGTGGGCTGGGTGGTCTGGAGGGAGGAATGGCCAGTTAAGCTGAGACCTGAAGCCTGACTAGACTTAGGCAGGTGAACAGTTAGCCAGGTGAACACAGGAGTGGAAGAGTGTGTCAGGTGGAGGTGGGTGGCGGGGTGGTGGTGGTGGTGGTGGAGAGGTAGGCAGGGACTGACGCATGAGGGGCTCCTGAGGCTGTGAAGATGGGCATCAGAGCATCTTCCTCGAGGAGCTTGGGGGAGGGTAGGCCAACCCAGCTGAAATGGATGAACCGTTGCTTCAGTCAAACTTTCTGAATGGGCCCCTTCCTCATATGTGTATATTTGTAAGCGATATACCTGTACCACTGTCAGTCTACGTATGAAATATAGGTAAAGCATAGTTTCTCTTTAGATGACAAATCCAGATATAAGACCTGGTTTTTCCCGTGCTCTGACGGATTATCTCGTGTGCCCTCGGAGCGCATGTACCCTACCTACGTGGAGGCCCCCACAGGCCTGTGTTTCCACATTTCCCTTTTCTTTTTCTCCCTCTGTTGCTATTCTGCATTTAGTGTCCATCTTTAGTTACCTTAGTTAAGGAGCTGGATATAATTATAATCCTTTCCTCTAACAAGTTGAACCAAATAAATAAATCCAGTGGAAAGAGCCCTTTCCATCTAAATGCATGCTACCTCCTACTCTTCTCACGATGAAAATTGCTTCATTCTGCTGGAAGCCATCTTCCATTACTGCTGTGAATCTCGTTATTCATTAAACATGCTCAATAACCACCAAATAATAAACAATGCCACTTTCTTCTGGGGCTTGGGAAGTGGCCTTGTGTTTTTAAGGTGCCTCGGTCACTTGTCTTGGGAAATTGAGTGCGTGTTTGGAGAGAGAGTTTCTTGGGAAAGATGATTAGAAAACCACGTGGTTCTCTTTCTGACTAAAGTGATAAAACAGTAGGTGAGAGTAGGTCTTCATTTTAGAAAGGATGGGATTATTGGGCATTTTAATCGTGCCCACTTAGTATCCTTTTTTTTTTTTTGCAAGAAAAATACTGAGCTCTATATGAAGTTGCTGCCCTTGTTCTAAGAGCCTTCTAGCAGTTGCCTTAAATGCATTCATTTGATAAGTTATAGATAGATGGTTGTCACCTCTTCTGCAAACTGTCCAGTCATGAAAACAATTTGATGACATTTTACTAATGCTCATTGTCTGGTTACAAAATTTACCAAAGAACCTTTGCCTTCCCTGATCCCCTTTTGACAAGTCCCTGTGCAGTGCAATGGCCTCGGTCAGAAGATTTCCCAGGATTAACTATAAGCGAAGAAGCAGTTTGGTTTTTCACTTAGTCAGGACTGGCCGTGAGACTGAATTATTCTGACAGAGCATCTGACTTCCTCCCTTCCCCCATCAAAACCTGGCTCAGGTAGACAGCTTGGCGAGGAGGACACAGGCTTCCTCCTGCATAGCCCTTGGCTGTTCTTGGTCCCGAACCCCACTGGTGATGCCGTTTGTGTACCGAATATCTGGGCGTGCACACCCACCTCTAACATAGTACCCAGTATTTTCCCAGCCCTACCGCCTGCCAAGCATTGTCCTGGGTGCCTCACTTTTATTTGTTCTAATCCTCATTATGAGCCCTGTGTCGTGAGTGGTTTTACATCTATTCCGTTTTGCGGATGAGAATACTGGTGCTTGGATCTGCCTCACTTCCCAGGCGAGGTGCGATGCTTGCCTGCATCAGGCTGTAAAGTGTGTTTTAATGTCAAAGCTGGGTTCCACACTTGGGAAGTAAAATAGACCTATTGTAGTGAGAGACTTTCTACCGCTTTAGTTCTGTTGGTTTTTATTTTGCTTGAAACTTGATGCATTTGAGTTAGAGTAATGTGAAATTTCCTACTATAAAACGAAACTATTTTTGGCCCATTTGCCTTACCTTTTCCGGCACCTTAGACCTAAGGGGGCCTTCTCTCTGGTTCTGGAGGCATCTCTCTAGTCCTCTCCCTACCTGCGTTTGGTTCCCAGGGACAGTGGCTTCCCTGCAGGCCTGGACAGTGGGGACCAGCTGCAGGCTGCTTTGGGGAGACAGGCGGGGGCGGGGTTTTCTCCGTGAGGCCTGGAAACCCGAGGGGAGGAGGAGGTGCCCCTGCGGAGCTCACCGCATACCGCGTGGGGACCTGGAGGGGTTTGCTGTGAACCAGCTATGTCCAGAGGTCCTTGGTGACAGCCCTTTGGCACAGCTGTGCTCTGTCAGAGACCTCCCTTCGCTACCTGTTAACATGACCCGGGGGAGCGTGTGCTGGGTGGTGTTTGCTGGGAGCAGAACCTTTCTTTCCTGGCTGGCGCTCGGCCTTTATCAGTCCACCAGCCCTGGCACAGGCAGCCACTCCCCGGTCATCTTCACGGAGCCCGTGGGCCACCCCGTGCTGTGCACCAGGGCTGAACTTGCGTCCCCAAGCGCCTCTCCTGCAGCCTCCTTGCTCAGCCTCCGTGCTCAGCTCCCCAGAATCGCAGGCCCGGCTTGGTGAAAGGTCTGGGCGTTAACACAGCACTCCTGTTCTCCCTCTCTGAGGGCCCTTTATGCTGGCATGAATTCCTTTTCTCATGGAGATCTGAAAGCTCTTTTGACTAAATGGGTCACCTTTCTTGGGTATTTTCATAAGGCTGGTCAGCCTTTGCCACGCCAGACAACTTTTCTGGAATTTCCGTTCAGATATAAAGGCAACCAAAGAGGTTGGAAGTATTTGGAACACAGTGTGGAATTTTGGCTTTTGAGCTATAGGGAAATGGGTGGGGATTTGTGGCAGGGACTATGTAAATTTGCTGCGGCCCATAAATTCAGATTTTAAGATTTAAAAAGGCAAGCAGCAGTCAGCTTTCCTTCTGACCAATAGGCACGGTGTTACTGTCGGCCGCATGCTGCTGGTGACCCAGGCAGAGGCCGGCCTCCCGGGGAGGCCGGGGTTCTCCGTGGCCAAGATCGGATTCCTCCATCTCCCCTACTCCCCCAGGAAAACAATCACGTTCTTATCATGCTGGTCCTGCACTGCTTGTGCGAATCACCCTGATTTTCCTGAAGCGACTTATCAGATGTTCAAGGGAAACAAGAGTTATTTGGTATTTTACAGCCTGTGGGAGCTCCGCTGGGCCTGGTGTTTCTTACTCAAGAACAAAGTGATTGTTCCCTTGGTGGGGTAAAGCAGGTCAGAGGTCAGGAGCAGGCCCTGTCTCCAAGGTGCCGAGGAGGCCCTGGATCGGATCTCAAAAGGCCTTTGTGACCTTGAGGTTCTGTTAAATTACAAATACACATACACACACACACACACACACACACACACACACACATAAATAATTGATTTCAGAGAGGAAGGGGAAAGAGAAATAAAAACATCAGTGATGAGAAAGAATCATTGATCGCCCCTGCTGGGGATTGAGCCCACAA
This sequence comes from Myotis yumanensis, assembly GCF_028538775.1. NCBI lineage: Eukaryota > Metazoa > Chordata > Mammalia > Chiroptera > Vespertilionidae > Myotis > Myotis yumanensis. Next base: position 44,685,589 of record NW_027223765.1, read on the forward strand.
TCCAGGCATGAGCCCTGACCGGGAATCAAACCATGACCTCCTGGTTCATAGGTCAAAGCTCAACCGCTGAGCCATGCCAGCCGGGCGAGGTTCTGTTAATTGAACAGGGTTGTGGGTTCTGTTTATAAGATTCCTCCTCAGAAGAAGCGGAGGTTGGACAATCATGGATGTGCTGCAGGAGGGACGGGGCCCCTTCTAGTAAGTGGAGCTTCCAGCCTCCCAGGGCAGAACAAGACAGAGTTCTGAGAGGAGGAGCCTTGTGGATCTTGGCTTGCAAGCACCTGGGCAGTGGCTTGTCACATTCCTTATCTCCACAAAAGGAGGCAAGCTGGCTGGTCCTGGGGGAATGCCTCTCTGGTGGAGTCCTTTACAGGAAGCGATCCAGGTGTCCTGTTACACTTCCTGCAGGGCCTGTATCTCTGATCATTGCCTCTCCTGTTTTTGTATTTTCCCTTGGCACTCTTGTTTGAGATCCATGGGGAGTCACACCAGAGGCTGGAAGGCATGAGGCCCTCTCCTGGACACCCACAGTCCTCCCCCTGGATCATGACTGCTCCAGGGGCAGGTCCTATAGCTCTCGTTCACCTTTGTGGCTCTCTCTGAGCTTGGCACTTAGAAGGACTATAATAAATAACTTAATAAATAAATAACCAGCCTCTAGCATAGGTGGGTTGAATAATAAGTCTGGTACATTGATTTGTTTGTAATATATTTGCTTTCAGGAAATGCAAAATAGTTGTTCTTTGCATGTAGTGAAATGGGAGTTAAGTGCAGTGAACTACTGGGCCTGGGGACCCAGTAAAACACCTCCTTTGTGGAACAGTGATGCTGAAGTTAAAGAACTCGGTGCTTCGTGCTCTGAACATCTATGATTTGCCTCAACTGTTAGAGAACAAGGCCTTTCCCAAGTTGCCATGTGAGGCTCAGAAAATGAATAAAGAAGGAAGCCAGTAAGACTCACTATAATCTTAGTAATAGTTTTGTTAATAATAGTGAATATATATCGAACACCTAACAGTACCAGGCTTTGTGATAAATGCTTTTCAATAGTAACTTAAGTGGAACCTCATTGCAACCCTGAGATGTAGTTATTGTTTTAATCCCCGTTATAAAGACAAGGAAACTGAGGCACGCCCAGATCAGCCAGTGAGTACGTGGCAGACTATTACTCACATCCTCGTCTGAGATTTTAATCCCCAAAGGAAAACCATCAGTTCCGCATGTCTTCTAAATTCACTTCTAATAGGTTGGGTGTTTTTTTTTTTTGACATAAAAAAGTTGCATTTGTAGTTACTTGTAAAAATAATTGTAAGGACATAAAGAAATACAAATTAAAAACACATTACCTGTGAAGAATCTTAACATGTCTCTTTCTACATTGAGGAGTTTGCTTACAGCTGCCTTTTGATCAACTTGGGAAGAGGGAGATGCATTTTCTCAGAAGAAAGACTGTGGATTGGAAATGTTTTGTGATATCATTTTGGTCGTACTAATGGTTGAAACAAGATTCATCCTTGAGTTATTACTGAGTTGTGGCCAACATTAAAATTGGAGGTTTTACTAGTAATTGAGGCTTATTATGGTTTGCAAGTCTCCCTTGGCCTAGAAATATGTTTTGGTGAACCATGGAGTGGGAGTATTCCGGCCACTTTCTGACTTAAAAGTTTTCAGGACCAACTTTTATTAGGACTGCCAGTGTCTCTTAATAATAGTTATTATGGCCCTAATGGGTTTGGCTCAGTGAATAGAGCATTGGCCTGCAGACTGAAGGGTCCTGGGTTCGATTCCGGTCAAGGGCATGTACCTTGGTTTCGGGCACATCCCCATTAGGAGATGTGCATGAGGCAGCTGATAGATGTTTCTCTCTCATCGATGTTTCTAACTCTATCCCTCTCCCTTCCTCTCTGTAAAAAAAATCAATAAAATATATTTAAAAAAAATAATAGTTATTATGTTTGGTAACTATTGTGACCTTGCTAATGGTTAGCACAGCATAGAAATTCATTTACCTTTTAGTTTCTCAGCTCCATTAGCAATTTAAATATGTCTCAAATACGCCCCTAATATAATGTAGTTGGGCAGCTTGATTCACCCTTGTCTGCGTGGGAACTTTTATAAGTCTGAAAATTATGTACATCCCTAAGGTCTTCCGTGCTATTGGCTTTTTGGAGACATCATTTTCTCAACAGCCTCAGGACACCAGGCCCATGGAATCATCTTGCCTTGAGCTTGCTCGAGGCAGAGGAGATGGAATGGCAACCATTTCTGGATACAGATTCCTGAGTGTGCTTAAGAGTGCGGGTTAGTTAGATCCTGCTCCTGACCAGCTGGGAGCTTGGGGCAAGCTGTTTGATCTCTCTGAGGGCCAGTGTCCCAACCTGTCATAGTACCCAGTTTGTAATATCTGTAATGGTGCCATTAAATGTTACAATCCCGGTAAAGCCTTGGGCCAGCTGTTGGCAGACAGTAAGTGCCCATGAATGTGGTTGCCGCCTTCCTTTCCTCCTGATTCCTGGACCCATGGTGGCCCCTCAGACTGGAGAAGAAGTGACCTAATTATCTTGAAAGGGTAGAGGTGGGTGGAAGTATACCCAGAAATTGGTCAAAAATACCTCATACCTACTGGACTGTTGTAGAAGAAGTGACCTGGGTTTCTGAGGAGCTGTCAGATAGGAACCATGGGCTAGTGGCATTTCCTAGTCTTCTGGCCATGCTTCCTTTAGGATAGAAAATAGTGATGTCTTCCCTCACTTTCCCTCTTGTCTTGTTTGACTAATGGATCTATTTTTTTAAATTAGCTTCTTTGCCCCTCCTTTCTTTAATCTTCTCCTTTTGTCTCTTAGAATGTCCTTCGCTCCCATTTCTTCCTTTTTTTTTTTAAATTGATTTCAGAGAGGAAGGGAGAGGGAGAGATAGAAACATTAATGATGAGAAAGAATCATTGATCGGTTGCCTCCTGCACACTTAGCACCAGGCATAGGAGGGCTCAGTGAATGACAGCTGTGCTATTGAGGTGGTAGCTCAGCATTCCTGCTGTGAACCCCACACCTACCACTTGCCCTTTTCAGGGCTTAATCAAGGAGGCTGAAGAGGGAGCAGCTGTGCTAGAGGTGAGGCTGGGCTGACTGCCTTGTATACTTTCAATCTGGAATAAAGGGGAGCATGCCAGCTGCTCCCACCACCCCCGCCACACACAGTCCTCCAGACTGGCTTGTTCCTGCCTTGGCCCAGGGCACCGCTTTCTCCCTTCTAGTCCCTGTGCCATTTGGGATCACCCTGGTGGGGCTGCCTGTACCACCTGCTGGGATTTTTGCTGCCCTGGGTGTGGTCTCAAACCGAGCGCTGTCCAACCTCCTGGCACAGAACTGGTGATACCATTTTTACAGTCGTGCTTGGAAACGGGACTCCCAGGGTCACACCCTATACAAACAGCATCAAGGTTGCTGGGCCTGGGTGGCTGGCGGAGGCTGGTAACAGCAAAATCTGTGGCTCCTGAGCCCCAAAGGGGAAGTGTGTGGGGGGGTGCCTCACTCTCAGTTCTTTTCAGGGATACGCTAGGCCTCGCCCTGCTGGGCCGAAGGGATCTGTCTGTGTCTTGTGTAACTGCCTGCCTCCCTCAGCTGCCTCTCGAAGACGAGCTGCCTGCTGTCGCCTTGGTTGGGCCACCTTCCCCATGCTGCAGCCTTTTAGGGGAGTGTCATTTTTAGGTTATCCCTTGTGGGGGCAGGGAGCACACAGCAGCTCTCCCAAAGGTAGAATTTATGAGGGTTTTACTTACGTGAGTGACTATTGCAGATATTCATGTTTAACGACGGGAAATTAGTCAGCCTGTGTGCTGTTTCCATGTGACAGGGCAAAAATGTACACATTTGCACAATAGCTTTTGTTTTGCCTGCTATGAAAGTTGACCATCAGTTAGGTGTTATCAGTACAATCGGCAGGTGCTAAGCTGCTCTGCTTCCGGGCATGGGTTTCTGGTCCTGTGACCCACCCAGAACACGCCGGATTTGGCAAGATGGTGGGTCCCAGGCAGAGGGCAGACCCAGACTCTGGACCGTAGTCCTGGGCCTGCTTCTGCCATCACCGGCGCCTTGGAGAGGCCCTGCCTCCCTGTCTCAGCCTGTTCAGTGGGAGAACTGGTCTAGGTCTGTGTTGCCCAAACTTTAGTCATTCGTAAAGGAGCCACTGACAGTATTTTTGCCGTAATCCCATCACTGTCTCTATTTCATTTTCACTTAGCATTTTCTCCCTGCATTTGCTCACTTTTATTTATTTATCAATTATTGATTTTAGAGGGGGGCGGGGAGAGAGAGCTATTGATCGGTTGCCTCTCATACATGTCCTGATTGGGGAGTGAACTGTAACTTAGGTGTGTGCCCTGATCGGGAATGGAACCCGAAGCCACACTGGCCAGAACCAATTGATTCACTTTAAAAACGAATGTATTTGAGTTTTAAAAATATGTTCATATTGATTTTATTTTATTTTTTTAGAGAGAGAGGGAGGGGGTGGGAGAGACAGAAACATCGATGTGAGAGAGAAATATTGATTGGTTGCTTCCCCTGCGCACCCCAACTGGGGATGTGCCTTGACCGGGAATTGAACGGGACACCTTTCGGTGTATGGGACACCTTTCGGTGTATGGGAGGACGCTCTAACCAACTGAGTCACACTGCCCAGGGCCAGTTGACTCACTCCCAATGTATTTGAAAAGGAGACTTTGTGTCACTATCATAACGGAAAAGTGGTGTCACTAGGTAAATCGAAGGGAACCATAAATAAACCTAAAATAGATTAAATCCCATCTAGTGCTGTTGCCTGTTCTCAGGGAGAAGCCTACTCTTTTGGTTGAAAAGGAAAATTAGCCAGAGGGAAAGGGGGGTGGTGGGAGGAAGAAGAGGTTATGGGCGGGTAAAATGGTGATGGAAGGAGACTTGACTTGGGGTGGTGAGCACAATGCAATATATAGATGATGTGTTATAGGTTTGTACACCTGAAACCTATGTAATTTTATTAACCAATGTCACTGCAATAAATTCAATAAAAAAGGGGAGCAAACAAAAAAAAAAACCCGCAAAAAAATAAAAGATAGAGATAGAAAGGTGTTCAGAGTAACCTAGCACCACACTGAGTCTTTCTCCAGGACCGACTCAGAGGATTGAGAAATACTTGGAAAGAGAATAGTGTTCTCTCTGTTATGCAAGGGGATCCATCGAGGGTCCCCAGTAGCTCAGAGTAGTAATGCATAGGTGCTTTGTCTACAAGTACCCAGTGCCAGGAACTGTGCCAGGAGCTATGGCAGCGACTAGAAGGTTAAGAGGGGGTTGGCACTTTGTCACTGACCTGGGTTACCAACCTCGGGGAGCTCATGGTCTAATGGGAGTCATAGGAGTAGATTGAATGTAGGTGAAGAGCAGAGCAGGCCCCACTGGTTTCAGTGAGAGAACCACAGAACTAAGTTCTGTCAAGTGTATAAGGCAGTGATGGCGAATCTTTTGAGCTCGGCGTGTCAGCATTTTGAAAAACCCGAACTTAACTCTGGTGCCATGTCACATATAGAAATTTTTTGATATTTTCAACCATAGTAAAACAGAGATTTATATTTTTGATATTTATTTTATATATTTAAATGCCATTTAACAAAGAAAAATCAACCAAAAAAATGAGTTCGCGTGTCACCTCTGACACGCGTGTCATAGGTTCGCCATCACTGGTATAGGGCTTGTTTAGAAAATGATTTTTAAAATAAATTTGAGGGTTTTTTAAAAAAATGAACAATACATTTATTTCAGTCTAGATTGGCTAGAAAAACTAAGTGTATTAAAATTATATCATTGTTGTCCTTTTGGTGTTAGGATAGTGACCCATCTTAACCCTTTATGTAATGGTAACCAACCTTATTCCCCTAAAGCCTGACTTGAGTTTTGAGCTTTCTTGGAGAGTTCATGTCACTTATAAATAGAGAAGATAAGACAAAATGGCCTAATAGACTCTTTATAGCACTAATTTTTTCCTCTGATTAGCATGTCTAGTTTCTACAAAACAAGAAATGCCTCAGGCTAATCTCCAGGAATGGACGGTATTCTTTCAGGAAGTGGGGTATGAATCTGCATCTGATTTTTCTGTCCATCTGCTAGCCAGGGGCACCACCTGTTTCCCTTGGGGTTCTGAGAGAAGGCAGATTGAGGTTAAGAGTGAGGACCTGGGAGTCAGGAGGCTCTGGGTTTGAATCTGACATTTACTGTGTGACTTAGGATTGAGTTACATGACTTCTCTGGAGCCTCAGTGCTCTCCTGTAAACTGGTGATAATCATCATTTCTCCGTGAAAGAGTGGGAGTGAAGATTTAATGAACTAAACTTTATAAAGTACTTGCCACATGAGAAATATTCAGGAAGTGCTAACAAGTAATCCCATACTTTCTGATTGAGGGGTCAGGTTTTTACTACTCCAGGCTGGTAGTGAGTGAAGTTGAAGGATGTCAGATTTGGGGTTTAGTTTGCTTATGCTAACTGGTATCAGGGTGTTCAGAAGAAATTATGGGGTTAGGGACCCCAAATGGTGCTGTGATTCCCTAAGATATTGTGTATGAGTTGAGTCAGGATGAAATGGACAGCAAGAGGAGCGGGCCTTGTGGGGGGTGGCGGAGAGCAATTACAATCCATTCAGCTGCGAGGAATGGAGCCCCAAACTGGCTCACCTGCAAGGCTCAAAGCAGCAAGTGCAGAGAGTGGGTTATGGGTTTCTGAGGTCAGGGTTGTCACCAAGGACCCCGTTCTTTGGGTCTCTGCTGTCTTGGTTTCATTAGTCCTAAGGCATCTTCCCCTGTGGCTTCCCACAGCAGAGACTTCCTGCAAGGTTGAGAGATTGTTCTTTGGAATTCCTTATGAGCCAAGAACAACATTCCCAGGAGCTGGCGACAGACCTTTCCTGTGTCTCATTGGCCCAGGTTGGATCATGTGACATTTTTGAACCAGTACCTGCCAAGGGGGATGGATTACCCTCAGCCCAGAGCGGCCTTCCCGGAGCTGGGGTGGAGTCACTTCACTGGGGGCCACAGGTCCTGTTGGGAAGCTGGACCCAGGCTCTGCTCAGGACTCTTCGAGGAAGGATGCTGGGTGGGCCTGTTGTAGGTGGTGTCAGAAAAGGGGATGGACATTCTTGGGGAGCAGGAGTGTGATGAGGAAAGTGTATGTCTTATTCCGAAGCTTCTTCCTCCATCTCTCTGCTTCCCGCAGTCTCTATGTTCCATCCGAGGGGCTATGCCCACACCCTCTACTCATCCCTGGAGCCCTGTGGCATTCCTAGCCCCTCCTTCCACATGACCTCCTCCCTGCTGGTACTAGTATATTGTAGGAATACTCCCATTGTCATTTGTATAGCACTTACTAGTTTTTCCTACTTAGCAGTCATACATTTGACCCTTGAACCGGTTTGTACTGTGCAGATCGAGTTATACACAATTTTTTTCATTAACTACATGTACTCTTGTCCATCGGCGACTGTGGAGGGCTGACTGTGTGTGCATAGGGAACTTGAGCATCTGTTAATATTGGTATCCCCTGGAGGGCCTGGAACCAGTTCCCCGTGGATACTGAGGGACAACTTAAGTTTCAGGGGAGTTCAAAGTTACATGTGGAGTTATATATTGGGGTCAGTACCCCTCACCCCTGATGGGGAAATAAGACATTTTTGGGGGGCTAGCAATCTGAATCTGTGCCAGTAACGTAATGTACATTCTTGCTAGCCTATAATTAAGTCACTGCCCCTTTCTCCACAATCTGGTCTTGCAAGACCTGTTTACCTAAGTACTCCCATGTTACAGAGACCATAAACCATGAACAATACACAACCCCTGGAGGGGGTTATCAGTGCTGGCGCCAGGCCAGGCCTTTAGGTGTGGTCTCACAGCCCCCATCCCAACACACGGGGCTTTTTGCAAAGCCTGCGAAAGGTCCGGAAGTCCCACCCATATCTGGGGGATAAAGAAACCAAAGGGTATAAAGGGAGAACTTCCTCCATATTGGTTTGCTCAGGATTTGGAGAGAAACAGTCTCCCCTGGGTCACTGTACTTGTATATGCGAAACATCTGAAAAGAAATGTTTTTGTCCTGTATCTCCAAGTACTCCTGTGTATTTTTCGGTCGCCTGGGAAATTCTGTAACACCCCCATATTTTTAAGGGTCAATTGTACATGTTTTTGCGTGGAAATGAGAAAGTTGCATAAAAAACAGTAAAAGAGGAACATTTGCTTATAGTTTCACTGTCCAAAGATAACAAAGGAATTGTTAATATTACCTTTCATTTTCTATGCATGAGCATATAGACTGTATGTAGTTTTATAGTCTATCATTTAGTGATAATTTCTCGGTCATCAAATACGACTTAAAACCTGATTTCTTACCACACTCCTTCAGAAAAAGGGCATTCCTTTAAAAATTAATTGTGTCAAGGAAAAGGGAATTCTGAGCAGTAAAAGGGAATAAACTAGAATTCTGCTTAGAGTGGGTTCTCCTGAGGGTGGGGCTGGCCACAGGGACCTGCACCCAAGTGGAGGGGCCTTTTTTTGGGGAGGTGATCCGGGAAGTAGGAGGGAAAGACAGCAATGGGACAGGGAAGGAGACACCCTATCAGGGTGAATGATCAAGGTTGCTGCTGTGGGCAGCAGGAGCTCAGTTCTGCTGGCACCTCTTGAGAAGTATGCAGAATGCCTCTGCTTTGCCCTGGAGAAGGACAGCGCGCTGGAGGCCACCCGCTCCTGTTCCCCAGTGATGGAGGCATTAATTCTTTCGAACTTCCAGGTTGGGCGCCCATGCGTGTCAGCTCTGCTGGGGGCAAAAAGGAAAAGGAAAGGCTTGTGCTTGAGTTGGTATGTTGTCCCAGGAAGTGATCGGAGCTGGCCCAGAACTGCCCATGCCACTGGCTGACATCAGACATGGCCAAGGGGATGCACGCAGGTGCCAGCAGCTTCTCCAAGTGTATCACCCTGGATCAGCTTAACAAACAGTGTTGAGCAGAAAAAGCAAATTACAGGGAGATAGATACATACACGACGATATTGTTCTATAAAGTTTTACAAATGTAATAGAAATACAGATTTGTTCATGAGAATGGTCATTAAATTTTGGGTGGTGGTTGCCTGGGACAGGGGGAGGAGGAAGTGCAGTCATGAAGGGGTGTGCAGGGGCTTGCAACTCTTTGTACCATCTTAGTTCTTCAGTTGCATGGTGAAATATATTGTATTATTTTTTCTGTCCCCCTTTTCTGTGTGTGTTTGTTGGAAATATTTTCCTATAAAATGTATGTCTAAAATTTTCATGCTGTTACAATGCATTACTGAGGTTAACCAAGTATTATTTTGTTTGTTTGTTTTAAAGACAAGCTTGGGCCCAGCTTATGAGACAGAAAACAGATCATCCTCAAGATGTCAGGGTGATATTAAGACAAAAGCCATTCACACGTAGCAGGATTACTCCCTCCCACTCCCCAAGTATATGTTGAAACTCCTGAGCTAATAACCTTAGCATGTGAGGCCCCTCCCATGGTGCAGCTTGTGAACATGGCAGGCCTGAGTTTCTCAAAGGCAAAGAGCTTTAAACATCTGCCTCCGGGAGCTTTTAGTCAATTGCTTATTGTCTAAGTGAAGGACTTATTTCTCAAGGAAATATCGCAAGAGACTGCTGAAATAGCGCATTGCCCTTAAAAGTAGTAAAAGTCCCTAAGTCAGGGGTGTTTCAACAGAGGAATGAGTGTTGTGAGTCTTGCAGTCGAAGAACACCTGTGCGTTATGGCCCCAATCAAGCCTGTCCTCGCAGCGGTTTGGCGGTCCCTGTCTAGGGGACTGTGGTTTTGGTGTCCCAGGCTCAGAAGTATTTAGTTTGGTTTAAAGAAACACACAAAACTACTTTATTGGGATGTAATTGACATACAACAAATGACACATTAAACGTGTACAGTTAGAAGGCAATAAAAGTAAAAATAAACAAGTGGGATGATATCAAACTAAAAATTTTCTGTACAGCAAAGGAAAACAAGAATAAAATGAAAAGGCAATCTACAAATGGGAGAAAATATTTGCAAGGCATATGTCTGATAAGGTGTTAATATCCAAAATATATAAAGAACTTTTACAACTCAATAGCAAAAAAACAACAAAACAAACCAAAAATAAAAACAAAAAAACTCCCCCCAAAACAATATAGTTAAAAAGTGTGCACTGGGTCTAAATAGACATTTTTCCAAAGAAGACATATATATGGCCAAACAGGTACATGAAAACATGCTTGACATCACTAATCTGAAACGCTAATCAAAGCCACAATGAGATATCACCTCAACCTGTTAGAATGTCTATTATCAAAAAGAAAAACAAGTGTTGGTGAGGATGTGAAGAAAAGGGAACCCTTGTGAACTGTTGGTAGGAATGTAAATTGGTGTAGCCACTATGGAAAACAGTATGGAGGTTCCTCAAAAAGAGAAAAATAGAGCTACCATGTGATGCAGCAATTCCATTTTGGGGTATTTATCCAAAGAAAATAAAAATACAAACTTGAAATAGATATCCGCACCCTCATGTTCACTGCAGCATTATTTACAATAACCAGGACATAGAAACAACCTAAGTGTCCATCGATGGATGGATGGATGCGATTGGTAGTTGCCAGAGGCAGGAGGTGGAGGGTAGGCAAAATGGGTAAAGAGGATATAAAAAGGCACAAACTTCTAGTTATAAAATAAATAAGTCACGGGGTTGTAATATACAGCATGGTGACTATTCTATATAATAAAAGGCTAATATGCAAATTCCCCTCACCCCCCACCGGCCCCACCCCCAAGCGGCCCCCCAACCCAGATCAGGGGCGGGGCTGGCTGGCCAAACTCCCGAGTCCCCTCCCCCTGTCTGGCCTGATTGGCCTCCATCGGGGCGGGCCAGCTGGACCCCACCTGTGCACGAAATTGTGCACCAGGCCTCTAGTAGTTAATAATACTGAAAGTTGCTAAGAGTGCTGTATTGCATCTTAAAAGTTATAACCAGAAAAAAATGTTAATACTTAATTGTGGGGATTATTTTGCAATATTTACACACATATATGTATATATATACACGTACACACACACACACACACACACACACACGATAGATGTGATTGTATCCGCTGAATTGAGGACAAAATTCTTAAATTCTAAACATCAGTTATGTGCTATGTTTCCCCTATTTTGCTCTGAAAGAAGTTGTCTCTGTCAGAATGACTTTACAAAACTGTGCAGTTGGATAGTTTTTGTTATATACATACATACATACATACATACATGCAAACACTGGGAAATCATGGCCATAACCAAGATAGTGAACATATCTATCCAGCCCCAAAACTTTCTTTGTGCCTCTGCAACTTCTCCCTCTCATCCTTCCCTGGCCACCCCTTTTTACAACCACCTATCTGCTTTATGTCACTATAGGTCAGTTTGCATTTTTCAGACTTTTACGTAAATGGAACCATACAGTATATACTCTTTGTCTCCTTTTACTCAGCATAATTATTCTGAAAGTCACTCTTCTTACTGCATGTGTCAACATTGCATTATTTTTTAGTGTTGAGCAGTATTTCATCGTATGGATTTACCATAATTTGTTTATACGTTCTTCTGTGGTCGCGTTTGGGTTGTTTCCAGATAAAGCCATTATGAACATTATTGTACAAGCCTCGTATGGACATATAGTTCCTTGGTTTCTGCGTAAATGGCTAGATCATATGGTAGGCGTATGTTTAACTTCTTAGGAAATTGCCAAACCGTTTTCCAATTTTTCCATTTTCCATTTCCACCAACAGTGTATGAGAGTTCCAGTTCTTGCACATCCTAGCCACAAGAAGTGTTTTTTCTTAGAAGACAGTATTTTCTAGCCTGGTTGGTAAAAACAGCTGTGGCTTTGATCACTTTTTAATTTCTCTCTCCGCTGCCACAAAGGTTTTGGTTTCCACTGTTAACAGATTCTGGTCCCCGCAGTCTGGGGGCAGGGAGGGGGGTGGGGGGGGGAGCCTGAGGCTCACTGTGATTGGACAGGCTGGGTCACCTGCTTTCTCCTCACCACTCACGGGCCAGGGTGTTTTTTGGGATTGGCTTAGCCTAGATCACATGTCCCGCCTCCCGCCTCCCCCAAAATCTGGGACACTGAAGAGAATGGCAGGATGGACCTCAGGGAGGGTAACTGCTACACTCGGTTGCTGTTTGGCCTGTAGAAACCCCCTTTATTTCATAAAACTCGTGTCCCTGGCTGTGCTATCATATGGCTGTCACTTAGGGTAATCACCTCTGTCCCCTTCTTGAAGCAAGATTACCTCTTCACCTCACAGGCAGATCAAAGAGAAGAAAAACACGTGTAAATTGCAGCATGCTTGAGGTTTCATTTAAGCTGTCTATGTAATTAAAAGGTGTTAGTTAGACTTAGATATAAAATAAAATCTGACTTCAAACTTAAGTGGCATCCATGCCTTTTAAAATACCAGGTAACTTAATTTGTGATCCATAGTCTTACAGACTTGTTGGATTTCCATATAAAGAGGGTGCGAAATGGCAGTTTCATGAAAACAACAGGTACCCCCACTCACTCCACCCCCCTTTTTTATGAGAACAAGTTGGAAGAAAGAATGAATGTGTGAGAAATAAGGGGTTTGATTGCCTTCCAGGATCCGTGTTGAAGGAGAGGAAAATGTAGCTCAGCCACAGTGACTCTCCCCAATTAAAAACTAAAAAAAGATCGTGGTTATGGGGCTTGGACTTCTGACAAACCAGCAGCCTCAGTCGTCTTGAGTGTTATTCCAGATTGGAAGGTTCAGTTAGGATGAGAGTGGAAGCTTCGAGAATTCCTTGTTGGACAATCAGAGTGGCTCCTCATCACAGCCCCAGCTAGCGGAGGGCACACTGTTCACAGGCGAGCTGACCACGTGTGACGTCTGGCCCAGCACAACAGGCTCGGCTTGGGCAACAACCTGGGAAAGATTTTTATTGGGATTAACTTTCTACAGGGATGCACTTTCAGATGAGACTGGCCTTTCCTCACTGGTGAAGTCACCAGGGCCTTTATTCCACAGAGCTTAATTGTTTTGGACCCATAAATTTAAGACTCTTAATTAATTGACTCAGGACTTAGAGAAATGTGCTTTTTTTTAATGAATGTGGCCTTACATGCTTTTGGCTCCGATGCCAGGGGATCCTGGAGCACAGAATGAGAAGAACATGGAGTCAGTACCTGGTGCTTATTCAGACCATGCTCTTTGTCAGCTCGGTGTTTGGGCCTCAGTTTCCTCATCTGTAAACTTTGAGCCTGGATCCAGATCAGGGTCTGCTGCACTCCTCTCCACGGCAGTCACGATGTTCTTCCCACTGAACATGGTGCTCCAGGCAGCCATGTGGTCCTTGAGACGAAAGCTGTTTTTATGATGGTGTGATTCTTACCCAGCGAAGAGCCTACAAAGCACGCCGTGTCCAGTGGGCTGCTGGTGTTGGCCTCAGGGTTCACATCTGTGGCACCGAGCCCCTCACTGCTGACGGTGCTTCTCTCTTCTCACCCCTGTGCCTCGGCCTTGACCTTCCCTGCCCTTGACCACTCACTTTCACCAGAGTTCAGGAACCAACTCAGATGCCTCTTCCCTTGTAGATGCCCTCTTCAGATTCCTTGCGTAGAATTCGTCATTTCTTCTCTTGTGTACACACCCATGATGATGCTCATACGTGGCCATGACACTGTTACAACCATAGACCTCCCAGAGTAGCCTCTAAGGCCTTCAACTTTCTTATGTCACCATCATGATTTCTGCCTTCTGAAAGTACCAGTATTTTCTGCATATCTTTTTCTTTACATCTACTCATTTTTATATTTATTTCAAAAGGCAATTGTAGAATAGACTTGTCAGTAGAAAACCACTATCACTTGCCATAAAGAATAGGTAACTATACAAATAAAATCGGTGAAAACAACAGTGGTAATAAATTCTTGAGAGCGTTGTTGAAGACTGAGCTCGCTATGGAGAATCAGAATCTAGTGCTCTGTGAGCCGTCCCATCCCAGCAGTTACCACCTGTCAGCTGCTCTGTGTGTCTTGCCCCTTCTGGGGGGCGGGGGGGGGGGGGGGGGGAGAAGGGAGGGAAGGCCGTGCTCTCAGCAGGAACCCAGCACCTGGAAGAGACTCCCATCTCTGTAGATGTTGTTGAACAGTTTGATTCTGTAATATCAGCAGCCCATGTGAGTGCCTTTGCTCACTGACGAAAGTAAGAATTTCATAAGGATGATCGGAACCGTGGAGTGGACAATCAGACACGTGTAGCTTTGGTTGGTTAGCTGCCTGTGACTGGTAGGAGGGACCCATTTCTTTGCTTAGCTGGTTTAACATCATATAGAAAGAAAGTGATTCCCACCTTTGAGCAAATTCTCATGAAAAATGGTGTCTTGGGTCGTTGCTCTTTGCCAGCGAGGGCAAGGCCTGATGATGCAGACGTTTCATTTCATAGATGGGAAAACTGATGCCCAGAGGTTAACAGTTGACCTGGGCTAGTCTGACTGAGGTGAAACTGGATTCCCACTCCCACACCTTGTTGTCCCCACTACTGCATTTCCTACCAGACTTTGCCTCTACTGCAGTTCGAGTTGCTGAGTGACAAAAACCAGTGACTAGACTGAACAGAACTAGCCTTCGTGGGCTTTGAAAATGGAAACTCATGGGGAGTTCTTTTTCTCCCAAAGGATTCAGAAATGCTCTGATTTGCTCTTGGAAGGATGCCAGTAACTTTATTGCCTCTTCTACTTTTTGCCCAGAATGGTACCCTTCTTTTTTTGGTGGGTTGTGAGTGTCAGAGTTGGGCCTCAGCTGCTCAACACCAGTACCTGCTTCCAGCAAGGAGGTGAATCTCACGTTGTGAGGAAACACGCAGAAGCAAGCTAGATCCTTGGGGTGCTGGGACAGCAGTCCCCCAGTGCTGTGCTGGAGCGTCTGACCTCTTCAGCTCTCCTGCAGGATTCGTGTTTATTGAATAATAGAACATCCCAACCCAGGGAGCAAAAGCAAATAGGACTGTCACTGAAACTGCAGGGGAGTGTGACTACACAGTTACAGTCTCCCCCATGAAACTGGCCTCTGGCCAGCAGCCTGGTGGCTGTTCACATCCCACTCTCATGGAGCCATTGCCTCTCTCGTTAAGGCTGGTGGACAGCCTCCTAGCCTATTGCCTGCCAGACCTGATTTTTTTTTGGGGGGGGGGGGGAGGGTTAGATCTGAGGACATTGTTTGTTTATTTATAAAAATTTTAATTAATTTTTAGAGAGGAAGGGAGAGGGAGAAAGAGAAGCATCGATGAGAGCAGAACATTGATTGGCTGCCACCTGCACACTCCCTACTGGGGATGGAGGCCATAACCCAGGCATGTGCCCTGAACGGGAATTGAACCTACAACTTTTCAGGGCAAGTGATGACATCTAACCACACTGGCCAGGGCAAGGACGTGGTTATTTAAAAACATATTCCCTTTTCCATCCCATTCATATATGAGAACTGAGTATATCTGATCCCCCCCCCCCCCTTAAATCTTTTCTTAAAGGTTTTTAAAAAATATATATTTTTATTGATTTCAGAGAGGAAGGGAGGGGGAGAGAGAGATAGAGAATCATTGACCAGCTGCCTCCTGCACGCTCCACACTGGGGATTAAACCCATAACCCCGGCATTTGCCCTGACTGGGAATCGAACCGCCACCTCCTCATTTATAGGTCACTGCTCAACCATGACCTGGGCTTCCTATTTCTTTATTGGTTGTGGTTGTGGTTGTTTTTCCAGATCACAGAATTGACACATACCTTTTTTTTTTTTAACTTTGATTGTTATAGAAACTAAATTAGAATATTATTTGAGTGCTAAGCACAGTGATTGGGTGCCTACCATGTACCAGGCAGCTTTTTATGCCTTATCTCAGTTAATCCTCACATAAGGTCTGAGGAATGGCGTTAATCCCCATTTGACAGATGAGAAAACCACGGCTCCACTTAAGGTCACCCAGCTAATAAGCAAGTGGCTGAGCCTAGCACTGGTCTGGAGGGACTCTGGAGACCAGAGCTCAGGGTGGTGGCAGAAGGACTGAACTTGATTCAGAATCATTTTGCTTATGTTGCAGTGAAGGAAAGCCATAGGATTATTCTCATTTATAGAACAAGAAGACATGTGAGCAGGGATCTCCAAAGATGAGTTGTCTGATGTGTGCATCCATCTCAGGCAGCGGAGTGCCCCTGGGCTGCTAGGTTAGTATCTAAGCCAAAGGGTGGGTGTCAGGCTAGGATGCTCCAGGTCTGCGCAGGGTTGTGGCGGGCTGGGAGGGTTCCTTGCTTTTCTTGAACATCCCTCCCCCACAACTCATACCTCCAGTGGGATGAGCCCATGAGCTCTGAGCCAACCTCCTCATTCCTTAGGTTCCAAATAATAGGTAACTTATCCACTCCCTTTGCTTTGGTATCTTAGGTAATTAGCTGCTGGAAAACAGACATACCTACCTTGATTATGTGCCTGGAGCTAAACAGCTTTAACTATAGCTTGGATCTGCCGACCCTGACCCTTGATTTAGCAAGCTGAGATCCAAGCAGGTGTGTGGTTGTGCCGGGTCACCTGGGCTGCGCCTTCCAAACCTACCTCACAAATCCTTGTTTGACTTGTCTTTGTGGACTCTCCCCTTAAGAGCCTGTGGCCTGTCTTGACTGTGGCTGGTTGGGTGGCCATAGAGCTTAGCTGTAGAGCAGCCCCTTTAAGGGGCTCATCCAGCTGGGTTGCCCTGAGCGCCCTCATTGCTTGCTTTTTGGAGTTCTGAGACTCATTAGAGAGGTTAGAGATTTGAGCATTCTTAAGATTCTTTCTGTGGCCACTTTGGCAAACCATTTCATTTCTTCAGTTCCCAGTTGACCCCGTTCTTCCCTTTGCCCTTCAAGGGACTGTCTTAGGTACAGGCCAATTTTATATTCTTGGCAGGGCCTCCTGTGTTTGGTTTGTGTGGGTTTTCTGCAACCTGGGTTGAACAAGTCTTCTAGAAGCCCGAACAATTCCTGATTCATACCGGCCTGGTTTTCCAAATTGGCCTGGAAACCAGCTGTAGTGAACTTGGCCTCCTCATTCACACTGGGCAAACCTCAGACTCGCCTTAGCTCTGTTTGATTAGTTTTTGTTGTTGTTTGTTCACCTTTTAGGAGCTTCAGTATCTAGATGTATCCCCTTTCATCCCAGGCGACGGAGCAGTTCTCAGATTCTTACCCAGTTTGCGATTTTGTGCAGGGAATGTTTATGGCTGTAGCATGGTGCTGGAGGAAATCAGTCTCAGGAGGCTACGGATAGGACCGTGTCCTGCTGTTGACCAAGGTCATAAGTCTTCTCTTCAATTCTACTGATGGGACTGGATAGGAATTGGGAAATTTCACGGACTTTTGCTTGTAATGGGTAATTTTGGTAATTTTTTAAATTTAATTTTGGTAATTTGTTAGGCACCGTTCTTTTAAGTACAAGACAGGAACTCACCTCATCTAACTTAAATGAAAAAATTGTTTTATGTTAGGATGGTTTTATCAAGACTTTTTTTTTGTAATGACAAGTGGTAGAAACCCATTTGAAACTACTTAAAAGACAAAAGAAGGGACCCCTGGCCCAATAACTGAGAAGTCCCATAGTAGAGCTACCCCCAAGTGTGGCTGGGTCCCGAGACTCAAATGGGTCATCAGGGGTTGATCTTTCTCCTCATCTCTACTGTGTCCTCTTAGGCTCCACATGGTGGCAGAATGGCTGCTGCCTCTTTGGCCCTTTAGGCCTCCCAGGTGTAAGCCCCGCCAGAGGAGAGAGACCAAGTGAGAGTGGCCAGAACAAACTCTTTCCGGTGGCTCCCGTATGAGGTCCAGGATTCGTGAATTTGGCCCTCTTGAATCATGTTCCTAGTGCTGAACCAACCACTGTGCTTAGGGGGCCTGCCTCATGCACGCCCCCCCCCCCCCCCCCCCCCACCTCCTGATACTGGTTGGGCATCAGAAACAACCAATGATCCCTACAAAGACCCAACCAATGATTCCTACCACGGGTTCACAGACCTAGGGCAGACCTGCAGGGCCTCAGGAAGACTTGGGACCAGGAAGCAGAATGCCACGGAGACGGCCTCTGGTTCCTGTTTCCCTGGTGTCTATCTTGTTCTAGCACCGCACACAACATGGCTGCCCCATGGCTCCTGGCTGTTTACAGTTCACTCAGTTCAGTCAGATTCTAGGACTTCGAGGGAGAAAGTGATCCAGCTCCCATTGGGTGTTCCACCCCAATCCAGTCAGCTATGGAGGCTGAGGCTGGGCCCTTTAAGACAAATCTCGGGGTGGGGTGGGGGTGCAATGGAAGGGTGGAGCTTGGAGAAGTCATGTAGGTGGATGGTTCTGAAGGGACAAATGGGTACTTCTTATCTGGTTGAGAAGCCTTCTCTAAGTCCTAGGGCCTCTCTCCCACACTAGGAAAGTGTTGGGTAAAGTTCCAGCCCAGCTACGTGGACGCCTGCTTCCGGTCTGGAAGCGAGGCCCCGGATTAGCACCTTGGGACCTCTTGAGCTGTCGTCCGCTGCTCCTTCCTGCAGAAGTGATGGCACCGTCCAAGAGCCATGAATGGGAATTTCCTCCTTCCAGGCCCAAGTCAGCATGACTCGGGATGGCTTCGACTGGAAAAACTGAATCAAAGCGTGCACTTAGGCCAAGGGTTTCCCCAAACACTAATCAGCACTGATTACTTCCAGCATGTTGCCTTTGGCTCTGCAGAGAGTTTTGTCCACCGTGGCCGCAGTGTCTGGCTCCTGCTGCCCAGAAGATGAGAAATAAGGTTGTAGAGACGAGGCCGGGTGAAAGGCTGTGTCCCTTTGCCATCCTGACCTTTGCTAGGTGTGAAAAACCCTACTTAGCAGATTCAGAGGTCATTGCTGGCCTTCCTCCGGCATTAACACGGGGTTGGAACTGGGATAATAATATTGCAGAGGACATCTTGAAGGTGTGCTGGGGAAAACTTTTCTAAAAATCTTTGCTCAGTGTTGAAAATTTGCCCCCCTCCCACCTACCCACCCATCTTTATGTCTTTTGAACTGAATCAAGATGTTAAGTATGAGTAGAGACGCCTGAAAACCGGAAGTGGATCTTGGATGAATCAGATGAAGTTTTGTCACTAAGTGAAGGGAAGTTCAGTAACTGTGCTGCATGGTAAGACGTGCAGTGGGTCCTCATAGAATGTCTTGGAGAAACTTGAAATGCTCCCGGTCCAGCCTCGAGTTTACAGTCTGGGAGATAAAAGCTGACAGAGGGACAGGATGTACTCAAGGTCACATACGGAGTAATGGTGGCTGGACTCGAACCCAGGCCTCCTGGGTCCCAGGTCTCCGAGACTTGGCTTGTCCTTGTCCTGCCTGTAATTGCCTTCTGTAGGAAGAATAAAACAGACCTGGTAGCCTGGAGGAATGTATGGGGTTTTCTAAAAATAAAGCTTTACTGAGATATCACTCACACACTGTAAAATTCACCCCTTTAAACTGTACGCTTTTTAGTATGTTCACAGAGTTGTACAACTATCACCGCTATATAATTTTAGAACATTTTTATCCCCCACCCCAAAGAAACCCTGTTGTACTCATTAGCAGTCTCTCCCCACTGCCCCCCCCCCGCCCCCCGGGCCGCCCCAGGCCCTGGCAACCAGTAATTTATTTCTGTCTCTATGGATTAGCTGCTTCATATAGTGGAATCAGACAACATGTGGTCTGTTGTGACTGACTTTATTCACTTTGCACAGTGTTTTCAAGGTTCACCAAGTGGTATCCATGCTTTATTCCTTTTTATGGCCCCATGATGGAATGTATAGGGCTTGATTTGAAAACACAGCTGGAAACTTTTCAGATTTATTTTTCCTTTGCCTGGTAAGCGTTTTCCTGGAAAGCCAGTCTCTACATGTGGAGATGAGATGGGAGACTTTCTCAGCCTCCCTGTACCTAACTAGTTGCTGTTCTTCTTAAATGTTTTGATACCTGAGAGAAAAGTTGGATTCTGGAAGAAAGTGTGTTCTTTCTTTATTGCCAAGAAAATTAATACATGCTAATGAACACCAATGCTCAAGAGCCAAGAATTGCAATGAAATTTTTTCTTATACAGAGTGTCCCAAAAAATGTATGCACACTTTAATAGCTGGTACCTCAATTTTGAAAATGAAATGTATTTTAATAAACACTGCCTTTATCATTATTCAAAGTGTGTATATACATTTTTTGGGACACCTTATATAAGTGATGGTGAACCTATGACACGCGAACTCATTTTTTTGGTTGATTTTTCTTTATTAAATGACATTTAAATATATAGAATAAATATCAAAAATATAAGTCTTTGTTTTACTATGGTTGCAAATATCAAAAAATTTCTATATGTGACACGAAACCAGAGTTAAGTTGGGGTTTTTCAAAATGCTGACACACCGAGCTCAAAAGGTTTGCCATCACTGCCCTATATAACAGTATACACACATATACACACCCTTATATATATCAGTGTCCCAGAAAAATGTATGATTGATTATGAAGTCAGTGTTTATTAACATACAGTTCATTTTCACATTTTAAAATAATATACAGAAGTGAACAATTTTTTTTTGTCAATGCCTCTTTTCAAACTGATTACCATTCTGGTCCAGGCTCTGCTGATAACACCTAGCAATGGAATCACAAACATCAGGAGTCATTTCGTTTGGTATTTGTGTGCCCTCAATTGGTCGACTGTTGTAGTTTTGTGCCGTAACCTTTATCTTTTATGTATCCCCATAAAGAAAGTCTAGTGGCACATTAAGCTAAAGCTTAGTTTGGCTTCACCCATTATGTCAAATCAGCGAAACCTGAAAAGGAATTAAATGAAGTGAATTATCAGCTGTTTAAGTGTGTATACATTTTTGGGGGACACCCTACTTATTTTCTAATGCTTGACTTATTTTCAAAAAATTTAATTTCAGCAATAATGTATTTTTGTTCTCCTTCCCAAGTTCACTGGAAACTTTCAATCCTAAGACAGTATGAAAAAATAGTGTAGACACTCCCATATAACCTTCCCCTAGAGCAGTGGTTGTCAACCTTCCTAATGCCGCAGCCCTTTAATACAGTTCCTCATGTGGTGACCCCCAACCATAAAATTATTTTTGTTGCTACTTCATAACTGTAATTTTGCTACTGTTATGAATCGTAATGTAAATATCTGATATGCAGGATGTATTTTCATTGTTACAAATTGAACATAATTAAAGCATAATGATTAATCACAAAAACAATATGTAATTATATATGTGTTTTCCGATGGTCTTAGGCGACCCCTGTGAAAGGGTCGTTCGACCCCCAAAGGGGCCGCGACCCACAGGTTGAGAACCGCTGGTGTAGACACTTCCATATAACCTTCCCCCCTAGAGTCTCCATTTGTTGGTGGTTTTGGTAAGATGCACATTCCGATCCAGGAAGACCTGTGGGGCTCGAATGCATTTCTAACAGGCTTCCAGAGAATGCCAGCGCCACTGTCTGTGACTGCACTTAGAACAAGGAATAGTCTAGATTATCTGTTTCCTTGTGATTAAATTCAAGTTAAACATTTTTGTCAGGTTCCCTCCCAAAGGTCAGGAGTGCTTCCAACTGCATCATGCCAGTAGGTCCATCATGCCAATTTGTCCAGCTGTTGGAGATGCTAAATGCTATTTCTTGGTTCAGACGGTATTTGCCACGTGAGCATCCTCATCCTAAAAAGTTACTCACTGTTCATCTGAGATTCAAATGGAACGTTTGAGTGTAAGTATGTTCCAACTATGGCTGGCAATTCCCTCATGTTACAAGTCATTGAACGGGACATATTTACACTAAACATTCGTGCTTTATCTAAATTCGTATTTAACTGGATATTCTGTATTTTATTTGCCAAATCTGGCAACCCTAGTTGCCACTGCCTGCTCAGCGACGCCCAGACTTTCCTGTTTGCTGTGGGTGGTGTCTGTAGCTTCGGGAGTGTCCTAGGAGAACCAGTGGCATCTCATTGCCCTGCGGCCTTGGGTGCTGGGGTAGGGGCCAGATTAGTAATTAGCTAAACATGACCTCACCCGGGGGGAATGTGCTCTCACTAGGTATTAGTGAGAGGTTAAACCTCTCCGGAGCCATTGTCAGAAGCCTGTCAGTGATGTCATCAGCTGGAAAAGCCAGCTTCCAGGCGTCAGGAAAAAGCTAGAAAGCCAGGGCTCCAGTTTTGGTAATAAATGGAAATGGAGTTTCACAGGTGGGGTGTGGAGGAATTTATTACAACAGGAAGCCTGAGGGAGCCTCCCGCCTGCATGCAGCCCCCAGCCAGGTTTCTGCGTCTGATGAACAACCAGAAGCTTCTAATGCGGCATGTGATTACCCGGCTGGCCCAGTGCCCTGGAAAAATTGGCCTGCTCCCCGAGAACACTCCAGGAGCTGCAAAGGGGGTGTCGGGACTGTTTCGCAGCTCTGAGTGGGGCCCTTAAATTGGGGAGGAAGGGAGGCTGATGTGCAAATTGTTCATTAGGCTGCTCTGAGTAGTTCTAGAAAGTGCCTACTTGGTACCAGCTGGGCCCTCATCTGGCCCTGTGCTGTGGGAGGGCCCCTTGTGCAGAGGCAGGGAGAGTCCTCTGGATTTAGACCCTCACAAAACCCTCTCTACCTTGTGAGTTGGAAGAACTAGCGTGAGCTTTTAAATGGCTTTTATTTTTAAAGCGTAATTTGTTGTGCACGAGTGGGCTGTCGGGCCAGAAGGGGGACCTGACTTAAGTCGGGTGTTGAGTGTGGTAACTAGAGCCATTTCAAGTTATTTGAAGTCTTCCATAAAACATTCTGGAAGAAGATGGGTTCCAGGGCTGGGGGTTCTGATCCTGGGCTGGGTTTTGTAGCTCAAGTTTCTCTGGCCTGTTGGAGGTTCCATTTAAGCAATTACCCAGGTATTTTGCCTGGCTGGAGAGCTGACGGCCTGCACGCTTTACCAGGTGTCGACTCCCTGGTGAGCAGGTGAGGGGCTCAGAGCTTGGCTGTGGAAGGTCTGACCTCCATCTCACCTGGCTTCCTTGTCAAATTAGAAATGGGAAGCATTGACCCTGAGCCTCCAGGTTGGCTGACATAATGGGGGGGGGGGGGGGGGCGCGGGAGGAGGGGCCTAGGACAGATTCTCCCCAGTCACTGGTACAGTGGCCCTGGGCAAATAGCTTGACCCGTTGAAACCTCTGTTTTGGCATCTGTAAAATAGGATAATATTCGTGCCTATTGATTGTGAAATACTGCAGCCAGGGTGCTTGGATATGTGAGCTGTTACCCTGTGGGTGGCAGACATCAACTGGGCTTTTGAATGTGCCTGACCATTCATCTCTCTGACCCCTCTGTAAAATGGGGTGAAATGGGGTGGCCCCAAGAACCAAGGGCAAAGGCTCTCCAATGAATGACTGATTTGCGCGCCCCCCTCCCCCCCTTCCGCAGCACCTTCCCCTCCTCTGGGTGAGATTTCATTATTAATGGATATTCTTTAAAAAAGGAGAATTGACACGCAGCTCTCAGGGGGGCCCTCCCAGCCCTCTGCTCACCACTGCAGCATTTTTAGTCCAAGGGACTGGCAGCAGCAGCTTTTTCTTAGAATGTGTGTTCATTCCTTTGAGAAAAGCAGCCCAAGGTGTCTGTGAGGAAGGAGGCTTAACCCAGTAGCCTTGGGCTCAGCCGAGTTCCTGGATGCACTTGCTTTCCTTTCTCTTTTCCTTGTTCACCACTCGGGGTCTGCAGTTGAAAGGGTTGGCCTCTTGGGTCACGATTTTGGTGATCAAATTCGTGTGAGGTCTGGTTGCCAACAGTGTGAACCCTGGCTGTGTGGCTGCACCAACTGGAACGCTTTAAAAATTACCGATACCTCAGCCTGACCCCCAAGAAACACTCATTGTGCTTTCTTTTGGGGAAGGGGCAGTGCTTTTTGTTTTATTTTTAAAGGCTTCCTGGATGGTTCCAGTGTGCAGCCAGGGTTGAGACTCAAGTGGTTTCTGTGAGCAGCAGCAGTGCTGAGGCTGGAGAAGGGCGTTGGACAAGCGAGGCCTGAGGTGGCCTGAGGTCGCAGCATGCACAGCAGCCCTGACCCGGACAGAGGGCATCGTGGGGAGAGGCTCACATTATTTCACTCTCACTTTGAATATAATCGGAATGGATGGCAATGGGGTATTTTATAAATAGGGAACATTGGTGATGATCCAGAAAAAACACTTCCTATACATCAGTGCCAACATATGCAGCGACCGGGACTCCTTCACATTAAGAACTTCCAACAGGGCAGCCATCCTTCAGAGCTATTCTGCGTAACCAGGCTTAAAATGGCCCCAGCGCCTTCTTTTGAATTCCCTCAGAGGTGGCTGGTCTCCCTCCCTCTCCCTGTGAGGGCGGATTTGATTGCTAACAATGGCCCAGTCACTTGGCACCCAGCCTGGTGAGTAAGACAGCTGAGTAAGAGGGGAAACGGTGCCTTGGGTCAGAAAAAACAGGATAATGAGTGGCCAGATTTCTTATCTGTTCAGAGAATCCCCAGAAGCTGCAAGGGCTGCAGTTTACAGACTGTTTTGTGTGCGGTGGCCTTGACATTTACGGGAGGGCATCTGGTCAGCGCAGCAGCACCCAGCTCCATAGCTCTCGGGCTGGCGCATACCCTCCGTGGGCACTGACCCGCACCAGGCGACTTCAGTGCTGGGTGACCAGTGTGGTCGGAGGACGGGAGCACAGCTATTGGGTCAAGGCCATGCCCACCTGCCCTGAGTTAGACCAAAGGCTGGTGCTGGGCTCCCACCGTCACCCTGGTGTTTCTGCACTTCCACCTCGGCCACATCCAGTGAGCATGCCTCCTCTATTCCCTGGGTTCATGGGCATTTGTATCTCCTGGGAAGCTGCCATTTATCTCTCTCTCTTGGCACTGTGCTAAGTGCTGTCCATTCCTGCCAGGGGTAGACATTGTCAACCCATTTTACAGCAGGAAAACCCAGCTGGCCATAGCCCTCTCTACTGTAGACCTGAAATCCATCTGGGCTTCTGACTTTCTACCTTAATCTCGTCTCCAGCCCTTTATAAAAACAGGTTTCAGATAAGCATATTCATTTTAGAAAGAAGTTTTTTCTGACAGCCTGTATTAGGTACTCAGCTATAATTAAAGTGTGCTCATTTTATAAATTTAGTGCATTATTAATTTTAAAGGCCCCGTGCTAGAGAGACTGCCTTATCCGTAAATATCTAGCGTGAAGAAGAAAAGACAGAGAATGTGTACACAAGTCGCTGTGGCATGTTTTATAGGACAAGGCTCCTTACAGTGCCTCTCAGAGAGGCGTGGAGAGCGGCACGTTTCATCCAGGGTGACAGGTAGCTGTGGCAAAGATGGGGTTGGTGAACGGTGCCGTCTAAAGGGGCAGATTCAGGAGACAGAGGATGTTCTGGGCTGCAGAACTGCTTGGGCAAAGACGGGCTCAGAGTGGAAAATGCAGGAATGTGAGGGCGCCTGGGACCACCCACTGACCGGTCTGGGTGCCTAGCCTTTGGTGAGGTTGGGATCATCCATGTGATGTTGGCCGGGTTGTGTAGAACCTCAAAAGGGGGATGTCAGCGAGCCTCAATTTGGCTGTGCTGTCTGCTAGCCACATGTGGCTAGTTAAGTTTAAATTAATTAATTTAATTAAATAAAATGTATAATTTAGCACCTCAGTCATACTAACCACATTTGGAGCGCTCAATCGCCATGTGTGGCTTGTGGCTGCTGTATTGGACCGTGTACATATAAAACATTTCAATCGTCTCCAGAAAGTTCTGTTGAACAGTGGTGCTGTAGTCCAAACTATGGCCTGTGGGCCAAATCCGGCCCTGTTTTTTTTAAATAAAGTTGTATTGGAACACAGGCCACACCCATTCATGTGCATAGTGCCTATGGTCACTTTCTCACCAGAATGGTATAGTGGAACAGTTGCTACAAAGACTCTATGGCCCACAAAGCCCAAAATATTTACTGTCTGGCCGTTTACAGAAAAGTTTGGCAACCCCTTGTGTAGACCATAGGGAGCAAGAGAAAGTATTCAAGCTGGGAGTAATAAGTGATTGCATTTATGGCCTGAGAGGATAACTTGGGTGGTGGTGGTGGGTGGGCCAGATTGGGGGAGAGACCCATTTGCAGTGACCTCCCGGGGCCCCATGAAAGGTGACTGAGGCTTGTCCCAGCAGGGACAGTCCCACTAACCTGTGGTCCATTGAACAAAACCAGTCCATCACTGAAGTCTTTTCACTTCTTGGTTCTAACAATTATGAATTGGAGCCCAAGTTCTTGACTCGTGTGTTCTGGACCCATCTGGCTCTCTGAAGCCTGCACTCTTTCTTGTGAAACAGGTTTCCCCTGTTCACTTAATTTGATATTCCAATTACCCACATCAGGGCAACTTCCCCTCTTTGTACCATTCTGAGTAGAGAAAGCAGCTTGTGCAGAGACCTGGAGGCTCACGTACTCAGGTTTTCTACCAGCAGCAGGAGCACAGGGGAGGGCATGTAGAGGCGTGGGGCGAGGGCAAGCTGGGGAGACAGAGGTCAGCTGTGAGGGGCGTTGTGACCCTGCTGAATTCGGACTTTGTCCGGAATGCTGGAATGTTTAAAGACCTTAGGCCCTAAATCTATTGTATCAACTACAATAAAACACACCTACCTCTTATACTTTTTTAAAAAAGTGTGTGTTTGTGTATATTGCTGTAAAATAATTTGAAAGTTTAAAAAAATTGTTTTGCCTTTATTTATATTTGTGCTTTGTTTTAATTATTTGGCCATGACTATTTCACAATTGACTGGTGTCTTAGCTGTCGTAATGCACACTTGGGAGTTCTTGGAATGTGAAAAGACTAACCTGTAATTCGTTTTCAAATGTAATACAGTTTTCGTGACTACTAAATGTAAGCCATTAGTGGAAAAGATATAATTTTAAATTCAGGCACTTAATAAAACATTTATTAACTTCAGTTTCTTTCAGTTTTCTTGTTTTGGGACCAATCTCCCTATCTGCCTCCAACCAACTTTCGAATTGTTTGCTGAGAAGGAGCTGTGCCTGGGGGAGGGATCTGGGTGGCCCTCCTGGAGCCAGTGGGGAGATTGGGGAAGAGCTGACATGTGGGCTTAGATGGAGTGGTCAGGAAAGGGGGCCTGACATTAATTGATGACTGCTGGGCTGGGGATCAGTATTGAGGTAACCAGCCAGGATTGAGGAGGAGAGTGGGTTTTGGGGGAGAGTGTGGTCAAAGGCTCCGTCCAATCCGGTTTGATAGTTGGTTGAGTGGTGGGTGCTGTTTGGTAGGTTTGTTGATTAGTGGTTGGCTGGTTAAGTTGGCTGGTTGAGGGTTTATTGACGGTGGGTGGTTGTTGGTTGAGCAGTAGATGATAGCTCCCCCCCTCCCCACTTTTCCCCTTTTTTCTGCTATCTGACAGGCATCATACTAGGTACTAGGATCACAATGACGCTAAAGACGAGCCCAGCTTTGTCCTAGGACAGTGGTCGGCAAACTGCGGCTCTCGAGCCACATGCGGCTCTTTGGCCCCTTGAGTGTGGCTCTTCCACAAAATACCGACTTCTGCACATGGGCCACAAAGTTTCAATTGCACTGTACGTGCGCGCCTGCACGTGGTATTTTGTGGAAGAGCCACACTCAAGGGGCCAAAGAGCCACAGGTGGCTCGAGAGCCGCAGTTTGCCGACCACTGTCCTAGGACATTTATATTACAGGTGACTAAATCTCAGGTTTGGATCAGTACTACACAGAAGTTTAGAGAGTGGGTTTGGCCAGCACTCCAGCTGTGTGGTTCATTGCTGTTATTATTGTGCTGATGACTGTTTTATCCTTAAGAAGCACTAGCAATGCTACTTGGATGTGCTTTAGTTCTCACGGAAATTTTATTAACTTTTCCCAAGTTGTCCCCCAACTCCTCATAGGAACTTAAGAGCTAAGTGTGAACCGAGTGGAGGTTCTGGAGGAATCCACTGTTCACATAATTTGATATTCCAGTTCCTCACATCAGGACGACTTCCTCTCTTTCTGCCATCTCAAGCGGTGGTCCAAATTACCGGTTCCATCTCTGACTCTTCCCACTTGGCAATACTTTGTCTGGGAGGAAGATCTTGTCAGTGGAAGCTCTAAAGCAAACCCAGGAAGGAGGAGATTGGTTTTGGCCTGGATTCCTCTCAACCATTGCCTGTGCCTAAGAATTATACGTTGCGCTGGAACAATAAGATGTTTCTTCGTGTGGTTTTTAAGTGAGTTGGTTATCACCAGAATTTCATAAACACGTGGTTAACGGGTGTGCTTCCCTTAATTAGGAACCGTGTTTTGAGAGCCCGAGTTTATCGCCCTTTATCTGCAGGGTTTTAGTTTCTTAATCACTGCCACTGAACAGTTGTAGCCTCCGTAATTTATTTCCTGTCACCCTCCTTTTGTGTCTTTGGTCTGTCTTCTTCACCCCCATACTTGCTTGTTTTATTTTTATTTACTTATTTTGTAAAATATATTTTTATTAATTTCAGAGAGGAAGGGAGTGGGGGAGAGAGAGATATATAAACACATCAATGATAAGAGAGAATCATTGATCGGCTGCCTCCTGCGCGCCCCACACTGGGGATGGATCCTGCAACCTGGGCATGTGCCCTGACTGGGATTGAACCGTGACCTCCTGGTTCGTAGGTTGACACTCAACCATTGAGCCACTCCTGGCCAGGCTACTTGCTTCTTTTAAAAACGTAATCCTCCAGCTTATGGGAGAGACCAGGAGAAGGGCAATTTAAGGAAGAATTACCCAAAGTATCTTCTGGAGAATATTAGTGTCCTTTGAGACAGTATTAAAAAAATTCCTTAGTGTATAATCAAGTTGGGAAATGCCGTGTGGCACCCTAGGACCCCCTTGGAGATTGTCAGTGTACATTTGCACATTAAAGGCTCTGAGAGATCCTGCACAGTTCAAAGTTGTTCAGCTCCATATGTCTCCAGCTTATTTGACCATAGCAACCCTGTAGTCTCGGGAAACTAGCTAACATCTAGGATAATCTTTTCTTTTCTTTTCTTTTTTTAAATATATTTTATTGATTTTTTACAGAGAGGAAGGGAGAGGGATAGAGAGTTAGAAACATCCATGAGAGAAACATTCATCAGTTGCCTCCTGCAAACCCCCCACTGGGGATGTGCCCGCAACCAAGGTACATGCCCTTGACCAGAATCGAACCTGGGACTCTTCAGTCCACAGGCTGACGCTCTATCCACTGAGCAAAACCAGTCAGGGCTCTAGGATAGTCTTTTCTAAGATGTTGCTTAAGGTGTTATATGCCCTACATTTAAAATTTTAACAGTTATGTATTTTCACATGTGGGGTGTGTGTGTGTGTGTGTGTGTGTGTGTGTGTGTGTATTTGAGGCACTAGTTGCTTTTTATGTATGTAATTCCAGCTTTCCGGCTTTAATCCCTGGTCCATGATGGGCTGGTTTATGTGGTTGTTAGCCGATGGAATGCTTGTCTGTGTTTATAGAAAAAAATCAGTCTTAGGCAAAAAGGAGAGGTGAGTTGATCTAAGGAGATGGAGATGGCCCAAGTGGCAGGAGGAGAGGGCCAGGTTTGAGAATGTGCCCCTCAGAGCTAAGGTTAGGTAGAGCTGGTGTTCTTGCCAGGCCGGCACGCATCTTCTGACTCAAGCACGGACTCTAGACAGAGAGCTGGCAATAAAGACAGCGGCATCGACGGCAGCTGTGGTTGGGGTGGTGGATGTTTAGCCTGTGTCACTTGGGCAGTGTGCCTCAGGAATGTTAGAATGTGTTCCCATTTTAGCAGCAAAGCTGACCTGCTATGTGCTTGGTCTGTTTATCTTACTGCCACGGCCGTTTATCGTGCGACGGAGTTCAGGGGCACAGCGATAAATCTCTTTTAGGAGGATGATGTAAGCCTCGACACTTATTTCCTCTTTGGCGTTGGCCAGTTTTGAAGCCCTTGGTAATCACCATTATGTCCATGTATGGGCCTCTTCCTGTGCCGCCCATCCGGGCCTCCAGGCTGAATGTCAACAGCAGGTTCTGGAGTTGGATGGCCTAAATTCAAATCCCAACCTCACCACTTATGAGCTGTGTGACTTTGGGGTTCGTTTATCGGCTTATCCTGTGGTGTTTTTTAAAAATCTGGGAAAGGGGCTGATAGTGGTGGCTCACAAGGCAGCTGTGAGAATTCGTCCTGTATCACTGAGAGGCTGGGCCTCTGCATCAGGGCAAGAGCACTGAGGGGCCGGGGGAGGGGCGAGGAAGGGATCAGGAAGGTGGGGGGTGGTTTTGTTGTTGTTTTTGGTTGGTTGGTTGGCTTGAAAAACATGCCCAAAAGCAATGTGAGGACTCCATCTTTTTGCAATGTATTCTTCCACACCTTGCACTCTTGTGGCAAGTGGTTTGAAATTGCAAAGGCCACCTCCTGAGGCAGGGAGACTGCCTGTCCAGAACAGTACATCTGGCTGAGCAATGGGAGGGCGTTTGGATGGCCACTGTGTGAAAGTCAGGCAAAGGAGACTTCCGGAGGGACCCCCATGCAAACCCGCAAAGCCTCCATGTACTTGTTGACAAGTAGCATCGTGCATGAATCATATGCTTCTTTACCCAAAAGCAAGTGCACTGTGTTGACAAGCAGTTTCTTTCTTTCTTATTTTTTTAAAATATATTTTTATTGATTTCAGAGAGGACGGGAGAGGGAGAGAGAGATAGAAACATCAGTGATGAGAGAGTTATTGATCGGCTGCCTCCTGCACGCCCCACACTGGGCATGGAGCCAGCAACCTGGGCATGTGCCCTGACAGGGAATTGAACTGTGACTTTCTGCTTCATAGGTCGATGCTCAACCACTGAGCCATGCCAGCCGGGCGGCAGCCAGTTTCTTGTCTCTTGGAGAGAAAGAGTTTATGCACCTATGAGCCCAATTATGTAATCCCCCCATCCACCACTTGACTCAAATGCAAACTTCCCATACATGTTGCTTTCATCATCATTTCATAAAACCTGTCAGTTTTCCCACATGGGGCCTGTAGAGCCTGACGAGCAATTTTGTTCTAACGAAGAGTTCCTTAACATATACATTACTAGGTTTCTTTCTTTTGAGGGGGAGGGGGGTGTCACAAATTTTTTTAAAGTAATGTATGCAGTTTAAGTTAAAAAATTCAGCCCTGGCCGATAGCTCAGTTGGTTGGCACATCATCCCGATGTGCCAGGATCGTGGGTTTGATCCCCTGCATGGATGGGAGAAGCAACACATCAATGTTTCTGTCTCTCCTTTCCTCTCTCTCTCAAATCAGTTTTAAAAAATTTAAAAAAAGGAATTCAAACAACACAGCATGTAATAACAGAAAAAGAAAGCCCGTCTTTTGCCGTCCCCGAGCCTTTTTCCCGGAGAGCCAGTGAGCACGGTTTGGTGTGGGTGTTTCCATACCTTTTCCTTCAGATGCAGTTAGGCCTTTTCAAAAATAGAATACCACGACCGATAGTTTTCTACACATTTCCCAGTTCCCTTTATATATCATGGAGGCCTGTTCCTACTGAAACAAACAACTCCTCATTCTTTACACAGCAGCCTGTTGTTCACTTCCCTGGCCGTCCTGTAAAGTGTATTTAATCACTTGTTCATGGGAAGGCACTTAAGTTGTTTTCAGCTCCCCGCCCCCCCCCCCCCCCCCCCCAAATTATACTAATGAGCTGCTTTCATGGTTAAAGATCACTTTAGTACCCAAACCTCTCCCTCCTCACATTCGAAAAAGAAATCATGTTCGGGGACTTTCTTGAATACTTTGTGCTTCAAATTGAATGTATTGACCTTGCATTTAATTTTCTGTCGGCAGCGGCCGGCCTGGCCCCTGCAGACTGCTCAGGAATCTGCTGGAGGAGTTGGGGTGGCCTGCAGATTTCAGCAGACCGCCAGTTCATCCAGCAGCCCACTGAGCAGAGAACATCTTGATTCTATCAGCTCTAATCCCGGTCCCTGATGGGCCGGCTCTTGTGGTTGTTAGCAGATGGAATGCTTGTCTGTGCTGGAAGCCCGAGTTCTGGGGTATTCGGCTCTGAGGAGAATTGATTGGATCTTTCACAATGCTAACGGGGCACCGTTAGTTCCCAAATTTGTGTGTATAGTATTATAGAAATACAATGGTTGTAATAGGCCTCACTGTGGGGAAGCATCATCAGGCAGAATGCTACCTGCTTCACTACATAACCTCGTAGCCGTTCCATGAGGCGAGTCCAGTTATGACTCTCACCTCACAGGTGAGATGGACAGCAGAGCTGGGGAGTGACCCATCCCAGTCCCAGGGCCACGCGAGGCTGTGCTTGGCGGGGAAAGCAGGGCTCTGAGCTCTCACGGCCGCATCACTAACTCACTTAGCGTCCCTGACCTCTGGGTTACTTGGCTACCAATTATTTCAGCAAGTGAGCTCTCCTTTGTTTGAGTGGGTTCAGTCCTGCACCCCTACCCCCTCTCTCCCCCCATGCTCTTTACACTTGGGTGTTGGTGTATCTGGAGGTCTTCTTGTGTGATTGTGGGGCGAAGGTCCAAATCTGGGTGTACAAATTTGAGCCTTCAGCTGAGCTGGTACTGAGAGGAACTGTTCAAAAGTGTCAGTGTAGTGCCTGGCTGGTGTGGCTCAGTGGTTGAGTGTCAGCCTATGAACCAGGAGGTCACAGGTTCCTGGTCAGGGCACAGGCCTGGGTTGCAGGCTCAGTCTCCAGTGTGGGGCTTGCAGGAGGCAGCCAATCAATGATTCATCATTGATGTTTCTATCTCTCACTCCCTCTCTCTTCCTCTCTGAAATAATAAAAATATATTTAAAAAACCCCACAGCCTAGCCGGAATGGCTCAGTTGTTGAGCATCGACCTATGAACCAGGAGGTCATGGCTCAATTCCCAGACAGGGCAGGTGCCTGGGTTGTGGGCTAGATCCCCAGCGTGGGGCGTGCAGGAGGCAGCCGATCAATGATTCTCTCATCATTGATGTTTCTATCTCTCTCTCCTTACCTCTCTGAAATCAATAAAAATATATTTAAGAATAAATAAATAAAAATAAAAACCCCACAAAAGTTCAATACAGGTAAAGTGGGGAACATGTCCCTATATCTGTCATTTGAGAATTTCCTTTCCTCCAACTTCATCCGCTTTCTGTTGATGATGGTAAGAGCCAGCAGTTATAAATTATTTGGAATTTTCTTCAGCTTGGTTCCCTTTCCAGACTTTAAATTGAGAGTTTTGCTCCTTTTATGACTTCACAGCCCTTGGGCAACTGCCGTTTCCCTAGGCGTGTGTGAGTGGTAACATAAGGTGAGTGAGGTATGGGGGCGAAAGGCAAACTGGTCTCTCCCCTCTCAGACCGAGGAGGTCACCTTGGTCTGATTTTGTAACAAGGCTCAGCTTTTACAAGTTTGCAGTGGAAGGGTAAATGCCTACCCTATTCTTCATCATTATTTTTTTTAACTTCTAGTCTTAATTATAAAAGAGGGAGAACCCCCCCCACCCCCAAACATGGCCTAGCATAAGAGAGACACACACACACACACACAAAAGGCAAAAGGTTTTTTGTTTTTTTCCCTTAAAGATCTTCAGTGTCTTACCCTGGGGGGTTGCGGGGGAGTCAATGGTTTTCATTATAATAATGTCATCTCTTTGTGGAGTGTTTCAAAGCCAGTCTAACTTATTTTCTTACTTAAAAGCATAACTTGTTCTTGACGCAGGGCCTGGTCCTCGGTAGGCAGTTAGGAAGTTATTGTTTGGATGTAAGAAGAACAGATGAATAGGACAATTGAGCTTTCCTAACTTAACTTCTAGTCTTATGAGTGACCCTAATTTCTACTTCCCAGGGAAAACAGAGGTTAATAGGTTTGGGCAGAGCAGTGGGGCCTGGTTGGTGGGTCTCCCAGATGCAGGGACAGGGGTAGAAATCCAGTCCTAGGGTGCGGTGGGAGCTGAGAGTCACGGTGAGACAAGGGGTAGTTACTAAAATGATGCGGCTCCGACTCCTGCTTGCACCCCCAGTCGTACTGTTGCTCTCCCTGCCGTCTGACCACCACGTTCTCCAGAACCTTGGCAGTTTGGGGATGGTGGGCATGACGGGGCAGTTAGGAGCTCAGAGGTTCTGCCTGGGTTCCCCTCACAAGCACGGCCACTTCCTGGCCATGGGGCCTGGGGCTGGGTTCCTTCCTGGCATTCAGTCTCCTAATCTGTGGAATGAGAGTCACGCTGCACGCACCAGGTGGAGCCCTGTGACATAGTGTGTGTTCACAGAGGTAGGGGGTGAGTCTGGGCTCCGGCACCAGAGAGAACTGGGTTTACATCTAGGCTCTCCTCTCTGTCACTTTTGGCAAGTGCCTCTGTGGACCTCTGTTTTCTCATCTGTAAAATGGGATTAACCATGACCTTGGAGTGTTGCTGTGAGGGTCACATGAGGTGAGGCTGTGGCACCAGCCCAGCCCGGAGGGGAGGTCTGGTTGACAGAGCTGCTCTCCTGTGTCGGTTGCTGTTGATGCAGAGAGAGGAGGCGCTTAGGAGTCTTTCCTGTGTGGGTCCTCCTGCCCTCACTGCTTTCCTCCAGGGCTTCCCCGCGGGCTGCGCACGCGTGCACAGGGTAGACGGCGAGCTGTGTTTCAGGCTTTGCCACATGACAGACTGAGCCGGCGTAAAAAGGTGACAAAGCCCTCTGTTTGCAGCCAGCGTTTATTATTTCAGCTGGGCATGTTCCCAGAGCAGCTGTGGCTGGAAGCTCTGAGCGAGGGACAGACATCACCATGCTGAGGCCCTGTGAGCTCACGCTGGGGTTTACCCGAGCCTCCCAGTGGGGACTCGGGGCTCCTCTGCCCCATGCTCAGTCCCTTGGGGTCCTTGTCCTGCTAGTTGCCCAGGACAATTGTGTGGCAGCAACAGAAAGCAACAGGGACCTGTGGCTTTGAAGTAAAAAAAACACCTAATTTAGAATGCACTGCTTGGGCCATTTGGGGGTGTTCTTCCTTTTTCCTTCTTCTTTTTTTTTTTTTAATTAAATATATTTTATTGATTTTTTGCAGAGAGGAAGGGGGAGAGATAGAGAGTTAGAAACATCGATGAGAGAGAAACATCAATCAGCTGCCTCCTGCACATCTCCTACTGGGGATGTGCCCGCAACCCAGGTACGTGCCCTTGACCGGAATCAAACCTGGGACCTTTCAGTCCGCAGGCCGATGCTCTATCCACTGAGCCAAACCGGTTTCGGCCCTTTTTCCTTCTTTAACCTTAGTCTAACTAAGGTTAAAGTTAGATACTAAGTACTAGGCCCTTTAATAAGACCATCTCGTTTAGTCCAATGCGGCTTAGTTGCTAGATATAAAGTAATTCTCAAAAGTGATAACAATCTTTTCAAAAGTGACATTGAAAAGAAAGCCCACTGGGTAATGATGCAAATGCAGATTTTAAATAAAGGATGCCTCTTAACCAGAAAATAGGGCGTTTAGGATAAATTACGGAGCAGTACATCACCATAGTGTCCACAAGCTGAAAGTCCATCAAACACTCTGTACCAAAATAAAAAGAAGGTATTTAGGAAATAATTTGCTCCAATTATTTCAGAAAAAAAAGCTGTCCAGCAAGTGAGAGAGAACAGAAGGAATGGTTGGCCAAGTGGAAATTTGCAGTCTGAGGTTATGTGAAAAGATGTGTAGTTGCCTATAGTAGAAATCTCAAATCAGTGGTTTGGGAATGTTTACTCAATTCTGTTGCAGAGAAATCCCGCTGCCACTGCATGCCTTGCCCAGGGTAGACACTGCTAATCTGCACAGTCGTCTTCCTCGCCTAACGTCCATTCCCAGGCCTTGTTCATGGCAGACATTGGTGATCCATTTTGGCAGACTTTCTTGCTGAATCCTGATAGGGCCCCAAAATCTTTCTCAAAACCCTGAGTTTTCACCTCACGTGCCAATACCATTTGCCACCCCTGGTCTATTGTATCATCTCTTGAAAAATTTGTAGCATAAAAAGACCTTCTGAATGAATTTATTTTAAAAATTGTATTTATTGATTTTGAGAGAGAGAGAGATGGAGAGAGGGGGGAAGAGAAACATCGACTTGTTCCACCCATCCATGCCTTCATTGATTGACTCTTGTATATGCCCTGACCAGGGATCGAACCCACAACCTTGGCGTAGCGGGACTACGCTCTAACCAACTGAGCTACCTGGCCAGGGCTGGGTGAGCTTTTTATTAACTGAACCCTGACATAGTGATATGTAAAAATTGTTAACTCAGGCAGTTCCTTTGTTATTATTGAGTAGTTCATGAGCAGGAAAATGAATCGGAAATCCAGCTGACCCAGTGCCCCAATCTACTCTTACTTTACTGTGCCCTGTATTTGTGTTTTACCTTGCCAATGGAAATAGACATGTGTCTTCAAGGCTCAGAACGTCCTGTCCTCTTGTTGCGGTTAAACTGCGGTAACAAATAGATTAAAAAACAACAGTGGCTTTTTCAGTCTTCAGGTTGGTGGGGCACCCCATTCTTGATCCCAGGTTCCTCCCATCACCTTGCCCGGCCTCTCCTAGGGCAAGTCGAAGCTAAGTGACTGTGATGTTAGGCACTCTGGCTGGCAGGAGCGGGGAGAGTTTGGACAAGGCACACCCACTGCCCAAGGCTCCGAGGGATGGTGTGCTTCCTTGTGCTCACGGTTAATTGGTGAGGCAACCACACCACCAAATTGCAAGGGAGGCTGGGAAGAGTAATCTAGTAGGAAGCTGCGTGCCTGGGAGACCGGGAGGAAGGATTTTAGTGGCTTTAGCCTCAGATATCCTTCAGCCATCAGAGGACTGAGTCACCTGGTTGTAATTCTTGTCCTTTTTGGTTCGAGGCCCTGGAGCGAAGCCAGCCTGGCTCTCTTCACCCTGCCCAGCAACCCCTGGGCACCTGAGCCAAGGTGCTGAGTGGATGGAAGGACTGTTGCACCCCCAGAAATGTGGCCCCCATTCAGGGCAGCTGACTGAGACAGTCCTCCTCAACACGGTCTCAGGAGTGAGTGGCACCTGCGCTAAGTTTTGATTGGCAAACTGCCTCCTATTAGTTCAGGCCACTCTCTTGTTGGGACAACCGAGGCCTACAATTTGGCCAGGGTTTGTTCAGGCTGGAAAAGAAGGCAGGACAGAGAAAAACTGCACAGCCCACCTGGGATGTCAGTGAGTGCTGAGTCTGCCAGTGGGTTCTGGGTCCAGTTGACCGAGCTCTGCACTGTGGGGTAGCCGTGGGGGGTGGGGAGGGGGTGCCCTTTCATGGGATGCTGCTGCTGTCAGCTCACCCAGGCAGTCAGGGCTGATAGGAAACCTCAGTGCAGGCATGTAGGTCACCACCTGTAACAGCTAAGCTTTCACTTTTCCCTCCTACCTTTGTCCTTTTTGTCTCAAGCGTGATAAAAGCATGCTGAAGTCCGTGGTGATAAGAATACTAGCATTTATTGAAAACTGTGTGGAGGTCTGAGCGCTCAAATGTGTTATCACATTTAGCCTTCTGAGTAGCCCTACGCTCATGTTCAGCATTATCCCCAATTGGCAGATAAAGAAACGGGGACATGTAGGGATTGGATAGCTTGGCCAGGGTCCCACGGCTTGTTTGGTGGCACTGAGCCCTTGTATGGTGGCAGGGCCTGTACCCCTAAGGACCTGTCCCGGCCTTCCCTTCGGTGCCACATGCTGTGTCGTCTGCTGGGGGTTCAGAGGTGGCCTCGTCTGGAGCAGTGCAGAAGTCCATGCATGTTTTGCATCCGCTCTCCAGCAGGCAGCACTGCCTGTCATTCAGCACTGGGGGTGTGAGGCTAGGGAGGTGTGTGTGTGGCAGCTGGTCCAGGTGTCCAGGCTGTGGGACCCGCAGGGAGCAAAATGACTCATCCCTGCCTTTGTGGAGCTGACGCTGAGCGGAGGAGGCAGCCCAGCCCAGGTGGTTTTAGCACAGTTGCAGGTGCACTGAAAGAGGAGGGCAGTAGCCTGGTCTAGAGAGGGTCTGGGTGGAGAGCTCCAGGCAGGCGGGCCGGGGCCAAGGAGGGAGGGTGAACCCCGGGCAGTGTGAAGCCAGGAGGAGCCAGACCTGGCCCAGGTGGGCTGCTCTTTGTACCATATTCTCTGTAGGAAGGTCTGATGCATGACCAGTCGTTCTGTTCCTGGGTGACTTGGTTCCTCTTTGGCTGCCCTCTCAGGCCACGTTGGTCTCCTAAACTACTCAGCTCAGATGTGTCCCCCTGTGCGCCTCCCTTACACGTCCTGGGTTCACGTGTCCTTACATGTTCAATGTTGTGTCTCAGCCTCCTCTTGGAACCAGAGACGAGGGACCGCAAAGTCTCATGACCTATGAGTTGCTTGACTCAGAGAAGTGACATATTAAACATTTTATCCTCCTGTGAATTCACGAGGTTCTTTTTTCCTTTTGCTTTCTTCTTGCACACAACACTGGGATTATAGCTTCTGGGCTTCTGAGTGTTTGGCACATAGCAGGTACTAGGAAGTTAGGTGAATGAAGTAGGGGAAGGAGGTAGCATTAATGCCTACTGCATACCGGACATTGTGTTTTGCTCATGGCATTCTTTGCCACTTCCTCTTTAAAAAAAAAATATATGTATATATGTATGTATGTATTTCAGAGAGGAAGGGAGAGGGAGATAGAAACTTCAATGATAAGAGAGAATCATTGATTGGCTGCCTCCGGCATACCCCCTACTGGGGATCAAGCCCTCAACCCAGGCATGCGCCCTGGCCGGGAATCGAACGGTGACATCCTGGTTCATAAGTCGATGCTCAACTACTGAGCCATGCTGGCCGGGCAGACCCGCTTACTCTTACCGCAGCCCTGTGAAGTGTGGACTGTGATCATTGCCATTTGGTAGGTGAGGAGAAATAAGGCTCAGAGAGAGTGGACAGATTGTTCAAAGTGACATTTCTAGCCGAGCTGCTGGTTCCAGAACCTGCACTAGCCCCAGTGCCTCTCAGTGGGTAACAGAGACGAGAGGGCAGGGAGCAGAGCCTGTGGCAGCATCTCCCCAGATGGCCGAGTCGCGTGCCGAGTATGGGGGGTGAATTGTCCCAGGCACAGTAGAAGGAGGTTTTCTGAAACCCCTACTCTTCCTTGATTCCTGCACAGGCATGTGGCTATTTCCGACCCCATAGCAAGCTGCATTGTGGCCAATGGATGACCTGCTTACCTAGGAGAGCAGAAGTGTGGAATGGAGTCTGCTCAGGCTTGTCCTCCCGGGCCCCGCCCCATTGCCCCGGTTAATTGGTACAGCCAGGAGAGAAGGTCGGCACAGTACACGTAGTAGGTGCATAGATGGTTGTGTGGATCCGACCCTCCTGATACAGCAGAGAGGTGAAAGATCACCACCCCCTTACCTCTGTGGAAGTTGCTCACAAAGGCGCTGTTTCCAAGATGCTTCTGAAGATGGCCTAAAAATAGCTGCTTTCCACCCCCGTAAATGCGTCCATTCCAGAATTTTGCTTAACAAGGCCTGGAGAACTGATGTGCTGAAATGACGTGAAAACATTCCACCCTAGAATTTGCAGTAGCTCAAGTTAACTTTCTAGCTATTAAAAAAAAAGGGGGGGGGGGGGCGCGCGGGGGCTCTGCCCTCACTTCTGAGCAGTGCTGGGTGATTTTAAGTACTTCCAGAAGGTGGATGTGGTTTGAGGGTCAGTGTTGCCCAGAGCCAGGACCAGTTACGTGGGGATTGTGATTGGTTGTGATTTGGGGAGTTGAAACTTGTGGACGGATTCCAATCCCCTGCCAATCTCAGCAGATTCCAGGAGGTGGGGTGGGCGTGGTGGCGTCGGCTTGTTGTGCTCCTGAAAGAGGCTCACTAGCTCTCCTGCCAGAGAGGCTTCTGGCTGACGGCTCTGCCTCCACACTCCGCATAAACATCGCAGAACACACTCGGGTCCGGAAATTCTGTGACCTGCTGTGCTGGTCAGACGTCGGCACCGTGATGCTGTGTGGCATTTCATTTTCAGGGTGTTGGGAGTCTCCCATTTCATGTGGGTGGGGAAGCGGGAGGCTTGGGCAGGTCACCGTCTTCTTATGGTTCCAAGAGTTCGGGGAAACATTTGAACCTTGAAGCACTTGAACCGTCACCTGTCAAAATCACTCCCGGAGTGACGATGGCCATCCCTCCAGCCTCTTAGACCAGCAGGACAAAAGTATCATTTATCCCAGTGCGACCTTAACGGGGGGCTTCCCCATCTGGACACCCACCTCACATTCATTGGAAACAGAAGTTCTGGGCATTGTATTTTTCAGAAATTTGGCTCAGACTTTTACGGGGTCATATCTCCCCCCAAATCTTTTTGAAAAAGATTCACATCTCATTCCTTGAGACCAGCATGCATGCATAAGCTGGGTAAAGACAGAGCAAACTTGGTTTCATGGTTTGATTTGTGAAAGAAATCTGCAAGTTTGCATTTGAAAAACATTTAACGCACGACTGAGGGAAGTTTGAACTTTGCAGACTGATGCCTGTGGCTGGATGAGACTTGGGCCTGTTCAAGGCCAGCCCCCTCCACCTTTGCACCCCTGATACCCTAACTATCCATAGGCATTCACTTCCTCCCTCCCCTCACCCCACTCTTCTCCCTTTAGCTTGAATAAAGAAAACTGGCATGGAAAGTTGTGTGACCTGGAATGTCTTAGGATCAGTTGGTAGCACTTACAGCCTCATAATAGGATACCTAATCCCCCAAATTCAGTCATGGTCAGAGGCTGTCTGCTGGAGAAATGTGTGGTCTGGTGGGTGAATTCCATGGATCTTAGGGTTCTGGGCAGTGTCCCATGTTGCATGCAGATTGTTGCTGGTTTATTGACCATGGGCCCTCCTGGGCAGCAGAGCTGGCTTCATGGTCACACGGCCAGTGCAGCTGTGCAGGGCCCTGTGTGCAGAAGGCTCTGTGCTTGCTTTAATGCTCTGCTGCTGCCGTCTTGAAATTCTTAGTACTTTTTGGACAAGGAGCCCTGCATTTTCATTTGTCACCGGGCCTGTGAGTTAATGTAGACAGATCTGCTTAAAAGCTATTATTTATACAATCTATTACATGAAACATCATGGGCTTTCATTATTTATACAATTCATTACAGAGAATATCACTGGGCACCATGATTTTGAATGAGAGGATTGCTCGAATTTAGTTGGTCTTACCAGCCAGTTCATGATAATCTTTACTCATCCAGTTTCACATGATCAGGTTTTATTATGACGGAATCTGCAACCATGAAATTACCTTTGGTTTCTATGGTTTTGGGTGTGGCCTTTTAGGAGAGTCTTTTCTTGTAAAAGATGTAACATTGAACAGGTTAATTAAAAAAAAAAAAAGGTCCCGCCCTTTCAGTTTTGAGTGGCATGCTATTTCCTCTTTATCAGCATGTGAGTATATTTTTCATGTGGTTGTAGTTGGGCTTCATTTTAAGTGCAGTTTGGTGTGTGTTTTTAACCAACGTTCAGATGGCTTGTGGTGGGTGGGTGGGTGGGTGGGACAGGGAGGTGAGCTCCAAGGTGAAGAAGGCTCCATTTCTCCCCAGCAGGTGCTCACAGACCTGGACGGATGTGGTAGGCTGAGGAGTCCTAGGCACAGAGCTGGTGGGAGGGAAGGGCCACCAGCCGCCAGATCTGGCCATTGAATGACCAGCCATGGTTTGTCCTGCCGGAGGAGGATGGGGTAAAGGGTCTTCCCCTGAAACGGAATACTGAACACTTGACTTTTAAAAACTTTTTTTTTATTA
This sequence comes from Myotis yumanensis, assembly GCF_028538775.1. Lineage (NCBI taxonomy): Eukaryota > Metazoa > Chordata > Mammalia > Chiroptera > Vespertilionidae > Myotis > Myotis yumanensis. The sequence continues at coordinate 44,727,425 of NW_027223765.1, forward strand.
TGGGAAATTTCAAACATACACAAAAGCAGAAACAATAGTATAATGCATTTTTATGTACCAAGGCCACCAGTTTACAACATTTTGGAATCTTACTTCACCTATTCCCATCCTCAGATATTTTGAAGCAAATTCCAGCATTGTATCCTTTCACTCTTAAATGGTTCAGTACGATTCTCTAACAGATGAGGACTTCATTTCCTTTTTTTATAAAGAGCATGATTCACCCTTGTGCAACCCAGAGGAATGACCAAGCCTTGGCCTCTCTCCCCAGATAGCAAAGCCATCGTGGATGGGAACCTGAAGCTCATCCTGGGCCTGGTATGGACCCTGATCCTCCACTACTCCATCTCCATGCCCGTGTGGGAGGATGAAGGGGATGACGATGCCAAGAAGCAGACGCCGAAGCAGAGGCTGCTGGGATGGATTCAGAACAAGATCCCCTATTTGCCCATCACCAACTTTAACCAGAACTGGCAAGACGGCAAAGCCCTGGGTGCCCTGGTAGACAGCTGTGCCCCAGGTAAGTCCCCGTGGTCACCTAAGCCATCTCTTTGGGATGGGGGTATATGGGCCCTAAACTTCTGGGTTTTCATTGGGAATGCTAGGTTTGCTGTGATTGGTGTATTTCTCCTGGTTTTGGCTCATTGTAAGATAGTGAAAGGCACTGAAAATGACTCCATCTACCTTTCCAATGGCATGTCTTATAGGTGTAGCCTTGGACTTGTTTGAGCATTGAATTCAGTTATTTATCCAAATTCCCAGTGAAGGCCTTAATACTTGGACCAGGCCTGGGGTTTAGCTTCTAGACTCCAAAGTCCTGCTGCTTCCCACAGTTGGTGCCTAGTTTCCCGTAGCCTTTGGCAAAAACATGTGGCCTGTTAGGTGGCTTGGCATGAAAATCTAAAAACTTTCATTGAGCGGAAAGTACCCATTTTTATCGACCACTGGCTTGACTATATAAGGCTTTCTCTGCCCTTTTCTTTCTGTGTTGCTATGAAATAGGGCTTGGTCAGGATCCAGTTGGAGCCTTTTCCACCCTTTCCTGAGTAGCTGAGTTTGCCCCAAGACAGTAATTATCCTCATGAAGGGATTAGATTGGCGGGTAGAGTTTGCTGGTACACACTCAATAGAAAAGCCAGAGCCTATGTTTATATGTATCGCTCAAAAATTTTTTTAATCAAAACTCTAATAACCATATTTTCCATTTACTGAGTGCTATGCATGTGCTGGGCACATTAATATTTAGTAAGCTAGTGCTTCTCAACATGCTCAAAGCAGAACTGTCTGGTGTCAGTTGGGTACTGGGGGAGGGCTGACTCTAGGCCTTATTCTGTAAGCTGGAGTCATCAGAAGTAACTCGGAGCTCAGCAGCAGGCCATTGCCCAGTGCCCTCATCCTTGCTTGCATCCAGAGACTCATTTTAGGGTACCTCTTTCCAGTTTAAATGTGGGGATTTTTACTCTAGTCCTAAATACTTCTTGTGCTTTCAAAGGTTTTTGAGATAATTCTAGGTTTGGCCTTTTAGCAAGTGGATTTTTAAAATTATACAGGATGCTAGTTCAGTCTTTTTAGATATATCCAAGAATGGGATTGTGATATTGTGACTTAAAATAAGAAATATATATTTGGCCTTTGTCCCCTTTCCTGGTACTGAGCTCCTAAAACCCTTGGAATTTCCTAAGTGACAAGAACCACAATAATGGTGTCTTTCAACCACACCTGAGTTTATGTTAATGAGGTGACTTTTGGAAAGCCCCAAAGATGGGGGGGCTGGTTGTCCAGGGAACCCATCCATTAGAGGATTGGAACTTTCAGCTTTCTCTTCCGACCCCCAGAGAGGGGAGAAGGGCTGGAGATTGAGCCTATCACTAGGACCAGGGATTGAATCATTCCCGTTTAAGTAATGACGCTTCCCCAAAATTTCTGAATGTGGGGTTTAGGGAGCTTCCAGGTTGGTGAGTACGTGAAGGTTCTGAGGGCGGCCATGGACATTCCTCCCCCTTCTCCCATCCTTCCCTGTGCATCTCTTCCATCTCTCCGTTCCTGAGTTGTATCCCTTTGTAATAAACTGGTAATCTAGTAAGTAAACGGTTCTCCTGAGTTCTGCGAGCCACTCCAGGAAATGAGTAAACCTCAGGAGGGAGTTGTGGGTTTGTATCTGGTCAGTCAGAAGCCCAGGTGGGTGGAAAGAGGGAGTGCGGTTTTCTGGGACTGAGCTCTTAGCTTTGGGATCTGATGCTACTACCTCCAGGTAGATTGTCAGAATTGAGGTACCTTGTAGGACACCCAGCTGGTGTGAAGCCCACACATTTGGTGACCAGGGTTCAGAAGTGTGAAAGTGGAAGGTTGGAAAATATCTCCTGCAAAAGGCACTAGGGCCAGATGGTTTTATAGGCTGAGTTTGCTTATATCACACCTGTAAGGAGTGGCTAACCCCCATCTCAATGCAAGAAGATAACATCCTCAAGGAGACTCTCAGCTAAGACAGAATAGATCTACCCTTCCATACCCACATGCCTGTAAAGTGTATTCAAATGCTCCTTGACTTACTATCGGGTTATGTTCCCATAAACCCATTGTAAGTTGAAAATACTGAAATTCAAAAAAGCATATAATATGCCTCACCTATCAAACATAGCTCAGTCTAGCCTACCTTAAGCAAGTTCAGCCTATGGTTGGGCAAAATCATCTTGTTGCCACTGCCCAGCCTTCACAAGAATATTGCACCATATATCACTAGACCAGGAAAAGTTCAAAATTCAAAATTATGAATATGGTTTCTACTGATGACAGACTGCTTTTGCACCATTGGCAAGTTCAAAAATCTCTTCCGTCAGCTATTACTCACAGCATCTTTTGTGTTATGTTAACAGGTCTGTGCCCAGACTGGGAATCCTGGGATCCACGAAAGCCTGTGGATAATGCACGAGAAGCTATGCAGCAGGCAGATGACTGGCTGGGTGTCCCACAGGTACTCATGCACGCATGCCCCCTCCCAGAGCGCCCACCCTCCAGCTTGTTCTGGGACTGGATGGGTGTTTCTTTGAGTCTGGCAGGCAGTCTGACATCCTCAGCATTAACCTTCAAAGAGTATTGCTTGTGGCACGCTCTCGTCTTCCTCAGTTTACCAATAATAATAGGTTCTTATTGACTTAGGTCCTTGTAGAGCATCCGAAAGTCTTTACTCTTGGTCACATGTGGCAAATTTTCTAGTATTTCTGCTCCAAAAATTTCAAAGGCTACCTTTGGACAATGGGTTGCAAATGAGGACACTAATGATTAGGTTGGATCATAAGAAATCAATATTTAATCACTTCTTACCTATTTAAAAATTTTTAAAAATTTTATTCTCTTTGGAAAGAAATCATGGAACTTAGAACTTAAAAGAAATGTAAACCAGGATAACCTACAGTTAATGAAAATTGTGGCAGAATTTGTATTGCCCATAATCCTATCACAGAAACATCACAAGAGAACTTGGAAATTATAGAGAACTTGGTAAGTCTTAGGTACCATCTGCAGTAGCCACATTGAGGGTGATTCTTCTAAGCCCTTCCAAGGAGTCTAAATAACCCTTCCTTCTCACAATTGAACACCATGACTCCCACGTTCAAAGCCCTGGTCAAGAAAAGCTGTGGGTAGCCAGTGCCATGGGTGGATGACCTCACCACAGGCTTCACTGAGGTCTAAGTTGGTGTTCAGAGCTGAGTTGAGTGCATTTTGTAACGAGATCCCTTGGGAGGTAGAAAAACTTGCCTCTATTTCGTCGGTTTGGTTTTGGCATCGTGTCTCTGCTTCATGGCCCATTTCTTGGCTTTTCCATCGTCAGGAAGTGGCGTGGTTATGTTTTTCATCTCTTAAACCTAAAATCATCTCCTTTTGACGTTCATGTGATGTTGGCACTGTTAAGTTGTTGAAGGAGCTGCCTAGACGAAACGCCAAATCACCGCCCGTCCTCCATAGTATGAAACATATTATACAAACCCAAATGGCTATTTTGGTGCTGCAGGCTAATCATCAGAATGATTTCTGTGTTTTTTGTTGTTGTTTTTTAACCACGGGAACAGGAAAGCTAGGGACATATGTTGTTCATCTGCATTTGGTTAACCTGGTTCATGAGACCGAGTCTTCTGTTCATCTCAAGAGGTGTGGCTTGCCTCTTGTTGGGGCAGGAGGATTTTGGGTGCTATTTAGGGCCGGGTCAGGTGATAGAACTGAGCCTGCAGTGCCTGCAGTGAGGCTGCCTGGCCAGCATGGGTTATAACTTGACTAATACTCTTATTCCTAAGATGAATATCTGCAGAAATTTATTACCTCTCCATTTTTCAAATGGCTTCTAAGTGTGCTAATCTCATATGTAATTGTTCCTTCATCCTCCTCCCCTGATGTACTTATCCTACTGGGAAGTTTGAAAAGGGGAGTGAGTGGGTTATTTCGGGGGGGAGGGAAAGTATGTACTCTGGGAATGACATAGAGAATTGTCCGCAGAGGGTCCTCAGCTTCCAAAGGGAATGGTGACACCTCTCAAAGGTCAAAACACACAGATCTTGGCATAGCGCCTTATGAAGTTCACTTAATTTCTTATTATTTGTAGTGTGTAAGAGACGTTTGCAAAAACTTCAATATCTTGATGTGTTGTGGCATTCACTCTCCGTGTCGCTGTTCTAGGTCATCACTCCTGAAGAAATCATTCACCCGGATGTGGATGAGCACTCGGTGATGACGTACCTGTCCCAGTTCCCCAAAGCCAAGCTCAAGCCCGGGGCTCCTCTGAAACCCAAACTCAACCCCAAGAAAGCCCGGGCCTATGGCAGAGGTAAGCACCGGTCGTGTTGGATTTGAGGCTTGCCCTCGGGTCTTAGAGAATAAGATGTGGCTTCAGGAGGACGGTTCTCAAAACCAAGAATGTAGGCTACACCCTGGGAGACGCTGCAGGCTTTCGTCACCAGCGTTTGTTTGTTGGTTGGTTTATGACTATCCTGTTCTGCCTTGTGAATCTAGGCTGTAAGAAACACTGCTGATGTAATGTGCCAGAGACTGATGGGTTTGCTGCTTTGTGATTTAATGCACCAACCCTGGGATGAAGAAAGGACCATTGTCCCACTTTTCAGATGAGGAATCAGAGGCGTGGTCCACCGGGAGTGGGAGGTGGGAGACAGGGGCCTGGGTCTTCTGGCCAATGATTCATTTTTCCTTTGGTTGTGCTAAAGCTGCCCAGATTTCCAGATGGGGTGGGAGCTATTGATAACCCCTGGCAGACACTTCCTTGCTAAGACATCCTGTTTATGCAGCTGCCAGGAGTGTTCTGCTCAGAACGTTATGTTGGGTTGAAGGCATTTTGAGGCACTTGGTGTTCTGATTGGCACCTGACTTTAAGCAACTAATTTTTTATGTTTGTTTGTTCTCATTTACAGTTCACCTTCAATATTATTCTGTATTTGTTTCAGGTGTACAGCATAGTGGTTAGACAACCATGTACTTTACAGAGTGCTCCCCCCTACCCCCCAATATTTCAAGTACCCACCTGGCCCCGTGCATAGTTATTAAGCACGCTATTTTATTTTATTTTTTCCAGGGGAACAGTTGTATTTCAACTCAGTGTGATTTCTGGTAAAGATCAGCATAGTTGCCAAAACCGGTTTGGCTCAGTGGATAGAGCGTCGGCCTGAGGACTGAAGGGTCCCGGGTTCGATTCCGGTCAAGGGCATGTACCTGGGTTGCGGGCACATCCCCAGTAGGAGATGTGCAGGAGGCAGCTGGTTGATGTTTCTCTCTCATCGATGTTTCTAACTCTCTATCTCTCTCCCTTCCTCTCTGTAAAAAATCAATAAAATATATTAAAAAAAAAAAAAGATCAGCATAGCAAGATACAACTTGCTTCTTTTTCTATAGGAGTGTATTGTATTTCTTTTTCTTTAATCCTTACCCAAAGATATTTTTTAATTGATTTTATTTTTTTAGCAAGTGAGAGAAAGATGTGAGAGAGAAACATTGATCGGTTGCCTTCTGCATGTGCCCTGACTGGAGATCAAACCCACAACCTAGGTATGTGCCCTGACTGGGAATCAAACCTGAAACCTTTTGGTGTACAGGATGACGCTCTGACAAACTGAGCCACCTGGCCAGGGCTGCATTGTATTTCTTAATGACAATTGGGAAAACATTTAGATACACAAAATATGTTGCATATTCTCCTAGAATCTACAGTTCTTACCATTCTAATATAGTTTTCTCTCGCCCTTTGCGCATTGAATATATATGTGTCTCTCTGTGCGTGTGTGTGTTTGTGTGTGTGTGTGTGTGTGTGTGTGTGTGAGAGAGAGAGATAGAGAGAGAGAGAGAGAGAGAGGTTATTGGAAACATGGTGACATTTTACTCCTCAATATATCAGCCAAGCCTGTCTGTCCTACAAATAGGACATCCTCTTACAAAACCACAATATTCATCATCACACATAAGAAAATTAATAATAATTTCATGCCAACTGATAATTTTGTTTTCAAATTTTTTGTCCTAAAATTCTTTTATAGTTTTTGTTATTTTACAAACCAAGATTTGATTATAATTCACTTACTACATTTCTTTTTTTGTCTTTAGACTCTTTTAATCTAGAACAAGTTCCCCCAACTTTTTAAAAAAGTGACATTAACTTTCTGAAGAATCCAGAACACTTGTCTTGTGGGCTGTCCCATACACTCCGTCCCTTTGAAGATAGCATTGCTGTACTTGGCCTGAGCTTAGTCGAAGGATGACCTACAGCCAGGGAGTGGTGATGATTGTGTGTCGTCTCAGTCCCACTGGCCAGGTCCTTCTCACTGTCTTTTTAGCACAATTTAGACCAGAACACGGCTCGATTGCTCTGGAGCAAACCCACGTGCCATTTGAGGTCCCTTTGGCAGTGAGGTGGGGTCTGTGAATCTGTTGTGTTATATGTTGTTTGAAGGCCTCCCCCAGGTGCAGTCTCTCCCAGGTCAGTGTGCCTGTGCTTGCTGTAAAGGTGCTTTCTGTAAGCCGTACCAAAAGCGGTGGCTGCAGCAAAGAATCTCTGATTTTAAAGGTTAAAATTTAATCTCTGAATTTAAAGGTTTTTTTTGCCATTCCTAAATGGCAAATAAAGCTCAAACAGCCAAATAAATCTCTTGTCAACATAACTGGTCAAATAAATTGAATCTGACCAAGGCACCAAATGCTTGTTTGCAGTAACCTTATCAGTGGCCGGCCAGTTTCCCCATTGTTAATGTGAAATGGTTTCCTCTGACTGCTATTTTCTAAAAAGTGACAACTTGTTATACTTTAGGAATGTGGCTAGTCACTGCTTTTTCCTTTATCTGTCTCTTTGTGTTATGTACTTAGGGACCAAACACCTTTAAAAAATTTTTTTAAATCCTTATCTGAGGATATGTTTATTGATTTGAGAGAGAAACATTGATGTAAAAGAGAAACATCAATGTAAGAGAGAAACATCAATCAGTTGCCTCCCATATGCACCCCAACCAGGGACTGAACCCACAACCTAGTATGTGCCCTGACCAGGAATTGAACCCACAACCTTTTGTTGCACGGAATGATGCTCCAGCCAACTGAGCTACCTGGCCAGGGTGCAGACACCTTTTAAGAAGTGTGTGCGCGCGTGTGTGTGTGTGTGTGTGTGTGTGTGTGTGTGTTTTACCACAATACAAATGTGGTAAAATATACATAACATTCACTAATCTAACCATTTTTAAGTGTACCATTCAGTGGCATTAAGTACATTCATGGTTGTGTAACCTTCACCACTATTTATCTCCAGAACATTTTCATCTTCCCAAATTGAAACTCTGAACTTATTAAATAATATTTCTCCATTCCCCTCCCCTCAGCCCCTGGCAACTACCATTCTGTCTCTGCAAATTTGTCTATTCTAGGTTCCTCATGTCAGTGGAATTATATGATATTTGTCCCTTTGTTCCCATGTTTTTAAGGTTCGTCTGTGCTCTCACACGTATCAGCATTTCATTCCTTTATGAAGCGGAGTAATACTCCGTTGTATAGAATACATTTTGTTTTTCTCCTTTCCCGTCACTGGACGTTGGGTTGTTTCCACCTTTCGGTTATTGTGAACGATGCTCTGTGGACAAGGGCATACAAATATGTTCAGGTGCTGCTGGTATATACCTACAAGTGGAATTGCTAGATCATAGGGTTATTCTAGGTTTAACTTTTTTTTTTAAGGAGCAAGGCAACAGGGTCACACATGAGGCCACATGGGTGGGGCCTTAAGACATTACTTGTCGCATAGTGAGACCAAGGGCAGGGGCAGTTTGCTCTCTTTCCTGTGTGGCCACATAGCTCCATGTCTGCCAACGGAACCAAGGAATAGGGAACGCTTCATCTTCTAGTTTCTAAAGGTTCTGAGGTTGGCTTTATTTTCTCTTCTGGATGTGGACTAGATTGCAATTGCCAGCTGGTTACCTCTTGCTGGTTATCTGTTCACTGAGCCCTGACTTAGTTCCAGCGGGTTGAAGGAGAGAGGGCTGGGTGGAGGTAAACTTTCAGCCACAAACAGACTTTTGTCGTGGGCTTCTTGTGGGTTCCGAGGTTGCAGGCGTGCGACTCTGAGCAAAGCAGGAACCTTTCTCAAAACCCACGTTCTCTGTGGAGCAGTCACTGCACAGCAAGACGTAAACCGTCTTCGTGCTGAGTAGTCTCGGTTGTCTGCACGGTGAGCGTAGCTCCCAGCGATTGCAGGTAGATGGTTCAGCCGCCCAGCCAGCCATGGGGAGCCAGGGTCTTGGATCAGCTGCAGAGCTAGTTGCTCTCAGGCTGTGGAGTCAGGTGGAGTGGGTATTTATGAATTTATGAAGTGCATGTTTAAATGTAGTTGTTAAATGATGTGTTCACCCTGTAAATTTGAAGCAAAAGAAAAATGTAGACAATGAAAATTGAAAGCTTGCTTCCCATCCCTTCATTCCGAGGTGTTCCTTCCCAGCCTTTCTTTTCTTTTCCTTTCTTTTTCTTTCCTTTCCTTTCCTTTTCTTTCCTTTCCTTTCCTTTCCTTTCCTTTCCTTTCCTTTCCTTTCCTTTCCTTTCTTTCCTTTCCTTTCCTTTCCTTTCCTTTCCCTTCCCTTCCCTTCCTTTCCTTTCCTTTTCTTTTCTTTTCTTTTCTTTTCTTTTCTTTTCTTTTCTTTTTTCTTTTCCTGTCTAGTCTAGTCTAGTCTAGTCTATTAATATTTGGAAGTGAATTCCAACTATGTGTTTTCTTCAATTTGCATTTCTTACCTAACAATATGTGAATATTATCTTACTATATAATAATCTACCACCAGTATTTTACAGTCAATTATTTATTGGAAAACTAATACAAATCCAGAGTGTAGTATTAAATGACTCAGTGTTTTTAACAGACTGGTGATAAGGAAAAGAAGAGATGGAGAGAAACCTAGAGATTGAATGTGATTTGAGGGACTTAGCGATCAATTGTAATATATGAACCTTATGTGGATCCTGCTTCAGCTGATTGTTGAAACAAATTCATGACACTTACAAGATAATCAGAAATTTGAGCACCGACAATATTTGATCATATTAAAGAATTACTGTTAATTTTTTTTGATGGGATTTTTTGGATGTAGATACTCTGAAATACCATTTACTTATTTGTTTATTTTTAAATATATTTCTTTATTGATTTCAGAGAGGAAGGAAGAGGGAGAGATAGAAACATCAATGATAAGAGAGAATCATTGATTGGCTGCCTCCTGCACTCCCCCTACTGGGGATCGAGCCCACAACCCGGGCATGTGCCCTTGGCAGGAATCAAACCTGGAACCCTTCAGTCCACAAGCAGATGCTCTATCCACTGAGCCAAACCGGCTAGGGCTGAAATATCATTTAGAGAAACATAGTGAATGCTTATGAGTGATGTATATGAGGACTAGGATTTGTATCAAAATCACACAGGAAGAGGGAAGTGGCGGGAGTGCAGGTGTGAAGCTAGGAAGGCCGTGAGTTAGTCGTTGTTGAAGCTGGGTGATAGGTAGGCAGTTCTCTGTCTCTGCATAGGCTTGGAATCCTCCACAATGAAAAACTTAAAAAGAAATAATACTTGAACTTGTGCTTCTGGGAAGATGGAGTTGAAGTACTTTTTCCAGGTCTTCCCACTAAGTACACCTGAAATCCCTGAGCATTTTACACAGAACAAACATAAGAAGACTCTGAAAGAGAAGAAGGCAAACCAGCTGGGGACCTGGGAGCCCGAAGACTGTCAGTAATGAGTTCCCTGGTTTTCCTTTGGCCTCGTGTATCCCAGACTTGGAACTGAAGAAGCTGACAAGCTGGAAATACCAGTGGCACAAACACAAAAAGCCCCAACAAAAGCCTACTCTTTCTGGCCAGAAGACCGGGAAAGGGCAGCCTAGCAGGGCAGAACACTTTTAGACAATCATTGCTCTGCTCCAGCAAAAACTGCGGCCCCACTGCACCAGCAAAGGCCAAATGGGGAGCCTAGACTTGCACCACAGATAAGGAAGCCACCCCAATGATGTCAGTAGAGGCCATTTGAGTAACAATAAGGCATTCCTGCCCATTCCAGCCTCAGGTTGGGGAGGCCTAATAAAAGCTGGGACTCCCACCTCTACCTGCCAGTAATGAGAAGCCCGCCTCACTTTGAGTATCAGTGGAGGTTGAATGGGGAGCCTGGACTTCCTCCCCCCACTGGCAGTAATAAGGCCTGCTCCCTTCCTTCCCCTGCTGAAGTGGTCCTATAAAAAGGCAGCTAAAAGAAAGTTTATGTGAGACCCAGAGTCTCATAGCATAATACTCAAAATATCCAGGTTTAAATAGCAGAAATCACTTACCAATCCAAGAACCAGGAAGATCTAAAACTGAATGGAAAAGGACAATCAATTGATGCCAACACTGAGGGAATAGAGATGTTAGAATTATTTGATAAAGATTTTAAAGCAGCTATTATAAAAATGGCTTTAACAAACAATTACAAACACACTTCAAAACAAAAGGGAGAAAAAACCACAAAAAAAATCTCAGCAAAGAAGTAGAAGATATAGATAAGGAAGAACCAAATGGAATTTTTAGAACTGAAAAATGCAGTAACTGAAATAACTCTCTGGAAGAGCTCAATAGCAAAGTGGGAAGACAGAGAAAAGAATCAGCAAACTGAAAAATAGAACAATAAAAATTACCCAATCTGAATGACAAAGAAAGTAGACTAAAAAACATGAACACAGCCTCAGGGACCTTTGGGCTGATAACAAAACATCTAACATGTCATAGGAGAGTAAAAATAGGGTGGGGCTAAAATAATGCTCAAAGAAATAATGGCTGAAAACTCCCCAACTTTGGTAAGCTGAGCTAAACTCAAACAAGATAAAAAACCAAGAAAAAAAAAAAGTCCACACCGAGCCACATCTTAGACCAGTGGTTCTCAACCTTCCTAATGCCGTGACCCTTTAATACAGTTCCTCATGTTGTGGTGACCCCCAATTTCATTGTTACAAATTGAACATAATTAAAGCATAGTATGTAATTATATGTGTTTTCTGATGGTCTTAGGCGACCCCTGTGAAAGGGTCGTTTGACCCCTAAAGGGGTCACGACCCACAGGTTGAGAACCTCTGTCTTAGACAGACTTCAAGGAACTAGACCGAAAAGCTTGAAAGCAACAAGAGAAATGACACCTTATCTATTATATTCGTTAGATGAGAAATTTCTCATCTACAGGAAGTGGCACAACGTTTTTTTATGTGCTGAAAGAAAAGAACAATCAACCCAGAATCCTATATCCAGGGATAATGCACTTTAGGAATCAAGACATTCTCAGATAAAGGAAAACAAAGAATTTCTCACAAGTACATCTACCCTGAAAGGATGGCTAAAGGAAATTCTCTGGGAAGAAAGGAATCAATAAGAGAAGGAATCTTGGAATAACAGGAAGAATGAACATGGTAAGCAAAAAATATGGGTAACTATAATAGACTTCCCTCAACAGCCACAGGCTACCAACACTCAGCCAAATGAAGTAGATAACCTGAGTGGATCTATAACCATTAAAGAAATCAAATCTGTAATTTGAAAGCTCTTGGAAAAGAAATCTCCAGGCTCAGAAGACTTCACTGGAGAATGAATTAACACCAGTTCTACACAATCTCTTCCAGAAATATGAGGAGGGAACACTTCCCAATTCATTTTATGAAACTAGTATTGCTCTAACCAGACAAAGGCAATGCCAAAAAAAAAAGAAAACTACAGACCAATCTCTCTCATGAATAAAGTTATAAAAGTCCTTAACAAAATATTAGCAAATAGAATTTTGCAATATATAAAAATAATTATTCATCATGACCAAGTGGAGTTGATTCAAGGGGTGCAAGGCTGGCATGCCCTTAGCAAATCAGTCAACATAATCTGTATTAACAGGCTAAAGAAGAAAAGTCACATGACCATGTCAATTGATACAGGAAAAGCGTTTGACAGAATTCAGCAGCCATCCACGATAAGAACTCAGAAAAAGAGGAATAGAGAACTTCCTTAATTTGATATAGAGTAGCTACCACAAAACACCTACAGTCATTAGTATAATTATGGTGAAAGCCTGGATGTGTTCTCACCACTGCTGTTCAGCATCAGGGTGCAAGTTTTAGCTGATACAGCAAGGAAGAGAAGAAAATAAAAGACACATATAGGGCCGAACCGGTTTGGCTCAGTGGATAGAGCGTCGGCCTGCAGACTCAAGGGTCCCGGGTTCGATTCCGGTCAAGGGCATGTACCCTGGTTGCGGGCACATCCCCAGTGGGGGGCGTGCAGGAGGCAGCTGATCGATCTCTCTCATCGATGTTTCTGGCTCTCTGTCCCTCTCCCTTCTTCTCTGTAAAAAATCAATAAAATATATTTAAAAAAAAAAAAGACACATATAGGAAAGTAAGACATAAAACTGTCCCTTTTTGCAGATGACATGGTAGTCCGCAAGAAAATGCTTTCAAAAAATCGTTAAAAAAAACCCAAAAAACGCTCTTTAAATAAGTTAAGCAATGTCTCAGGCTATAAGATCAGCATCCAAATATCCATTGTATTTGTCCACTAGAAGTAACGAAAGAACCCCGAAGTTGAAAATAGCATACCATTTGCATTCGCTCAAAAAATTGAGAAATGAATGTAAATGTAATAAAACATGTATAGGATTTACATGCTGAAAACAACATAAAACAGTAATGAATAAATCAAATAAGACCTAAATAAATGGAGAAACATACTAAGTGCTTCCATGGGTTGAGAAAGTTTGAGTAAAGATGTCCATTCTTCCCAAATTGTCATAAAGGTTTAACAGAATTGCTATTAAAATCCCAGCAAGATTTTTTTTTTGTAGACATAGAAAAGGTTATTATTTCAGAATGTATATGAAAAAGCAGGGAAAGCAATTTTGAAAAACAAGAATAATGGGGGAAGAGTCATTCCTGCCTTGACCAGGAATTGAACTCGCAACCTTTTGGTGTATGGGACACCACTCCAACGAGCTGAGCAACTGGCTAGGGCTGCTGTTGTCATTTTTAAATTTGACAATCTAAGGGAAAAGAGGTCAGTGACCCTGACCAAATAGTCAGGTATTGCATGCTTTAAAAATTCTTGTGGCAAGCAAGTTTAAAATTGCTGCTGTAGAGAAGTGCTTAGAAATATAGAAGTACAAGAGGATATTTTTCATTGATTTTTAAATATATTTTTATTGATTTCAGAGAGGAAGGAAGAGGGAGAGAGAGATAGAAACATCAATGATGAGACAGAATCATTGATTGGCTGCCTCCTGCATGCCCCCTACTGGGGATTGAGCCTGACACCTGGGCATGTGCCCTTGACCGGGATCGAACCCAGTCTGTGGGCTGATGCCTATCCACTGAACCAACTTGCTAGGGAGAGAAATCCATTTTGAAACCACTATGACCTATCAAAATGGCTAATGTAGAAAGTAGTGATAGCAGCAAATGCTGGCAAGAATGCAGAGAAACTGGATCCGGATCATGAGTACCTCGCTGGTGGGAATGTAAAATGTTCCAGCCACTCTGGAACACAGTTTGGCAGTTTTTCCTAAAGAACTAAACAGGCAATTACCATATGACCCAGTTGTTGCATTCCTTGACATTTATTCCGGGGAAATGAAAACATGTTCACACAAACCTATACTGGAATGTTTAGGGCAGCGTTATCAGTAATAGACAACTGGAAACAACCCAGATGCTAAATGGTTATACAAACTGTGGTACATTCATATCAGGGAATATTACTCAGCAATAAAAATAACAAACAAATAATACAGGCAACAACTTGGATGAATCTACAGAGAATTATGCTAGTGGAAAAGACAATTTTGAAATGTTGCATAGCGTATGATTCCAATATTCTGGAAATGACAAAATTAGAGATGGAGAATAGATTTCTGGTTGTTGGGGTAGGAAGGGGCTGAGATGGGAGGGGAGTGGGTGTGGCTATAAAAGGGCAACTGGAGTGATCCCTGTGGGAATGGAAATGGTCTGTATTTTGACTATGTAGAGTTTTGTACTATGTAACCATTGGAGGAACTGGATAAAGGACATTATTTCGTACACCTGCATGTGAATCTGTCTCAAATTAATTTGCTCAATCATCTCAAAATAAAAAGTTTAATTAAAAAGAATTGAAGGCAATTTTTAAATATTTTAAATAATACAAAATGGTCTTTAATGAAAAAGGAGCCATTCTCCCATACCTCATCTCCCCCACCTCCCCACATCACCTCTCTCAATGCCAGCTCTACTGCTAGTCACACATCATTTTCATAATTGTATCCATTTCTGGCTGAATTGCTCTGAATATTTCAGAATTGATTGTTGCTTAACTAACAAGGACAGAATTAGGGATTGGAACCGATTGGATTATTCATGACACGGCAGTTTATCCTTTATCTCCCATGTGGTGGCTGCAGGACAGTCCCATCTCTCAGGTTCCTGAGGGAACACAGTGGGTGATGGCCTGTGTCAGGGCTGGCCAGAGCGTAATGTGCTTGTGTAAACCTTTGGCAGGAATCGAGCCCACTGGAAACATGGTGAAGCAGCCGGCCAAGTTCACCGTGGACACCATCAGCGCCGGGCAAGGAGACTTGATGGTGTTTGTCGAGGACCCAGAAGGGAACAAAGAGGAGGTATGTTGGAGGGTGCTGCCTCCCCTGTCAGCATCCCAGGGAGCTTGTCAAGGGCCAGGGACTGTGCCTCCATTTTCCCCACTGAAGTTCACAACAAACATTGTTTTTTATCAAAAGGATCCTGAGGCTCACAGTGGTTAAAGTAACTTGCCCAAGGGCTGTACCTTGAAAATGAATATAAATTGATACCCAGGGACATAATGTTTAATAAAATAAAGGATGCTTGGAATTTAGCAAAGGCCTCATTAGTTGAGTTTGTTGTTGTTTTTTTAAATACGTTTTTATTGATTTCAGAGAGAGGAAGGGAGGGGGGAGAGAGAGAGAAACATCGATGATGCGAGAAAATCATTGATTGGCTGCCTCCTGCACACCCCCTACTAGGGTTCGAGCCTGAAACCTGGGCATGTGCCCCGACTGGGAGTAGAACCATGACTTTCTGGTTCATGGGTTGATGCTCAACCACTGAGCCACACCAGCAGGGCAAGTTGAGGTTTTAGGTACTAATGGCCAAAATACTAATGGGCAGAATAACAATACAGTAGTGATAAAATACAACACAGTAACAATACTAATGTCCTACTCTCTTCTCACTCTGACCAGCCTTTGATTCTCCCTTCAGAGCCTTAGCACATACTGTTCCTTTTGTCTACTTATCATCTTAAGACTATATATTCCTATTGCTATGTACCATCCGAAATTCTGAGTTTATTGGCATACTGTCCGTTTCTCCCACTGGGTCAGGAATTCTGCCTGATTTGTTTTATTTTGGGTACCTAACACTGGGCCCAGCATTTCATAAATGCTTAATTACTACATGGCCAACGAGTTTCAGCTCTGAGTCAGCAGAGAGTCCTGACTTGGTTATACCTTTGTGCTACATGATTTGTTTCTGTAACTTCAGGCTCTTCCTCCCCTGGGGTGTCCTGCAGGAATAGTGGGGCAGGAAATAGCCAGGACAGGTGCCTGATCTGCCAGCTCACAGCAGGAGATTGGCTGGCACAGGATTCTTTTACTCACACCTGGTGCTTTCTCTGACTGTCATTCATCTTCCATCCTAGGCACAAGTGACCCCTGCTAGCGACAAGAACAAGACATACTCTGTGGAGTATCTGCCCAAGGTCACCGGGCTGCACAAAGTAAGATGAGGTGTCGTGGCTATTGCTTGGACTGCTCTTCTGGGCTTGCTTCGTTCGATATGTGTGGAAGGAAAGGGTTTTCTGAAGTTAACTTCTGATTTTCTTTCCTGATTTTAAAAGTGTCCGTGCTCATTATAGAAAAATTTGGGATCCCCACAAGATTAGCTAATAATCTTGATTGGTTGAATTCCACTAGGTTATTGTAATATCAGATTTTTCTAACTGTCTAGGTAATAATGGTTGTAGCTACATGCCTGGAGTATAGATGCTAAGCCCTGGGCTTTGTCTGTAATGCTGCCTTATGTCCCTTCGAGGTGTTCTAGAGCATCTGCCGGCATGGAGAAGGCCAGTGGACTGTAGCGGAAGCCAATAGCCCATTCATGTACCTGGAGAATTAATTGTTGGGGATTTGGTCTCAGACCCTTTGTCTCAGCAACATTTTGAATTCTGTTTGAGTTGGTGTCCAGTTGGCTTATGGGATGGGGACCAAGGAAGTCTTGCAGAGACTGGACTGATCGAGGAGTCTACCTTTCATTGGAAGAAAGCCTTCAACAGCACATATAGGCCTATCCCTGTGTACCATGCCACTGAGATATAGACCATACTCACCACCTTGGGCTTTAGTGAATTCACCTGGAACCATGGCCATATAGAATTTACCTTTAGAACATCATGAATCTCGAAGAAAGCATTTATGATATAATTAATTTATTCACTTTCTAGGAAACCTAACCCCCAAATTTAAGAGACGAGAACTCAAGTTTTAGATGGAAATCTGTACTTTTTCCCAAATCCACATGTCTGGGAATGATCTTGGTCCCTTGAAAATACATTGACTCTAGGTTTGAAATCCTGGAACTGTACATTGTATTCTGGGGAACAGTGGCCCTCTTCAGTGTTGCCTTAAAGGGCTCAGTGTCTAGAGATTAGAATATAAGTGTTTGTATCCTACTAGAGAGGCTAAACATCAGATGTAAGTGTTTTTAGTTTGCTGAAGGTCAGACATCCGAGGCCCGTCGTATGGCTGATGGAGTCAAGTGGGAGTCCCATTCAGGCCACTAGCAGGGCTCCTGGTCCAGCCACTTCTGTGTGGATAATCAGGAGGAAGAAAGAGAAGGTCACAGAGCAGGTGGCTTTTTCTGGTCGTCTCACTGGGCAGGGAGAAGTGAGTGTTTATCATCTCTCTGTCACTTGTAGGTCACAGTACTCTTTGCAGGACAGCATATCTCTAAGAGCCCATTTGAAGTGAATGTCGACAAGGCCCAGGGAGATGCCAGTAAAGTCACTGCGAAAGGCCCGGGTTTGGAAGCTGCAGGGAACATCGCCAATAAGCCCACCTACTTTGACATCTACACAGCAGGTAACACGCCCTCTTCCATGGATCAGGCTTCCTTGTAAAGCCAGAGATAATCCTCAGGAACCTAAAGGCTCGGGATGCCTGACCTTTGTCTTTTAAGTTGAACAACCAACAACAAAAATAACTTTTCTTCAATCCATCTCTCTTCCTGCCCCCATACCCTTATAAAGTTATTTATTTTTAATTTTTTTTTTAAAAAGTTTTTAATTACAGTTTATATTCAGTATCATTATGTATTAGTTTCAGGTGTACAGAATAGTGATTAGATAATTATATACTTTTTACAAAGTGGTCACCCCAATATTTCAAGTACCCACTTGGCCCCACACATAGTTATTACAGTATTATTGACTATATTCCCTATGCTGTAATTTACATTCCTGTGACTATTCTGTAATACCAGTCTGTAACTTCTTAACCCCTTCACCTTTTTCAGCCAGGCCCCAATCCCTCTCCCCTCTGGCGACCATCAGTCTGTTCTCTGTTTCAAATGTATTGGTTATATTTTTAGATTTTTCAAAACCAGCCTTTCTTCTGAAGAAGCTAAGTTTGAAGAATCATCTACTAGATGATTCTATGCAAGGTCCTGTTGGATTGAGTGGGGAGGGATGAATAAGACAATTCTTGAAATTGCCTTCTTTTCAGTGTAGAAAATTTACAAAACAGAGAATGGGAAAAAAGGAATGCTCAGCCATCACCATCCTTCCCCGTGGCAGAATGTTAATGTCTTGGTGTGGCCCTTCTGAGTGCCTGTTTCCTTCATTTGCATTTTTTTCCATTCATTTATTTATTTACCAGAGGCCCAGTGCACGAATTCATGCACATTGAAAGGAAATTAATTACAACGTAGCTGGCGGGGCAAGAGGGGCAAGGCACACCCTGGAGCCAACCTCCCAAGGTCCCTCCCCAGCCAGCCCCACTGGGACAGCGCCGGGGCTCAAAGGGTATCTGTGGAGTGAGTGGGGTCCCTCTGGCAGGTGGGGTCCCTTGGCCTGGCCTGCGGGGATTGGGCCAAAACCAGCAGTGCGATATCCCCCCAGGGGTCCCAGAGTGTGAGAGGTCACTCTGCAAAGTTGCTGTCATCCCGCAGCTCCTGCATTGAGCGTCTGCCCCCCCCCCCCGCCCCCCCGTGGTCAGTTTGCATCATACCTACCAGCCTGTTGGCCTGTCAGCAGGTCAGCCAGTCACTTAGGCTTTTGTATATATAGATTTAAAAATATATATTTTTGTTGATTTCAGAGGGGAAGCAAGAGGGAGAGAGAGAGATAGAAACATTAATGATGAGAGAGAATCATTGATTGGCTACTTCCTGCACGCTCCCTATTGGGGATCAAACCCGCAACCCAGGGATGTGCCCTGGCCAGGAATCAAACTATGACCTCCTGGTTCATAGGATGACGCTCAACCACTGAGACATGCTGGCTGGACCATTTGCATTTTGTATCTGCTTTTACACTCACCAGCAGTGAGCTTTCCGAGAAGGTGACGTGGGCTTATGGAATGTTCGCTCTGTCCTAGGTGCCGGTGTGGGTGACATTGGGGTTGAGGTAGAAGATCCCCAGGGGAAGAACACCGTGGAGCTGCTTGTGGAAGACAAAGGAAACCAGGTGTATCGATGTGTATACAAACCAATGCATCCTGGCCCTCACGTGGTCAAGGTCACCTTTGCTGGGGACTCCATTCCCAAGAGCCCCTTCGTTGTACAGGTTGGGGAAGGTGAGTGCTGGGGCGGCTGACCAGGTGTGCTCTCTGTGCTCATGGCTGGGCCCCAAGGCCAGGAGAATGGTCATTGAACTCCTCTGTCCCCTTTCTGTGGCAAGTGGCTTACTTTGTCCACAAGATATTAATATCTTTCCATGAGCCACGAAGTGACTTCAGTGCTTTACTTGTATTAACTCATTTAATCCTCCCCAAAACACTTGTCCAGGAGAGTCATTCCTCACTGAGAAGTGCAGGACTGAGGCCGCGGAGGGGTTGGTGCCTGGGGCTGAGGTTAATAGCAATAGCATTGCTGGTGCCCCCCAGCCTCCACTGTTTGGCCTTCACTGGCTGCCAGACAGTTAGCACGACTGCATCTCATTGTCACACCAGCCTGTGTGTTCCCCGTGCTGTTAGTATCCCCAGTTTGCAGATGGAGACACTGAGACTTAGATAACATAAGGTGTCAGCGAGTAAGGGCTAGGCGTCGGTAGGAGTAGAACCCAGGTCTCTGTCAACCCCTTAACCACACTGCTGAACTCCCTCTGCAGGGGAAGCAGGTGTTTTCCTATTAGACTCTTTCCTTCTCCTTGTGGCTCTTCCTCCCCCTACCCTCATCCCTAGCTCTGCTGCCTTTTCTAATCAATACTTGCCTTTTCCTGTTCTGTCCTGCATCTGCGTCTGCAGGCCTGGCTTCCTCCTCTGAATCCTGCCTCTGGGCCGCCTGGACCCCGAAGCTGTTGGCTTCCTAGCTGAGAGCACTGGGCCCGAGGCACCTTGCTTGGTAAGGGCTGGTTGGGTGGGGCTTTGGTGCCAGGTCTTTGTGCTGCCTGCAAATGTCAGCGAGCCTGTGCTGTTTGTGGCCTCAGGAAATGACAGTACAGTTGTTCTCACAGCTTGTCCAGCCAGACCCCAAGCCTGCTCTCTAATTACATTTAAACATTTCACAACGGAGGAGAATCTGGCAATTTCCTTCCAACTCTTCAGCTCTATTTAGTGTTTATATGAACTAAGTAGTTACCCTTTTGATATGGAGACCATTGCCCATGTACAGAATTTCCATGAGTATTTATTTTTTTTTAAAGACACATTTAAACCCTCCAAGGGAAGTCCTGTGACTTACTCCTGGTATGACCAACTTTTCTCCCCTTGACAAATTGAAAACCCCCAGCATATTCATTAACAAAACTCTTTTCGACATAATGCAAGCATTTGAATGGCTATCCTAGTTGCAGTAGTGTTTCCTGACCTCCTCTCTCTCATGGATTACCTTTCTCATTGCCGGCATGTGTCTCCATCACTTGTACTGGATCGAATTTATTTATTAGAGTTCTTCTCTTGAAGTACTAATCCTCCCTCTACTTAGATGATTTTATATAAAAAAGAAGCTGACATCATTTTCATAGTGAAAAACCAACGTTACTTGCCACAAAGTGCTACCATAAACTTACATTCATCCATGAACCACCTAAAATCATCTCTAACTCCAAGGATGTGTGTATGTATCTTAGGGAAGCAATTGTTTGCCAAATAGCCAAAGAGGACATTGCAGAGAGGAGGGGCCGGAGGAGAAATTACCTTCCTTCTATGGAGTAAACTGAAGTCTCCTCCTCTGGGGTTCGAGACCCATAGTGTATAGAGAGCTGTCAAATACGCAGTATCAGATTTAGGAAGGAAAAGTCACTTAATAAACAACGTGACATTTTACCCGTTAATCTCTCATTTCTGTACTTCATCAGAAGGTTGCCCATGTTGACAAAGAATTCCTAGGGTTCAAGGAAGTCTTTAATCAACCTTCTGATGACTCCGGGGAGCAGTAGTTTTGTGCACCTCATGTAAGGAATATTGGACGCTACCTTTGCCCTTAATGTTTATATTCACAAATTTAGCTTTTTTAACCAGATCTAGAAATCACGTTGAGGGGGGCGTTCGTCGCTAGTAGTTGCACTCCCAGTCGCCCACATTCCTAGGACCTGTGACGGAAGGCACTGCAATGGTTGTCTGCCTTGGCCAGCGGAGGGTTGCACTGGCTTCCTTCCGAGCTATCTTCTGGCTCTTTGTGGGGAAATCGACACTGTTTAGACCTTTAGAAATGACTGACCCAAAGTTTGGAGCCCGGTCAGATGTTTTCAAGCGCCACATTTTTCAAGTTGACTTGAAGAAGCCCAGTCTTCCCAATTAGTGGGCCCTTGGGTATAGCGATGAGGTTTGCACAGTGTCCAGCACTAGGTCTTAACTCTGCTTCACCACCGAGGGGTTACATGCCAGGATTCAGCCAGTACCAGGAACCCGGGGAATCCACACTGTGCCCTCCGGCTTTCTTCGCCAAAGGAACTTTCTCCAGTCCCTCCGCAGCGTGGCTGGACAGAGTTATGTTGTGTCCTTGTTTGCTGCCTGGTGTGCTCCCTAAACGGGACCCCTGGTCCCAGCAACTGCCGCATACTTTTTGTGCAGAGCAAATATTTTCTTGGCGGGTGGCTCCGCGTTACCTTGGCTTGCTCAACTCTGACTAAAGAATGAAAGGTTGAATTGATGTCGAAATTGTGCTTGCAGCCTGCAATCCAAATGCCTGCCGGGCCAGTGGCCGAGGCCTGCAGCCCAAAGGCATCCGCATCCGGGAGACGGCGGACTTCAAAGTTGACACCAAAGCTGCTGGAAGCGGGGAGCTTGGCGTAACTGTGAAGGGTCCTAGTAAGTGTTCTTCCCTCCTCTCAGGTGTGGTTTCGGCCACGTTTGTAGTCTGGCATATGGATTTCACCCCATGGCCAGTTCTGATCCATGTATCCCAGAGATCTGTGTCAAAGACTTCAGGCTACCTGGGCTCCCTAGGCAAGGAAGCAGAGATTGATTTGTAATGTCTGTCCTGGTTGCAGGCGGGGGCAGTGGTGGCTCTGCAGACTCACATTGTATTAAGGCTTCTGGGAGTAGAAGGAGCAGTGATGCAATGAGTTTTGGGAAATGCTGTCTTTGGTTGGGACAGCACCCTGAAGGGGCCCCTTTTTTATTTGCAGACACGTAGGCTTAGAGAGGAAGGATCTTGCCCAACGTCCCCCAGCTTGTAGGTGTCTGAGCTGGAATTCAAGCACAGTCTCCAAAGCCCGTGACTTTCCCACTATAGGTTACATTTTATAGACTATGCAATTATGTCAGGCACCTAATTACTATGATCAGTGCTTATAGAAGGGGAATCAGATTCCCTAAGGTTAAATTTCCTGGTAAATAAATGCCATCCGTGGAGAGGCGGGTTGTACCCTGCAACTCATTCTTGCTCCCTGTTTTGGGAAGGGAGACAGTCGATGTAAGGATGGGGGTGAGGACCATCCTCAAGTTTTCCCCTGGAACAGATAAGCAGCTCGGCATTGCTAGTTGCAGGTGCAGAAGCCCTTGACTTGTGGAATCTTGAGCTTCCTATGCTAGGACTGCTCTTACCCTCTGTGTTCCCAGCAGGCTGGGCAGGGGTGTTCTGAGTTCCAGAAAGTTAATATTTGACCTCAGAGCACCAAGCTTTGGGGCAGGCTGAAGCCCCAAGGGCAGCCAAGGTTCTAGACTGCTCAGACCTAGAGCCAAGCTGCTCTGCGGCTGCCCTCCCTCCTGGCTTGTTGCTACAGGAGCCGAGGAGGCGATTTTTTTCCTGACCTTAGATTCTCACTTGACGAAATGGTTTTCCCAGCCAAACCTCAAGGCTCAGCATCAAACAAGTCCCTGCCTGATGGCTTGCTCTGGAGTTTGTGGTAGAGCATCTGAAATCTGCCTCCTTGTAGATAGCACAGAAGAGCTTTCTCACTTTCATTGTCCGGCTTCAGTTGAAAAAGATATGCCAGGACACGAACCTGGAACTCATGTCAAATACTCATCCATTCCCTCCCCAGTTTTGGGGGGGAGCTAAAATGGGTAGAATTCTTGAGGAAAAATTGAGATGCAACTAGATTTATCTTTACACAGTCCCTGGAGGTTCCGGCCACGTAGCCCCCTTGTAGCTGAGAGAGCCTACTAAAGCCAGCTAGCTGAAATCTTCCAATTCCCCACAATTTTTAGCTTTGGATTAATCTCTCAGGTCTTAGGGGTCCCACCCTCTTAGGTGGCCCACTTTGCTTTCCTCTGTGACCACATTTGTGGATATTTCTGTCATTCTGTTCTTGTCTTCCGGGTTCTCGTTCTGAGCCGAGGGTTGCATTGGAAGGTGGTGTGTTTTCTTCTCACAGAGGGCCTGGAGGAGCTGGTGAAGCAAAAAGGTTTTCTGGATGGAGTCTATGCGTTCGAGTATTACCCCAGCACCCCGGGAAAGTACAGCATTGCCATCACATGGGGGGGACACCACATTCCAAAGAGGTGAGTCTCTGTTCCGACGTCTCTGGAGGTGCTGGGCCCAGGGCAGACTCACCGTGGTGGCTTCCTGAGCTGCAGGAGGGAAAGAGATCTGCTTTGTTGCAAACATTTTTTTTTTCTGGCAGTTCACAGACATTTGGCCTGTTCTCAAAAGCGGCAGAAAGTCACTGTGGTTTCAGCTGCCTTGCTTTAAATCAAATGCCGGCGGTTTGGGCCTGGTGGGAGGCGGGGAAGCCAGAAGGAGCAGTAATAGAGAGCAAATGGACTGTGTGTCTTTATACCCTTATATAAACTAGGATTCTCTTTCTTTCAATGCATGCCTCTGTTCAGGAATGCCATGGGGTAAAATCTGCTATGGTTTACATTAAAGTCCTCTACGTGAGCGCAGGCAGGAATCGAGGGGGTCAGTCTGCAGCTTTGCCGTGTGGGCGTGCAGTTTGCCTGCCCTGTGTTTACGTGTTTTCCAGCTCTTCTGGGGGCAACTTTAAACTCTGAATAAATTCAGTTTACCTTGAGAAATATCTGGGCATATTATAGGGTTCTGAAAATCTAAGCAAACTTTTTTTTTTTACTTCCTGCATAAAAGTTAAAACACATTCATTAATGTATGAGCTAACGCCTATTCAACCTAGTTTTCTTGTTACAGTCTGGTGAGCCCTGCACACAAAAGATAAATGACCAGAAAGACAGTGCAAGGCAGTGTGGCTTGAGCACCAACCCAGTGGCCCCCTGAGTGCCTTGAGACAGCACATTATATTGTTGACCTAACAATGGCCGTGGGGGGCCTGCGTGGAGGAAGGGCTTGGCTGGAGACTGGGACTGCGGGTCAGAGGATCCAGCAAGTGGAAAGAAGAGGCATAAACAGCTTATGGCTGTATTTAGCTCCTTCTTGACTCTTCGTTAATGCTCCTTCTGTTCCTTTCCTTTAGCCCCTTTGAAGTTCAGGTTGGCCCTGAAGCAGGCATGCAGAAAGTCCGTGCGTGGGGCCCTGGCCTCCATGGCGGGATTGTGGGACGGTCGGCAGACTTCGTGGTGGAGTCCATTGGCGCTGAGGTGGGGTCTCTGGGTAAGTGGATGCAGCTGACCAGCAGCTTCTGTAGGGCTGAGATTATAGGGGTGCTTGGGCCCAGTATTAGGCCGAGAGTTGGGGCCTCCTGAGCCTCACTACCCTTAACCTCCGGTCTCCTCACCACCTGAGGCCGCCTCTGCACACTGCTGTGGAATTGCAGTCCCCATTTTCCACCTGCCCTTCAGGCTGCTCTCTGCTTCATTCATTCGTTCTTTCACTAGAGCAAGCCTGTCAAACTCAAAGGCTAACACGGGCCAAATAAACAAGGTCTAAGTTTATGTGGGCTGCAAAAAAACAAAAGCTTCAATTTTCATAGAAACATAGGTTTATTTCGATAGAGACATGCATGAATACGAAGGGCTGAAAGAAACGAGTAATCGTTAACATAAAATAATAGAACATTTTAATAAAAATTAATATTTTTTCTTGAACATTAACTTACCAGACACTGAATAACTGCACAAATTAATAAGCGTAACACAAATAAACCTATTTCTCTTGTCCTCCGGAAACGAAATATTACTGTTACGCGCACCAAGCAAGTCAGTACAAGACTAATGATGTGGCAATCGACTGCTAAAATATTCGCTGCTAGTATTAGTGAAGAGAAATGGTGTGCCTGCGTGTAAGGCACGTAAGGGAAATGAATGCAACATGATTATAGTGATCAGTCATTAGCGAACGTTGTAGTTCGTTATTAATAATATGTGTAACAGGATATTGTAAAAATTAAGTTACAAAATTTTTATTAAAACATTTCTTACATGTTGTTATATTGGCTGGGCCACACAAATATTCATTGTGGGTCGCATGTGGCCCGTGGGCTGTGAATTTGACATGCTTTCACTAAAGGCTTTCTATGGATGTTGTGCCTAGAACAGAGTAGGCACTCAACTAATATTGTTGACTGCTCCTTAGTTTAGATGAATGAATTAACTTTTTTGAAATCAGAAATTTAGGGAGTAAATATTCTTTGGAGCATAACTGAATGCATTTTAAATACACACCTGATGTATATATGATCATTTTAGATCGGTGGCCAGCATTTATCTCTCTTCAAAGGATCAGATAGCAAATATTTTAGTATTGTGGGTCATATTCTCTCCCACACCTATTCGACTCTGCCGTTGTAGCATGAAAGCAGCAGTAGAAAATACATAAGCGAAGGAGTATGGCTGTTTCAGTAAAACCTTGTTTACAAAAACAGGCAGTGGGTAGGTATGGCCTAGTGGCCATAGTTTGAGGACCTATATTTCAGGTACTAAAAATAAGCAAAAAGCGGAAAATAAGAAGTTACATTAAATTTTTCCTTCTAGAGAGAAAATAAACATTTCAGTCTATCCTTGTAGACTAGAGATACTATTAAACCTTTTGGCGTATTCTTTTAGCCTTTTTTCTGTGCATACACATACAAATACTTATCTGCCACAAAAAATATCTGGGGGAAGTCTTTTTATCTTCCTGCCTCAGATAAGTATAGAACATATCTCAGTTTTCCATGACTTCCATGGAATTCCATTGCATGAATATAACTTACCGGGTTCTCCAGTTATTTCCAGGGTTTTACTATAAAAACAATGCTTATCCTTGTATCTGTTTACACACATCCTTGGTTATTTCCTTCAGATAAAAGCCCAAATGCGGATTTGGTAGGGGAAAGGGTGGGCATTGGTTTAAGGCTTTTGGTACATTTCCCTATTGCCAACAAAGGTTTACTGGTGGACCTTATTGTTAGATGATATTTAAAAAAAGTATAAATCCAATTCTTCCATCTCTAGTGAAGACTCAGTAGACTTGGTTTTGTGGGAAAGGAACACAAACAGGTTTCAATCTTCTGAGCAACACTTGGCTTTTAGGCAGGCAGAGGGAGGGAGTTGATAGTAACATAGAATAGGTCCTTTTCCCCGTGTAACCAGGGAGCCCTCCCCGCATCCCCCTCCCCTCCCCCAGGGTTCGCCATTGAAGGCCCCTCCCAGGCGAAGATTGAGTATGACGACCAGAATGATGGATCGTGTGACGTCAAGTACTGGCCCAAGGAGCCTGGCGAATATGCCGTTCACATCATGTGTGATGACGAGGACATCAAGGACAGTCCGTACATGGCCTTCATCCACCCGGCCACAGGAAACTGTAACCCAGATCTGGTGAATCAACTTGTTATGTTTCTGGCTTCTCTTTTCTGGCTTCTGGGATCCTCCCTGGTGCCCGGAGAGGTGCCTTAAGCAGCGTGTTAAAAGATGGCAGAGAGGAGTCTTGTAGAGTTTAGGAAGGAAACGGGCCTACGGTGGTACCACTGAGTATTTTTCTAATGTTGGGCAAGAAACTTACCTCTGACTCTTGGTATCTTCCGATATAAAGTGGGAATGATAGGAGTGTCTGCTTCCTAGAGCTTCTGGGATGATTCCAGGAGGTCACTAACATGCATAGAGACAGCCCTTAGACCAGTGCATGGCCCATGCAGGGGGCTCCATAGGAAGCTGTTTCCTTGCAACCTGGAGCATCATATTTCAGTCTTGCCACTTTCTGAGGTTATTATTTCAAGATGTTCCATGGATAATGGTGTGTGTGTTTTTTTTTCTCTCCAGCTCCCTTCTCTTAAATTAGAGCCGTATTTTCCGTGTTTCCAAGAGTTTCTCTCACGCCCTTTGCAGACTGATAAGCATCAAGTCTGAGCCAGCCTGGCCGACAGGAGGAGGCCCCAGGCCCCCTTTGTGCTGCTGTTGGCCCATAGGGGCAGCTGTCCATAGACTGTCTGCTGGTCCTTTGCTCTCTGAGGGCCGCACACATTTAGAATGTTGTTTGTAGCAAAGGGTAACATTGGAATTGGGCATGGCTGGAGGTCCCTGATCCAGTTACTAGAAGTTCTCCATGTCAGCTTGGAATAAGGCAAGGAGCCCAGCCTAGTTTGGGGCCTGGTTATAGAGAATTTTCTCTTTCATGAGAGGTTAATGGTCTTGTTTTTTGTTTTAAGTTAGAACCTATTTTAGCATTTTCCTTCCAGTAACCATCCTGTTACGTAGGTGCTGTAAAGCTGGTGGCCCCTGGTCACCAGTCTTCATATAGGGATTTAGTTGGGGGCATTCATTGCACAGAAAGACAATCATTATTGGCCTTTTGCCCCAGGTCCAAGCGTACGGGCCAGGTTTGGAGAAATCTGGGTGCATTGTCAACAACCTGGCTGAGTTCACCGTGAATCCTAAGGACGCTGGAAAAGCTCCCTTAAAGATATTTGCTCAGGTACGTTTCCAGGGGTCACCTGTGCAGGTAACTGTCAGGTGACAAGATCCTACAATGCAATGGCAAGTTGTTCGGTTCATCTGATCCTCAGTTTCCCTATCTACACATTGGGAACAATAAAAATATTTAACCTCATGGATTATGTGAGAAGTAAATGGGGTTCCGACATGTAAAGCCGGTGCTTTTCTTCTTTTTTAAAAATATATTTTTATTGCTTTCAGAGAAGAAGGGAGAGGGGGAGAGAGAGAGAGATAGGAAAGTCAATGGTGAGAGAGAACCATTAATCGGCTGCCTCTTGCACGTCCCCTACTGGGGATCGAGTCCACAACCCGGGCAGGTGCCCTTGACTGGAATCAAACCTGGGACCCTTCAGTTCTCAGGTCAACACTCTATCTACTGAGCCAAATGGGTTAGGGCAGCAGGGTGCTTTTCTTATTTTTATGATATGTATTCTATGGAAACAAGGCTTGATTGTTTCAGATTTCCCTGTAAATGTCTTGGTGTGGCTGATGCTACCTAGGCCATGATGAGAGGTTTGTAAACAAGGATTTATTAAATAAGTTAATTTAATTGAATTTGGTGAAAAGATTTCAGTGTAGGCATTGAGATTAAGCATTGAGTGGTCATGGTTTTCTCTTTTGGCCATTTGCTCTCAATTAAAAATAAATAAATGCATGTAGTGTCTTTTCACCTGTGGTCATGGCCATCGTAATGTGAGAAAGCGGCATGTTTTTTCTTGTGGTTTTATTGCACGAGTGCGTTGTGACTTGGCTGTCTTGGGAGGCCACGGTGGCTCTGTTTGATGAAGACAGTTGAGGGCCAGTTCTGTTCTTAGCCCCTGCTCTTTTGCAGGATGGAGAAGGCCAACCCATTGACATCCATATGAAGACTCGGATGGACGGCACGTACGCCTGCTCATACACCCCAGTTAAACCTATCAAGCACACCATTGCTGTGGTCTGGGGAGGTGTGAACATCCCAAACAGCCCCTACCGGGTAGGTGGTGAGACGGAACCCTGGCCCTGGTATGGAAAAGCCCAGTCCTGTGGCAGGTCTGGACTCCATGCATGCCTGATGGCTAAGGCAGATTCCTGGGAAGAACCCATCCTCCTTGGTGGCCTTGAAAGATGGAGTGCCCTGAAGGCAGAGTGCTCTAGATTGCCCAAAAGGACTATCTCTAACAGTGTTAACTAACAGTGTTTTCCTGCGTCCAGGTGGAGGAAGACTTGATTACAATTTCTCCATGTCTCCTAGGTCCACATTGGGCAGGGTAGCCATCCCCAGAAGGTCAAAGTGTTTGGGCCAGGCGTGGAGAGAAGTGGACTGAAGGCAAATGAGCCTACTCACTTCACAGTGGACTGTACCGAGGCTGGGGAAGGTGAGAGGGAGCTTCACCCAATGCTGCTCCTTGGGGAATTAAGTTCTTTTAATAATGGTACCAGGCAGTGAACTTTGAACCAGGAAGTGGTCCACCTGGAATAGGTTATCTAATGAGGCTCCGTGTCAGTTCCTTGGCTATATCTTTGCTAATCCTCCATCCTTTCTCCGAACCCCTGGCTTACCACCATCCCTTTCTTGTGTTTCTTGCCAGTTACTTATTTTGGGGTGTTCTCCCGAGCTGGAAGTGATTGCTTGGGACATGCTGTTTCTTGTAAGCTGGTGCTAATGAGCTGGTCTGTTCCAGGTGATGTCAGTGTTGGCATCAAATGTGATGCCCGAGTGTTGAGTGAAGATGAGGAAGACGTGGATTTTGACATTATTCACAACGCCAACGACACGTTTACAGTCAAATATGTACCTCCTGCCGCTGGGCGATACACAATCAAAGTTCTCTTTGCATCTCAGGTGTGTGGGGGGGGCCTCGGTTCTTTCTGGCCACCTGTACGCATTGGGGAGGTGTCTTCAGAACTATGCTCCGTACTTTTCCCCTTTGGTTCATTAAAACCAAGAAGCAGGGGAAGACAGATTTAAAGTTTTACCACTTTCTAACGAATGAGGCAGTGTATTCAGTGCAGTTCAAAGTAGGGCTCTGGATGGAAACTGGTTTGTTATAAACGTCCATCAACTTTTTGTGTGAAATGTAATTGAGTTCTACTTTGACCTCTTTGAATCCATGACTTTGGCCTCAGCCTTGAAACTTTTATAGAGAGAGGAGCTTTGAAGTTTCAGGTAGAGTTCCAATTTATGAATGACAGTGAAGGTAGGGCAAGCGGTACCTACAACAGTGGAGAATGGAACCCGTGATTCAAATTAACCTTGCATGAGAATAGGGACCTCCGAGGGAAGTTCTGTTTCTGAAGGTGTTGGTCTTGAGTTGGCCTCACCCACTTAACCTGTTCTGCCTTTATTTTGACGGTCTGTGCCATTCTTTTTGAAGAATGATAACCATTCTACTTCTGATCAATTCCTTGCATTCTCCGCTGCCCATAGGGGACATTTCCTTCCCTCTGACCCCATATATTATTGTCACTTTTGGCTTTATTCTCATTGGTATTTTTTGCATCCTAACTACTCAACGATTGGTGTTAAAGGCTCTGCGTTCCCAGATTAGTTTGTGGGAAACCTTCATTTGGCCGTGAAGAGAATGGGTGAAAGCCTGTGATGCAGGGGATCCAGGCATCTTAAGTGACCAATGTTGGCCCTTACCTGGTGCTAGAATGTGGGGGTTTGACCTGTGGTAACGAGTTTGCTCACCACCCACTAATATCAGAGCTGTGCCGAGGATTCCTTTCTCTGGGGCAGAGGCTAAGTGCTGGCCGTAGCTTCAGGGGCTTTCCTACTGAGACAGTGTCTCCGCTGCAGGAAATCCCCGCCAGCCCTTTCAGAGTCAAAGTGGACCCTTCCCACGATGCCAGCAAGGTGAAGGCGGAAGGCCCGGGCCTCAGCAAAGCAGGTAAGGAGGCGTGTGTACCCGGCCATCCTGGAAGCTCTGCAGGCCAGTCAATGGGCTTGCTCAGTGCGGGGGCCTGTAGGAACCAAGGCCGGGCTCCAGGTCAGCAGAGAGCTCTGGCTCCAGCTGCCTCTGTAGAGCAGGTGCTGACGAACCTGTCAGACTGGTTCTAAAAGTGAAACCACTCCAGCCAGGCCTGTCTCCTCACTTCATGGTTTATCTTTCCAGGTGTGGAAAATGGGAAACCAACCCACTTCACTGTCTATACCAAAGGGGCCGGAAAAGCCCCACTGAATGTGCAGTTCAGCAGTCCCCTCCCTGGCGAAGCGGTGAAGGATTTGGACATCATCGATAATTACGACTACTCCCACACTGTAAAGTACACACCCACCCAGCAGGTAGGGCCCTTCCCATCCCCTGACCTCGGGCCCGTCCGGGCCGCTTTCCCCTCCGTGCTGTGCTGGGTCACGTTGGACACCGGAGGTGTAATCTGTGTTCCCCTGTGGGATACAGCTCGTCATGCCTTTTGTTCTGAACCTGATGGGATCTATCAGCAGGGCCTGAAGGATCCCCAAGAATAAGCGGGAAGCCAGCCCATCTCTCCTCACCCCAATCTCTACCCCGTTTTGCGTTTTGGCAGAGAAATGCTCGTGAAATTCAGGACCTAATATCTACCTCTTCTATACACATTCTTGCCATCTGTACAGCTGCCTTTTAGTCTTTGATTGATTACTCAGAGAGAGAGTTGTCACGCCTTTGTTTTTTCTTCCTGCCCTTTTAGCTTAGTTTACCCTCTACAAGGCGTTATAGTGGGGTCTTCCTCACAGTCTCTCCTCAAAGAGCCCGTGTTCAGCCCTTAGGCCCTCGGGCTTAAAATGCTATTTAGGGCCCCAGATTGTCCCCTTTTATAAAATGTAGGAATACAGACAGGATTTTACCCTCCAGGGGGTTTTGCTCTGATTATTTTGGGCAATCAGAGCCTAAAAAACTACCCCTCTGTGTAAGGTAATGTTTATTTGTTTGAAGTTGTTTTTCTTCACCTCCACCCTCTGGGGTCTGGGGAGCAAGTGTCCTTGCAGAAAAGCCCAGCTGTTACTGCTCATGCAGAGTGTTCTAAACAGGCACCCCAAACCTCTGAGACACCTTCGTTCTTGGAGAGCAGAGTCCCCGGGCAAGGAATCCATTTGTAGGAGAAGCCTCACTCAGTGACCTGGCCAGGACATGGAGAAGAGAGAGGGGTACAGTGAGGGCGAGTGAAGGTAGAGGTCCCTTGCATTGAGGGCACCATTTCCCTAGAGAAGGGATCTTCACTGGGAGAACTTCCCTGACTCTAAAGGGGTTTCTCTGGGGCAGGTTTGTGTGGCACGTTACCAGTGTGGCTTCTTATCTCCAGATGTGCTTCTTCCTGTCGGTTTATTATTATTACTAGAGGCCCGGTGCACGAAATCTGTGGGGTTACCAGGGGGTGATCAGGGCCGCTGCTGGCACCCGCCTTGGCTGGCCTGGGGCCTGCGGGCGGGGAGCAGCTCCTGCATTGAGCGTCTGCCCCCTGGTGGTCAGTGTGCATCATAGTGACCAGCTGTTCCGCTGTCCCATCAATTTGCATATTAGGCTTTTATTATGTAGGTTGGTTTTTTTAACTTTAATGAGGGGTTCATTATTTGTAGTGGTAAAACTAAGACTTCTGTCGACAGATTGCCTTTTGTCGTCAGGCTGCTCAGTGCTCAGTAGGTGACTATCTTCCTGCTGATGCTCCTGAGGGCTGGTGAGGGCCTCTCCTCCAGGGGCACTAGCTTGATGTCATCTTTGTTGCCGACACTCCGCCTTACTCCAGAGAAGGTACCAGAACGCATGGACACGCACACTGGTCAGATCACAAGGTCATAGACTCTTCCAACAGCGTTTTAGACTCTTGCTTTATCCTGTACCTACATAGCTCTGTGTGTTTCTGTGCGCTGCTAAAAAGTAAGCTGCAGAAATAGGACAGGCTTAGGTTTTTGACCTGCATCCCAGGAAGGATTTTAGAACTATTGCCCTGGATGACCCCGCTGCCGCTTGAGGTTGAGGTGGAGGTCGGGAGCCCACTTCCTGTTCTGTTGCATTTGATATGAGACTCGAGTGGGAAGGTCCTTACTCCAGTCACCAAGGTCAGGGTCATCCAGTTCTCTGATAGCAGCAGGTTGGAAGGACATCTGCACGTTTAGTGGCCAGTTGGGGCTGTTTGTCCAAATGCTGCCCATCCTACATCCTAGGAGCCTGGCGATGCCCTGGTTCAGTCACTACCTCTGATTAGAGTGAGGTTTTCTGTTCCGCCATTTGGGAAGCTTGCAATTCCGCATATTTCTCTAGGCCCCAGGGCATAGAAAACAGATTCAATCTCTCCTCTTGGATTGTGAGTTCCCCAAGGATAGGATAATATATAAATAAATTCCCTCTTTCTTCTGCAGCCCCAAGCACAGGCCTGGTGCTGTGGGCGCTCCGTGTGGACTTACAGCCCAGTGGGTGAATAGACGAAGCCTCAGCTCAGAGACAGTTAAGAACTCTGTAATCTGCTGGAGAGTGGGGCCAGCACTCCTCTTCCTCCTTTGAACTCTGTTCTGAAGAGCACCTAAGAGCCCAAGGTTGGGTTAAATACGTGTACCTTTTGAGCCCTGCTCTGGATATAGTTAAGAGGCCTGGGCCAGCCCGGAAACCTGTGCCTGCGTAGAGGCGGCTGACACCCACAGGCACACTTACTAGTAGGTGGTTTTAGGGAATAACCGGCTGGAACTTTCCAGCAGTGCAGCTGTCTGGTGTGTGTGGAGAGACAGATGAGCGAGCGCTCTGCCCTCTGAAACAGGCTGTGGTGTGAGGAGCAGGGCCTCACCTGATGGCTGGCTCTCTGCTCCCAGGTACCCGCAGGCTGCTGCTGTCGCCTGCAGGGTCCCCGAGCCACAGCTTGACGCGCTCACCTGCCTGCTGGGGACAGGGATGACCCGGCGGGTCCTGTTCGCTTTGTCAGAAGATAGTGGTCAGAGCTCTTTTTGCCTCGGAAGAGTGGACTTAGGCTGGGGCTTGAGGACCCCCCAAAGGTCAGACCAAGGCTTGGTGCTATGGAAGGGAAATGACGCAGTGCTCTGATAATAGTCCTTCCCTTGAAGTAGTATGACTGCTGGTGGCTGCGGAGTCACAGAGGTGGCTCCCGTCCTATATACATCTGAGCTTTCGGGTCACGGTCTTGGGGTGTGTGTGTGTGTGTGTGTTTTGCAGAATAAGATTAAGGTCTCAGAAGCATGTAGGGGTGAGTAAAACTGCCCCGCAGTCCGAGAAAGAAGTCTTTGTAAATACACCAGTGGTCACCGCTCAGGTGTCCCTCACTGCATAGCACACAGGCTGGGGCCCGAGCACACCTTCAGATGCTGCAGGCCGTAGCAGGCGGGTCTAAACTTTCTCCTCCCCCGTCCCCCCCTCCCTTAGGTTACTTAAAGGGGAGTTAACTTCCTATTGGAGTTTTTTTGTTTTTTAACGATGGGTAACGAGAACACCCCTTCTCTTATGGGATGGGGAAGTTTCGCTGAAGGAGGATTTCCCCTCTCTCCTTTGCCTCCAAGAGGCGTCTGCATGCGTGCAGAGGGTGGTGGAGGTTTCCAGAACGCTGGGTTGGCTGCGAGGCCTGGCCCTCCAGGAGGTAGGGGCGTTGGGGCACATTAAAGCTTGAGGTGAGCTGGCGTGTGGGGAGTGGGCTAGCGTGTCGCGTCTGCCGTGGTGGCCGAAGTAATCCAGGCCCTGCTCCGTTGAATCTGACCTGTGAACATTTTACCATGAAATTTTATACACCCTGGAGGCAGGGGCTGGTTGGTTTTGTGTGCAGAGCAAATAAATCCTGGAAAATCAGTCCTCCCTCTTCACTGATACAACCGATTTGTTCCTTGGCTTCCCCCTGACTTTGTTATTATAAAGGGAATGTGAGAAAATAATGCAGGCCAGAGCCACACCCTTTAACACTTGATCAGCAACAGCTTTGAGCAGGGGCTGAATTCCAGCCAGCTCTGCACTCTGGGCGGGGCTCCTCTCCCCCACTTCCTTGCCTCTTTGAGGTGAGGGGGATCTTAATCGACTGAGACAGCAGTGGGCTTTCATGAGCCTTGGTGTGGAGGGTGGGGCGGTGGGGAGAGGAAGCTAAGGTGAGGGGCCAGGGCTGGTCGGGGAGACAGCAGCACATAAGGCCCCACTGCACCTCTCGCTCCGAGGGCTGCGGGTGAGGGCTCACCACACCCACAGGCCAGCTGCCTTCACGCTGGCCACGCGTGTCCCCCGACACAGATGCGGGAGTTCATAGACTGTGCAGCGCTCTCCTAACAGCACCAGGTGAACTCTTGCACATCTCCTCTCGGCTTGGTGACCGGAAATTGATTCCCAGGACATAGGAAAAACTGGTTTTGTTCTGTGAGAGGCCGCCAGGCCCCGCTGCTCTCCCCAGGACCAGGGGTGGGTGTGTGCGGGTGGGGAGGTGAGTGGCAGAGCTGCTGGGATATGGGTTTGGGTGCTGGGGTGTGAAGCCCAGCTCACACTTCCCAGGAGGGTGACTTGGGGGAAGTGACTACCTCTCTGAGCCCAAGTTTCCTTTCCTGGAAAAAGTAGGATGACAGAGGGAACTACCCCTTCGGACGGTTTTTGAGATTGAATCCAGGAAGTGCCTAAAAGCACAGAGCACAGGATGCTCATGTCGTTTTCTCTGTTATTGGTTGCTCTTACTGTATCTGACTTCTCTGGTGTTCTTACAGTGGGGCCAAAAGCTTAGAGAAATATGTCTGAGATGCTTTCTGTATCCGCTGGCGTCAAGCCCCGTGCCTCTGGGAGGACGAAAGGTCCAGGAGGCAGGTTTAAACACCAAGCTAGTATGTTCGGACCCAACTCGGGTTTCTCTCGTTCCAGGGAAGCATGCAGGTTCTGGTCACCTATGGCGGCGACCCCATCCCCAAAAGCCCTTTCTCTGTGGGCGTGGCCGCCCCTCTGGACCTGAGCAAGATAAAGATTAATGGACTGGAAAACAGTAAGTGTATGAATGGAGGGGCGGGTCATGGAAGACCAACATCAGGGGCTGCCAGCTAGACTCCCTTCAAAAGGCAGTCCACAGGGAAGTGATTTCTGCCTGAGGAGACGGTGTAGTAGGACAGGCTTGTTTTGGAATTAGGGCCATGCATTGGGAACCTACTTGCAGCTTGAGGTCACCGAACCCCATTTCTTACTAGTATTTGTGCAGTGGAGCCAGGGAGGGGGGTGGGGGGGCGGGCCGGCGGGGAGCAGGAGGTTGGTGTGTGTGGAGGTGGTCAGGAACACTCAAGGGAATATTGAGAAAATTAAATGAGCTAATAATTCAGTCCCTGGCACAGTAACTCAGTACCAGCCCTCGGTAACTGCCGGCACCACACTGGAATGTTTTCATTACAAAGCAGTCGGGCACATGGCTTTCTGGCCAGCATCTGCGGTGCCAGCTCTCCTTGGCCACAGCATCCACATGAGGGTCGGGAGTCGAGCATAAGAGCCAGCTCCCTGGCACTCGGAAGCCACAACTACCACGCGAACCGTCCCAACTGCCCCGTCCTCATCCCAGTATTCCTTTAGCTTGTTCGGTATCTTATTACTACAAGCTCATTTCATTTCGTTTAAATTAAGAAAAAAGTTTATTAGGGAAAATTTCAAACATATAAAAGGAAAGAGAATAGTATAATATGAACACTGATGTACTTATCACTCAGCTTCAGCAGTTTAGCATGTGATTATAAATTTTTTTTTTTAACCAAGAAACACATATACTGATTTTTCATCTAAAAAAAAAAAATCACAGGAGTAAATTCCACTTTAGCCATCCCCTCTTCCCTCCCTGGAGTTAACCAGAGTTATCGGTTCATTTTCTATCCTCCCAGACCCTCTCTCTGCATCTGTGCGAGGGTATCTGCCAGCAGGAAACATGGCCGTGTTTATTTTGCATGGAAGTTATGTTGCTCTCCCCAGTGTCTTCAGCCTGCCTTCCCATCAGCAGCGCTTCTGGGCGAACATTCACACCAAGTGGCACAGCCTGGCTGCCCCTCGGTGGCACACGCTCACCTGCTCTCAGGTGCATGGGAGGCTCAGTGCGAACCCCTAGGGAAGAGAGGCCTCCTGTTCCACCCATGAGGGTCCTATCGGGTCTCGGGACCATCCGTGAACACCTTCATTGACCTGTGACCCAAATGCTCGTGTTGTGAATGAGGCCAGCTCTCACTCCAGGGCCCTGAATCGACCTTGATGCCCGCTCTGTCCCTGGGGGCAGCCAGCTCTGAGCATAGGAATGGCCACTGTCTAATCTTTCACATATCCTCTCGTCGCTCCTTTCTTCAAGACACCAAGGGTTTCCACTCCAGACCCGGTAAATCTCAATGCCAATTAGGAAAGTCCTTTGGGACTTAGACCTCCCAGGCCTCCTTGCTGTGGCTGCACAGAGCTCGTCGAGGCAGGCCCCGTGCTGCCCGGGAGTCAGGATTTCCTGGGGGGTGGAGGGGCACACCATGTTCAAGTTCCCAGGGTTTTTGTTTTGGTTCAAAGTCCTTTCCCTGTTTTTGTCAAATGCGGCCTGCTGTGCAAAGACCTTTCAAATACCAGCTCCGTGACTTTTGCCTTCTTGGCTGTAGGATTAAATTCGCTGCCAAGAATTAGTAAATAAAACACTGGCTTATGGAAACGTTTTGATATAAAGTTAGCACCGAAAGTGAGTAAAGGAGAGAAGACAGTGTCAGATTATAACTTACTGGCCAGCAAAGTAGATTGTGGAGTCAAGTAAATTTAGGTTTGAGCCCCAGCTTTGTGATCTGCTGGTGCTATGGAAGGGAAATGACGCAGTGCTCTGGGTCTCAGTTTCCCCATCGGTGAAAGCCCTTGGTTACCAGCAAATACCCCCTAGGATTGTGGTGGAAGGTGAAGGAGAGGATGTGCTGTACTAAGGCCTGGTGTACAGAATGCATTCGGTAAATGGTAGCTGTCACTGTTAATATTAATAATCGCTCATGAATAATTAATTGGCTCACCTTTTCCAGGAGTGGAAGTTGGGAAGGATCAGGAGTTCGCCATTGACACCAGAGGGGCGGGAGGCCAAGGGAAACTGGACGTGACGATCCTGAGCCCCTCGAGGAAGGTGGTGCCCTGTCTGGTGGCGCCGGTGGCGGGCCGGGAGACCAGCACGGCCAAGTTCATCCCGCGGGAGGAGGGGCTCTACGCCGTCGATGTGACCTACGACGGACACCCTGTGCTGGGGAGCCCCTACACGGTGGAGGCCTCACTACCGCCCGATCCCACCAAGGTCAGCTTTTGTGTTTGTTGGAGAACATGTCCCCTGCTATCTAACACACCAGAACTAGTCCTTCTCTGATCCTGGGAAACACCTTTACAAAACCCTGTTGTGATGATAGTCAGTTCTCCGTGGCTGACAGTAGTTCTCTCTCCTATGGGTCAGCGTACAGGGTCCTGTGAGCAGCTGGGCCCCTCCCTCATCCTCCTCTCGCTGCCTGGCTGTGAGGGACTCCCCTCCCCCCCAGTTCAGTTCCTTTACTTGTTTTTTTTAAATGTTTTTATTGATTTGAGAGAGGAAGGGAGTGGGATAGAAACATCAATGATGAGAGAGAAACATCCTCAATCAGCTGCCTCCTGCACGCCCCCCACCGGGGTTCGAGCCTGCAACCTGGGCATGTGCCCTGACCGAAAATCAAACCGTGGACCTCTTGGTTCCTAGGCCGACACTCAGCCACTGAGCACACCGGCTGGGCTGTTCCTTCATTTATTTGTTAGTGTAACAATGGCACTGGCTTCAAAGTGAGCCTGTCAGGTAGGGGAGACGTGAATGTGGAGGCCTCGGCCGGCGCCTGGCACACAGTGAACTCTCCCACAGATGCTGCACTAATTAATATAAAATAGGCCATTCTCATAATCACTTCTTCCTAGTAGTCACGAATCAAGGCTGTTAGAGTATTCCAGTGGTCTGAATGGCATGAATCCTATAAAAGTGTCTGGAATGAAAGCTTCACTCTCCTCTCTCCCTCTTTAAAAACAGTTTAATATTTTTGTTTTTACATTTTTATTAGACTTTATTTTTTTAGAGCAGTTTCAGGTTCACAGTAAGATTGAGAGAAAGGTAAGAGATTTCCCTGCCCCACACATGCATGGCCTCCCCGTTACCACCGTCTCCCAGCGGAGCGGTCCGTCTGTTATAAGTGATGAGCCTTCACTGACATCATCATCACCCAAGTCCCTGGTGCACATGGGGGTTCGCTCTTGGTGTTGAACCGTCTGTGGGTTTGGACGAATGTCTAATGACGTATAGCCACCATCACAGTTATTTTCTCATGATGCAGAATTGTGGAGGGAGGTGTAGCAGCCAAAGCAACAGTGAGGTCATGCAAGCTGTTCTGTGTGTGTTTGTGGGCCTGGATGCGAGGCCTCCAGCTCTGCCTCTGAGGCCCAGAAGCTGGGGAGGCCCGGAAGGTGGGCGGGCAGGAGAGAGGGCGTGTGCTCTGGCTTCAGAGGCCGCACCTCTCTGCTGGGCCTCTCAGCGCTGATTCGTCCATAGCCGCGTCTCCCTTAGCCTTTTGCAGCTCTAACTCAGTGGTGTGAGTGAGTGTGTCACAACCTGGGCCCCAGGGAAAAGGCCACTTAATTGAGATGCAGTTCAGTGCTGCTTAAGGGCGTGGGTGTTGAAAGCAAGTCCTGGCTGGGCAGCAATATGAGTGTCAGGCAGAGTCTGACTTTTTATTCCTTCCTCACGTAGGTGAAGGCCCATGGGCCTGGCCTGCAGGGTGGTCTTGTGGGCAAGCCCGCCAAGTTCACCATCGACACCAAAGGGGCTGGGACCGGAGGTTTGGGCCTCACCGTGGAAGGGCCTTGCGAGGCTAAAATCGAGTGCTCCGACAATGGCGACGGGACCTGCTCCGTCTCTTACCTTCCCACAAAACCCGGGGAGTACTTTGTCAACATTCTCTTCGAGGAAGTCCACATCCCTGGTTCTCCCTTCAAAGCCGACATTGAGATGCCGTTCGATCCCTCCAAAGTCATGGCGTCGGGGCCAGGCCTGGAGCGCGGGAAGGTGGGCGAAGCCGGGCTGCTGAGCGTGGACTGTTCGGAGGCGGGCCCCGGGGCGCTGGGCCTGGAGGCCGTCTCGGACTCGGGAGCGAAGGCTGAGGTCTGTATCGAGAACAACAAGGACGGCACCTACGCAGTGACCTACGTGCCCCTGACCGCCGGCATGTACACACTGACCATGAAGTACGGCGGGGAGCTCGTGCCCCACTTCCCCGCCCGCGTCAAGGTGGAGCCTGCCGTGGACACCAGCAGGGTCAAAGCCTTTGGGCCAGGAATAGAAGGAAAAGGTGGGTTCCATCAACAAAAAGAGGGGGGCTGCAAACTGCCCCACCCCACCCCCCTGCCCCCTGCCCCGGGCAGCCTTTGTCCTAAACCAGTGATGGCGAACCTATGACACGCGTGTCAGAGGTGACACGCAAACTCATTTTTTTGGTTGATTTTTCTTTGTTAAATGGCATTTAAATATATAAAACAAATATCAAAAATATAAGTCTTTGTTTTACTATGGTTGCAAATATCAAAAAATTTCTACATGTGACACGGCACCAGAGTTAAGTTAGGGTTTTTCAAAATGCTGACACGCCAAGCTCAAAAGGTTCGCCATCACTGTCCTAACCTGTGCACAGTGGTTGTGTTGTCACTGGCTGAGGCTGCCCTCGTAGGGGCTCCTTTCTGGCGTGTGTGGTGGGAGGCACATTAGCTTCCTGACTTTGAGCGTCAGACCACTTGTCTGCTGTCACTTAATTGTGTCTTAAGTGCCAAGAACCTTGCTCTTGGGTTGCTCCTGTGTCCGAGGTGTCGGTGACGTTCTTACCTGTGCGATTGCTCTGCAGATGTGTTTCGTGAAGCCACCACCGACTTCACTGTCGACTCACGGCCCCTGACGAAGGTGGGGGGCAACCACATCAAGGCCCACATTGCCAACCCCTCAGGGGCCTCCACCGAGTGCTTCGTCACGGACAATGCCGATGGCACCTACCAGGTGGAGTACACGCCCTTCGAGAAAGGTGAATAGACTTTTCCTTGGACGTGACCCTTGTTCAAAACTGTGCTTGGCCCTTGCCTCCTGGTGGCTCAGGCTGAGGTCTGCCCGTGTGCTCAGTGCATCGTCTCAGCAGAGGCACTTGCAAAGTGACGGGGACTGTGTGAACCCACCTCCCCAGGAGAGCCGCCCACGCAGGGCCTGGCAAGCTGGCCCTGTTGTGTGACAGTTGAGCTGGGTCTGGCCTAAGCCCCATCTGAGCAGTGATGGAGTAATGCCACGGATGTTGCTCATTTGTGTAATTTTTTTTAGCACATTGATTTCTTTCCTGAATATTAAGAATTATAAAACATTTTGATAAATGGTAAAAGCGTAAAGAAAAACATCAAAGTACCATATATATTCTCATTACCTGGATATATGATCCCTGTAAATATTCTGGTATAGATATTTTAATCTCTTTTTATAGATGCATGCATATTCTATTTCATGGATTTTTCTCTGTCTTTTGGCTAATGACTGGATGGAGTTTTCCCCAAACAGGGTAGTATGTTTAAAATGACTGACTTCAGTGTAGACCTAGTGACATTTGTTTGCAGGAGAGACCGTGTGTGTGTGTGTGTGTGTGTGTATGTGTATGTGTGTGTGTATGTGGGGTGGAGATGGGGGTATGTGAATGCCAAGTGAACAGAAAGCATAAATAGACTATTTGTATTTTTTTTGAAATCAGATTATACCAATATTACGGTTTCTTTAACCTGCCCTTTTCACACTTGATCTTAGCCAAAAGGCCGAGAAGCGAGAACCTGCCCTTTTCAAACAACATAGTAAAGCATGCAGATATGAATGTGAAATAAAACTCTGGAGTAGAGTTTCCCACAGCTGGGCAACCCCTGTACGACATGTTTTGTTTGTTGTTTTGAACAGGCCTCCATGTAGTGGAGGTGACATACGATGATGTGCCCATCCCAAACAGTCCCTTCAAAGTGGCTGTCACCGAAGGCTGCCAGCCATCTCGGGTTCAAGCCCAAGGACCTGGGCTGAAAGAGGCCTTTACCAACAAACCCAATGTCTTCACTGTGGTTACCAGGTAAGCAAGGCCTGGGGTTGTGTGTTGACTCCATAAAAGGAGTAGCCCTCAGCAGCTTAACTCTTTTAAAGAAGTTCTGTGGGTGTTGCCTGCATATGTGTCAAGCCTCCCAAATTTTGAGAGGCTTTTTCCCCCCTTCTTGATAAAGGAAGCATTTTGTTCTGTAGAGACTTACATTACAGAGAAAGACCAAATATAGCAAAAAGGTACCAGAAAGCACTGATAATAACAGTCATAAAACTACTGAGCAATCCAGGACTAGATGGAAGCTCTCTAACCTGACAGTGCTGACACAGATAGCCAATCTCATCTCTAAGTGAAATATGAGAAGAATTCCTATTGAAATCGTCACAGGCACTTACCTGAATTGTATGTGCCGTTGTAGCCAATGCAATTAGATAAGAAAAATAAATGAAGGATTAGCATTGGAAAGGAGGGTTCAAAGCTGTCTTTATTTATATTACATCGTTGAGAAATTCCCCGTGTGCACAGTGTCATGGTAGTTGAGCTGAGTTGGCCAAATGAGGAATTTATAGAGGGATTTTAAATGAATTTTGTCAATAAGCAGACTGGCATGAGCCACCAGTGCTACTTTGCGTTCTTTTCCACACTTTCCAGAGGGGCAGGAATTGGTGGGCTTGGCATAACTGTCGAGGGACCGTCAGAGTCAAAGATAAACTGCAGAGACAACAAAGATGGCAGCTGCAGCGCCGAGTATGTCCCCTTTGCTCCGGGAGATTACGATGTTAACATCACGTATGGAGGCGATCACATCCCTGGTAAGTTCTCCCTCAGAGAGGAACCCGAAGAAGAGTTGATTTTGCATGAAAGCTGGTTTGATTTTGCATATCTCCCTGAATAAGAAAAAGAGCTGACATTTGCAATCACTGCAAAGGGAGAGTTTCCCTTAGGGCTGCATCTCCAAGAATATCCCAACTCCCAGTAGGACCAGTGCCGTGATGAAAAAGTGCTGGCTTGGAGTTTTGACTGACAATCGTCTTCGTGTGTTGG
Organism: Myotis yumanensis; assembly: GCF_028538775.1. NCBI lineage: Eukaryota > Metazoa > Chordata > Mammalia > Chiroptera > Vespertilionidae > Myotis > Myotis yumanensis. The sequence continues at coordinate 44,770,471 of NW_027223765.1, forward strand.
AGAACCTAGTTCTTAATTTGAAGGAAAGCTGTTTATTTACAAAGTTGAAAATCTCCACTTTATTTTTGTGGTTGGTTCTTACTCATCTTATACCGGTACATGCATCTTGTTTTCTATTTTTCAATTGACAGTCCTGGTAGCTGATAAAGACACACAACTCAAATTCTTTAATTTCTTTTCTGTGGAATGATATACTGTATACGTTTACTGAAAAACAGGGTTTGTCATCCTCAGAACCGTTGATACTTTGGGCGGGATAATTCTTTGTTGTGGGGGCTATTCTGTCCATCGTAGGGTATTTAGTGGCCCATTTTTTGGCAAACAAAAATGTCTCCAGATATTGTCATATGTCCAGTGGGGGACAGAATGACCCCTAGTTGAGAACCACTGCTATACCCGATTCAAACAGTAAAGAAATATATGACTTAACACTACGGTGTCGGGTGAATTTCCCACCAAAATATAAGATGGCGGTTCGCATACGCAGGTAGGTATCTTTGTGAACGGCAAACAAACAAATATTTGGTAATACGCAGTTACAATCGGCCCGAGTTTACACGTTTCCCGCACTCCACCGCAAATCTATATGAACCGAGTTAAGACAGCTCCCGCGGAGTACGCGCAATTCACGCGAGCCGACTTAACTCGTTTCCCGCAATCCAAGTTTAAGTAAGTAAGGGCCCTCCAACTTTCATGTTCCAGCAGGAGGAGTTTTCACAGGTTCTAGTTCTGTTTATTGGATGAAACATTTGCCACCCAACACACATTGAGATGTGTAGGTGAGTGTGTGGTGTGGTGTGGTGTGGTGTGGATGCAAGTTCAGGGTCTCGAGGGCGGCTCCTAAATCAGCTTATGCCTTGTCTCAAGAGTGGTGAGAAAGAGGGCAGAGTCCCACCCCAAGAGCCCCAGAGCAGGAGGAGCCTTGGGTGTGTCAGTGTTGTTCTTGCCCTGCAGGCCATGAGCCCAGGGTGAGACCGAGGGGAAGGGGCAGGCTGAGGGTCCTATTCTCAGGTTTCTGGATTGGCTCCCTGGAAGCTGGAGTGTCCCCGGGCCACACATACATTCCGGACTCTGTCATTCTTTCCCCTTGTCGTGTACAACCGCACACACACTCACAATCACTTTTTCTTTCTCTCACGTTGATCAGAAAGCATTGATATTCTGCTCAACGTAATTCTCAGATGTTCATTTAAGCATTAATTTATTTAAGGCAGTATTTGTCCTCAAACTTGACCTTGTAGCTGTTGCAATATAGATTTTAAATTCCTGTAATCACTTATCAAGGGGAATTCAGCCGTGGACCAGACAGTCAAAGCTCCTGGCCTCTGGAAGCTTCTTGTCTATTGTTTATGGCACTGAAATTCATGGTTTAACTGCTGTGAAAAAAGAGCAGGGCTCAGTGACAGTGCACAGAGCCATGGGTACCTTTTGGAGTTTTACCAGCTCTGCAGTTCATGGGATAGGACAGTAGCTCAGAGAATGTCGCCAGGGATGACTTGGTGGCTCCAACCAGGCAGGCAGCAGTGGAGATGAGCATCTCCTGGCTGTGGACGCCGCAAAGCTATTTTGGCTTTATTGGGAAAGTCTAGAGGACCCTCCTCTTCGACATTTCCCTTGCAGGAGGGGGTGAGAGTTTGGCCCTGTGTCTGATCCCTGAGCTTGAAGCAAATGGCCATCTGTATAACAACAGAAAAAGACCCATATTCAAAGTTTCATACTCTCTGTTGCTTCCAAATGCCAGTTGCTTCTAGACCCCAGAATTTTCCCAGGCAGCGTCTTTTAGTGGAGTGTTGGCTGTTTGTCTTAGTGTCAGGCTTCATAGCTAAGGTAACTGGGGAGGTGCTGCTGTGAAATATTCAGCAACCTGTTGGCTTCTCATTTGCTTTCATGGGAATTTTAGTTGGTTAAACATTGGCCCAGTTTTTCCTGGCCTGGTACAAACCCATAGTGGGGTTATTTTTAACAAGGTATCCTGTGTTAGCCGCAACGGCATATTGGTTTCCTCTGGTGGTCTGTTTGTGGTGGCTGTTTGGACCACTGGATCGCCTGGGATGAGTGCATCGGCAAGGAGGTCTGCCATGGTTGATTGATGATGTCTGCCTGGGGTATGGATCAGGGGAGGGACACAGATGCTTCATATCTGCCACCTTGAACTTGAAGTTATCTTGCTGGTGCTTGGTTGCTCTCATGCTAAGTTCAGACAACTTCCAATGGAGCTCAGAATCCCGTGGCCTCTTTTTCAGGCAGCCCCTTCAGGGTTCCTGTGAAGGATGTCGTGGACCCCAGCAAGGTCAAGATTGCCGGCCCCGGGTTGGGCTCCGGTGTCCGTGCCCGCATCCTCCAGTCCTTTACGGTGGACAGCAGCAAGGCTGGCCTGGCTCCCCTGGAAGTGAGGGTCCTGGGCCCACGAGGTGAGTACGCATCCTGCCTTCCTGCTGACATTCAGCTTGCCCAGGGGGAGGCAGCCGTGACCTGGAGCAGGCACTTAGCTTTTAAGTTTGGTCATGAACTTAGTTTTTTTTAATTTTTTAAAATTGATTTTTAGAGACGGGGAGAGGGAGAGAGAGAGAGAGAGAGAGAGAGAAAGAGAAACATGGCTGAGAGAAGCATCAATCGGCTGCCTCCTGCACGTCCCCTACCAGGAGCCCACAACTCAGGTTCAGTTCTTTAAAGTAGCGAGACGAAGCAGGTACATGTGTAATAATGGTGCAGCTGCTTCATCTTGTGTTTCGGTGTGTGTGAGGTGACGAGGGTTGGTCTGGGTTTGGGTGGCTGGTGGGCCCAGAGGTGATACCTCTGTTTGAAATGCCTTCATGCTCACATGGAACATCCCCCACATTTCTGGACATGACAGCTCCTCAGCCACTTGCCACCTGGCTTTGTCACTGTCCCAACCCCTTGGAGAGAGGGGGTCTCTTCGGGGGATGGGCTTTGTTGACAATTTGGTCCGCCCTTTTGGCACCCTGGAAGTGGGGTTTGGTAAGATGAGCAGGCCGTTTTGGGACAAAGCACTTAAGTTATCTTAAATTTCTTAAATTATCTGGATTTGTCCCCGATGGTGTGTTCTTAGAAGTGCAGGTAGGGGAGCACCTTTTTTGAAGAGGAACTTTCTCCTTGAAGGAGTTAGTTCAGTAGGAGGTTATGCCCTTTAAAACTCATGGTAGAAGCGGTTTGGGGAAATGAGGTCATGAGGCTAGAATTTGATTGTACGGAGTTTCTGAGCCTCTGTGTGTATCCATGCGTGTGTGTGAGAGAGTGAGTGGGGAGGAGGAGGGGGAAGCTTAGATATGTCCCTCTGGTATGGACGATTCTTAAGTAACAGCCTTTTAATTTTAGCTGATGGGACAGATTCCCAGTCATGGCGCAGCCCCTTGAAAGCCATTTCAGAGTTCTTTAAAGGGGACCCGAAGGGTGACTTTATGGAGACAGGTTTGCATTTTCTTGTTGGCTGCTGCTCTCATTTATGTAATCGGAATGCCTCTTGCTGGCCTCACCCCCGAAATTGCCTTGTACGTGCCTCCTCTGCTTTGCTTAATGCGCACGCTATGCTTTGGTTAACCTACCCTGCAGTTGACCCATCCTTGAGGCTTGTATTTAGAACTGGGATCTAGAATCTACCGACCCAATGCATGCCTTGATTATGCTTTAACATAATCTCCAACTGTCTCCCGCATGCATCACATTGATGGCTCCCTCACCCCACGAGAAGGGCACCCTCACCTGCCCTGCACTTACTTACACCCAATGTGCTGCCCCTTCGGTCTTTGCCAAAGTGGCCACAAGTCTGGACTGGCCAGCCCATTGGTTAATTTTTGCTGTTCCGAGTTCTGGACTCTGTGGCCCTTTCTTAGCTATAGAGTAAAGTTTGCCGCGTCTTAAGCATGCCTAACCAGCTTGAAAGGATGTTGTAGCATGTCTGCAACATGCACCTTCACCACACGCCCTCCAGGAACAAGTGCGGGCAGTCTCCTTAATTATACTCCAGGGCTGACTGAGGTACTTCAGCCAATAACAAGCTAAAGGTGTCTCTTGGAGTCATTCTGCAGCCATGCATTGAGGATCCTGTCTCCTGTAATTTCCTAGGCCTCTGATTGTGGCCTGCTTGCATTCATGTTACTCATCAGTGGAAACCAATAGCTCTTGGGGATGAATGTGATCCTTTTTGAACGCAGCCCAGGGTGGAGGGGAGGGGAGGGGAGGCAGTTCCTCAGACCACTCATCTCTGCCCTCAGGCCTGGTGGAGCCGGTGAATGTGGTGGACAATGGGGATGGCACACACACGGTGACCTACACCCCATCCCAAGAAGGGCCGTACATGGTCTCTGTTAAATATGCTGATGAAGAGATCCCTCGTAGGTAAGCTCTTGACACTTAGGGAAGGGGTGCAAACCAGAGTCTAACCCACCCCTCCACAGGGTTCACCAGCGTTGCTCTGGTGGCCCACCCACCCATCCATCCATCCATCCATCCATCTGATCTGCAGGTACCACCGAGAACCTTTGTGGCTCCTGCCCCTAGCCCAGTGATGGCGAACCTATGACACGCGTGTCAGAGGTGACACGCGAACTCATTTTTTTGGTTGATTTTTCTTTGTTAAAATGGCATTTAAATATATAAAACAAATATCAAAAATACAAGTCTTTGTTTTACTATGGTTGCACATATCAAAAAATTTCTATATGTGACACGGCACCAGAGTTAAGTTAGGGTTTTTCAAAATGCTGACACGCCGAGCTCAAAAGGTTCGCCATCACTGCCCTAGCCTCCCCTGCTGTCCCTTTCTGCCATTATTAACTTAAAGACAAGCTGAAATTAGGAGTTGGGAATTTGGGGGGAGGGTGCATTAATTTATCAGTCTTTTTTCTTCTGATGCTGCAAGTAGTTTTCTGATTCAGGCAAAGACTTTTACTTTTTTACTTGAGGATCTGGTTGACAATAGCATTCCCACAAGGGTTTGGATAGAAATCTTGTTCCTCATTCATATTAATACAGAAAGTATTGCATAAGCTCTTTACTTCCCACATCAGCCTTCAAAGGTTTTTTAAAATCATACTTAAGATCAAAAAGCTTTGTCCATACCCCAACATACATATTTTACATAAAGATATGTATGTATCTCTAGCTAAATAGAAATGTGATTTATAAATTATATTTATGTATTCACTTTACTAATAGCATCTAAAGCATACTAAAAATAGAAAATAAGCGGATGAGGTAAAATATTAAAACTGAAATTTCAGTGTTCTCTTCCTATTAACCATTGTTTTAGCATAATAAAAGTCGGTTAAATGTGTCTAACCCCATGTTTCCCAAACTAATTTTGGAATTAGTTTATATCCCCTAGATTGCAGTCAGGGAAGGCTGGTCTGTTGTATGAGGGTTACTACCTCATAATTGTAAATTTCTGCTGGACTTAAGACATTGACTAAACTCACCATTTTATCTGCTGGAGTCCCAGTTCCTTTGTGTAAGAGAGGTCAGAAGGAGCAGGGTCGATGTGTATCCATACTTACCGAGGGTATGTGTGTCTGTCAAGTCCCTTTAAGGTCAAGGTCCTTCCCACATATGATGCCAGCAAAGTGACTGCCAGTGGCCCGGGCCTCAGTTCCTATGGTGTGCCCGCCAGTCTTCCTGTGGAGTTTGCGATCGATGCCAGAGATGCCGGGGAAGGCCTGCTTGCTGTTCAGATAACGGTAACTTTGAGTTCTTTTCTGGAGTCAGACTAATAAAGCCTAATTCTCTGGCCAGAGGTAAGAACCGGGATGTTAATAACCAGCCTCTGGCAGGTACCAATGTTTGACAGATTGTTCCCCCCGGAGAGTCAGTCAGTGTGCACGGGGACATGCATGCTTGTCTGAGAGGTCTGAGGCTATAGCCCCAAGTACCACCTTTTGGTGAATCTCATGTATTTGCCGTTATAGCTAGTCCTATGTTTTGATGTTAAAATGTTAACTTACTCATTGGATTTGTTTGGACTCAGTTCTGCTGCATATCACGAGGCCCAAAATAAGAGTGGCTTCAACACATGTAATTATTCTCTCCTGTTAAAGAAGCCCAGGGCAAGGCACCTGGGTGCTGTGGCTCATCAATGAAGCAGCCCCATCTCTCTCCTCCTCTGTCCTCTTGTGTGGCATCTGTCCTTCACGTCTCCTTGTGGACCACGAGGCCGGGTGCCCTGGTCATTGATCCACGGGGCAGGCTAGAAGGAGGAAGACAGGCAGACGGGAGAAACAGGGCCTTCCAATCAGTCAGCTCTCCCAAAGAGCCCTTCATCCTCCCTCACAAGACTTCCACTCCCTTCTCATTTGCCAGAAATTTGTCAAGTCGTGTGGCCAGACCTAGTGACAAAGGATGCTGGGAAGTGGAGTCTTCTATTCTGGGAGCAGTGCACCTAGCTGAGGATTAGGGTCCTATTACTGAGGAGAGAAGGGAGTGAGCGTGGTGATGTGCAAGCAGGTTCTCTGCCCCCTTGAGGCATATATCAATGGATTGGGGGATAAAACACTATTTGTTCACTTGACAGAAAAATTACTAAAAATTTATCGTGTCCATCGTGTTGTTAAAGGGATCTGTGACCTCTCCTCTTCCTACCAAAAAATCAAGTTGTGTTAAGCCAGTAATTCTGTCTACTCCCACTGGAGGCACTAATTAATAAGCAACATGTGTCTAGGTTTTTCATGAATTGTTTCTACGTCTTGAGGACAACATCCTAAGTAGCATTTCTCCGTGCTCCACAGGACCAAGAGGGAAAACCCAAAAGAGCCGTTGTCCAGGACAATAAAGATGGCACGTACGCTGTCACCTACATCCCCGACAAGACTGGTCGATACATGATCGGGGTCACCTATGGGGGGGATGACATCCCGTTGTCGCCCTACCGCATCCGGGCCACACAGACCGGCGATGCCAGCAAGTGTCTGGCCACAGGTGAGTGCAGGTCAAGAGCCTGAAAGCCAGGGTCTACCCCTTCTCTGCCACTTAATAGCTGTGTGACCGAGGCAAGGTGCTCAACCACTCTGAGCTTCAGTCAGACTTAAGGTGAAGATCTTTTTTACAACATTTAAATTCAAGAACCTCTTCTAAGGATCACAGACTGTTTCACATGCTCCTTTCAGCAAAGATTAGATGAGGTCAGGCATGAAGAATGCTTAGCACAGTGCCAGGCACATGGAAGCTATAATTATTGTATTATTTTCGAAGTGGGTGCATTTGTTGAGACATAACTGTAATGCTGCTCCCATGAAAAGCAGCGAATGTATACCTTTCATGAGTTGTTAAATTATTCAAGATCACCTCAGGCCACTATGAGAAACACATTCAGGCATCTAGGTTTTTCCCTCAACACTTGGGACTGATGTCTGAGTCTCTCGGGAATTCTCCAGGAATATTTGAGCATCACAGTTCCTTCCATTTCTCAGAAACAACTATTGGGAGTCTGTGGGTCCTTCCGTTTCTAAGAACAGCTCTTACAACTCTGATGCTGCTTCAAGCAGATTTAAAACATGGATCCCCATGTCTGAAAGGAAACAGACTTGCTTCTCTTTAAATAAAATTAAACATAGGTGCCCCCTGGATGTGTTCTATTTCTCTCTGGTCACATCAGACCAGGGAGACAATCTTTTGGCTTTCAGGGCAAGCTTGTAAATTGCTCGCCTTGGCCCTTTTTGGCCCACCCATGGCAAAATTTGAGAAAGTTTGAAATAGTGGCCAGTCTGCCACATGCTAGGTCTGGATTATCGTTGTTAACCTGAGGGTATGTAATACTGGGAGGTGACTTCCTCCTGGCTTTCCCTTCCTTAGCTCAGGCGGACTCCTGAGCAGACAGACACGACGCTCTGCTTAGCCTGGGAGCTCCTATAGGCCACACCCCTGGTCTGTCATTCAGGGGATTCCAAAGTCTGGCTTCTACTCATGTCTGAACAGCATGTTCTTATCCCTGTTGTTTCTGCCCACTCTGCTTTGGGGTTTTTTGTGTGTGTTTTGTTTTGGGGTGTTTTGTGTTTTTTTTGGCCAATGTGCTTGTAATTTACACTTTTCTGCACTTCCTGATGTTGTGTGGATCCTGTGTAAAGGGATCTACAAAGAGAGAGAGAGACTGGTCACTGTTTTGGGACCGAGGTTGAAAGTCTTCCCTAGCCAGAAGCACCCACCCTTCAGAACTCAGCCATTTCCCCTTTTCTCAGGAAGCCCTCTGTCAATGTGGCAACCCTGGGATAGAACTTTTAGGGGACACCTCTCTGAAGAACAACTGAGGATTTTTTTTCCTGCAACTTAGTTCCCCCTCAGGACTTCCACAGCAGGTGATTCCTGGGACATCCCTGTGTGTGGTGGCAGTTGGAGGTCTACCGTCTACAGATGCAGACAACACAAAAGCGTGGATTTGAGTTTAGGTCTCCAGGGTAACTGTCCACAGCTGAAGCTTCTCTTCTCTCCTCCTGAACTTTCCTCCAGGTCCTGGAATCGCCTCCATTGTGAAAACCGGCGAGGAGGTGGGCTTTGTGGTTGACGCCAAGACTGCCGGGAAGGGGAAAGTGACCTGCACGGTTCTGACCCCGGACGGCACTGAGGCTGAGGCCGATGTGATCGAAAATGAGGATGGCACCTATGACATTTTCTACACGGCTGCCAAGCCAGGCACCTATGTCATCTACGTGCGCTTCGGTGGCGTGGATATCCCCAACAGCCCCTTCACTGTCATGGTAAGGAAAGTCCCTTCTCTGCAGCATCTGTTACTGGCAGAAACAATAATAGCTGTCATTTGTTAAACCCTGGCTAGCACAGCCCCTTCCACTTTTTTCTTGAAAGCTTTTTTTTCTTAAGCAGTCATGACCTTTTAGGGACTCTCTAGGATCCCAGACAGCCTCTGGCTCTAAGAGTTGTTAGGGAATGTTACCAGCTACCAAGTATCCATCATGCTAAGGGTCTTAGGCAGTGCCCTAGCCTAAGCACAGTTCAGAAAGATAAACTGACAAAAAACATAAGTGGAACATTATCCTTTTTTATTCTGCTGTTCTCCCCCTTCCTGCTCCCCCATCACCATGGTCTTCAGGAGAGAGAGACTTGACTTTGGTGTCTCATGACTCAGAGGACCTCCAGTTGTGCTTTGGAGAGATTCAGACTTTGCATGTGAAGGGAAATAGCTTGTCTTTTAAAACTAGGAACATCTGGGAAAAAGAAACCATTATACACACACTTCTAGGCCAAAGAATGACGCGGCTCTTTAATTTTCAATCTGAGTAACTTTTAGATCTCTCTCTGGTTATTAAGGTTCTTCATCCAGGAAAGCAGTTAGACACCTTAGCAGCATTCGCTCAGTTAACCCTCAAAGCAAGCATCGTTGGCCCTTTTACAAATGAGCTGTAGGAGAAGGGGTCAGACTCAAGTCCACGGAGCCCGAAGCTCCCGCTCTAGACAGCTGCCGAGCGCTGTGCGGTCCCTCGCCCAGTGTCCTTTGAGACCGTGGCCGCAGCCACCCTTGGCTGCAAAGTTCATAGGCCTCAGTGACCTGGCCCCATGCACAGCCTTCAAAGCCCCTTCCAAGGATTACACTTTATGCATTCACGGAGAAGGGCATGAAGACTCCATTTCAAACGGGAGCTCGAGTCTCTCTTCCAACCGTGTGCCGTGTGTTGCAGCTCTTTCCCTTCCCGTCGACGTTTGTTTATCTGTGAATGTGCCAGAGGTCTGGAGGCTCTTTCACGTCTCAAGGATACAAACACTTGTCAACTTTTGATGCTACTCATTTGGGAGTGCTTTTCTCCTTCAGGGCTGGGAGAAATGCAGCTAGAAATGTGGTGTCCTTACCCCAGAGGAGGGTCCCATCTGGGGTTTTATCTGGTTGGTTCGGATCCGGCAGGGTCTTTTTGGCAGACACGTCAGAGACCAGAAGTGGGAGCCACCAAACTCATTAGGAATGAATGTCCCCTTGACCCTGGGATGCACAAAGGATACTTTGGATGGACACACTGCCCCCAACCACTGCTGACGGCACAAGTGCGCATCACCCACAGGACCAGGCTTGGGTCTCCCTCTCCCCTCCGAGCTTTCTCCAGCCTCACCTACGGGCACTGACTTTCTTTCCATTGGCTCCTTCTGGGTAGATTCCCTGCCTCCCTCTACAGTCTTGGGGCCAAAAGGCCACGGACACCCAGTACTGCCTTTGCAGCAAATGTCGTAGGGAGACTGGGTGGGCTGGTTCAATTCTGTGTACCACGCAGAAGACATGCACAGGAAGTCACGGGTCTAGCAGCTTATCTGCTCATCACTGTTGAGGAGTCCTGACTCAGAGGCCATCACGTAGCCATTGAAAGATCTTCCTCCCTGGCGGTGTGTCCCTGAATGTCCCCAATCTGAGAGGCCCCTAGAAGCAGGGGAGAGGGCTGTTCCGAATGTTGCTGCTCACCAAGCTGCCTTGGTGAGTGAAGCTCCCTTTCGGCAGATGACAAAGTACAGGAGAAGGAGGGAGCATGGGCACGAGGGCCTGCCTCCACAGGGAGGCCTTCCGATGCTTGTTTGATTTGGCAGGAGAGGGAACCCCTCCCTTACTAGGTCAGTTGGATCAGGGACATGAAGTCTGATTTTTAAAAAAATTTTATAAAGACTTTTTAAATATGAACTACTGTAGACACTTACCAAGTAACAGGAAACCACCTGCCCAGTTTCATGCTGCAGAGGCGACGAGTGTTAGGGTTTCCCATCTTTTTTGTGCCGGGATCACACCATGCACATTGCTTTGCAATTTGCTTCCTTCCCTCATCGTGCCATGGAGGCCCTTCCATCTTAATTCCCCAGACTTGACCAGCTCTCCAGAAGGGACAGACTCCCACCATCTACGTAGCCGACTCCCTTACAAATGGACATTTAGGTTGCTTCAGGTTTTCATGACCACAAACAGCTCTGGTAAAACCACTTGCACCTATCACTTACCTATGGACTTTCCTGCTAGTATTTCTATAGATCTGCTTCCTTTGAATGGGGTCATGGGTTCAAAGGGCATGTGAATTTGACATTCGAAGAGAGGACGTCAGCTTGCTCTCCACAAGGGTAGGAAGAAGGTAGAGCGAGAGGCTTTCTGCTGTGCAAGATGAGCAGATGGGGAGGGAGCAGCCCTCAGGGTGTAGAACCTACTGAGTAGCAACGTCCCTCCAATGAGACTCCCTACTAACCTCCATTTGCCACCAACCAGGCCACAGATGGGGAAGTCACGGCCGTGGAGGAGGCACCGGTAAATGCATGTTCCCCTGGATTCAGGCCCTGGGTACACTTTTTTTTTTCTTTTTTTGCATTTCTGTGTTTACTCAGCCTTCATTTCAGAAAAGCTACAGCCCGCTTCTGGGGATTGCTTAAGCCCTCTGGGTGTCCTGGTCACTGGTCTGTCCCCCACTGATCAGTCCATCACAATGAGCCCTGCTTTCTCTGCAATGAGACCCACCATGTCATCGTCTGCGCTCCACGAATCGCCCACCGTCACGTCTGATCACGCTCGGTGCAGTGTGTCTCTGTCTAAAGAGAAAGAGGGACAGCTGTCTTCAGCCCTCCTGCTGACTCTCGCACATTTGGTTTCTGTTCAGAGGGAAAGCCACCTGCTGCTACTTTCTGCCACTTAAAACACACCTTCTTTTCTAGGCCACAGCAACTAAACCTTTCCAGGTGGAGCCTCTTGGGACTCACAGACATTTCTGTCTCTCACTTTCCCACTTTCCCGTGGACGCTTCTGGGAATTTTACAAGCGAATTGCCTCATGGTTTTTAGCAATTGGTCAGCACAACCTCTCCAAGCCCTCGGGTTCTGCTCCGGCCCCAGGGCCAGTTGGATAAAGCCCATACCACCTGGGCCGCCCCCTCCCCAAATCCTGGCTGCACTGGCTTGCAAAATTCCCAGTTGCTCTGCCCCCTGTAGCTTCACTAGCCCACGCTGTTGTCCACTTCACCCAGTGACCACTGCTTCCTGTTTTTAGGTCACCGAAGAGGCCTATGTCCCAGTGAGTGACATGAACGGCCTGGGCTTTAAACCTTTCGACTTGGTCATTCCGTTTGCGGTCAGAAAAGGAGAAATCACTGGTAAGCACTGTCATGAAAGCTGTCTCATTCTCGCTCACTCGCACTCTCTCGCCTGATCGGTGATTCGCAGTGGTCCCATCGGTCCCCCAGACCTGCATTCCTGATCCCAGCACCCCTGGTTCTTGTGCTGGGGATTGGACCATGAGCTCCTGAGATTGCAGAACATGCCGTGTATCTGTGTGTGCCTCTGAAGAGGTGGTTCATGTATAATTTGCATTATATCCCGGAGAGAGCTGGGGGTTCTCTCTGGGTGGAGAGCTACTGTGTTCAGATACTTCTCAACTGTTGGGTTCCTGTTCCCCCTTTTCCTTCCTCTCAGCTCCCACTTTCCCAGGTGGTGTTGACACAGGTCTGTTGTGCGGCCACTTTCTCTGCTGGCTTCTCCTTGGGTGGAGTCTCTACTGACCCTCTCCTCACAGTCAAGTCCTGTCAGGGTTCTAACTTGTCTTTACAAAGTAGGAAACCCTTTCCTTAGGAGTTGCTGCTGCATTTTGTGGGAGCAGAAGGAACAAAATCAAGGGAAATGCGGGTCTGTTTTCCTGTCCTGGAACGTGGGTGTTTTAGGCAGCAGTGAGTGTTCTTGGGTCTGAAAGCCTATACTCAGAAGGCCACCTGTGCCTCCGTGCGGCTTCTCCGGGGGCAGTCGCTGGTAGGCTCATGGCCCTGTCTCCCTGTGCTCCATAGGAGAGGTCCACATGCCTTCTGGGAAGACAGCCACACCCGAGATTGTGGACAACAAGGACGGCACGGTCACCGTCAGATACGCCCCCACGGAGGTGGGGCTCCATGAGATGCACATCAAGTACATGGGCAGCCACATCCCCGGTGAGTCGGGCTCCGAGCAGGCCCTGCGGGGCTCCAGGACTCAGGAGCCTGGGCTTCTGGGAGGTTTGCTGACGTACAGCCCCCAGCTGTGTGGGAAATAGGTGGCAGGTTGGGGAATGGAGTGTTGGCGTCCCTGTGAAACCGAACGACCTGTGACCCCAGCAGATCCAGCTGATTTCCAGAAGGGATGATGCAGGCCCTTAGGGCTGTGATTGTTTGTCTTTGTCACGATTTCGAGTTTGGCCAAAGGATGAGCTGGAAGGAAACTGTGAGGCGCATCGAGGGACTTTCCAGCCTGGCCTGCGGAGCCCTGTGTGGCGGGGGGTTGGGGGCGGAGGAGGAGGTTGTGAGAAAAGGACAAACTGCCTTCTTCTTTTTTTTAATATATTTTTATTGATTTCAGAGAGGAAGGGAGAGGGAGAGAGAGATAGAAACATCAATGAAGAGAGAGAATCATTGATCCGCTGCCTCCTGCAGGCCCCACACTGGCGATCGAGCCCGCAGCCTAGGCATGTGCCTGCCCGGGAATCGAACTGCGACCTCCGGGTTCGTGGTTTGACGCTCAGCCACTGAGCCACGCTGGCCAGGCCCAGCTGCCCTCTTGTCACACTGCCCTTGACGAGGAAAACCAGCTCAGGTTTCGTGTCCACCATCCAGCACTGTGTTATTCTTGTTCTTTTTCTTAAAAATTTTTGTGTGGAATTTCTTAAAAATTCCTTAAATACATCTCTCTTTTTTTTAATTTAATATTTTGCCACACCACACACATGTGGGCCACATACACAAAGTTTAAAAAATGATGTGGAGAAAGGTGTCCTTCCCACCCATAATGACCCTCACTTGCCCTCTGACTCTTAATTTTCTATGTTGGGTTTCAGAATATGTTTAAGACCCTAAACAGGAAGATAGATTTCTAATCCTTCCTCGTTTTTTACATAAATAGTAGCATCCTCTACACATGATTGTGTCCTTGTCCTTTTTATCTAACGGTGTATGCAGGAGAGCTTTGCACGTCCAAATAATCGAGCGTCTTCAGAGAGCCCGCCCACTGGGTGGCCCGTGGGACGTTAACCATTGCCCCCGTCGGAGGAGTTAGCCTCTGCCCCACCTTTTGCCACAGCGCATAGCCTTTCCCGTTCAGCACGTCCCACTGGCAAAGGCGGACCTGGGAGATGTGGTTCTGTGGGGAGGAGTTTCTGGCCACAGGGACAGGCATCCATCATGTTGCTAGAATTGCCAAGTTGCCTTTCATCGGGGCTCTTCTGAGTCCCACACGCTCCAGCGATGGAGGAGGACGCCTGCTTTTCCCCAGATCGGCCAGTGGATGATGCTACCCAGTTTTGGGATCTTTGCCAAACTGGTGGTTGCAAAAGCAGTATCTCTGTGTTGCTTTATTTGTATTGCTCCTGTGAAGGAGATTGAGCAACTTTCTAAATGTCTAAGCACCATTTGTATTCCTTTTTCTGTGAACTGGACGTTCGTATCCACGGCCTGGTTTCTCTGTTTGGTTATTGGCCCTTTGTGGTGTCCGTTTCTGGGAGCAATTTCAATACTGGAGAGAGTAGCCGTTGGTGATAGGAGTTGCAAATACTTCTCCCAGTTTGATGTTTGCTGTAGTTTATGTGTATATCTGGGCATAATATTTGTTCAAAGCAACTGTGTGTTATCTGCTTCTATTTAAATACCCCAAACATACAGATGTAGAGAAAGTAAAAAAAAAATGTCTTTCTCCCACTTCCTCCTGCCTCCCTGCTGGTCTGTGTACGGATGTTTCTCTTGGTACCAACAAACATGCCTATAATTTTGTTCTGTTTTGTTTTGTTTTTAAAGGAATGGGATAATGATATTAATATTATACAGCAACTTGCCCTTTTCTCTTTTTAATGCAACACATTGTGGATAATCTCTCAAGTTAGGGCATACAGGCTCCCTCATTCTTTAATGACCTGAGAGGAGAGCCTTGTTTATTTAGCCAGCTCCCTATTTGGAAGCCAGCTCTGGTCTTCCGAATTTGCATCTGGCCACAGTGGAAATGGAAGTGCTTGCATGGGACTGGGGTGTGTGTGGGGGGGGGGGGGGGGTGCTGGGGTGTGTGTAAGCGGGTAGAGAGCTGAGGAGAGTAGGTAGAGAGGACCACAGTGGGATAAAGTCCCACATAGTGTGGGGTGGGCTTAGAGGGCCTTACATTTTGCCTTCCCCAAAGATCTTTCCAGCTGTGCTCCCTCTGGTAGTGGGTTATTTCTTCACATGGTTGGCCATTTCCTCCTAATTCAGGAGAGGGGAACGCCCAGCCCATGGCCCACAAAATCATTTGGTCTGGCCCTCCCAAGGCATCAGGGGTGAGTTAATTAAATGTGTGACCAAACAGAGCAGGCTAATTCTTTACGTCGATAATGTTGTGTGGCCTTCGAATGGTGTTATAAATATCCAAATGGCCCTCAGCAGAAAAAAGGCTCCCCACCCCTGTCCTAACTAGTCACCTTGAGCTGGACTCCCCTGTTTTATTCAGCGCCCCTCTCGTCCGGGGCAGCCTTAGGATTGTTTTTCTTGTGTAACATTGAAGGAGCAATAGTGAGTAGACGCCGTTGGTGTCCTAGCATGGTGATCTCCAGCAGAGGCTCAGTGCGTGTTCTGCCTCTGCGTAGGAGACGCCACACCTGCCTGCTGTTAGCAGTGGTTCTCAACCTGTGGGTCGAGACCCCTTTGGCGGTCAAACGACCCTTTGACAGGAGTCACCTAAGACCATCCTGCATATCAGATATTTACATGACGATTCATAACAGTAGCAACATGACAGTTATGAAGTAGCAACGAAAATAATTTTATGGCTGGGTCACAACATGAGGAACTGTATTTAAAGGGCCAGAAGGTTGAGAACCACTGCGTTAGAGGAAGGTGAACACCGCTGTCAGAGGTCTGCATTCCCCCGCGCTGAGTCCATTTTGTTTATGTTCTTTGCTCACCCAGAGAGCCCGCTGCAGTTCTACGTGAACTACCCCAACAGCGGGAGCGTTTCCGCTTACGGTCCAGGGCTGGTGTACGGAGTGGCCAACAAAACCGCCACCTTCACCATCGTCACCGAGGATGCAGGAGAAGGTACTGTGACGTGTGTGTGGTTGTATGCTTTCAGCTTCCCCTTTGAGAATCCAGCAGACACGATCCCAGGATAGCTTTTAAAAAGAAGGCTGTTGGGTAGGAGTGTTTATCTTTTTTGTTTCATGTAAATCTCAGGCACAGCTGCTCTGTCTTCCACCCAAAACGGGACTTTTTGAAGTTCCTGGGGATCTGATTGAAATCAGATCCACGCTGTGAGCTGCTTTATGTGATTTGCCTGAAATTTAAGTGTTTTGGTTGATGACGTTTTTGGTTTTGTTCTTTTTGCACATGTACGTGTATCCGCGGGACCACATGAGTTATTTGGCTCTGGGTGCATGTGCATTGTCTTTGTGGAGATTTTAAAGTCTGTGTTTCTCATGGGATCTCCACATGGCCTCCAGCCTGACCAGCATGGCAGTGTGTGTGACGCTTCCACATGTGCGGTTGACATGTGGGGCTCCAGTCCTTTCTCGTCCGCACATTCCGAAGAGCAGTGAGACCTTCGGGGTGACTTCGGGGCCAGCATGTGGTCTGCCCTTCACCGGGCATAAGCGAAGAGCTCAGAGGTGGGGTGTGGTGCCATAGTCACTGAGTTCTGACCTACGCCCCTTGCCCGCGGCTCACGTGGCCTGTGCCAGTCTGGCGCTCCCGACCTCAGGGCTGCCCTGGATGAGTTGCTGTCCGTGTGGGAAGAAGGGAACACGCCCTGATGGCCCTCCCTCCCGGCTCCCACTCACAGGGGGTCTGGACTTGGCTATCGAGGGGCCCTCAAAGGCCGAGATCAGCTGCATTGACAACAAAGACGGCACGTGCACCGTGACCTACCTGCCCACCCTGCCAGGCGACTACAGCATCCTGGTCAAGTACAATGACAAGCACATCCCTGGCAGCCCCTTCACCGCCAAGATCACAGGTAGGGTTGCCTGACCTGCCGGGGGCTTCCTCGTGGGAGGCCTGGCCACCCCGGCAGCCTGTCTCCGCATCAGACCAGGGCAGCAGGCTAGGTGCCTGGGTTTAGGTTTCACAGAGACTCACTGGGGAGAAACTGGGGGTGCAAGGCCAACTTTGGGCAGGCTAATCCCCCCCTCAGCTGGTAGTCCAGGGAAAAGCACTCATATTTG
This sequence comes from Myotis yumanensis, assembly GCF_028538775.1. Lineage (NCBI taxonomy): Eukaryota > Metazoa > Chordata > Mammalia > Chiroptera > Vespertilionidae > Myotis > Myotis yumanensis. The sequence goes on from NW_027223765.1 coordinate 44,787,572, forward strand.
GAGGGCCATCATTTTGTCCAGTCTGACTCCTGCATGCCAATGGAAGGCCCCCAGATAGAGGCATGCAAATAATACTTATTGCGCGGATATGTGGGCTCACCGATGCCCTTCTGCATCATGGCTGGGTAATTATTCTCTCCCATTTTACAGATGGGAAAACGGAGGCTTGGAGAGATAGTGCTCAGCCAAGTTTCCAAGTGGGTACTCTAGGGTGCAGATTGAGGTTACCTGACCCAAAGGCCTGCCGCTCACCTGTGTGCTCGCTGTGTTCGGATCCTGCGCTCGGTGGGTCATAAAGAAGATGCGCAGTGCGAAGGTCTTGCCCCTGAGTTGTTCAGGCCTGTGCGAAGCAGCCAGCAGCCCTGTGCGGAGCAGGATGAGTGTTTACCTGGGTAATGCCCACGGGGATGGCATGCAGGTGGCAGATGCCTTCACCGGCAAAGACTCATTTAAGAAGTGGTCTGTGAGGACTCAGGCTCCAGCTCCTGCCAGCATCTGGCCTTCCCTTCACCAGGCATAAGTAGAAGTCATTCATTGTTGATTAGGTCCATGAGGCGTGCTTTTTCACTTAACTTTGGGTAACTGCTTCAGGCTGTTCATCTGTAAACGACATGTGGGGTAAAGGCTGCGGAGCACGGGTGACCACGTGTGACGGGCTGTGTTTGGGGGGTGTTTCCCAGATGACAGCAGACGGTGCTCTCAGGTGAAGTTGGGCTCTGCTGCCGACTTCCTGCTGGACATCAGCGAGACCGACCTCAGCACGCTGACGGCCAGCATTAAGGCCCCGTCCGGCCGTGACGAGCCCTGTCTCCTGAAGAGGCTGCCCAATAACCACATCGGTGAGCCCGGGCTGCCTTCCTGGACTGAGCTGGGAGCCTTTGATGGGAGTTGGGGATTCCTTTGGTCCTTTCGGGGGAAGTAGGTAGCGCCCTGGAGTGTGATACGATAAGCCTGCTGGGTCACATGAGTGCATTTCCGTGTTGCGAGATTGACCACCCTTACGTACACTCTGGGGTAGCCAGGAAGTTAGGGAGTCATATGTCCATTCCTGCGAGTGTGTCTGCCTCCCAGCTCCTCTCCTTCATCCCTTGTCCCTCCTCTTACAAACCCTGATGTGTGCCCGGTCCAGGCATCTCCTTCATCCCCCGGGAGGTGGGTGAACACCTGGTCAGCATCAAGAAGAATGGCAACCACGTGGCCAACAGTCCCGTGTCCATCATGGTGGTCCAGTCCGAGATCGGTGATGCCCGCAGAGCCAAAGTCTACGGCCGAGGCCTGTCAGAAGGCCGGACTTTCGAGATGTCGGAGTTCATCGTGGACACACGAGATGCAGGTCTGTGGGTGGTCCCAGGTGAAAGGCCCGGGGCTTTTTGCTCAAGCTTCTTCTTGTTTCATCCTATCAACTCCCTTTTCTTTCTGAGCATCCTTCAGACTGTCTGTCCTTATACATGCATTATCACATAAGCCCCATGACCACTGGGAAAATAGGTGTTGTCTTGTTTTCTAAATGAGGAACCTGAGGCTCACAGGGGTCAACAGCCCCCTGCTTCTGGCATTTGAACCCAGAACCACTACAACTCCCAGATCTCTCTCTCTCTCTCTCATTATCTGTACTCCCAACATCCTGCTCTCAGCTCCCCAGGTCTCCTGGATTCATCCCCAGCAAAGGCTGTTGGGCCAGCTGGCCAGGACCATGTTCCGCTCACAGTGCTTTCGTGGAAATGATGAATCTCTTCCCGTTTCCTCTCTGAGATGGTTTGAGTAGCCTGGGCCTCCCCAACCTACTGCCACAGCAGCGCCTTCATCTTCCGCCTTCTTGAGTGATGTCTGAATTGGTGACTTCCAGACAAAGACTTAGTCCTGGGGGAAAGGGCTGGGCAATTTCTGGTCCAGATGGGCAGATCCTCGTGTTGTTAAACCTTCATATCTGCTGTCTTCCTGGTCCCCTGGCTAGAGATCCAGGGCAGCTTAAAAATTCAAATGTTCAGGCCGGTGGCTGGCGATGAGCCCTCGAGGCAGCGCATGCCGTTCTTGGAGGCGTGTGGGCAGTGTTTTCCCAGGTGGGTTCTGCAGGACAGGTGCTCCAAGGGACAGTGGGACATCCTCCTCCAGAAAGTGGTCCTGTGGTCGGAGTCATGTTCAGGAGGTTGTTCCACTACAGGACTTCTCAGAGCCTTGAACCAGCTCCTCTGCTGGGGGCTGTCTGCAGGAGGGATTGCAGCAACTTTCTTTTAAAAAAAATATATTTTATTGATTTTATACAGAGAGGAAGGGAGAGGGATAGAGAGTTAGAAACATCGATGAGAGAAATATCGATCAGCTGCCTCCTACACACTCCCTACTGGGGATGTGCCCACAACCAAGGCACATGCCCTTGATCGTAATCGAACCTGGGACCCTTGAGTCTGCAGGCTGATGCTCTATCCACTGAGCCAAACCGGTTAGGGCCACAGTGACTTTCTTTTTGCTCTCTGGAAATGGCAGTATGAATTTCTGTGGTCAGGTGTCCGCTCTGCATGCACCGAGCTCCCCCTTCCAAATGAGTTGCTGTCAAAACAGCCCCCGGCTCCGTGTCGCAGGTTACGGTGGCATATCCCTGGCGGTGGAAGGCCCCAGCAAAGTCGACATCCAGACGGAGGACCTGGAGGACGGCACCTGCAAGGTCTCCTACTTCCCCACCGTGCCTGGGGTTTACATCGTCTCTACCAAGTTCGCCGACGAGCACGTGCCCGGTACGCGTGGCCCCCTCTGCCCTCTGCCCGTGCTTGTTTCCTGTAAGGGCTGGCTCTCCCTCGGGCTCTGGGTTGCTCACATAGACCCTCTCGGTTCCTGCAGGGAGCCCGTTTACCGTGAAGATCAGTGGGGAGGGGAGAGTGAAGGAGAGCATCACCCGTACCAGCCGAGCCCCATCTGTGGCCACTGTCGGGAGCATCTGCGACCTGAACCTGAAAATCCCAGGTGAGCATGAGGGGCTCATGGATCAGGGCTGGGGGGGGGAGGGGGTGTGCAGGGGCGGGCATTGGAAATCAAGGCCACTATGGGTGACTTACTTTTAAAATTTCAGTTATAATAGTGTTTTTAATACTTATTTTCACAGAGGCCCATTCAGGAAAAATAAATCTGTTTACCGGCTATCTTTTTCTTCTTCCAAATGAAAATGGGTTTGTTGCATCCCCTGGGAGGAAATAGATACGCTCTTAGACTTTTCATTTAGTTTTTGTCGAATAGAATAACCTCGGTGAGAGATCTGGCCTGGCTGATGCCAGTGTCTGGAAGTTTTAAAGAGACGTCAGCCCAGCAGCACCTTCTAATTCCCATTCATCTCCTTCGTTCCTAAAACTGGAATGAGGGCTGTGCTGCAAGGCTGGCGGGGGGCACATCTAGCCCTTGGGCCATAAATTGTTCCCCATGGGGCCAAATTAGTCAGCAAATCACCGTAGTCTTTCTGAAATGTGGCCCAGGGTCGGTCTGTAAAGAAATCCCCCCAAAGGGAAGGCGCGGAGGCTCCTCTGCCCGCAGCTGGCACGTACTAGCCTCTGGTTGCCCAGATTCTGTGGGACAGACCAGCTAGTCTCCAGATGACCCTCCCGTCCTGGTCTGGCCAGGGGCCCCTTTCCTGCACGGGGTTCCCATCTTTCCTAATATGTCGAGTAACTTTGCTCTGCTCTCTGAGCAATATTTGACGGGTTCTTCCTGTGTAGACACCAGTCACGTGTGAATGTGGTAGCAGCCTCATTACTTTGGTGTCCAGACAGGACCACTTGAACAGAGCTGGGTCGTGACCATAAAGTTCCTGGTTAATGACTCCACAGGACTGCGTTTCGTGTCTGGGCGCCCCACCCTTCACTGGGTTTTCTCATTTCACACGCACCCAACGTCTGTGCCTCGGCTCCTGCAGCCAGTGATCTGTGCCGTGGGCCGCTGTGCCAGGCTGCGGTCACATCGCGTGGGACTGCTGGGCCGCTGTGTCTCAGAGGCTGCGATGCCTTGCCAGCTGCCCTCCAGACCATGAATTGGTGCCCGTTTCCCTCTTTCTTACCAGCACGGGGCACTGGTGTTCCCTCTCACTTGGATCAATCAGATGGAAAAATATAGTGTCCAGTGTTGCGTTTCACTTCCCTGCTCACTGGTGAAGGGACCGTCTTCTTTTGCTTTACTCCGCTCATTTTGCAAATCATCTGTCCCCTCTGCCTCTCGGTATCTTATCTTTGTGTGATGTGGACGGTTACCCTTTCTCTCTAGGCTTCTCTGGCTCTTGACTCCGTTTCACCCTTTTCAGTGACTTGGCACCAGAGGACTCGGTGAGACTCACTCTTCCCCTCGTTGCCTGAATGGTTCTCTTCTGTCAGTTATAATGGAGGACGGCTCACCAGCTGCCAGGTGTCCTCGGACCCAGGCCCTGTGGGGGGACCCTGTCCTCAGCCTCCCTCCCTTCCTCTGTCCTCAGGGCTCACAGTCCTGCGCTGCCCAGCCCAGATCCCGTAGGGCTGGAGGGGGCAGTTTCGCGTGGCTGTAGGTGATGGCATTACTCGGTCGCCAGCATGTGGCGTGCCCGTGCCCACCACGTCAGTGCAGGCACAGCCCTTGGCATGGCACGAGCCCTCGGACGAGGCAGACGTGGTCTGCTTCGCGGTGGGGTGACCCAAAGCGTCGCTTTTCTGCAGTGTGGCGTCTGGTCTTGGGTTTGCTGGGAGCTCTGCTCACGCATGGTTTCCCATTGGCTGCTGGGACTGGCGCGTGTTCATTCACCTTTTCCTCTAAATGCATTTCGTCTTGTTGCCGAGAAGAAATGCCAAGGCTCCGTGAGAGGAGGGATGGCACCGCTTGGTTTTCTGCCCCCATGAGCATGACAGTGGCCATGTGTCGCCTTGGGCTTAGGAACATCTGTGCTGCCGGAGTTTTTGTATTTATGTGCTGTAACTGTCCGCTCAGGCACTGGTTTGAAACTGGTGTGTGGCATTCACTCCAGCCAGGAAGGCTGTGAAAGTGCTCAGTGCCCCTAGAATGCTCTTTGCACTGGTGCCTGGAAGGGCCTGGCTCTTCCCCTGCTGGCCACAGTCCCCCGGGGATTTAAGGGAGACAGGAGGGCAGGTGTCCAGACTGCACACCCCACACCCCACGCTGCACCCGCCTGGCCCTCTGCTGCTTGCCCTGCACGCCCTGTTCTGCTGGGCCCGCACGCTAACCCTTCTCCTCCCCCCCACCTCTCACTCGCTTTCAGAAATCGACAGCAGCGACATGTCGGCCCACGTCACCAGCCCCTCCGGCCGCGTGACCGAAGCAGAGATTGTGCCCGTGGGGAAGAACTCGCACTGTGTTCGGTTTGTGCCCCAGGAGATGGGCGTGCATACCGTCAGCGTCAAGTATCGCGGCCAGCACGTGACCGGCAGCCCCTTCCAGTTCACTGTGGGGCCACTGGGCGAGGGGGGCGCCCACAAGGTCCGGGCAGGAGGCCCCGGCCTGGAGAGGGGAGAAGCAGGAGTTCCAGGTGAGCGATCGGCAGGCTTTTTCCTTGAGGAGAGGAAGGGCTCAGCTGGTGGTGTGAGCACCTTGCACTCCTCACCCTGTTCTAAGGAGACGAGTGTGTGTGTGAGATTCTGACGGGTGGTATTAAGGGGCATTCTTTACAACGAGGCTTCTCTGGCTAAATTCACTCGGCAACTGCTCGTTGACCCAGCGGGCAACCTATGACGGCAGGAGCCTGTCATCAGTTACTGTGTGTGGTGCACCTTAGAGCAGAGGGGAGCGGAAGACTGAGGCTATTTGCAGAGCAGCCTGCAGGGCTGATGTTCTGTGGAACATGCCAGGTTTCTACAAAGCCCACTGTGAAGGTGCCTTCAATGGTGGGTGCTGGTGGGGAGGCCTGTGGGGACAAAACTAAACATGCTCCTCTTTCTCTGGCTTGCCGTGGGTGTGTTCAAAAGATTCCGGCAAACTTTGTGTCGTCATGGGTGGGACCTAGGAGACACGCAGTGCCTTTGCTTGGGTGCTGCTGGGGCCGGGGAAAGAAACGGCCTGTGAATGAGAGTGACCAGCGTTGCAGGGCTGGGCAAGAGGGGCCTCAGCCACACCCCGCCACTAACCAGGTGTTTCTCTCTCAGCCGAGTTCAGCATCTGGACCCGGGAGGCAGGCGCGGGGGGCCTCTCCATCGCTGTTGAAGGCCCCAGCAAGGCTGAGATCACATTTGATGACCATAAAAACGGGTCGTGCGGTGTGTCTTATATTGCCCAAGAGCCTGGTATGTATTCAGGAGCCAACTGAAGACTTTTCTTTGAATGGGGGTGGTTCGGGGGTGAGGAGCAGAAACCCGTGGAGCGAGCTCAAGTAAAAGGAGTTGATCTCTACGGGCACGTGGAGCGCAGCCCAGAAATCCAGGGGCAGAAATGCAGCCAGGCCTCCAAGGGGCAGAAATTCTAGTTCTCATTGTCTGTCTTTCTCCCTCATCCTGTCTGCTTCGGGCTTCATTCAGCTGCTCATTCTTCCTGTTGACCAACCTCGGCCACTGGCCTGTGGGACTGCCCAGAAGAGGGGTTTTACCTGGTATCTGCCCTCCCTGGAGCAGGGTCCTCTACATTTCGTACCATGAACTCCTCTGGCATCTAAAGCCTATGGGGACATCGTTTTGAAACACATATAACATCTATATGTGTTATTGACTATTAATTACATCTCTATATATAAAAGGCTAAGCAATCGTCCAAGTGTCCCACTGGTAGCTATGACATGCACTGACCACCAGGGGGCAGACGCTCAATGCAGGAGCTGCCAAACTGCGGTGACTTGGCAGCAACGGTTCTCGGGTGATGCACCTGGAACCAGAGAGGAGGGAGCCCGATTCCAGGGTGTGTCACCCAAGAACCACCCTCTCGCAATCCAGGACCCCTTGGGGGATGTCGGAGAGCCGGTTTCGGCCCGATCCCTGCAGGCCAGTCCAAGGGACCCCACCTACCCGAGGGACCCTTCTCACTCCGCAGATGCCCTTTGAGCTGCGGCAGCGCCTCAGGTGCGGCCAGCCCAGGAGGGACCACAGGAGGTTGACTCCAGGGCATATCTGGCCCTTCTCTCCCAGTCCCACCCCACCGGCCACCTTCTAATTAATTTCCTTTCAATGTGCACAAATCCGTGCATCGGGGCACTAGTTGGATTATAATAAAAATCAGTTATATCAAAATGCAGTTATCAGAATCTTACAGGAACAAATATGTAACATAGCAAGGTATGCATGTGTTCACTGATACATTAAATCTAAAATTGGGTGACTACCCTAATTTCCAAAAAATTGGGTGACTACCTTAATTGCAAAATAGTGATGAGTATAAATGAGATGTCAAAGTATATGTAAAACTGTAAAATGATATGAAAGTATCTGTGAACCTTGTTGGTGACAAAGTCACAAGTACTTTTTTTTTTTTAACATATTTTTATTGATTTCAGAGAGGTAGAAACATCAATGATGGGAGGGAATCATTGATCAGCTGCCTCCTGCATGCCTCCCACTGGGAATCGAGCCCACAACCCAGGCAAGTGCCCTGCCCAGGAATCGAATCATGACCTCCTGGTTCATAGGTCGATGCTCAACCACTGAGCCACGCCGGCTGGGCTGTCACAAGTACTTTTTTTTTTTTTTTTTTTTTAATATATTTTATTGATTTTTTACAGAGAAGAAGGAAGAGGGACAGAGAGTTAGAAACATCGATGAGAGAGATCGATCAGCTGCCTCCTGCACGCCCCTCACTGGGGATGTGCCCGCAACCAAGGTACATGCCCTTGACTGGAATCGAACCCGGGACCCTTGAGTCCGCAGGCCGACGCTCTATCCACTGAGCCAAACCGGTCCAGCATGTCACAAGTACTTTTAATGTGCTGTGTTTTCTTGTCAACATTTCTAAAGAAAGGAAATGCTAAATATCAGCTAGAGGTTTAGTGAAAGCAAAGATGTAATTTTTTCCCCATTCAGATCTTACGGATCTCCTGCGTTCTATACAGAGGCCCTTTGGGGGACCCTGAGGACTCAAGTTCAGAATCTCTACCCTTGCCCTCTCATGTTGGCCCTGCCTGAGCCAGGCAACCGGGCCTAAACCAATCGGCGAGGCCATGGAGGAGGGCAGGGTCTCTCTGAAGGCATTTTCACAGGAGGCCTCACTGTAACCGCCTTCCTGAATCTCTGAAATGATAGGACTTTCTTGTCCCCACAGGTAACTACGAGGTGTCCATCAAGTTTAACGATGAGCACATCCCCGAAAGTCCCTACCTGGTGCCGGTCATCGCGCCCTCGGACGACGCCCGCCGCCTCACTGTTATGAGCCTTCAGGTGAGACGCAAGGAAGCATCCATGTCCTTGGCCACAGGCCAGCCAGTGAGACCCTGGACTCCCGAGGCCGCTTCAATCCCCGGCGGTGCTGAGGGTCTCAGCCCATTTTGACCACAGATGTTTCCCTTCTCTTGGCAGAGTCAGCTCCCCACTCGGTTAGGACAGGAGACAGTTGAGGGAACAAAACAGAGCCACAGTCAATAAAACAGCCCAGTGGTTGGGGACAAGTTTGTTTTTTAAATATTTATTCAAGAGAAACAAAGGAGGCCCGTTAATAGTTGGTTAAGAGCTAAGGAGAGCTTTCAAAACAAAGCTAACACAAAGCTAACAGTCCAGTGATATGTAGCCTGCAGTTACTGGCTTCTTTTTCCTCAAGGAAATCCATTGTGTTTTATTTTGTTATGGTGATTTATTTATAATAAGTGTGCTGGGCACCTTGCTAAGAACTTGGTCAGTGTTACCTTATTAAACCCTTTCAACAGCCTGGTGAGTGGGCTTCTCTTGACCCCATTTTAAAGATGGAAAAACTGAGGTACAGAGAGCTTATGGCTGCCAGAAACCAGCTAGTATGAGGCAGAGTGAGGTCTTGTGGTTCCATAACATATGAGGTCTTAACTGTGGCCTCCTTAATCGCCACCTTGGGATTGTGGTAGGTGGCTGCATAGTCCAAACCTATTGCAATGCCAGGAAATGCAACTTTTCTCCTGTCTTAAACAGGTCACTGAATTCAAGGTTGCATAGGGGCCTTCAGCTAAACTAAGAACCATTGGAAGATGCTTTGCATCTTTGCTCAGGACGCTGAAAAATAATGAGGTGTCTGAACTAGGAGTAGCAGCAGTTCAGTTGTGCAGTAGCACCAGAATCTCAAAGTATGCGTTCTGGTTAAAGGGCCTTCTAAATAGCCTTACACGGCCCCCAAGTTCTTGAAAATCCTGGATCCATTAAAACCCAGTCTCATATCTCAGACGGCCGATACCACTGGATCTAGTCCCTACACATGGTTTATTTTTGAGATTTCCACCTCACCCCGAGGGGCATTGGTACTGCTAGTTGTTCCCAACATGACAGAGCCCCAGCCAGGATCACCTCCGCAGATTGAAGAGGCCTCATCTGGAGAGAACCGGGGTGCCCACTGGTCGCCGTGGTGCAGATGTTTTTCTTGTGTTTCATTTAAAGGCTTCTTAGCAGAAGTTCCTTTTGTGCCGACTTAACTAAAGCCGAGGGGGGGAGGTAAACCCAGCGCCTGTGGAGGGCAGACAGCTGCCTTCGCGCACCTGGAAGGTGTCTTTCGGATCTTCCAAGGCGTTTATCTCCCTCTTGAGGATTTAGCGGCAAACGGATTCAGGTAACCTCATGGTTCTGTCCAAAGGGGGCTGATCTGCAGAAATCCTCTCCAGCGAGCTTTTCTGTGGAGTCCTCTCATCACAGTTTGGTCGTCAATATTTAAATAAGTACGCAGCAGGCTGTATATCCGGCAAGCGGGGCAGGCGGGCGGGCGGGTCAGCTTCGTCCCTGTTCCTCCCGGGTCACTTGATGCCGAGCAATACGTAAATTATTTATCGGAGGTTTACTGGAGGCCTGCACAGCAACATCTGGGGCTGGTTAGGGGAGAGAGGCACGTATTGTTTTGTCTTGCTTTTGAGGCTTTTTAGAAAATTGGAGTCGGCTGGCATTTTGTGGGGGAGGAGGAGGGGGTGGAGGGATGGGGCTGGGCTGGCGATCAAAGACTCCATCATAATTTTGAGTTTGGTCTATAACCCCAGTCTGTGACCACGAGGGCTGTGCAGCCTAATAGAATGTTCTGAAACAATGGAATCGGCCCCCATCTTCTCTGTGCGATGTGGTAGCCACTAGCCACATGTGTAGCCACTCGCTAGTGTAAGCGAGGAACTGCATTTTAATTATTTAATTTTTATTAATTTAAATCTAAATATACAGTGATATAGCCTCATGTGGCCAGTGACCACTGAATTAGGCAGCCCAGTTTTAGAGCCTTGCGTCTAAGACGCGGGCGCTGAACCTACAGCCTCGGCATCGCCTCGGAACTTAATAGCATCCTAGAGCCCAGGCCCCACCCCAGACCCGCGGAATCGGAATGAGCGTTTTCACAAGGCCCCTGGTGCTTCGATTGCACATTAAGTGTGAACCCTGCTGCTTTAGAGTCATCTGAGCAGGGGCTGCCCAACCAAGTTTACATCAAAACTGCTGACTTGTAAAATGCTGCTGTTCAGGATTGGCTGATCTTAAAATACCTTAAGCACCTAAACTTCTAATCCCTTCTCCCCAGAGAGGCTATAGTTTCCGAGACAAAGCATGGAGAGTGAAGCTGACCCAGTGACTAGCACCGGTTATACTTGTCTCTCTTTTTTTTTTTTTTTTAAGGGTACACACAACTTCAAAATGCATATTTTTTAAACATATTTGTTGTTGATAGTATTATAGATGTCTCCCATTCTCCCTCCTTACCCCTATCTTCCCAGCCCCAACTCCCCCCCCCCCCCCCCCCACTACCTATTGCCGGTGTCCATGGGCTATGCATATAAGTATGTAAGTTCTTTATCTCTTCTCGTCCTCCTGACCCCACATCGAGGTATGTCAGTCTGTTCCAGGCCTCCATGCTTCGGGTCTTAGTTTGTTGGTCAATTCATTTTGAAAAAATGCATATTAATAGTCAATAACCTGACACTTCTGAGCCTTTAGGTATGGGTGAGGCATTATGCTGAGGGCTTTGAATGCATCACTTCATTTCATCCTCACGGCAGCTCTCTGAGCTGGATCCGGTTATTACGCACATTTTACACACGAGGCGACTGAGGCTAAACGGGGTTAAAGGTTAAACGATGTAGTTATAGGTCCGGGAAATGGGAGTGGCCCAGGTCCTGCTGATTGGAAGCCCTGTGTGGTGCCCATGGCATCCCTTTTCCTGTGCAGCCCTTGACAAGTTTATTAAAAGTTCCTCCATTCCTACCCTCCAGATAAAAAATAGCAGTGACATAAAGCGTTGTTCGTATTCCTGAGTGTATGGTTTTGTCAGCCGCCAGGTTCCTCCTCAAAGGAGGGTCTTCGTTTTTATTTTTTATTTTTTTTTTGATGACTTGTTTGGGATGCTGAAACAATAGTCCTATTGATCAGGATGTCTCAAGGCTTCAAACCCCGTAACCTCTTCCAGATGTTCTGGGCACCAGACCCACGCAGCTGTGCGCCTCTGCTTTCTGATATTAATGCTAGAAATGTGGAATGAGCCACCTGCTCCTGTAGGATGTGGCTAACCATGCTGGGCCTGTTTGCAGGAGCACTGTGCCCAGAGTCCCGGCCTGGGTCAGTGTGTGCCACTGAGCAGGCGTGCCGAGAGCCGTAACGTTGTCTGATGTATTAAATTCTCAGGAATCGGGATTAAAGGTTAACCAGCCAGCCTCCTTTGCTATAAGGCTGAATGGGGCAAAAGGAAAGATTGATGCAAAGGTGCACAGCCCCTCCGGAGCCGTGGAAGAATGCCACGTGTCTGAGCTGGAGCCAGGTAAGCTGTACGCAGGGTGTGCGGTCCCAGCACCAGCACCCTCCCCCCCCCCCCAACATGCACCCTGAAGGAGGACCAGCCGGCCTCACCAAGGCCAGCGAGCCCCCAGATTCCCTTTGCTGTTCTTGCCAGACATTGCTTGTAAATTAGGGTGTAAACATTGCCAAGGACAGACAGGGGGACACTTTGAGATTTAATAGCCTCCCTTTTATTCTTGTTTTTGTTCCTGTTCCTCCTCCTCTCTCTCTCTTCTCCTCTCCCTCCTCTTTTTTTTTTTTTTAACAAATACTGCTTTAGTTTTTCATATTCCTTTCACATTACAGTCATTGTGATTTTCTCTCATATTTTAACAAAATCTTACAGATTTTATTATATTGTTGAACTTATGAATAAGTTCACTTTGACCTGACTTCACTCTGAGAAAAGGTCAATGATGTTCACCTTGAAATTTAAAAGAGAATCTGGTGGTGCAGTATACAGATCTTGTAACAGGAACCAACTCCTGAAACCTGTATGTTCATGTTGACCAATGTCACCCCAATAAATTTAATAAAAATATTTTTTAAAAAGAGAATCTGGGTCTCCAGGATGCTTCACAGGAGGCCCAGGATGCTTAATCGCGTAAGATCTCGCCTGCTTCCTTGACGCATGGAATTCCGATGTCAGTCGCTTTGAGACGTTTTGCCAGTGAACATTAAGTGTCAGAGACTTGGCAAGACGTGACTCCTGCTCACAAAGAGTCAAGTAAGGACCTGGCCGCAGCCTGCAGAGCACGTGAGGACCTGTGTGTCACCAGGACCACAGGATTGAGAACCAAATGGTGAAGTTGGTCAGAGCAGGAAAGGAAAGCGTTGTGCCTTGCCAAGGTCAGGAGGGCTTCTCAGAGGAAGTGAACTGACCGTGGGCCCTGATGCATGAGGAAGAGCCCTTAGTCACTGCCATGATTGGGCATTTGCTGTGGCCCTGCCACGTGTACAGTGAGGGCAGAGATCAAGGACCTGGGTCAGCATTACACATCTTTCTCCCTCGGGGCAGAACAGGAAAGGGCAGTGAGGAGCCTTAGAAGACACAGTGTGTCTGTGTGGGGGTGGTGCCTTGATCAGATTTTGGTTTAAGTCTGACCACATCATAGAGAATGTGTTGAAATATCTGAAGGCAGAATGGTCCGTCTGAGAAAATAACATTAATCAGCAGCGTTGGAATGGAGAGGAGGAACTTAGGCCAGAGAACTACAACACTTGGTGACGAGTTTGGCCATAGGGAATGCATGTGAATTCAGAAAGGTTACATGTAGCTTGGTGATTGGGTAGAAAGATGATGCAGCCGTGGGTAGGTGAGGCCTTCGTGAGAGTTTTGAAGTGTCCCTAAGAGATCAAACTAAGGAAGTTTAGTAGATCTCTAGAGCCACTGGGATTTAGCCAACAAGTGAAGTTTGGTATCTGGACCGTCAGCATGCCACAGTTAGGATGCTGTTGGTTGCAAATTACAGAACACCCAACTGAAGCCAACTCCCACAATAAAGGGGTCTGTTCATTCACATCACTGGAAAATGCAGGGTCCCAGGCGCAACAGTTTAATTCAGCCGTGCAGCTGTGTCCTCCAAACCCCCGAATGTCTCTGCCCTCTCTTCTGCTTTGTGGGCCTCACTCTGAGACCGGCCTTCCTCTTGGTGACAAGATGGCTGCAGACCCCGGATTTCCCGTCGTCACACCACACCAATCTTCTCTCCTCAAGAATCTTTCCCAGAATCTAAGATACTCCTCTTCCAGAGATCTCCTGCCAACTTCCCTCCTGTCTCACCAAACACTGAACACACGTGCCATGTGCTAATGGATGGCGTGGAGAAAGAGGGGGACCCCCCCCCCCAGTCAAAGATCATACCTGATGTGGGGGTGGGGTCGCCTTCCCTTGAAGCATATTGGCTTTAAGGGAGGAGTGCTGGGTACCCAGTCAGAGGCTGTTGGGGAAGTGCCGTGTTGAAGGGTGTGAATGGGCAGTTGCATGCAGATGTTCATCAGAGGAGAGAAGAGGGTTTGGGTGGAGCTTTGGGGGAGAAAAATTCTGAAGGGGTGAAGGGTGAGAAGAGGGAGAAAACAGACCTACCTGCATCCCAGGCGAGTGCTTCAAGGAGGAAGGGGTGGTCAGGTGATGCATGATAGGTCGGTGGATGTTGCAGGTGTCCCTCCCAGGGAACAGTTACCGTGCCACATGCTGTGACCTAAGCTCACAGTGAAAAACTTGGCTGTTATTAGGGGGGGGGGGGGGGGGGGGCGGTAGAGGTGTGGGGGAGGCAGTTGCCAGCTTGGAGCTTAACTGAGGAGTATTGGCCCCAGTTGGAACCACTCTTTCCCCCTTCAAGTGGCCAAGTAGAGAAACTTTGCAAGAAGTGAGCTTTCATAAAGGCCGTGTTCTCCTGAGCAGAGGCCACAGAGGAGGAAACAGAAGCTGAGATTTGGATGCATTTCCCAGAGGGCTGGCTGAGGACACACAAGCAGGCCCATCTGGCTTTGAAATCCAACCTGTGGGGCGCCAGGCTTTCAGGAGAACCGTTGTCTCATGAAAGATTTAAAATTGGCCGCGTGGGGCTGCTTCCTGTCCTGGGTCCTTGCTGCCTGGGTGGGGCCCGCTCTTACCCTGTGCTTTTGCTCACTCTCCCAGATAAGTACGCGGTTCGCTTCATCCCCCACGAGAACGGCATCCACACGATCGACGTCAAGTTCAATGGGAGCCACGTAGTTGGAAGTCCCTTCAAAGTGCGCGTCGGGGAGCCTGGACAAGCGGGGAACCCGGCCCTGGTGTCCGCCTACGGCGCCGGGCTTGAGGGGGGCACCACAGGTAACACACTGCCTCTCCCTCTCCTCTTCAGCTGAGCCGGCTCCAGGGACAGAGCCAGGTGGCAATCTCCAGGCCTGTGCGCCTGTCTCCAGGGACACTGGGATGAGGTGCACTCTGGAGGCCCTCGTGCTCATTACCGCGTGCTGTGCCTCAGCTGGCTTCCCCTGCCAAGTTCCCGGGCTGTGGGGCCGGAATGCTGATACAGAGGAACACGGCCCAGCACCATTCATTCCGAGGGTTTCCTTGCCTGAGCAGAATTCATGATGCATGTAACTGGCCTCCTGGGCGGTCCCTACCCATCAGTGCCTCTAGTGGTCCCCAGGCGCCCAGAAACGCACTGAATGGGCAGTAATGCCTGTCACGGTCTATCTCCTCTTTTGATTCTCTGGTCCTAATGGAGGAGGAGAAAAGTCTGAAACAGTTGAGGAATTCAGAAGCTTTGGGACTTGTTACGATTTATTTTTAACCTTTGCTGCAGATGAGACACTTTTGATTGTGAAAAATTTAGGCAGCGACAAGGTGTATAAAGTGAAACGTATTCCATCTCTTTGCGTCTCCTTCCTCCCTCCATCTGGTCCAGGAGGAAATGGCTCACAGCTCAGGGGAGGCCCTTGGGGTTGTCTGTCAGTCTTCATTCTTGGTCGTGTGATTACTTAACTGGCTGGTTCACCAGAAAGGTAGACACATACTGTGGCTTTGTTTTTATTTTACAGAAATAATCTTAATGCACATATTGTACCGCTTGCTTTTTGCCCTTGACGTCTTAAAGAACTCTCCATGTCAAAACATACACCCCCCCCTTGTAATGGCTGCAGTTGGTGTTCAGACGGTGACCCTATAGGTGGGCGTCGGGTGGTGTCCAGTGCGTGTCCTTACGCAGAGGCAGGGTGGGAGCGTGTCCAGCCGTGCTTCTCTGTAGGGAAAGTCCAGGCGTGGGCTCTCGGGGACACGGTTTGCATGTGGGTGTTGATTTGGGCCCCCAAGAAGGCCGCCCGGTCCCAGTTTCTGGAGTCCCTCGTGTGTGGGCTCTGCTCTTAGTGTCCCCCGATGGGGTGAGTGGGACAGAGCAGACCCGCCTCCCCATGGCCAGGGGATGAGTGGCCCCGTTACCTGGGGGGGTGAGAGTCCTAAGTGGCCCAGGTGCCCTGCTCAAGGGCAGGAGATAGCTGACCCGCTGATGTCCCACCTGGGACTCTGGCCAAACAGTGGCCTCAGCAGAACCACCGTGGGGGTGGCACAAATGCCTCTGGACTCCCCGGGCCCATCTGGCTCTACACTGAACGCTGGTCCAGCAGCGTGTCCTTTGTTAAAAGCATAGTATGGTTTCACCCTAAGCGCTGGCCATTGCACAGATGAGGAAAGCGAGACTCAGAGGGTTGAGTCACTCCCCAAAGCTTACTTAGCTGCAGAGGGCAGAACCAGGACTCCCCCCAGGCCCACGCCTCAGAGCCTGTGCCCTTTACCCCTGAGTTTTGCTGCCTCCCCAAACGTCTGGCTCACCCAGGGGCAGAGACTGCACCTGTGGCCCACTCAGCGGTGGTGGTGGGGTCACAAGCCAGGACCCCTGTCCTAGCCGCCGTGGAATGTTTCCCAGGCAGCAATGCACGCCTTTGGCCCCTGGCAAGCCACCCACCGTCGGAGCCCAGGTGGGGTCCTCCTGGTACTTGGAGCCACCGCAGGCCTTGGCCCGGGCCCCACAGCAGCCACTGAGGTCTCCTGCAGCCGCCAGCAGCCGCCTCTGCCCCCTGCTGGGTCGCACCTGCTGTGGCGGGGCCTCTGTGCTTCCTCTTGGCTGTTCCAGGGCCTTCTCAGGAGCTCTGGTTTCAGGCTGTGTTTTGCAAGCGCTGGATGCCGCTGAGAGGAGCTGGTCTAGGGAGACTCCCAGCCGGGCGGGAGAGGCACAGAGCACGCCTGTTTCAAACCCTGTGTAAATATTGCTCTTGTCAAGGGGAAGGCGTCTTGTTTTCCTAGCCCTCCTGCTCCCCAGCCTTTCCCCAAATACCCGTCCCGGGGTTACACAGCTGCAGTGTGCACGGAATGAAAAGGTGGCTGTGCTCGCTGCCCGAGGGCCTGGCGGCCTCACCTTCGGGACAAAGCAATTGTCCCTGTGTTTTTATGGGTGGGCTTGCTGGATCTTTTGGCTCGAACCTTAAATGGTCCGTTCCGCAGGTTTGGGAGCAGGGCACGTGGAGAATCGGGAAGGGACTCTGCTGCAGAGAGTGGAGAGGCTGGGAGGTGGACCAGGGCTGCCTGGTTGGGAGCGCAGTGTCCCGAGGAAAAGCTCCAGGAGCCCCAGTGGCCAGGAACAGGGAGCCCCTTCCCTCCTCGCCCGCCTTGAAGGTGCTTTGCACACACATGACAGTCACAGGAACTCGGCTGTGCGTGCGGGCTGCCTGGGATGTTCGGGGTGTCAGTGGTCAGCTGGAGGCGGTGGTGAGGGGGACTCCTGCGTGGGGATCCTTTCTCCTGTCTTCTCTCGGGCATGTGCGTCCGCTTCCCGTTGGACAGAACTCCTGTTTAAATCTCCACGGTGCCATTTTCTAGCCTTGTGACTCACTGAGCCTCCACTTCCTTCCCATAAAATGGGAATAACGAGGGCACCCACCAGGCAGGCTGTCCCAGGTACCTCTGGGCCTCTGATTCCTTATTTCCCTTTCCCACCGCATCTTCCCTCCCCTCGGGCCGCGCAGCCAGGAGGAACCGAGTTTTCTCAGGAATGGAGCCGCTTGTTGAAAAGGGTGGGGCTCCTTCCCGCAGCCAGGCCTTCTCCACGTGGAGTATCTCTCCATGTCGTCTTCCTCTGGCAGCTCCTTCCTAGGATGCTGTCCCGTGCTAGTCTCCACCCGCCCCCACAGCCGCTGCAGCAGCTGCTGCCTGAGGGGCTTCAAGGCTGTGCAGTTTAGATGCAGGGTTGAAGCGGGGGGGCAGGGTACTGGGTGGGGGAGTGCTGGGACCAGAGCCTCGAGAGCTTCCAGAAACAGCTGGGTTGTGTTGGGGAATTGCATGATAGCAGCTCCTTTGTTTTATTGATAACCAGAACAATCATTCTTTCTCTGGCCTGGGAGCTGTAATTAAACCAAAATAGTTCCCAGCTGGGACACGTCCAGGGCTCTAGAGAAAGCACAGCCCTGCATGGGGCTGCTATGCCAGGGACAGCCCATAGAGGGCACTGTGGCAGGTGCACAGCTGGTGTCTGGCCCCCAAGTGGCCCTCACAGACCACTCATCCCCTCTAGACTGGAAAGAGGCCTGGGGGTGGGGGGGCTTCTGCAGGGCCCTGGGCTCAGGTGGGAATGCTGCCGTCCATCGGTGGCACTCCTGCCCAGCTTGCCTTCTGTTGTACCCGTCTGGGCAGGAGGTCCTCATGGGTCGGGCAAGAGGTAGAGTGTCCTAGGGCTGCACTAGGGCATCCAAGGCAGCCACACTGTCCACCCAGTGGCCAAGAGCTGGGCCTGGGCTCCGAGCTGCGCGGACTGCTCAGATACCCCTCTCACCGTAGCTCTGACTGGCAGGGGCTGAGCCTCCGAGTCCTGTTAGCACCTGAACTGTGATGGGGCTCAGTTAGCCGCCGCTGCTGTGCTGGTCCTGTTCCTGTTGCCAGTATTATTCATGGCAAAGGAGGGGTGGCAGATCCTAGTGGCTGCTGCGGTCTCCAGGGTGGTGTCTGGGTCAGGGAGCCTGTAGAGGAAGGAGGAGGCGCTGACTCCTTGGCTTCCCTAAGTCCGCACAGAGGAGGCAGGAAAGGTCAGAGGGGCCCACGCCTCCCCTCGCCCCTGGAGGCAGAGCTGGACAGCATGTCAGGCTCACAGTGACCCTCAGACCTTTCGCCCATGGCCGCCGCTCGTGCCCAGAGGAGAGGACAGGGTGTCCAGGCAGGGTGTGCTGGTGGGCGAAATGTCAGCCACACTCCTGCCTGGAGTTACCAACCCTAGGGCCTGAGGTGCTCTGTGCCAGGAGTTCAAAGCTAGTAGTGGTGGGTTCCCATGCCACCACGGTGACCCTACTTTGAGGGATCCTGTGTGTGCCCCTGCCACTGCTTCAGTGACCCCGGGAGAGCTCCCCAAACCCTACCCCCGTCATCCCTCCAAACCATCCACCTGATATTGACTCCCACTTCCTTTCTCCCAGGTATCCAGTCTGAATTTTACATCAACACCACCAGAGCAGGGCCGGGGACGTTATCCGTCACCATCGAAGGCCCGTCCAAGGTTAAAATGGATTGCCAGGAGACCCCAGAAGGGTATAAAGTCATGTACACCCCCATGGCCCCTGGGAACTACCTGATCGGCGTCAAATACGGTGGGCCCAACCACATCGTGGGCAGTCCCTTCAAGGCCAAGGTGACAGGTAACCAGATACCTTTGAAATGATCCCCACCCCCACCCCCAAATCCTTTGTCAAAATATCAACAGAGCTGCTTGATCGCAGAAACTGGATGATTTTAAATTCGTTGAATCTACTTTGAATCCTGATTGTGAAGAGGTGGTAGGGCCCTGTGTGGCTCAGTGGGTTGGAGTGTTGTCGATTCCCAATCAGGGCACATACCCAGGTTGCAGATTCAATCCGCAGTTAGGCCACATGTCAGAGGCTACTGATTGATTTATCTCTCTCTCCCCCTTCCTCTCTCTAAAAATCAATCTAAAATAAAAGAAATGGTAGGAAAGTAGAGGGGGGTGCATGTTTGAAACTTGCAAAATAAGTAGTAGAACGGGAGGGCAGAAGTTTAAAAAGCGTGTTAGATGGATTCTGCCTCTAACTGAAAAAAGAAATGTTTACATATTTGAAATCTTATGTATTTGTTTAAATCAGGGTTTAAAAAAAAATCACCCCGATCATTTCCCTTCACTTTAAAAATAATTAAAAGTCTTTATTAAATTTATAAAAATGTGCTTCCTTCAGAACACTGGAAAAAATACCAAACAGTAAAATCACCTCCCAGCCTCCATCCAGGTAACCACCATCAGTGTTGTGGTAAAGCCCTCCCACATGCCTCTCTCTGCTCACTGCTATACGAATAGCATAGGATCACTGCAGAAAAACTAAAGATTCGGACAGGAGAATCATCAGCTCCCGTGCAGAGAGAA
Organism: Myotis yumanensis; assembly: GCF_028538775.1. NCBI lineage: Eukaryota > Metazoa > Chordata > Mammalia > Chiroptera > Vespertilionidae > Myotis > Myotis yumanensis. The sequence continues at coordinate 44,807,319 of NW_027223765.1, forward strand.
TCATTTTTGATATTTTGTTATGTCCTTGCAGACTTCTCCACTGCTTATCCCTATAAGCTCTACAGTGTAGAGTGTACACTGCTACACTACAGTGTAAGTCTGCAGTGTAGAGCGTAGAGGGATAAGCAGTGTGGAGTCTACCCTGCTGATACGCAGGGTGCTTTATGTAAATGGAAACTGTGGCTTCTAAAGGGTGGCACGTGGTTCTGTGAGGGGGGGGGGGGCGGGGGTTCCAGGCTGGAGCCTAGTTAGTTGTGTGGGACAAGACCCGGGGGTGGGGAGGGGGTGAGGGGGTTAGAAGACATTGTGGGTGTGAGACGGGGAAGTGGTGGCTTTTGGATCCAGGTGTTAAGGTGTGGGGGCACTTTCCTCCTCTGGCTGAGGGACCCTCTTGATCTGGTCCTTCATGCCCTCCTCCCTCCCTTTCATGTCCTAGGCCAGCGTCTGGTCAGCCCCGGCTTGGCCAATGAGACCTCGTCCATCCTGGTGGAGTCGGTAACCAGGTCCTCGACAGAGACCTGCTACAGCGCCATCCCCAAGGCATCTTCAGACGCCAGCAAGGTGACCTCCAAGGGGGCAGGGCTCTCGAAGGCCTTCGTGGGCCAGAAGAGCTCCTTCCTGGTGGACTGCAGCAAAGCGGGTAGGCAGCCTGGCCCTGCTCCGGGGCGGTAGGGGGGTCAGCTGGGCACCGCCTCTGCTTTCGTCTTCCCTGCTCCAGTCTGCAGTGCCCACCCTCCCAAGTAACCGTGCTTATTACCTTATTCTTTTGCACTTAGTATTTTTAAAGGATTTTCCTCTTGAGTTTTTTCTGCCCCTAATTGCTTCAAACTTAATAGCAATTTGGACTTGGGTATTTGTTTGGGTGTCAATGGTGAGTTGGCTGGGTTCTGGCATCGAGCACATCTGGCTGGAAACCTGGCTGGTTCCACCACTCACTCATCCCTTCCTCCTCCCTCCCTCCCTCCCTCTCTTCCTTCCTTAAATGCCATGTGACCATGGGAAACTTACTAAATCTCTTTCTAAAAGTCAGTTTTCTCTTCTCTAAAATAGGAATAATAGTACCTTCCATAAAGTTCTTATGAGAATAACAGATCGGAACAATCTACACCTACAGGGACAGCCCTTATTATGTGCCAAGGGCTTCACAGAACACTCCTCCCCGTGAGGCTGGTGCTGGTGTTGCCCCTGTTTTCGGACGGGGAGGCTAAGACAGGCAGAGGTGAAGTTCTATGTCCAAGGTCACCTGGCTAGGAAGCAGCAGGGCAGGGATTTGAACCCACAGTGTTGGGCTCTGTGAGGCCTGCTCAGAACCCCACACTCCCACCTCTCAGTCCCCAGCTTCTTCATAGAAGCTCAGCAGGCGGTAACTGGTATCATTCCGCTGGCTCCCTTCTGGTCCTCTGCCTTCTGGGGTTCATCCTCACGGAATAACCACCTCCCTCTGCCTCTCAGGTTCCAACATGCTGCTGATCGGGGTCCACGGGCCCACCACCCCCTGCGAAGAGGTCTCCATGAAGCACGTGGGCAGCCAGCAGTACAACGTCACCTACGTCGTGAAGGAGAAGGGGGAGTATGTTCTGGCCGTGAAGTGGGGAGAGGAACACATCCCCGGCAGCCCCTTCCACATCACGGTGCCTTAAACGTCTGCTCGTCAGATCCCGGGAGGTGCTTCAGGTGGTTGCTTTTGTTGCTTGTTTATAACTCGATTTTTTTTTTTTTTACGAAGTCCTCCGGCCTATTTGTGGGTCTGAAACCCCATCCTGAAAACATTGCCATTCTAAAGTGCCTTCAGAACGAAATCCTAGACTTGACTCATTGGGGACGAGTTGGGGACACTGGGGAAATGCAAGCTCGAGCGGTGGGCTGAGCAAATCTGACCTCTTGTGGCGCAGATCGTTCCCTGCAGACAGACCAAGAACACAGGCAAGGCTGGTGTTAGACACGCAACCGGGGACCAGCTTATGGAACCAGACAGGGACGAGGGGCAGGGAAAAGAGGAGCCCTAGCTTAGGTTATTGTTTAGAAAAGTAGATGGCTTGAAACCAGCTTTCTCTCGTCCAGTGCCCACCCCATGTAAGAAAAGGCTACGAGGTGGACACGTTGCTTTGACCACTCGTCCCACCCCATGCTGCTCTGTGGCCTTTTTACCACGCGGTGGCCGACTGGCCTGGAGGGATTCCCGCCGCCTCTCCCTCATCTGCTGATCGTTTCCCTGCAAAGTCCGGACGTGTGACCATCTTGGCAGCCATGTTTTTGTTCTTGCTTTTAAAGTCTGAGGAACGTCTGCAGTGACAAGCAGCCCCCCACTTGCCAAAGACCCCTTTTTGTAACCAACACTAGCCCTTGTGCTTAACACACACTCCAGCCACTTGCCAGTCTGATGAGCTTCACCAACGCGTTCCCGGTGGCCCTGAGGGGTCCGAGTGTCAGCGGAAGTCACCACGGACACAACCCAGCCCAGTCTGTCTCGGGGGCCACTTTTTCTGGAAAATAGTTATAGATAGGAAAGAAGGAAACTCCCGCCGGCCTTTGGTCTGAGTCAGGGACCCGTCGAGCGGGGTGGACAGCAGCTCATCGCTGGTCCTTCACTGTTTGGCAGAAATAGCAAAAGGTGTGTATTTGGCCCTGACCCCGTGTCATCCAGATGGTGTTCGGAAAGCAACATGCAGGTGCAAGATTCCACAAACGGGGTGTAAGGCCTTGTGCACGCCTTCCTGCACCCCTGCTTTGGACTAAAGTTAAAGCGTCAGGGACTGGCTGGCTGCAGGGCCTGCTGTGGAGTGTGGTCGGGCAGGCAGACCCCCCTGGTCGCTGCTCAGTCCTCAGGAAGTGGCACTGTGGCTGAAGTGCCTCCGTGGGTGGGGCGGGGCCCGGGTGGGGGACCTGCACCGAGGGATCGCAGCTGGGGGGCCAGTGTTGGCAAACGCCCAACGTTCGAAACTGGAGCGGCCTGAAGCCTCATGTGAAAGGACCACAGGCCTCGTAAACTGGGACAAGGAAGCGAAACTGGAATCAAATGCCGACTGTAAATTGTACCTTATAACTTATTAAATAAAATGTTTGCTCCTTAGAGCTCAGTCTGGTAAATGGTTGGAGTCTGACCTGCTCTTCCAATCCCTGGCCAATAGCACACAGATGAGCTGCTTGTTTCGGCCAGGAGCCTGGCCTCCTTTGCAGGGGGAGGCCTAGCTTCTCCCTGAGCCTCGGTGGGAATTTATCCAGACAGGGCCCGCCCGAGAGTGCGGGGCGCTGGAAGGGGGTGTGCGGGCCCTGACCCCCCCCCACAGGTTCCTGGGGAGGTTTGCTGGGACTTGCCTTGAGTAAGAATCCCACATAGGAAACCCACCTACGTGAAGGCTGTGGATTTAAAAAGAGCAAAAAAAAAGGCTCTCCTACGTACATGAGAAGCCCCATTGTCGGGAATTTATTCAAACAAAAAGCAACGTCACCTGTCATCCCACTGCCCGTGGACAGCAGGGCTCGGTCTGGTGCTACAGCCGGCCCTCTCTTCCCTCTCCCTCTGCTGCTCCTTCCTGCTGCGGATGTCGCCACCTCCATGCCTCCTCCTCCTCCCCTTACGGCAGTTTTGTGACACCATTTTACAGCGACAGCACTAGCTCAGGGGCTGTAGTGTGATGTTGGCACTCTCCAGGTTCACTTGAGGCAGACCCTGGGTCCCTACCAGTTTGTCCTCCAGAGCGGGGCTGCCTCCCTGGTGACACCGGCGGGAGCAGTGGCCATGGTGATGGGAAGTCCCAGCTGCCCCCACCCCATCCCTCACCTCCATTGGAGTTGAGGGGTGGAAGGAAAGGTGGGCAGAAAAGACTCTGGATCCTTCCCTGTGTCTCTTCCTGACGCCCCTTTGTTGATGAGGGTGGCGATTTGTTGCCCTCTGACAGGTGGGAGGGGAGGAGGATCTGTTCTGCCCCTTCTGGAGGGAGCAGCCTAGTCTGTGGGCCCGGACTCCCGACAAAGTCTGTGGCCTTTGAAGGGTGCAGGCTTTGCCCAGGGGGTGTGGACAGGCCACAGTAGGCTGGGCTTGTCCCCAGAGGAGCACAAGGCAGAGCCACTGGTCTCTACCTTCTTGGAGCCAGGCGGGTTCAGGAGGCAGCATTATCAGGTGGCAGAGTGGACTTTGGCATCAGGCACCTTAGGCTGGAACAGTGGCTTAGCCACCCACCGTGTGGCTCCGGGAGGCTGCTTCACTAAGAGTGCGCCCCCCTCGGCGGTTGGGGGGTCACATGAAATCCCACGGGGAGCGGTGAGTCTCAGCCACCGCTGTCTGCTGCCGTGACTGCCTCCTACACGGCGGGGCCTGGCGGTCCCCTGCCGGTTACTTCAAAGACATCCCGGTGGAACCTGTGCACTGTGGTCAGCAGCTAGAGCCACGGGGCAGCTCTTATCTGCACCTGGACTGGCTGCTATGGGAACCGGCTATTGTTTGTACAAACACCTTGAAAACTGCAGCTTAACCCTGGACAGGCCCGTGCCAGACCCTTTCTCACTCACTGGTCCACTTGGCTCTGTCCTGCCAGGACCATCACTCTTTAGTGGCAAAGGAGGTTAGGCAGACGCCAGGTGAGCCCTGCCCTGTCGAGCCCAGATGCCTGCCTCCTCCTCATCCAGTTTCCTCTGAAACCCAGGGCCGCACTCATCAGCAAGGCTGCCAAGAAGAGGAAACATTTAATTAACATGTCTCTTTCCGATGCGCTTGTAAACACTCGGGCCCTGGACCACATGTCTAGTCTTAAGACTTCAAAGGGGCCTTGAAAGCCACATTTTGATGAGTTTGGTGTAAAATGAATCCGGCGCATAGGGATTTAATTTCCCTTGAAAACGGCACAGCCTGAAAAATTAGCAAAATAATGGTTAATGGCAAAAATGAGTGCTCGATTCTTGTCAACCCCCCAAGTGTGTATTTTGAAATGGGGAACAAGATCGTTAATTTCAGTGCCCCTTGACCTTCGTGCGGCCGGATGGAAGCAGGGGGTTCTGGGAAAAAAGTGGAGTCGGTCCAGGTCTCCCTTAAGGTGCGTAGGAGGGGCTTTGGAATCAGGGGAGTCCACTCATGAAAACTCTCCCAGAACACATCTTGTTTAGCTCGTTTGTTTTCTCCTCACAATAGCAAATCACAACTCTCAGAGGGAGTAAAAATGTCACATCGCTCAAGGCAAGCTTGAGTTTGATTTTTCCCCTCTGGCTTTGTCCCAAGGATGCTGCCCAAACACTTGGTGGGAGGAATCATTTTAAACAAAAGGATCCTTTTGCTTCGTGATAAGGCTTTTGTCTGGGCCCCCGAGCACACAGGGAACCAGCGTATGTGCAAGGAATTTAGGGTGGCCCACCCCACACCCCTCTTTCTCAAGAGTCCCAGCAAGCAGGCCGGGGATGGGGAATTTACAAGCCTGACTCATGTGGCTCACGTCCAAGGGTGTTTTGCATTCTGGACTTGCTTATCTCCCCAGACAAAGCTGAGATGAAAGAACTCGTGAGCCTTTTATTGCCCATATGACACCCTCTGCCATGACCACCGCCTTCCCAAGGCACCAGACGCTTCTCCCTGTTGGCGTGGACATTCCATTCTTAGGGCAGAACTGGCAGGTGATCTCAGAGAAGGAAACCCTGGCAGAGGTGCCAAGCCCCGGAAATGCCAGCTTCGGGCCCAGCTACAAGCAACCAGTGCAAGTAGCAGCAGAAAAACCTGGTGCACGAGCTATGGGGGGAAAAAAGAGGAACAACTGTAATCTGAACAATAAAGATCAAATTTTTAAAAAAAAAGAAAAACCTGGTGCACGAGAAACGCTCAGAAAGCGCAGGGTCGAACGCTGCAGGTTCACATCTGGATCCCAGTCCCAGCTCTGCCGCCAGCTCTGTGCCTCGGTGCCCTCATCCATCAAATGGAAAAATAATGGGAAACTTACAGTCTAAGGTTAACCTCTAGAAAGATCCTACCACACAACCACACCCCCACTGGCTGGGCAGACCACTCCCCACCCAGAGCTGCTGGGAAAGGGGCTGCCTGAGTATTGGGGAGACTCAGCTCCCCAAGACAGTGGAAAGGATACCCAACGAGGGGTGGGGGCTTGTAGGGCAGCCATTTAGCTGGTGGTTACAAGCACGGGCCCTGCCACGGCCTGCAGCAGATCACTGACCCGCACAGGAGAACAGTGCCTGGTTCTCTCTCCAATAAACTGGGCAGTGGGACCTACTGCGCAGAGTGTTTGAGGATGAAGACAAATGCATGTGAAGAGCACAGTGTCCATCCTGTGCATGGTCAGTTCACAAAATCACAACTATGCATGGAAGGGGCCCAGAGGAGTCTCCCCACCCAGAGCTTAAGCCCAGGAGGGGCTGAGGGACAGTGAGCACTGCGTCCTGGAGAGCCAGTAACAGCTCCAGGCTTGGGTTAGGGTGGAGTCTTATCAGTGGGCGTGGCGGGCCAGTGACAGAACCGCAGCGAGGCGGGCTGTTGGGGGCGTGGCCAGAAAGGTGCAAGGGGGGTGGGGTGCGCCCAGCTCCCACCCCAGCCTCCCCCGGTTTCCCAGCTTCAGCGTCCCCTTTCCTCAGCACAGGCGGAGGCCAGAGACTAGCCTGGGGCTGACCCCACACCTGCCCAGGGGTTGTTGATGGGTTTTACATGGGTTACTAAAGAAAATTACCTTCGCGAATGACATTAACGCTAGGCACTTAGGATTATCTTCATTTTACAAGGGAGTTCGCCGGAGCTCAGAGAGTTTAAGAGGGTTGCCTGACATCACACAGGCAGTAACAACCAAGGCTGTGCTAAAACCCCGGGGGCCTAGATGTAGGAAGCGGCATGGGGCCCAGCGCTGCACGCAGGGGTCTGCACGGGGTGGGGCCCAGAATCCGAAGGCGGCTCTCCCTGCGGGCCGCCGGCTGCCCTCGGGCCCGTTGGAAGGCAGCACTTTGGGGGCGCTTCTCTGCTCCCTCCCACTCCCTCCCCTCCTGGGGAGCCTGACCATCTTGCAGGGGAGCCGGTGGTCCCCCGCCTGCTCTGTCTGCTTGTCCAAGTGGGTGGGAGGTCGGCTGCCCTGCGGTCGTTGCCATGGTGACCGCCAGGGGTCGCCTTGGACACGCAAACTGCGGCACCCAGCGCAGCCCCTGGGGCGGAAGGCGCAAGGTCACCAAAGTCCAGAGGAGGGGACACCCACTGCTGCCCTCTGCGCTCTCGGCACCTGGACTTACCAGCCTGGGGGCGGGGGCGGCCTGGGTCAGGGGAGGCTTTCTGGAGTTCAGGGGTCGACCCCGCCCCTGGGTCCTGCCACCCTCAGCCCCGCAACTACCGACTTTCTCCCTCCCTCCTTCCCCACCACCAGCTGCCGCAGAGCTAAGGTGAAGCGCCCTGCCCACCGTGCGCCTTTTGCTAAGCACCTGCCTGTGCCAGGCAGCACCCAGAGGTACAGACCCGGCGTGGAGGCAGGCGGGGCACAGAGGCGCAAGCTCCCCGAAGCCGAGACGTTTTGTGGTTTTGTTGGCTCGCAGCTCCTGGCACACAGGAGGCCCTCCGTCTGGAAGGAATGGTGCTCACCGCCAGGTTTTTAAAGCCTGGATTAAAGCGGTGTTTGCACAATTCATCAGTGACCACCGTGATGGAGGCTTGCAGACCCAGGTTGTCCCGTTTAACCAGCTGGCGCTCAATTTCCCAAACTTCCTCAGAGCCCTCCTTCTACAGGTGGGAACACTGAGGCCCAAGGACAGTCCGGGCAGCTGTGTCCTTTCTCGCCTTTCAGAAGGGGGTCCCCTCTGTACGTCTTCTCCCACGCTGCCTGGCTCCCTCGTGTCCATAGTTCAGGTCTCAAAGGACACTTCCTCTGGGAAGCCTTCCCTGACCAGCCTCCCTTTCCTGCCTCCCCTTCTACCCACCCAGTGCTGCATCTCTCTCCCCTTCTGCACTGTGAAAGCCTGAGGACAGGTGCCGGAGACTATTTATTGTCTTCACTAGCTGAGCATAGAGGAGACCCCCAAAAGTTAGTAACCTTTGAAGCCCTAGCAAAGGTCAGGGCTGTGCACCACCCAGTTAATCTAGATACCACCCAGTTAATTTAGGTAATGGTAGCTGAAGCATCATCCCCACCTTAGTTCACTTAATTCCTTAGGTACTCATGTAAATCCTTGTTGATTATTCTGCCTATTTCTGGAAATTGTCTGCTGATGAGCTAATCTGTGTGTCATTGAAATCTCCTTACCTAAGGGCTACCCCAGGTCAATAAAAGATTGGAGCGGCCTGAGCATCAGTGGAAGTCCTTCTGGACTTGCCCGCCTGGTCCCCCAACATTTCCAAATTGTCTCTTGTCTCTTTTCTCTCTCATTTGTGTGCGGCTCCTCTTTTCAGATCAAGAACCCTAATCCACGCAGGACGTGGAAGGAAACACACACGACAGACAGGCAGCGTGGGGACTCTGTCCCTCCTCATCTACCTTTAGTGCCTGGCTCTGTGCCTGCCGCAGGCTCAAAAGCAAATGAATGTTTGTGGAATGAATAGGTGAGAGCTCAACCTGCAGAGTGAAAAGGTGTGTGGTACTCACCTCCTCCTCACTGGCTCTCACCCTGGAGGGCCCTGGTCAGGGGCAGAGGGTGCTGCGGAGTCCTGGTGGGTCCTCCTCGGCCCCGTCCTGCCTGTGCCCCTCCCATGGTGCTTGCCACACTCCATGGTAGAGTCCGTGTTTGTAATACATGACATGGGTTTTCCCAGAGTGAGCGTTTACTGTTGCTGAGCTCAGTTTCCTCATCTGGAAAAGCGAGGTAAGAAGCCTGGTCGTGAGTCGCTGTGAGGATTAAGTGAAATCCCTCAGGAAAACCCCAGCTCAGGGCCTGGGGCAGAGGTACCACCACATACCAACCACATGCCCTGGAGCAGGCCCAGCCTTGCCCTAAGCCTCCATTTCCCCATCTGAAAAGGAGGCTTTGAAAGCCCCGTAATTGAGGGGTGATTTAAAGCGTATGGAGCACGGCTGGTGCCAGGCAGGTACTTGCTGGACAACCGCCACTGACACTCATGGAGGGCTGCTCTATGTCAGGCACAGCCCAAGTTGTGATGCACTGGCCTAATGCCATTCCCTCCATGCTGAGGGTCCTTTCCATGATCCTCTGGATGTGCCAATGAGGCCGTGTAGCTCTGGAGTGGCAGAACTGTGTCTAGGAGTTGGCACCCAGAGTTGCCATGGCAACCCCCCATCCCCAGCCATGTGTCCAGAGCTTCCTGAGGGAGGACACTAGGCCTCTCTCTGGACCCCTTGGGATGCCTGGTGGATAGTAGGTGTACACTGAGGTTTGCTAAATGGAACAGAGGCAATGGCACCCCATGCATCACCCCAAGACCCCTGAGCCCTGAATCCCTCTGGGGCAAGCACCCTGGGTGGGTTGTGGTGGCTTTGCTCCCTTTTCCAGCCTGGTCTCTCCTGCAGCCTACGAATGGCCCCAGTCCCCGCTGTGCTCAGCCCCTCCTCTCCAGCAGGACCTTAGCAACCCAGCCCTCATTGGCTACACGTATCCTTGGAGACAAGACACCAAGAGTGCAAACACAGGCCAGAGAACTGTGGGCAGAGTGTTTCCAACCTCCCTGCCATGAGGGATCTGTTCACCTTCCAGAACCAAGCCTGCTGGGAGGAGCGCCTCAGGAAGGAGGCTGCCGCCCGAGCCGCCTGGAAGGTCAACCATGGCCACAAGTACCCCAAGGAGAGGTCCCTGCCCAGGAAGCGGCTCCAGCAGGCCCTCCTCCACTCAGCCCCGGGAGTGGGGTCCTTGCCTGCCACCAGCTCCCCTGACAGAAGGACCGGATTGCCAGAGACCCAGGGGGTCAGGGCCCAGCCGCCCGGGACAGTGGGAGTCCAGGAGGCCCAAAGAGCAACTCGGGAGCCCGCAGGCCAGACCAAACGAGGGAGCTTGGAAATGAGGCGGGTGCCCTCGAGCACCCGGCAGCTGCTCTTCCAAGGCCTCTCCCACGACGGCCAGGGCCGGGCCCTGTACCTCCGGGAGCGGAACCGAAAGAAGCCAGCGGAGAAGTTTCGGTATCCAGTCTTATCCTCCTGGGAGTACGGCTGGCACGTGGGTAAGGGCCACCGCCTCTTGCCATCCCAGGCCTTTGCAGGCAGCCTGGCCTCCTCCCCAGCCTCCTGCTTCATCGCCCCTCCCTCACCAGCACGCCCTCCTGGCTCACTCCCTCTGAGCAGGCAGGCACCTCCACGCTTCCAGGCCTTGGCACATCTGGTGTGTCTGCCTGGAATGTTCCTCCTGCCCCTCCCTCTGCTGGCTAACTTTCCTATGTCACCACCTCTGGGAAGCCTTCGGAGAGTCCCCCAGGCAGCTTTTTGAGTCTGCAAACGCCCTGGGCCCACTGTGTCACCATTCCTTGAATATGCATCTGGTCTGGTGAGCCCTCTGGGTTCCAGAACATCATAGGTAACTTTATTAATGTCCTCCCAGCTCCCAGCTTGGGGCTGGTACTCGGTGACATTGGAATGAATGTCAAATGAATGAATATAGCCTAGGGAAGGAGGGCTCCGTTTGGAATCAGGGAGTGTGAGTTCAAGTCCTGGCTATACCACGTCCATTAGTGGGGGTGGTAGCTCAGCCTTGGGCAGGACCCTGGAGGTGCTCACATGGAGCCCTGGGCCAGGTGGGGTGCCACTAGACTGGGGGAGCAATGTGCTGAGGGGTAAGTGAGTGTGGGGTAGGGATGGGGATAAAATAGGCAACAATTGGAATGGCCGGCGTGCCATCCATCAGGGCACTTCCTGGCACTTGAGCCAAAGCAGGGCCTCCAGGTTGCCATGCTGTGCCAGGCGTGCCCGTTAGTTATTGGTCCTCGGGAGGAGTGGGTCCTCCGGGAGAGTCGGCGGTGGCTGCTAACTGCACAGGGGACTCACTACTCCAACCACCGGAGCAGTGGCAGCCGGGGGTGCCTGCCGGCCTGAGGCCCTTCCCTTCAGGTTGGGCGAGGGCTGGCCGGAGGCGTGGTGCCCCCTGCTCAGCGGGGCCTTTTCTATGTCCCAGGGGATGCGGTGAAGAACACCAGACTTTCAATATATGCTAAGTGCCAGCCCATCACAGAAACCTTTCATAGCAAATGCGGCGTCTTCCATTTTCCTCGGCGAACAGACCAGCTAATGTGAACTCCGCGGGATTCAGAAGTGGCTTCTTCCTTTGCCCTCGTCCAGCTGGACCCAGCGGAGGGAAGATGCTGTGCCACCCGCCCTCCCTGTGCTGGCAGCCCGTCCCTGCTGGGCACCCTGGGACTCAGGGTGGCCCACCTGCTGCCTCCGTCTGCCCTCGGTGACCGCAGCTCCTCACAGAGCTCCCACCACCATCCCCAGCCTGTGCCACCACCAGGGTCAAACCCAAAACCCAAGTAAGTGCCCTGACCAAAACAAACCCCTGTGTACAGGCCGACGCTCCAACCAACTGAGCCACACCGGCCAGGGCGATGGTTTCAGCTTTGTGGACCATCAGGTCTGCCACAAAACCACTCAGCTCTGCTGTTGTAGTGTAAAAGCAGTGTGGACAGAACATAAACAAGTGAGCATGGATGTGTTCTAATAACACTTTATTTAAAAAAACTGGTGGTGGCCCTAACCGGTTTGGCTCAGTGGATAGAGCGTCGGCCTGCGGACTGAAAGGTCCCAGGTTCGATTCTGGTCAAGGGCATGTCCCTTGGTTGCGGGCACATCCCCAGTAGGGGGTGTGCAGGAGGCAGCTGATCGATGTTTCTCTCTCATCGACGTTTCTAACTCTCTATCCCTCTCCCTTCCTCTCTGAAAAAAATCAATAAAATATATTTTTAAAAAAACAACAACTGGTGGTGGACTAGATTTGACCATAGTAGTAGTTGGCTGAACCCTAGGTTAAATGAAATATATTATTAAAATTAATTTTACTTGTTTTTTTGTTTCTTTATTTTAATGTGACTACTAGAAAATTACAAATTGGCTCACATGGCATCCCTATTGGATCTAAGAACTTTGCAAATTGAGGGATATTTTATTCCCCAGGGAGAAGCCTGTGTGTGTGTGTGTGTGTGTGTGCGTGCGCGTGTGTGTGTGACTGTGTGTGTGTGCGTGACTGTGTGTGTGTGAGTGTGTGAGTGTGTGTGTGCGCGCGTGTGTGTGTCTGTGTGTGTGAGTGTGTGTGTGAGTGTGTGTGAGTGTGTGTGTGTGTGAGTGTGTGTGTGAGTGTGTGAGTGTGGGTGTGTGTGACTGTGTGTGTGTGAGTGTGTGTGTGTGTGTGTGTGAGTGTGTGTGTGTGTGAGTGAGTGTGTGTGAGTGTGTGTGTGTGAGTGTGTGTGAGTGTGTGTGTGTGTGAGTGTGTGTGTGTGTGTGTGAGTGTGTATGTGTGTGTGTGTGAGTGTATGTGAGTGTGTGTGTGTAGGGGTGATGTGTGAACTCCGATAATAATCTAACCAGAGCCTGTGGAGGTGGCTCCATTGCTTGGTTATCCACTGCTGAGAGGGAAGCCCAAGGGCAGACTGGCTGGCAGCTGCTTTCAGCGGGTGTTTGAACCTGCACCCTTTCTAGGTTCCTCCTTTCACTAAAGGGAAGTTACCCAAAATACCACCAGGTGGTGCTGTCCGTCTGCCGGGTATGGTGGTTGGACCGGGGAACCGCATTCTCCACTGGGCTCTGCCTTCTCTGCTGTGTAGCCTTGGCCTTCCCGTCCTGAGCTGTCACATGGGGTGATACCAGACTAGTGAAAATGTGCACTTTGCAGGCAGACTGACCTGATTTGACTTCTGACTCCACTAGGCACATTATGATTTTTGTGGGTCTTAGGCACCTGTGACTTCATGAGTCCCTTCTTACATTAAAAAAAGTAATAAGAGTTATATTTTACATGGGGCCAGTGCGGCTTAGTGGTTGGGTATTGGTCCATGAACCAAGAGGTCCCGGTCCCGGTCGGGGCGGGTGCCTGGGTTGCGGGCTTGATCCCCATTGGGGAAGGTGCAGGAGTCAGCCGATGGATGTTTCTATCTCTCTCTCCCTCTACCTTCCTCTCTCTCTAAAACCAATCAAAACAATATTAAAAATGAATTATATGTCACAACTACATTGATTTAAATAAAAATATATTAATACTATACATTAAAATTTTTCTTCAACCTACAATTTTATTTTTTCCTTCTTATTCTCAAAGAAATTAAAACACTTCCATAGCCCTAAAAGTCTCATGGGCCCTAGACCCTACCCCTACGATGCCTCATAGAGGAGTTGCCCTAGGCTCCACTCACCAGCGGTGTGACGGTGGGCAAGTTGTTTAACTTCTCTGGGCCTCGGTTTCCTCATCCATAAAATGGAGACAACAAACCCCACCTTTTCAGTGCTGTGGTTGGAGTTTAGTGAGATAGTGTATACTGCCGTGCCTTCTTAGAACACAGCCTGGCACAGAGCAAACCTTGGCCAATGGCAGTTATTATTATCATTATTTATCATTATTACTAGCTTTGAAGATATTTTCAACTCTAGCTTCTATGAAACTACTAAAACTTCTCAAGCAGAAATCTCAAAATAAATAAGTCAGAAAAGTGAAATGAAACATCCAGGGTATTTGATAGGGGAAATAGAGTTTCCTAAAGCAAAGTGGGTCAGGAGGAATTTTTACAAATGACAAATACGTATTTTCTCCTGCCATCAGGGAACTCACAGAGGGAACTCATGGGCTTACTCCAATCAGCCCGAACCTGGGACACCTGGGGAATATGTGCCAGCTGGGCCGAGCCTTGAAAAAGGTGTGTGTGTGTGTGTGAAGCATTTGTCTTAGAGAAGGGGAGATTTGCATGGAGTTCTGAAGGCCATCAAAGCTTTAGACCTATGGAGAGAGAGAGACTGTGTTTGCAGGGAAGAGGGGCAAAGAGGGAAGGGAAGGCAGAGGGAATAGCATGTGCAAAGGCCTGAGGCAAGCAGGTAAAGAGCAAGTTCAAGGAACCACAGTGGCCTAGCTGGTTTGGCTCAGTGGATAGAGCGTCAGCCTTCGGACTGAAGGGTCCCGGGTTCGATTCCAGTCAAGGGCACATGCCCAGGCTGTGGGCTTGATCCCCAGGGGGGGCATGTAAGAGGCAGCCAATCAATGATTCTCTCTCATCATTGATGTTTCTATCTCTCTCTCCCTCTCCCTTTCTCTGTGAAATCAATAAAAATATGTGTTTTTTTTAAAAAAGGAAACTAGTGACGTTTACCTTTAGTGGATTTTAAGGTTTTAGTTCTTCTGTCCTGTTGACATTCCATTTTATATCCTTCAAATATTATTTGAGAAACTTTAACATACTAGAAGGCAACTTTTCAATCCCTAACTTATGCCCTCAAAAATCATTCCTTAACTTTTTTAATTAGGTGTTTCCATCTGGATTTCTAAAAGAAAAAATACAACAATTTACTACTCATTATCTGCTACCTTTTGTTCAAATATTTTCTTTCTGTAAAAGCTATTATCATTTTAAAATCTAGGGAACAGTGTTCTTGAATTTGTATTTTTAACTGAAAAAAATCATTCATAAATTAACATACAAAAATGTACAAACACAGACATTGGACAAGTAATTACACGGGTAACGAGGGTTAAGAAGGAGCCATACAGGGCGCTGTGGGAAGATGTAACCCAGAGTCCTAGAATAGATGGGGGAGCTGGTCAGAGAGGGCCTCCCTGACCGAGTGGAGTTTAAGCTGAGTTTTGAAGAATGAGAAAAAGTTTGCTAAGTGAATGGGGGAGAAGAGCGATCCAGGAGAGGGAACAGCACATGAAAAGGCCCAGAGGCTGGGGAGAACACGATGAAGGGAGGAACTAAACGTTGTGGCTATTGTACAGACGGTTGAAAATGGGAGTTGGAAAGCTAAGTCAAAGCCAAGATGTACGGGGCTTTGCAGGATCTGGGAAGGACTTGGGTCTTTATCCAGAGAGAAATGGGGAGCCATGGAGGGATTTAGGCAGGGGGTGGGGGCACAGGATGAAATTTGCATTTTAGGAAGCACACCCTGTTTGTTGGGAAAACAGATGATAGGGAACAACGGTGGAGGTGGTGGGACTAGGGAGGAAGCGACTGATTATCACTGAGCAAGACTCTGTGACTGGGACTAGGGCCGCCCCCGTGGCCCTTGGCCCTGAGGAGCCTGGTGCCTGTCTGCAGCTTTGTCTTGCTTACATGGGACCTGGGAAACCAAGCAATCGCTTGGCTAGTGTTCGTTCAGGGCACTCACAGTTTCCCAACCCATTTTCTCTGAAGAACCAAGTGAGTGCATGCGTGTGTGTGTGTGTGTGTGTGTGTGTACACGTCCTTGTTCCCTTAAATTCCCTTAGTGTCACTTCATTTCAGTAGCTTCTCTGAACGCTAAGGCTTGGAGCTGTTGGGGCCGGGTCCTGAGGCACGGGGTGACCCACTCTCCTTCAAGACATGACTGTGGCTAAGACTCTGTGACCTCCCGTCCCAGCCATGACCTGTGACCTCGCCTTCAGGACCATCTGGGTGGGAGCTCTGATGGGGACTCGTGGCAGCGATGCAGGTGTGACCCCTCTCCTGGCTCTGCCCTCCCCATGCCCACCTGGCTGGGGAGAGGGATGTGGGGGTCACTCCCCTCTCCGGGTGTGGAGCTGCCTTCACGTCCTTCTCCAGCCCAAGGGACAGGAGCTGCTGGCTTGGAGCCGCCCCTTCACCCCACCCACAGGGACAGGATGAAGGGCGCGGGCAGGGGAGGCAGGGGAGGGGTGCTGATGAGGAAGAGAAAACAACAAGGGCTGGAAGCAGGGGCGTCTCCATTTCTCGGGGTTCACTTGCCCAAATACTTGCTGAGGAGAGCGATGAAGAAGTGGGTGGTGAAAACTCATTCCCAATCATTAGATGAGAGCCACATGCATCCAAACTTAAAGTGGCCACCCTTCCACGGAGCGAGTCCTGTGCATGAAAACCCAGCTCCGTCTGAGGAGGGATGACTGGTGTCGGGCACGTGGCGTTTTACCTGCATTATCGTGTTTAAACGTCACCTGTGCGGCCGATCCCATTAACCCCATTTGGCGCTTCGGGAAACGGAAGGTACGCGAGCTGCTCAGTGTCCCACAGCCAGGATGGCTCCAGAGTGGGCCTGGCCCTCCACAGGCTGTGCCTCCTCTCGCTAAGGAGGGCTCGGAGAGTGAGTTTAAAACCTGGTCCTCAGTAAATAATTCATGAACGAAAGGCCTGGCCTGCAGCCACCGGGGCTTGTTAGTGGGCCGGCTCGGGGCGGGGCTGGGGATTCCCGTGGTAACAGGTGCGCACAGTTTCAAACCCTGTGAGCGAAGCTGGTGCTGAGAGAGTGCCTACGACCAGGCGCGCTCCCCAAAGGGCCATGGGAGCGCCATCCAGGCAGGTGACCCAGGGCAAGGGGGGCAGGAGGGTCTGCAGCTGCTTTAGGCTGTGGCCAGTGAGAAGCCCCACTCTGTGCCCACCCTCCACCCCCGTGCCCAGCAATTTGCCCGAACTGAGAGCTGGCAGATGCCATGGCTCCTGTAACCTGCTCTGTGCAGGGACAGAGGGACAGAGGGACGGAGGGACGGAGGGATGGCTCATCACCGAGGAGGCCGCAGGGTGGGGGGGCCAGGTCAGGGCCTTGGGCACCCTCTCTTAGGGTCTGGTCCTCTTCCCCTGCCCCCTCCCCCCACACCCACCAGCACAGGACACCTGTCTCAGCCACGACACTGGCCCATGGGCACAAGGACGCTCTCTCCTGCGAAATAAGTTCATTTGTGAAGTGCCGGCTTGACCGTTTGGACCTCGGAAACTGGACGTTTTCTGGGGCGGCCCTTCTCAGAAGAGGGGGCGACAGAAGCCTGACAGCCTCGCCACCTCCCCTGCCCACGCCAGCGAGACCTCTGAGGTTAGTTGGATGTTTGGAGAAATGGTTTTCCCCGCTTAAGCAGGGGCTTTTGATTTTATTCTCTCGGATGTTACCAAATTTCGAAAATCAAGCTTGTGGTCAATTTTCTTATATAAGAAGCCACATGGTCCCTGATGTATTAAGGGAAATGAGCAGAGTGGGACCATGCCGATAGCGTGCTTTCCTCTGTATTTTCCAAGGTTACATATGTGCTCGTTTATGTACAGACTCTGGCAGAATGCGTAGCTGGGAAGAGGAGTTGCATCTGAGACGGGAAGCGGGGGATGGAGGGATGGGGGCGGCATCCTTTGTCACTGCTTTTCCTCTGGTGCTGCTCGTGTCGTTAGTCATGTTCACGAACTGCTTGAACAAGGAGACAATGTAAGGGAAAAACAGCAAAAGCGGTCACCGTACAGGATGCAGGTAGCGTGTGCCCTGCCGCTAGACCCCCCTGCAGCTCTTTGGTTGCAGAAATACAATAAAATCCTCAAGTCTCTGCCAGCCACCTGGGCCTTTGATCCACTGGGTCCCCCAAGGAGCCCTAATAGTGGCCTTGGTGACAAGTGCAATGTGGGGAACGTTACAAGAGGGAGGCAGCAGACATGGGCCAGGCACCTCACCCCGGCTCTGGGGTGGGACAGGGCACATGGGCACAGGGAAGAGGTGGCCCTGCTGGGCGCCAAGTGCCAGGTGGGACGGAGGGGAGTCTGACATGGCACAGCCGATACAGAGGCCTTCTCGGTGTCCAAAACCTCTGGGCTCTCTCCGAATGGTGGTGAGAACGAGGTGGCCTGTGGTCAGAATGAAAGTTCAAAGGAGGACACTGGTGGTCCCTGGGCTGGCTGAGTTGGAGGACAGTTCAGAGGCAGGAAGGCCAGGTGGGAGAAGCCTTCATCCCTGATCCCCGTGAGATGTGATGGTGGCCAGATTCCCCAGTGAATTGCCCGAGTCATGGGGTGCAGGTGGGGCCT
This sequence comes from Myotis yumanensis, assembly GCF_028538775.1. Taxonomy (NCBI): domain Eukaryota; kingdom Metazoa; phylum Chordata; class Mammalia; order Chiroptera; family Vespertilionidae; genus Myotis; species Myotis yumanensis. The sequence goes on from NW_027223765.1 coordinate 44,825,140, forward strand.
TGGCATTTCTGGTCATTTCCGGTGGAACAGGGTCCCTCGTGAGACTGAAAACGGATGTTCTTCCTCCTGCAGCAGCCTCTCCAGGGCCAGCCTGGGCAGCGGCCATGCCGGTGGCAGGGCTCTCGCTCAGGGCGTGAAAACCCTCCTTTCGGCTGCAAAAGCCCCGTTTCCTCTCGGGCAGTTCCGGGGAGGTACCAGCCATGGGGGATAATGGAAGAGTCTCCTCCCAATTCGGGTTAAGTAGGATTAAATCCAAGTTGAAAAATGAGGGCAGCGGGCCAGTCTTGTTTCCTGGCTGCAGGGGGCAGTTCATGCTGTTAGAGCTGTTTATTTAGAGGCAAGAAATGGTTAAGGAAACGGTGCCCTTGGATCTAGGTGCGGCGGGCCCTGGTTCTCTTCTTTGAAGAGGAAGATCTTTTCCTGTTGGTGGAGACCTTTGAAGATTGTAGTTTGAATTCAACTGGAAAGTGGTCACTGACCTCCAGGGCCTGTAAGGATGAAAGGGAGAGACATCTGAGAATGAGGAGGCACTCTTACATTTGTGATGAGCAAATTCAGGCTGCAGGAGAGAAGGTGGAATGCCCACAGTCACCCAACAGCACACACCCTGGTGAGCATCGTCCCTGGACCAGCTCAATTAGAAGCCTAGGCAGGTCCTCAAATCACAGAACCATAGGCATTGAGACTCAGGGTCCAATGGCCCAATGTTAGGTCTCTAGTTTGGCCTCAATGATGACACCAACCCATCTGCCCAGGTCAGTGGCTTAGAAAGACAAGGTGGCAGCCATACCTCCTCCTCAGTTAACTTGTATGCTTTCTGGAAGTCAAAGATGCTGCTTGACTTGGGCACAACGGAGTTGACGATCTCTTGTCCTCTCAGCACAATCCTACAGAAGAGGAGGGAAGACAGTCATGTTAATCCACCGCTGATCTCTGAGATCAAACCAAGGTCCATGTTTGACATCTGAAGTTGACTGAACAGCCTGGACCTGTCATTCGGTGCTCAAAGTCCACCCCTGGTTTTAGCCTGTGACCCTCAGGACAGTGCCCAAGATTGGGAAACAGGATTAGCTCCTCTGTGGCCCTGTGGGCACCAGGACAGTCTCTCCCTGTGTGGACAGGTAGCCCTGGTGGTGGGAGAGAAGACTTTATATGATACATGGACACTACATAGCAGTATTGTGCATTCAAAGATTATCATTTCCTTTGTAATTATTTTTCACTTTTCCTGATTTGATTATGGAGAAAGGTGCTGGCTTGTCTTTAATACTCCCTAAGCTTCCATTTTGACCAAGAGAGAACAGGCTTCAAGCAGTAAAGAGGCAAGAGAATTAAGGCAGAATTTGCGTTGTTCAGTTTTCACTGGAATTATTTGTACAGTTATTTTCGACTTATGGCAAATGATGCTGGTTTCTTACCTTGGCATTATAACATTTCTTTAAAATTAATTTATTTCAGTGAGAAAAAAATGTATTTAAAGACAAATATGGAGAAAAACCAATGGATACATGATAGTTAACTGAGTTTGGGAAACATGAACTCTAATGGATACCAAGTGGGGTGATGCACTTGGGGTCTGCATGACCCTGACAGGCTGACTAAAGACTGACAAGATGAGTCCAACTGCTGGTTCATGACCATCCACTGAGCTTTCCCTGACTCCGAAGGGCTGACTGGTTTCCTGTGTTGGCTAACGCCATCACCTGGTTAACTTTGAACTCCATCCACAAGTAATCTCTTCACATGCAGGTGGAGGTTTCTGAAAGCCATCCTTTCCAACCCAGAGAGTCAAAAGGGACATAGTTAAGGCTCCCCCATTTCTGACTTCTACTCGTAGGTATGTGCACAGATGGGCCGGCTGATCCTGCTAAGCTCTTCCGAGGCCGGCCCAGCGCCTGGGAGGTGTTCAAGAGATATCTGAACACAGAACAAAGACTCGAATTGAGTCAAAACAAAAATATTTATATGCCTTTTACAAAACCACCAAAGATACATGCCGTTAAGGAAAACATAGACTTGACGTGGGGTGGTGAACATACAGTACAGTATACAGATGGTGCACTAAAACCTCTATACTTTTATTAACCAGTGTCACCCCAATAAATGTAATAAAAAGGGAAAAAATCACATGTCATCCTGCCATCCTTTGGCATGCATGTGTGTTACACCGGGGTCCCAGGGAACACCGTTTTTAACCTGTTCCCCACCCCAGCTAATCTGCTGTGAACTTCTTTCCCTGTGATTCACTGTTCTTCTGCTTCGACATTTTCCATCACCTCCCTCTCATTTGCTGGGGAGAAGAATGGGGCCACAGAAGGGACTTGATGTGCCCAAGGCCACACGACTGGCATGTCCCTTGCTGGCAGCCCCTCAAAATGGAGGGAGGGGAAGAGAGCTCAGTCTCCTGGGGCCTCCCACCTTGACTCTGCTCCCCCAGTGCGAGGGCTGCTTCCACCTCCCAGGGCTGGAGTGGCGACTTCTGCACTAGACACACCAGCCCTGAGAGCTCCGAGAGGAACAAAGGCGGTCATGGGGTGAAAACGAAAGCCAGACCTCAGAATGAGAGAAGTGAGAACAAGTGTGCACTCGCAGGTGGCCATCGCATGCTTTCTCCGTAACAGGCTGAGCCCTGGGAACGGAAGCCAGCGTGGGACCAGGGCTCCTAGGGGATTCCCTGCCTGTGGTCTCTGCTGTGGGAGGCCAGGTCACGAGCATTCACAGGCTTCAGGCATTCTCACTGCCTCCCTCCCGCCTTAAGGAGCAAAGGTGAAAGCTGATGGAACATCCCCAGAGAGATTTTACACATACAAGGGCATGCAGTTATTTAAATGTATGCATTTTCATTTTGGAAGGTACAGCAAAAGCTTTAGAAGTGCAAACACTTCCTTGCTCTAACTTCTCTCATGTTTTAGGGTTTTACCTTAAGGAAGTCATAAATATATGCATAAAGTACATATAGAATCAGAAATGTTTAAATAACTGACCCTGAATAATATGATAACCTAATGCCCAATCCTAATGCCTAATGATAAGAGATTGGATGAGTAAACTTTGATATGTCTTTGTGATGGAATAATTAACAGCAACGAATGTACTGAGTGCTTATATGGCAGGCTTTGTGTTATAAGATTTACATCTGTTACTGCATTTCATTCTCATCCTGTGTCCATGAATGAGGTAGTACTATAATCTCCATTTTATAGGTGAGAAAACAAAGACACATATCTCTTAGTCACAGACATGTTAAGTGGCAGAGTGAGGGTTTGAACCCAGGCCTATCTGACACCGAAGCCCATGGTGGCTACTGCTGAACTACGGTGCCCAGTTCATGCAGTTTGTAGGCTGTGCAAAGCTCTAGGTCAGCGGTTCTCAACCTGTGGGTCGCCAACCTGTGGGTCGCGACCCCTTTGGGGGTCAAACGACCCTTTCACAGGGGTCGCCTAAGACCATCGGAAAACACATATATAATTACATATTGTTTTTGTGATTAATCACTATGCTTTACTTATGTTCAATTTGTAACAATGAAAATACATCCTGCATGTCAGATATTTACATGACGATTCATAACAGTAGCAAAATTACAGTTATGAAGTAGCACCGAAGATAATTTTATGGTTGGGGGTCACCACAACATGAGGAACTGTATTAAAGGGTCGCGGCATTAGGAAGGTCGAGAACCACTGCTCTAGGTGGAGAGGCCTGAAATGTGACTCTGCTCTCCAAGCCAAATGCCTCATCTGACCAGAGGGGGGCGCCTCTTCTAATGCATATAAGCCCTGCCAGGGTATTGGGTCCGCAGCTGTCTCCCACCTGTCATATGCACAGTTGGTGCTCGTCTTGACAGTAGTGTCCTCTTGGTCCCCGATCAGCCAAACAAACTTGCTGTCGGTCCTCAGGCGGATGCTGCTCCAGGCCTTCTTGGGGACATAGTTGCAGTCAGCATTGAAGTCGCCCATGAAAATGAAATTCTGAAAGACATGATTTGGAGCATCAGTCGCCGGATGGGCTTTGTGGCCAAGCTCTGTCACTCGGCACTGCCAGCAATGACTCCGTCCTCCATGCTCAGCAAATGACGGGGTGAATTGTGTCCCTCCCAAATTCGTGTTTTGAAGTCCTAAGCCCAGTATCTTAGAATGGGACATTATTTGGAGAGAGGACCTTTAGAGAGGTAATTAAGTTAAAATGAGACTATATGGGTGGACCCTAATCCAGTATGACTGGTGAGCAGATTAGAAAGGGAGAGGCCTCCGGAGGAACCAGCCTGCTGACACCTTGATCTTGATCATCTAGCCTCCAGACTGTGAGGAAATAAATTTGTGTTGTTCAAGCCACCCAGTCTTTGGTACGTTGCTATGGCAGCCCTTGGCAAACTAAAATAGGGTCTTTCTTAATTTCCTTTTGCTTTTTTACAAGAAGAGGCCACAGTTTAAAACTGAGTCACAGAGGGGACTGTGAGCCCAGAGGGAGGAGGGAGCAAGCAACTTCCAGAGTCAGAGGGGAGAGGTGTGGAAAGGGCACCTCCTCCTCCCCCCAGGAGCCCCAGGATGTCCATCTTTGGAACCCAGACACCATCATGTGAGGAAGCCCAAGCTACATGGAGAGACCCACAGGGAGAGGGATGAGGTCTCCAGGCAGCACCAATCTGCTAGCCATGCAAGTGAGCCAGCGTGGAGTGAATCGTCCAGCCCCAAACCAGCCTTCAGAGACTGAAATCCCAGCTGACGTCTGACGGTGCCGCCCCAGAGAAAGCAGGAGCCAGAACCACTGAGCCAGGCTGCTCCTGGTTCCCTGATCCCCATGGGATCATAACTCATGAATTGTCATTAAAAAAATAAATTAATGAAACTGAGTCACAGTTTTGATGAGTATTTGACAGGCAGGTGTGTACAAGGGAGGGTGTTCTGAACAGGGAGGGGGTGTTTGCTGTAGCTGCTCCCTCCTGTTCTGAGTCACCATGTCTCTATAATTCATGCAGGGTTACAAGAAGGCTGCTAATTGATTCCCTCGAATCTTTTTTCTCTGGCTCAAACATATGAATGAAGCAATGCCTTTTGTTTCCAAGCAGGAAAAACGAACTTGGGTGGTGTATTTGACAGCTTGGGCACGGCTCTCTCCCTCCTATTGTCCTGCAGTTGGAAACTTATTCCTGTGGAAATGTTGTCTATGGGGGAAGTGGGAAGAACCTTAGGTCACCAACAGAAACATTCTATCTTGGAAGTGTTCTTCCGTGGAGGGCTCTTGGGACAGGATTTTAATTTTCCCCAATCCTGAGGAAGTGCCAGATTTCCTTGTTTGTGCTATTGTGTGGGGCTGTTGCTGACTTTCGAGTTTTATTCAAAAACATCTTATTTTGACCTCTGATCATGGTTTTCCCTGTGACTGATGGGCACAGTTGAGGACAGGATGTCATCCTTAACCCTAGTGACTACCAGCTTCTATTAATAAAGGCACGATTCACCGAGCATTCTCTGTGCGCCAAATCCAGCATTAAGTGTTTTCCTGAAGTTTCATTTCAATCTCACAAACACTGGGAGGTAGAAGGGCCTTTAGCCCCTGTGGAAACAGGATAGAGGGCCTGCTCTACACCACTCAACTGGGAGGTTCAAGGGGTGAAACCAAGAACTGAACCCCCATCTGCCTCACTGAAGGTTTTTTCAGCACAAATTTCTCCTCTTCATTTTTGTGCCACTGATACCTCCCCAGTACCCAACACTTAACAGATGCTCAATACATTCTTGTTGCATGAGTGAGTCTTTCTCTTGACCTGCTCTTCACAAAGAAGCAATGAAAGACACCCCCTGTGTTCTCCATGCCCCGCTCTGGGCCACACTTGACTCATTTGCACTTTCAGGAGTGGAACTGAGAAGGAGGACAGGACCAATGGGGTCACATCCCGAAAGGAGGGAAGAAGAGTGCGGAAGAGCCCTCTCGAGCACTTCCATATTTGCCAAGCTCTTCCGCCAACCTCACAGCCACAGGTGGTGGCCTCCCGGTTTCCCATGTGAGGAAATAATTGAGGGCAACGTGTTGTCCTGCTATGAGAGTAGCAACCCTCCTCCCCTCAGCCCCTGAGGTCGGGTGGAGCTGACACAGAGTTAGCTGGTCAGAGCCTCTCAACCCCCTGGTCACAGTGATGGGTTCAGGGCTGGACATGTGACCCAATCGGAGCCAATAAGACTCACTCGCAGGGTATTTGCTGCATGGTGGGAGAGGAAATTTGTCATTTGGTCTAGAAGCTGCTGGTGGCCATCTTGCCATCCCAGAGGGGAGCCAGCCTGAGCCTGGAGGGCCCCCCGCAGAGGAAAGTGGGGCCAAGGGTGGACAGAAACAAGCCAAGCCCTGGTTATCCTGCGGAGCCCTGGACCAGCGGTGCCTGAGCCCCTCCTGGACATTTTAGTTACAAGAACCAATAAATGGCTTCTGCCAGTTTGAGATCCTGCCACTTGCACCTGAAAGACTGCCGACCTCTGTGTGTCACTGTTCTCACCTGCAAAGTGAGGATGATAAAGGTAGCGACCTCGTGGGGTCACTGGGAGGATGCAATACACTGGTCCATGTGCAGCCGCAGCACAGTGCCCGGCACCGGCTAGTCCCTCAGTGAACGCTCGCAGCCATGTGAGGGAGCAGGTGTGAGCGCCCCAGACCCACCCCGTGGCACCAGGCAGATTTCGCAAGAAGGAGATTTAGGGCTGAGGAAAGGCCCACAGTGAGGCTCCGACGGGTGGTCTGCACAGGCTCTGAGCCCCTCCCCCGCCCGGGGACTCACTCCTCCCTCTCGGGGACCAGATTCCGCCCCTGCCAGCGGGGAAGCCAACAAACACGGAGGGTCGTCACCTCTGCCTGCTTCCAACGGCGCTTCACATACTCGTAGACATCGACCAGCTCATCGATCTCCTTCACGGACGCCTCGGGCGTGGTGTGCAGGGGGACAATCACGAAGTCCTTGACAGCTGGGGAGCAGGAAGGAGCAGAGGTCACGCGGTTGCCCTGCCAGTTCCAGGGCCGAGGGAAACAGCTGTTCCCCACCCTCACCCCCCCATCACCCCCGGAAGGAAGGCGCGCTCCCTGCCCCTGGGCCCCCACTTCCAGGGGGTCCCGCCCGCGGCTGAAGGTGCATGATCTTAGGATCATGAGGCGGCTGTTTTCTGTACGAGAGCGTCTCTTCTCCCACTCGCCCTTCGCGGCTGAGAGAAAGCTGGGAGACCGTGTTTCTTGCTGGCACTGTGGGTGTTTCTACTTTCTAATTTTTTAAAAAAAACTGTATCTTTTTTTTTTTTTTAATAAGGCTGGCTTTTGTACTAAGAAGTTTTTTTCTAATGAAAAAAAATCAAAGCGCGTCAGTTTATACACCCTTTGCAATCAGGAAAAAAAAGCCCAAAAATGTTATTTAAAAAATAAAGCAGATGTTTGGGAAGTGTCTAAAAACCAGGCCCAACGGAGACGCCCGAGGGAGGGCATGTGGGCGGCCTCGGAACCAGGCCATGCCCACTTGCCAGTAGCAGCTGTTGTGCTCTGAACGCCTAGTCCTCCGGCTCCCCTCATCCCGTGCCTGGGTCCCCACTCCTACTTGGGAGCTGGGTGCTGTTGGGTGGTCACACAGTGGGGAGCCAGGACCTGGCAGCCTGTCTCCAGGACACAGATCCAGCAGCCTCATCTCCCGCTCTCCTCCTGACACCTCCACTGCACCCCCATCCTCTTGGTGGTCCCCCTGTGCACCCCAAGCCCTTTCCCACCTCTGAACATGTGTGCTCACTCTGCCCTCCCTCTGCCATCTGCCAGTCCTCTCTGACTGATTTCTTCAGGTCACAGCCTAATGTCACTCCCAGGGGCCTTCCCTGGTCTCCACCCACCTCGAAGGTGGGCCCCTCACTCTCTTGGCTCCAGTATCTAGCACCGTGCCTGGTACGTGAGAGGTGCTCAAAATGTTTGTTGATGGACTGACTGGCTGAATGAATGAATTAGAAGATATATGAATAGCTAACTCCTTCATCTTTCATCCCAGATAGAGAGGACATAAGGAGCTTCTCTCGAACAAGAGAGAAAACTAAACAGGACATGGCTGAGGTGCCATCCTAAGGAGAGAGAAAGGGGTAGAGAAGAGTGGAAGTTGGAAGCTCGATACAGGCAGGTTTGTTAGCAATTCACAAAGGACTCACTAGGAGAAAATATAGTCAGCAAGGGGGCGAGGTGTGCTCTGAACACCGCTCCATTCAGCTAAATGTGAATCATGAGCGTGACAAAGGACTATTGCACATGCTCTCTAAGGGCTCTTCTTGCCCTCAATAGCCCCACATCCTCTCTTTCCCTCCTGGGAACTCCCTCCCCATTCTCCTATGTTGGTCAGCACTCTGCCTCTGAGGTCATTGACCAGGGCAGAACTAGTTCAGGGTGTTTATATTTGTAGTTATAGGTATACTCACCTATAGCTCTGGATATATTTGCTTGGTCATTATCTGTCTCCTCTACTAAAATATAACTTCACAAGAGCAGGGACCTTGTCTATCTTGTCTGGCACCTGGGAGAGTGCCTGGCACATAGTAGGTACTGAAAATATAGTTGCTTCTAAACAGCTCCAAATGGCAAACCAAATTTATTCTTGACTTCCCTTGAGTGTCACATAGTGGGTAAGAGCATGAGCTCCTGAGATGGTGGCTTGGGTCACAACCCTGGCTCATCTACTTCAATAGGTGCTGGGTGAACTTGGCTCAGTGACTCCATCTTTTGAAGTGGAGACAATCCTAGTTCGTTTCAAGGAGTCTAGGAGCCTGGCACTAATCAGTGATCAACAATGGTTAGTGGCTAATACAAGTACTATTGTTGTTCAAGTTCCGGCTGCAATCATTTGGATTTCTGTGGAGGAGACTTCTATGTAGTTACTAGAGGGAGAACCTAGGTTGAGTTAAACTTTGCTGGCCATCACTGGGATTTTTTTTAAACGAAGAAATGGTTGTGCTTGGTTGGGACTGGGGAATTAAGGTAAATAATTCCTATCAGCCTAAATGCTCCAAAGGCAGTGGAGTTATCATTGATTCCAGAAGGTGGGCTCCAGGCTGGGGAGTTCTTGAATCATGGCATTCTGAGAAGCCAGCCTGGTGCCTTCAAACTATACTGCATCTTCTACAGTCATTAGAAGTTCATATATATATTAATTTCAGAGAGGAAGGGAGAGGGAGAGAGAGATATAAACATCAATGATGACAGAGAATCATTGATCGGTGGCCTCCTGCACGCCCCTTACTGGGGTTTGAAACAATAACCCCAGCTTGTGCCCTTGACCGGAATCGAAACCGAGACCCTTCAGTTTGTAGGCTGATGCTCTATCCACTGCGCCAAACCAGCTAGGGCCAGGTATTAGAAGTTCTTAATGGCCTTCTCCATCGAACCTAAAGCCTCCCCAAAGATGCTGCATAAACTCCAGGGTCACAGCTCACACTTAGGGCTGTTGCCCATTTGCTCTGGGGAGATCATGGGCAGAGAGGTGTGTGGGTCTCACCGGTTTGGGGTGACTGGAACCAGACCACAAAGGGCTCCCTGGAAAATACATCTGTGTCTCCATCCTGAAGGTCATGGTAGAGGTAGTTTTCCTTCACAGTCACTAGCTTTTCCCTAGAGGAGAAAAAGGAAGTCCACCCAGCTGAGTCAGCTGTCTTCTTACTTCTTTCAAGAAGTGATTATGTAGGTTCCCACGGCTTCATTAGCCTCCCAGGTGGGCTCGAGAGCTGGAAAGGATCTTCAGAACAAGGCTCAGTCAACTCTTCTCAATGGCCAGGGTCCTTTGGGAGCCAAAGAGCTGAGCAATACTAAGTATGTGGGGCACCCACAGTTAATGTTCAGACTTAGAACAAACTACTAGTAGGAAGAAGGTGAGAATATGAAGTTCTGGAGTCAGCTGTGCTGGGCAACTCAGGTTTCCATCCCTAGACCAGGACTTGACTACGAAGAAGAAAGAAATCCTGAACCCCTTGACCAGGCAGCCACTGGGTTAACCAACAAATTAGGTGTTAGGAAGCTGCTCGTGTTTTCTAGTTTGAAGAGTTAATACTTTGCACCAGTCCCAATTTCGACGGCAATTACTTTTATTGATATTGAGAACTGGTTAGAGATCAAAATTTCATTTTGAAGAAAAGGTATGCATTTTGATTAAATTCATAGCCATCATTTATACATGAACCATGTTCCAGGAAGCATAGATGATACTTACTTATAGATAAAGGCATACTGTTCTTTATATGTCTTTCTTCCGAGCCGAGAGCTAATCACACAGTTGTATGTTGTGGCTCTTGAATTTCTAGAAAACAAAGATTTTACATTGAATCTTAAAAGAAAAACATCTCCCTGTTGCAGAGAGAGAGATTCCCCTCTCTCCAATCTGCCTCCATATCTCCAATGGCACCATGGAGAGTCTAATAAGAAGGGCCACCACTGGATGGAAATGTAATATCTGCCAGGATCTTTATTTCTTGTCCTTATGGGTAGATACTACTGTTACCCCATTTTTGTCGTTTGTAAGCACAAAGGTGGGATTTGAACCCAGATCCTACTCACTCCCGAATCCATATGTTTTGGCCTGTACCTGTAAGAGACCATTGAGACCATAGAAGCTTCAGGCCAGAATCAGCCCAAACCCCACTCTGGGCCATGGCTGGGGCTGCAGCTCATACTCCCTGTTGGAGCAATCTTTTCTGGTCACCTACCCATGCACCACCCCTGAGAATTTATCGTATGCAGGATTCTTAGTCACATTTTCGTTGGACATTCTTTCCTGCTCTGAAAACCCCCAGGCATTAATAAGCCCAGAACTATAATTTCAAACCAGCTGTTGTTTATTTTCTGGGAACTGGGGATACAGCCATGAAATCCCATTGACCTTCACCCTCACCTTCCTGGAGAAACCCGACTCTCAGTGTGTTTGCCAAACCTGCTAATCACTCCACCCTGGCAGAGCCTGACCCGGTGTTACTCCCTCTGGCCGCAGAGAAATCTAAGGCATGTCTGACCCCCAGGCATGGTCTCAGGTTCAGTTGGAAGAAAGCAGAAGGGACCTTTAGGGGCCCAGTTAGACCCTACAGAAACTCCTGGGGCTTTAACTGCATGTTCTAAGGCAGATTGGCCCCTGGGGCCCAGGAGTGCGGACAATGGATTCCTCTGGGCTTCGAGTCTGGGAAGTTGGCCTCATCTGATTCTGGACTGCTACGTCCTGGGTTGGCAAAGTGTTAGAAATGACTCAGCCGTGAACTGCCTGAGGTCCCTCCTGGCTTCCAGGGGAAGGGAGCAAACAGGCCTGGCTCTGCCTGGGGTCCATAGGACAGTCTAGGGAGGTTGGGGGAACTGAGATAACTGGAGGCAGGAAGACTCTCCAGGCCAATTGGGGGAAAAGCATGAAGACCCCTTCCTCTCAGTCCCCCATACTTCTGAAAACTGACTGGAGCCACTCCAAAGACAACTGAGGGGGCTCAGAGTAGGGCACTGGCTTTGGAGTCAGACCTGACCCAGGATCAAAAGTAGGCTCAGCCATTTGACGACTGGGTGACCTTGGGCCGGTCACTCTTCCCTGTGCCTCAGCTCCCTCACCTCTAAGAGGAACAGACATAGCATCTACCCCACGGGGTTGTAAATGAATTAATAGGATGCCTGGCCCATAGCCAGGGTGTTGATGGTAGCTGTTACATGGGGCCCCCTGGACCATCATCTGCCATTATAATTCTCTTCCATTTACTTGTAACAGACACTGCTACATGCCAGGCACATGCATGACTTAATTACATGCATGATTTATCTTCCACATCCCAGGAAGATTGCTTCTATTGTTAGCCCCAATGAAGAGACAGGGAAAAGGAGGTTGGTCACTTGCTTGAGGTCATGGCAGAACCAGGATCCAAACCCAAGTGTCTGAGCTGAGCATAGGCACCTAAACCCTGTGCTGCACGCCCTCTTCCCCTGTCAAAGGTCAGATCCAGAGACAGAACACCTACCGAGGACAAAAAGGAGAAGCTCAACTCCTACTCTGTGTTTTCAGATGAGAAACCGAGGCCCCGGGGTGGGGGTGGGGGGTCCGGCCCAGGGGCAGTCTGTGTGAAGGAGAATGGCCACAGCTGTTCCACCTGGACTGACCATTCACTTCTAAACAACCATGTGAGTTTTCCTAATTACAAAAGTATAATAATGGCCAGATGTCCTGCTGCTCTAGCTGTATGGTGGCTACAAGGCTGTGTGTTTTCATTTTATCTGTGCTTTTAAGTATGTTTAAAGTATTTCCTAAGCAAAAAGGAATGGGAGTGTAATATTCTCACTGTAGAAAATTTTTGAAAATAGAGAAAAAATGTAGAAGGAAATCCCATTTAAATACCTTATAAATTTGTACTCTAAGATAGCCACTGTCAACATTTTGGTTCACTGCTTTTGAATCTCTTATACATTTTTTGTTCTGTTTTATTTATTTATTTATTTTTACATAATTGAACTACTTGGCACATATTGTATACTTGAGTTGTTTAATTTTATCATGTATCTACAAAGAAACATTATATTAGAAGTTTTTAATCAGGGTGCATCAGAACCATCTGGGAAGCTTATTGAAATAAAGATGCCCCTCTCACAGAAATTCTCATTTCATAGACCCGAGGCTCTTGAATATGCACTTTTAATTCACTTTGCAGTGATTTTCAGGTGGGTGGGTCTGCTGATTATTCTTTGAGAAAGAATAAAAATTATAAATTATAAATATAACCCAATATCATGTGAAACTATTTGAGGACATTATTTTTGTAATTTTTAGCTTGTAAAATCGATTCAGGCTTTTTGTAAAATATTCAAATTATATAGAACTATCCTATATAATAAAAGGCTAATTGCAAATCGACTGAATGGCGGAACGACCGGTTGCTATGACGTGCACTGACCACCAGGGGGCAGGAGCTGCCCCCTGGTGGTCAGTGCACTCCCACAGGGGGAGTGCCGCTCAGCCAGAAGCCCGGCTGAGGGCTGACAAGTGCAGCAGTGGTGGCAGGAGCCTCTCCCATCTCCACAGCGGCGCTAAGGATGTCCAACTGCTGGCTTAGGCCCGCTTTCCACAGAGAGTGGGCCTAAGCCGTCAGTCAGACACCCTCCGAGGGCTCCCAGACTGTGAGAGGGCACAGGTTGGGCTGAGGGATCCCCCGAGTGCACGAATATCATGCACTGGGCCTCTAGTATGAAATAAAAAGCAAATGTTCCCCATTCCTTCACTGGCCTCCTACACAATGATCCTCCAATCACAGCCCCTCAGTCCCCCAAAGTAACCACTATTAACAGTTTGGAGCATATTCTTCCAGTCTTTCTTCTATGCCCATGCAAACTCAAACATACTCTTATTCCTCTATAATGTGATGTGATTAATAAACTGGGTTGCTCTACCTACAATTCTGAACTTGTTCTGTTCAATTGCAGCCATCTTTCCATGCTGGCCTGTTTAGGTCTAACCCAGCCGTGGGCAAACTATGGCCCGCGGACCGGATCTGGCCCGTTTGAAATGAATAAAACTAAAAAAAAAAAAAAAGACCGTACCCTTTTATGTAATGATGTTTACTTTGAATTTATATTAGTTCACACAAACACTCCATCCATGCTTTTGTTCCGGCCCTCCGGTCCAGTTTAAGAACCCATTGTGGCCCTCGAGTCAAAAAGTTTGCCCACCCCTGGTCTAACCCGTTCTGCAGTAAACATGATTTATAATGGCTGCATAACATCCAGTCTGTGGTCATTTCATATTTCCTACTGGCACCTGATCTTTCTTGAGAACAGCACTTCTCAGCTCAGCCTCTTGTCTGTTTCTTTCATTTCTCTGTCTCTGTTCTGGCTCCCCATCTGTTTCCCTTATTTTGTTTTATCATATTAAAGCTAGCTGGCTGAAGGTTCTTAGACCTGTGGCTAACAGAGTTGGAAGCCACATGAACTGGTAGTCAGAGTGAGTGCTTGCTCTCACGCTAAGTCAGTTCCCTGGGGCTTTACAGAGGTGCCTTTGCACTTGGCCTTGAACCCACAGAGGGTCTGGGCCCCATCTTTACCCATTCAGCCTCTCCATCAGCGTGGGACAGATCTGGTTGGCGCTGTCCTTGATTTCCATCAGGAGTATGATGTCACAGCGTTTGATAATCTGCAGAGAGAGAATCCCCAAGGGGTTAGAGCACTTACTACAAACAATAAAAAACCTTTTGGGGGGCACTTACTATGTTTTAAGTATCAAATTGGGTGCATCGTTAAATTAATTAAATTCTTGCCTAAAATAAATGAAGGGCTCCCTGAGGGAGGTGCTGTTACCATGTCCATTTTAAAGACAAGGAGCCTGAGGCTCTGGAAAGGTGAGGAGTGTATCCAGAGTCACCCAGCCAGTGGCCGAGGCAGAATGTGAACCTAGGCAATCCAGATCCAGCCTATGATCAGACCCGACTTCTCACCTCTCGGCTTTCCTTGAATCATTACTATAATAATCACCAATATTCATTAAACCCGTAGTAAATGAAAAGAACTCGGGCTGGATACTGAGGTATAACCACAACGATAATGACTATAAGAGCTGACATTATTGTGAGCCTACGCCGAGCCTCACCAACCCTGTGAATGACTGCTAGTCCCTGACACGCAGGAGGGAACCAGCTCAAAGGCCTGAATGACTAGCCGAAAGGCACAGCCTGCAGAGGGGGTGCAGCCAGGATTTGAACTCCGGTCAGTGTGACTGTAAAGGCCACTGTGCCAACCTGTTAAAACACAGCCCTGCCCTGAAAGACTGATTGATGGTCCAGTGAGAGGGACAAATGGAAACAACTAGCTACCCTGAGAGGGACATGAATTTGGACTGAACAAGGCACAGCTGTAGGAATGTTGAGGACTAATTCCTTCTGCCCAGACACCAAGGAAAGCTCTGAGAAGAGAGGGCATTTGAAGGCCCTGACAGGTGAGAAGGAGCTTAGTGGGTAAAGAATGCAGGAGAAGTTCCTTTCCCACATGATTTCTCCATTATATCTATTGACAAAAGTGGCAGCAAAATGACTAGCCCATTGGTTCAAAGTATGGACTCTGAGTCAGATGGCCTTGGGTTCATGTCATTTTTAAAGGTATATTTTTATTAATTTCAGAGCGGAAGAGAGAGGGAGAGAGACATGGAAACATCAGTGATAAGAGAGAATCATCCATCGGCTGTCTCATGCATTCCCCACACTGGGGATCCAGCCCACAACCCGGGCATGTGCTCAGACCAGAAATCAAACCGTGACCTCCTGGTTCATAAGTCAATGCTTGACCACTGAGCAACACTGGCCGGGCCTTGGATTCGTGCCTTGACTCTGTCACTCACCAGCTGTGTGACCTTGAACAAGCCACGTAAGCTCCCTGAATGCCAGCTTCTTTATCTGGGAACTGGGACGATCCCCACTCACAGGGATTCAGTGACATAGTGGATATAAAATTCTGTCCAGTCCACGGCACAGAACAGATGCTCAGCAAACAATGGCAATACTTATCATACATTTTCCATCTTTTTTTTCAACCTAATATTACATTGTGTTTCCCTCACAGTCAAGATTCAGTTTTCAAATTCATTCATGACACATTTTTTCCTGCCCCAACTTCAGGCCAGAAAAAATATATTTCAGACAAGGAAAAATGTATTTCCCCTGGT
The DNA here is from genome assembly GCF_028538775.1 of Myotis yumanensis. NCBI lineage: Eukaryota > Metazoa > Chordata > Mammalia > Chiroptera > Vespertilionidae > Myotis > Myotis yumanensis. Next base: position 44,840,795 of record NW_027223765.1, read on the forward strand.
TCCATTTCCTCAGGAGGAGGACCTCAAGGGGAGGACCTGAGGAGGAGGGTCCCCGGAAGGCCTTCTCAGCCCTGAAACCCAGTGAGACTCTCCTGGCTGTTCACAGAGGGGAGGAGAGGGGAGTAGGGGCAGTGCATGACTAGTGGTGGGGGAATCCCAGCAGGGGGTGTCATGGGTGAGCCTGGGGAGGGGGAAGGGGCAGCCTGGAGAACTCTAGAAAAATCCGGGGCAGAAGGCAGCCTACGAAAGCCTCTTTCATGCCCCTAAACAGAGCAGCCAGCATGGTGGGGAAGAGCCCGGATAGGGTCAGTCAGGCCTCAGTGCTGCTCCATGGCCTGGGGCAACACTCTTCACCTCTCTGAACTCCAGCTGCTCATCTGTCTACTAAAAGGGGTCTACTAATCAGAGGGTTGTCAGGCTGAGCTTGGATGCATATGAAGGGCCCAGGACAGTCAGCACTCCTAAATTAAGTGACCGGGTGCTGAAGATCTGTGAAGCTCTCCCACATCCACGCTCTCACTCCCAGTGTCTCGGAGCGTCTGGCACATGGCCTACCTTCAATGAGTATTTGTTGGATGAACAAGCTCGACTGTTTAAGGACACAAACTGACGAAGTCACAGGCGGAGGGAGCCTTTCCCAGGCAGGATTTGGCATCTGAAGAATTGCCCGTGGTGCCGGCCAGCAAACCCAAGGAGAAGGCAGGCCTCCCTCACTCCCCAACCTTCCCAACGAAGGCCATAACAACGACAGCATGATGAAGAAAGGGAAAAGGCAGGCAGGAAGGAGGAAAGGAAGAAGGAAAGGTAGAAAGCAAGTAAAAATCTGTGCTGCAGTGATGGTTAAAAGACCAGGCTGGCTGGCACCCCAGCTCCCCGCCCGCTCACAAGCCTTACGGTGTTACTTCACCTTTCATTGTTCGTCATCTCTACATGGGGGATAAGTATCCTCCTTCCTGGGGGTTATGAAATGAAATCTTGTACTTAGAGTGCTGACACGGCATTCGATAAATGGTGATAAGAATTATAGTAGTAGCCTTACCGGAGCTTACTGGGAGCCAGGTATTGCTTTAGGAGCTTTATATTTATCAACTAATGTGTTCTTCCAAACAGTCCTACATGGCCCTGACTGGGTAGCTCAGTTGGTTAGAGCATCGTCCTGATATGTCAAGGTTGTGGGTTTAATCCCAGGTCAGGGCACATACAAAAATCAACCAATGAATGCATAAATGAGTGAAACAACAAATCAATGTCTCTCTCTCTCGTCAATAAAGAATTAAAACAACAACAATACAGTCCTATAGGGAGGTGATAATGACACAGAGAGGTGAAGTGACTATTATAATTACTGCTGTTGTTATTGTTATAAAATTTCAAGGCAGCTGCTACCTTCCCCAAGGAACTAACTTTAGTTCCATTCCTCCTGAGTCTCTTCAAGTCTGAAAGCAGTGGGCAGGGTCCCGCGATCCTTCCCCCACAAAGGGGCTCACCTTCACAATGACATCCATGACCTTCTGGTTTTCCCTCTTGGTTTCCCCGAAGGACCTGATGTTGAAGGAGCAGATCCTGAGGGCAAGGGCGCCGTTGATGGCGAGGAGGAGAAGCAGAGCAACCAGTGACTGAGACATCCTGGCGCTGCTCCTGGGCTCAGGGCTGGGTCGGGGACAGCAGTGTCCCGAGAACAGCAGTGTGTGAAGTCCCAGCGCGTCTTCAGGCCACCTCCTCGCGCTCAGCAGACTTATAAAGCCTGCAGACAACAGGAATTACTGGATTCCTGGTTGCTACTTTCACTTCTCTGAGGAACTGAAGATCATGGGTTTCATTCCCTAAGGAAATGGGCTTGTCTTTTAGGATCCCCTGTTTCTGTCACTCTGGTGAGGAAATTGGCCTTCCTCATTTAGGCACCATCCCCGGCAAAGTCACTTGTATCTCCACCCGAGCCAACTCTGACATCTGGGAGCCAGCTGTGGCATCTGGTTATCTCTCCTGTGGTCCCAAAAGGCCTTGTGCCTTTTCCTGAAAATGGATAAACTTAGAAGTGGTGCACCCCAGAGGGCACCTGGGGTGATGGAGCCTCCGGTGGGGGGCAGGGAGGCAGGGGCAAGGGGAAATTCTGCTGTTTTCTGCCAGCACCGGGATTTGGCAGCCAGCTGTCCCTTGGCGCACCCAGGCTCTGATTCTGCAACCACTCTGATGGGCATCATTAAGGTCAAGTCGAGTTCGAATGACATAATTTTTAAAGGCCATTTTACTGTGTAAACTGGAACACACCAAATGCTAGCAGTGTGCTGCCAGGGCAAGCGATCCCTGGTCTGCTAGGGTGGGTCAGAGAAATGTCCTTGGGCTTTTAAGGACATTTATTTTATTTTATTTTTTTAATATATTTTATTGATTTTCCACAGAGAGAAAGGGAGAGAGATAGAGAGTTAGAAACATCGATGAGAGAGAAACATCGACCAGCTGCCTCCTGCACATCTCCCACTGGGGATGTGCCCGCAACCCAGGTACATGCCCTTGACCGGAATCGAACCTGGGACCTTTCAGTCCGCAGGCCGACGCTCTATCCACTGAGCCAAACCGGTTTCGGCCTTTTAAGGACATTTAAAGCCCCTGGAGGGATCCAGGATTCAAACTGATGTGATGTTAAAACCTGTGAGAGCCATGTAGCCCCAAGAAAGAAGGTTTTGCAAGAATTGGAGGATTTCTGCTCAAGTAAATGGACTCTTAGAGATTTGGGCAGGAAGATCCGAAGATCTGCAAATCATAAGAAACATAAAGTTCAGTCAAGTTGTAAACCCAGGTGAGATTTCCAGATTTTGGCAAAGCAAGTCCTTCTGTGAAGAAGGCAGATGATGAGCATAACTGGAAATCAGCGTTGGGATCTCTGGACCACCTCCTCTTGAAGTGATGGGCATGTGGCCGTAGCCCAGGGGATGTATGTATATTGCCAACATACATCCAGTCAACAGCCTGGCCAAAATCTCTGGCCAAGACACCCAGGCATTCTAAGAAGATAACCCCAAATAGTACATGGAAGGATGTAAGGGTTTCCCGGGCTCCTGGTGAGCTGAATCCCCTGTTATCTACGGCCCAGACCTTGGGCCTGGCTGAATCTCTGGTGAGTGAAGCTCTGGCCAATGGGGTAGTGATTGTCAGCCTTGACAATTGGCATCTCCCAACTGGAGGAAGAATTAAGTGAGGCACACATTTTTTGTGTCTTTTAAGAAGGGATTTGTATATATGTGGTATTTTATAAACTTGTAACATTTTGGCCTATTAAATTGACAATCTTGTAATGCCAACATAAAGTGTGCAATTGCTGGGGGGTGGGCATTGACTTAGATTTGTGACTTTAATTTGAAACCTAAGTTAACGTACAGTTCTGGAACATTTATAAAAATTTTAGGTTGAGGCCTGGTAGCTCAGTTGGTTAGAGCATTGACCCAAAATACCAAGGTTTAGGATTCAATCCCCAGCCCAGGCTTATACAAGCCTTAAGCAATGACTGCATAATTAACTGGAACAACAAATCCATGTTTCTCTCTCTCTCCCTCTCTCCCCCCTCCTCCCTCCCTTCCTCTTTCTCTCTAAAATCAAGCAATAAAATTTTTAAAAAATGTTTTAGGTTAACAGTGTTTTATAAGTTCAATTTATTAGAGTTAGAATTATTTAGTATTAAAAAGATAGCTTTTTGTTAGTTCAAACAGTTAAAAAAAACTTTACAAGAAAATAGGCTACAATTTAAACATTAAAAAAAGTTTTAAAATTTTGTAAATGGGCCCATAAGCCCTTAAAAATAATCATTTACATTTGCTAGATGCAGGGTTGATAGATGTAGCAAATAAAAATACAGAGCACGAAGTACATCTGACCTTTAGATAATTCGCATTTAATTTGGCATCCTATACCTGGCGTCCTAGCTGGCCTTCTAAAAAGAATCAGAACTTTCATAAGCCGAACTGAAAAACATGACATTTTCCAAGGCAATCGCCACCTTGTCAAGGTCCTAGGGAAGGCTTTATTTTCGTTCCCAGCGTGAAAAATCAGCTAACCTCTAAGATGATCGAACGCATCTGTTTTTGCATTATTAACTTCGATAATTTAAATATTAATTTGAAAAATAAAATAAACCTCTGAAGAGTGGTTTCTGCATATAGCTATTGCCCTTGAGGACTTGAAAAAAAAAAAAGTCACATGAACAGACTGAAGAGATTGGCCCCATTCTGTAATTAGCACACTCATTGCATGGAATTGGGCTTTAAAAAGTAGCTGGGTTCTGGAAGACAAGCCCTATGCTTCAAAAATTCCTGTGCTGCATCTCACTCACTACTCCCCCAACCTCTTCCGGTGGCACCTCCATTTCACAGATGAGCAAACCAAGGCTTGTGCCCAAGGATACACAGCTAGCAACTGGCAGAGCTGGAATTCAAACCCAGTCGCTGACTCCAGACCAGCCTTCTCCCCGCCAAACCAGGTAGAGTCTCAATAAGGAACTCAACGGCTAGAAGGACTTCCACTTTTTACTGCATGCACTTTGGTATTTGATTTTTAAAAAAAAAAAACAAACATGCACTTATTTAGTAATTAAAAAAGAAAAGTGCTAAAAGCTTTTTATGTTTAAAGCAGATTAAACAATGTCCATGCCAACATGTCTCTGTGCAGCTAAGCTGTGGGCAGCTTTCACCCGGTTCCAGGAGTCATCGGCAACGGAGGGCCGGTGACAAGGCTGTGCTGGCCAGCTTGGCAAAACCGAAACCTTCCCTCATCCCCTGCTGGGCTGGTGTTGGGAACTGGAGAGTGTGAGGCAGTCCCCTCAGGAGCCTGGGGCCTGGAAGGAAGGGCAGCCACTGCCTGACCCACGCTGAACACCGAGGGGTCCTTTCTTCTGCCGCCCAGTGGCTATGGATGGCATTTCCTGGGGCATGTACTTCCAACACTCGTCTACAGGATGCTCCTGAGAAATGGATAAATATATATCGCTTCTTTCTGGAGATTTATAATCCACATTCGCATACTAAATGTTCTGAAAAGTCCTGAATTTATTGTCAATGGAACCCTTTTCTTCATATAATCCCACTTAGTATCTTGAGCAACGTCCACCTTGACAATTACAGGAAGAGTCAGACCTTCAAGGCCGTAAGCTCAAGTTCTTGTCTTGCCAATCAGTCCCTACCAAGGAGTCCCATGCATGTCACATGAATGGGCAGAAATGCGGTCCAAGAGTTCAGACACATGGCCCCAAACATCAGTGGCAGCCACAGCCATGCACCCCGGGCCCTGGTGGGCAGGAGTCCGTGGGGGCCCATACACTGAGGTGCAGGACACCTCAGAATTTGAGGAAGGCAATATGGAGATTCCAGAGGGAGTAAAGGTGCCACGAGCTGAGTCACCTAAAGCAGCAACAAGGAACAAGGCGCCTGTGGGAAAGTCCCCGATACTGGCAAGCGATGAGTCCCGTGACCCAAACAGGTGTTTCCATGCGTGATGCTACTCTTCGTCTAACAAGGAATGAGCCCCAGCAACACGCTTATAATGTATGCCGGTTGCTCCAGTCATCTCGTTTCACAACCAGCTGGGGTTTGGCGCAGGGGAGGAGTGTTACGTAAGGCTGCCTGAGGGAGACAGACCTCATCTTTATCTGATGGTTTCCAGCCAATGAAGCAGGCCCGGGGTTTATTTATGTTAAAAAAAAAATACATTTTATTGATTTTTTACAGAGAGGAAGGGAGAAGGATAGAGAGTTAGAAACATCGATGAGAGAGAAACATCGATGAGAGAGAAACATCGATCAGCTGCCTCCTGCACATCCCCCACTGGGGATGTGCCTGCAACAAAGGTACATGCCCTTGACCGGAATAGAAGAACCTAGGACCCTTGAGTCCGCAGGCCACTGAGCCAGGCCCTGAGTTTAGACCTCACGCAGCATCGTCCACACAAGCCTTGCCTGGACCTCAAGCAGGTCCCTTTCTGGAAGGCAGGCCTTGGTGTGGCACTGCTCTGATGAGAACCCTTGGAACGATCTTTATCTGCCATAAAGGCCAAGCTCCTTACTGAAGCCTTTACCTATGCACCTCTTCAAGGTCACATGGCTCTACTCTCCTCTTCCTCCCCCACTGGGCTCCCCTCACACGGCCTAGCTTTCAGTTTCTACCTCAGGGCCTTTGCACAGCTGTCTCTTCCACCTTCAGTGCTCTCGCTTCCTCCCATCTCGAGGTCTCAGCTAAAATGCCACTTTCAGAGAGGCCTTGCTGGGCCCCTCAGCCCATTAGGCTCTTTCCTCTTACTGTCTTTCATGGCCTAGTTCCTCTGTTAATGTCTGTCTGCCTCCCAGACAGCTCTGTGGGGCAAGGACACCTATGTGTGTGAACTACTTAAAACAGGTCTGGCATGTAGCAGGTGCTCAACAAATCATTGTTGAATTCCTGATATGATGCTCTGACTGACTCCAGAACCCAGCTTCTCCACCACCTTGTGAGAGTGCTTACATGGTAGTTCTATGACAATTTATTAAGTTTCTAACTAAAGGGCAGACTCAGCACAGTGTCTCAATCAGGGTGATATTCTGTCTTCAGTATGAACTGTGCACAGAATGGATTTCTATCCCTATTTTACAGATGAGAACATTGAGATAAAGAAGTCAGGCTCCAGCCGCTGACTGTGAAGTGATATCAAAGGCAGGAATTCGGGTTCTCAGGATTGATTCTTTTGCCAACCCTTTCTTTATAGACTCATAAGGGCACATTAACTTGGACCTTGTCTGGCCAATCGAAAACTCTGTGCTGATGCCGTTGCAATGAATGGTTTAGATCTTCCAGGGGGACTAGAGTGAGGCGAATGGCACACTGGCCTCTAGTGCAAAATGTAAGTGGGAGCTAAACAACTCAATAATCCAGATAAATAATATTTTAATGCAATATTCTGAATAACCAAAATTAATGCAGAAACATCCATGATGAACAAAGTATCAACATCTTTAACAATGACAGAACCCAACCCTGAGCTTTCACGACCCTGCCTCATCCACCTCACCCTAATCCTGCCCCTGGGATCTGCAGATCTGTGAAACCATTCTGGGCACCCCCAGAGTGGAAAAGCCTGTCGGTCAAAGGATGACACGGGAGAAAACAGAGCCCTCTTCTGGCTGATTGTCAGCACTGTTCCTCTCCTGGGGAGCCAAGTTCTCCGTCTGTGAAT